>NC_134206.1:245465781-246090781 GCF_965140235.1 Caretta caretta
AGCTGTGTCCCCCTATTTATGTAGAGAAGATATAAAAAAAACACCTTCATCAGATAGCTATATCATCGAGTGAGAGTGGAATAAACTTAATTCATTTATACCATTGAGCAAAGTTCGGAGTGCATGAAAAACAGCTATAGAACATTAAGAAGCTGCCAGATAAACCTACTTCTATATTCCATGCACAATATCTGTTTAGATGCAAGTATGGGGCCTCTTTTTGAAGTTAACAGGATGGCCTGCATGTTTGGGCAGGGTCTGAATCTTTGAGGGGTTTGCAGGAGGCAGGGGACAACCACATGAATGTCTTTTGCCTTCGCTTTGCTGCCAGGCTCCTGCCGATCCCAGCAAGCACGATTCCTACAAGCTCCCACAGCTGTCTCCAGATCCAAATGTGTTGATGTGAAGCACACGGCCACCGGTAAAAATCAGGAAATAAACTACTGGCTCTGATCAGATTAGGGAGAGGCCAGAATATTCTCAACGCAATACTTTCATCTAGCAACAAGGCCCCCCGCATCTACTGACCCATTGTTCTATTTGATTGTCAGCATCTGGTAACCACTAACATCTCCCAAAAGTGGAACTGAAAATGGCTATAAATAAAAACAGGGCAAAAAACAGTTGTCACTGTTACTGAAGGCACAGTGGAGACCATGGTCCATGTGCCACACTAGTTGGGGGGGCCCAGAGGAGACCACTGTCAGCAACGGGTCATTTTTCCAGTGTAAGTGGAGGCTTAGTGCCCAGTTGTGCCACCTTAACTAATTTCAGTGAGCATTTACACAGATGAAGTCAGTGGGACTCCTTGCAAGAGTAAGAACTCAGCAATGTGAGTAAGGATCTCATGACTGAGCCCATAAAGAACACGGCACACGTTCTAGTTTATTAAATCACAGTCCCCAACTGGGTGTGAATATCAGGCATTGTTTCATAAATGAAACATCTGAGGACAGACCTGGCAGCAGGAATGTATCCGACATCTCTTTGCCAAATACTAAGAAAGCTGGCTGACATATGTAACATTTTTATGCAGGGCTGCACAGAGATTTTTGGGGTCCAGGGCAACCACAACCCCATCCTTTTCAGTTTGCAAGAGATCTGTCCCCTTCAGCCTGTCCATGGATCCCAAGATTGCTTCTTCTTTCTCCTTATATCTTCCCAAACTCAGGATGACCTCACATAGTTCTTCCCTGCCCGTGGATTTGTAAATAAATGGGGCTTCCGTTGTTTTTGGTCACACCTTGCTTAATTTCACTGGAGACAAGTAAATAGCTGCCTTCCCTCATATCTGAAAGAAAACCTGTTTCTCCCTGTGTTTCATCACAGACCTTAAAGCATAAATATAATTATCTATATTTTCTCTGATAGTGTTATTAATACATACATTTTTCAATTATTTTAATCTTAATTATATTAAGAAAAGACCTTACTTGATACACTTTTATAATACAGTAATATTGAATACAATCGATTAAATTACTTATCATTTAAGGTTCAGACCTTCTTTATAGTTAAGAGGATTTTCTCCTGCATTTGCTAGGTTGATGATTTCATTTCCCTTTTATGCACATGTGCCTTCATTGTCTCTGCGTGATGACTGGGCTAATCCTACAAACAAATACACATTCTTTTGTCTAAGGCAGACTGTGCTTATGCATTGCTGACATACATTTTAAGAACATATTTTAACACATATCAATACCTCTTTGTACATATCCCATACATGCATCGTGCAAGTACATTAATGATCAGTGAATTATTCACTTTCCAGTGATATATTACATGCCAACTTATATATCATGACAACAGTGTGTTAGGTGTAATGAGCATGTCAGGCCTCACAAGAGCTGCTAACAGAGTATTGAATCACCAATGGTCCTCTGTGTCACAGATGGTTTGCTATTTTACTGTACGTACAATAGAGACTGTCAGATGGACTGCTGGTTTTGCAAAAAGAAAAGGAGTACTTGTGGCACCTTAGAGACTAACCAATTTATTTGAGCATGAGCTTTCGTGAGCTACAGCTCACTTCATCAGATGCATACCGTGGAAACTGCAGCAGACTTTATATATACACAGAGAATATGAAACAATACCTCCTCCCACCCCACTGTCCTGCTGGTAATAGCTTATCTAAAGTGATCATCAGGTGGGCCATTTCCAGCACAAATCCAGGTTTTCTCACCCTCCACCCCCCCCCCCCCCACAAATTCACTCTCCTCATAACTGAGAACAAAAGATGACATGGGTCTCTGGTACCATCATCATACATACAGCACTATCACTCTCTAACAGGAATTAGAAAACAGGCATGAGCATCAACCACTAAGCTTCCTTCCCTTCTAAAAGTTCCTACTGGAATTAACATCTCTTTCAATGTCTCCAAATATTCTCAGTAGGCCAGATCCTCAGCGGGTGCAAATTGGTATTGACTGCAATAGAACTCGTGTGTGTGTGTGTAAAGCCATACTTGGGTATAATGTGTGCATTGAAAGCTTTAAAACAGTGTTTTTAAAACAGAAAATATGGGGAGATTTTTAAAATTCTACTTGAACCACAAAGCTGAGTGACATAAGTGCTGTTCGTCTGAGACCTTAAGTGCCCAGTGTCAGCAAAGAGGTGAATTTTACAGCGGTTATAAAATCTGAATGTAGGCATTTATATAGAAACACCAAAAGGCCCTTTAATGAATGTGGTGCTATGGGGCACTGCTGTAATAACACTGCTTCAGCAGTCTCACTTTTGACCTGCTCTACTAATGAGATGTACAGGACCTGGGGGAGATGGCTTGATGCTGTACATGGAGTTTTATATGATAACATGCTCTAAAAACATATTATTACTATTCTATACTAATGCCCCTAGCCCTTCCATCTTCAGGAAAAGAAAACAGTCCTTTGTATTTTTGCAGTATCGTTCATCTCTGGATCTCACACACTTGAAGGGATAGACTGTAGTTAGCCCTTACATGGCCACGCAGGAGGTGGGGTGAAAGAGAGTAACAACTCCCCTAGCCTCTTGAGCAGCCTGCATCAGGGCTGATCACAATCATAGCTCCTGGGTTCAGGGGAGTGAGGAAGGCCATGCTCAAGTTGCTCCCTGTAACAGTAGAAAGGCACTGCAGCCTAGAAAGGGTTAACAGGTCCAGGCTGGTCACCTGGCTGACTGGTGGGAGTATGAAAGTAAGGGGAAAGCTAGCTCAAAGGAGAAGGAAGGGTGTGTCCCCCTTTTGTGAAGTGGCTAAAGTGGAGGGAAGGCTTTTGGGAATTATTGGCCAGTAATTGTCTGTTGATTTGGTTTTTTTTTTTTAAATGATTGTTTGGTGGATAACAAGCAAGCCCTGAGGAAAGGACTTTAAAAGGAGTGAGGCTTGGAGCTGTATTTCCGTTTTCCAGCTGGTGAATCCCTTTGGCACTGATTCAGGAAGACACTCAAAGCACATGCTTATGTCCATCCCTATTCTGAAAAGCACTTGACTTCAATGGGATTGAAGCACGTGCTTAAATTCATTCTTGCATAGGAATGCTATCTGGAATTGGGGCCTTTGGGAAGCAGATCTGGAAAGATGACAGAGAGGGCAGAGGAGCAGGCAGGGCCATAGCTCTGCCTCCATATACACTGACCATCTGAGCTGGCTGGCTATTCAGAAGGAATAGAAAAGGAGGACTTGTGGCACCTTAAGAGACTAACCAATTTATTTGAGCATAAGCTTTCGTGAGCTACAGCTCACTTCATCGGATACATACTGTGGAAAGTACAGAAGATCTTTTTATACACACAAACCATGAAAAAATGGGTGCTTACCACTACAAAAGGTTTTCTCACCCCCCACCCCGCTCTCCTGCTGGTAATAGCTTATCTAAAGTGATCACTCTCCTTACAATGTGTATGATAATCAAAGTGGGCCATTTCCAGCACAAATCCAGGTTTTCTCCCCACCCCCTTTTTTTTCCCACACACACAAACCCACTCTCCTGTTGGTAAAAAAAAAAAAAAAAAAAGGGCGGGGGGGAGAAAACCTGGATTTGTGCTGGAAATGGCCCACTTTGATTATCATACACATTGTAAGGAGAGTGATCACTTTAGATAAGCTATTACCAGCAGGAGAGTGGGGTGGGGGGAGAGAAAACCTTTTGTAGTGGTAAACACCCATTTTTTCATGGTTTGTGTGTATAAAAAGATCTTATGTACTTTCCACAGTATGCATCCAATGAAGTGAGCTGTAGCTCACGAAAGCTTATGCTCAGATAAATTGGTTAGTCTCTAAGGTGCCACAAGTACTCCTTTTCTTTTTGCGAATACAGACTACACGGCTGTTACTCTGAAATCAGAAGGAATAGGCGGTTCTGACTTTGAAATATGGGTCACTTGCAATATCTGCTCTCTAACACAATGTTGCTCAGTCTGCTTCCTTGGGAGGCAAGTCCAGGAAAAAGACAGGCAGAAAAAAGGAAAGTTTTATTTCTCACTCGTTCAGAAGCAGAACTGTTTATTGAAAGCAGAGTATATAGTACTGAATATTCAACAGATGACTCACAACTTTTGCAAAGTCCTGAATGCAAATGAGTCATGACCCAGAAAGAACAATTAACAGGCTGGCTGTCCTGTCCACATGTTTAAAATATACTTCCAAAATATGCCTTGTCTTTTGGGCAGTCAGGGTATATCAGTGTGTGTGTAAAACCCCTCCCCTTATCCTACACTTTCCTGTATAGACATGTTGCATCAGAGGGAGCCTATGTATTTTTTCTAAAGCTCCATGCAGGAATTAATAGTTTGAGAAACCCTGATTTCAGCTTTTCACATCATTCTCTTTTAGGGGAAAAACAACCTTGTGGCAAATCACTTGGGAGAATTTGCTGAAATTAGAAGAGAAAAATAAAAAAGCCCTGGTGCACTTTGGAGATCCTATGAGAACAGCATCACTTTGTGGTCATTAGCAGAACTGCACCCTTAACAGTTTACGGTGTCTAATGTTCACGGGTGGGTTTTCAAACAGTGAAAATACATAATAGTGATATGTACATAGTAGTTAAAGCCCTCTTCTTCACACCTCTTCCCCCCCCCCCATTCCTCAGCCACCCAATTTACTGTTCATACAATGAAGAGTTATCAATTTACCTCCCAACCAAGCAGTTTTATGAACCCAGTTAATTTTCCATGACTATTGAGATCATCTACACACTGGCTTCAGAGAATTACACAGTAAAGGATGAATTGATTTATCCATTCCAGTAAAAGTTCCCAGAAATTCTAGGCTTGCTGCAGAAACCACTGGATGAAGTTCTGTGGTCTGTGTTATGCAACAGATGAGGCTGGATCATCATAATGCCCCTTCTGGACTTAAAAGCTATGAAAATGGGTGACAATATTAGGCCAGGACAGGTTTGTAATTACTTTTTGCAGGGAAAAAGTTATTGATGGCACAAAGAGCACCTATTCACACTGGGAGGTTATTGCTCTTACCTTATGTGTCAATTATTTGGCAACCTGCACTTTGCTTATATTCTGAAATACTCTCTGATACACAAAATCTTCTCCATCCATGTTATAGATTTCTCCAGTATATGGGTACTTCCAATGACTTGAAAATCAGTAATAATTGCATTCATTTTGAAAACACTTCTTAACAACATCCAAAATGTCTGATGCCCAATGAAAAGCCTGCCAAGAGAGAGTGCTCTGTTTTTAAAAAAAACCTTTTTAACTTGCCAAGCCTATGGATGAGATTTCAGTGGTAGGCTCTGCCATTTCTCTACTCAGTTTTGACGCAGAGGTGACGACAGAAATGGATTCTCATTTACACTGCTCTAATAGTGTAGGGGGGCCTTAAACTGGGTGTAAATGTACTGCTAGGATAGAGTAAAGGGGCCTCAGTGTAAATGAGTATTAGCTGCTGGGCCTTTTTTATTCAAAATTCACAGTTAAATATATCCAGGTATCGCCACTGCATCTCAACCCAGCTATTATTGCACAGGAGAATAAGAGAAAGGGAGTAAAAAGCAGAGCTGTGAGAATAACTGATTTTTATGGTTGCTGGCTGTTCCAAAAAAAAATAATTTGGGTTGACCTGAAACAATGCTTTTCAAAACTTTCAGCAAACTGAAACATAAAAAAAAAAAAAAAAAAATTGCTCTGAGTCAAACATTTCTCATGCTTTAAGCTTTAACTTTAAAAATAAATAAAATTGAAGAAAATTTCAAAATAAAAAGTTGTTTGTAAAACCAAAACATTTGTTTCAAAAATGTGAAAACAAAGCATTGATTTTTTCAGATTTATTTTGGGGTTTTTTCGTTTTCCACTTTAAACAATCTAGTTAATTCAACATGAATTTGTGAAACGTTTCGGTTGACCCAAACCTGCGTTTTGTGGGGAATAAAAGTTTCAGCCAACAAAGTTCACCCAGTGCTAATGAGTGGTGATTTTCTTAGTAATTTGTTATTAATGGCAACCAGTTGATACCTTTAAAAAAAAAAAATCCCCGAAGTAAACCCCAGAATTAAATATATTGGGTTAAAAAACTCACTATAAATTGTATCATGTTATTGTCATGCTGTACATATATTTTAAATTCATAAAAATGCAGCTGCTTTATATATCAGGATATTTCCCCTGTTAACATCTACTCTTTATACATCGTGCAAATATTAGATTTACCCAGTATATCTACCTTTATAGCATCAGCAGAACTCCAAGGGTATCAACTGTAATACAAAATAAAAGCTACTCTGAGAGGCATTGCACTACACTGGGTAAGATATTTACCGATCAGTGGCACGTTTTAGATACGCTTAATACAGTGATCAATTTACTCACCATGGGACACATTTATATTGAGCCCTCAACCCATTTCCTAACGCATATTGAAATAAATAGAATGGTTTTAACATGGCGATCCCACCAATGTGGACGGGATCACACCACGATAAATGCATTCTAACCTGAAATGCTCAGTACTGTAACTAGCATCTAAAAATCTTTGCAGCATACAAATCAGAACTAGCTCTGTGTGCATCATTACACAAAAATGTTTTTTTTTCCTTCTTTTCTCCATTGGCAGTGCAGCCCAGTTGGCGGACTGAGACTCATGAGACTTGGGTTCTATTCCCAGTTCTGTTGCTGGGCGGCATCAGACCAAGTCACGTCACCTCTCACTGTCTCAGCTTGCCCCTCTGTAAAATGGGGATAAAGATACAGAGTTCCTTTGAAAAAGCACTTTGAGATCTATTTAGAAAAGTGCTATGTAAAAGCAGGGGGTTAAGTTGTACTGAATTGTAAATCAGTAATAGCATTAATAACCCCATAACATGTACCTGCCAGCGGGCAGGGCCTTATTTTGTCAGAGCCCTTGATTCTTAGGTCTGGAACTCTCTCCCCTGGGACTAGTGATTGGCTGAGTTGTGCATTGTGCATTTAAAAAAGGCTTGAAAACACTTCCTGAAAGTGTGTTTTTTGGGGTGTGGGGGCTTTTTGTTTTGTATAATTATTGTATTGGATAGTGTTTGAATAGACTTTCCCTTTGCATTGTGATAGCTTTAACAGCCCTTTCCCCTGGGCATTTAACAAGAAATCTAGTCTTGCATGCAGTTGCACTCCTTCACCTTTCATTCCAAAGGCCTGTTTTGGCATTTTGTCTTCATTGCGGCCTTGTCTCCACTGTTTTCTCACTAAAATGACTTCTACTTTTGCCCAGACACACCTCCACTAGGGGATTAGATTCTTAGTAATACACAACATTCATTAGAGTGATGTTCTCAGGATCTTGGGATTATATAGAATTTAAGGTTACAATGATGCAGCAGGAGCACCTTATAAAACAAAATGAAATGAATTAGCATGTGTTAATTCCTATGGGGTGGCAGTGAGTGGAGAGCATCTGGGCCCTTTGTCTACCAATTTTAATTTGACAATATAGTAAGAATTAGTCAATTTATTCCTTTCAAAAATTCACATGTATATGCCTCAAGGGTCTTCATCTCCTTGGGATTACTTAGGGATACCAAGCAAGTCCAAAAGAACTTTCACTCAAAATGTTTCACTTTCATCATTCTCTTTTTAATACGACACAAAATGGCCAGACCCTCAGTGTAAATCCATTAAAGAAAATGGGGCCATGCTGATTCATACCAACTGAGAGTCTCCTCCCAATTCTCCTCCCACAAAAGAGGAGATCACCACATTCCAGGTTTCAACAGTTTTGCCATCAAATAGGCCCAGGTCCTCAAGCATACTTAGATGCTTAACGCCCATTGAAACTTATGTGAGTTAGGTGCCTAAATACCTTTGAGGACCTGGGCCTTAGCTTCAAACCCTTAATGCTGTTTCAGCTGGCCTCTGAGTCCTGGTGAGCAATACAGATTGCAAGCTTATTAGGAACTCAAAGCATTATCAACTCCACCAGTTTCCAGCACAGGGATTCCTACTAAGTACAAACCCAACCCTGAAGGGAAGTTCTGCCAGTCAAGCACTGAGCCAACCCTATCTGTCTAGACACTGCATCCTTTCCCTGACCCACTTTTTTCTTCCAAAGTTCAGTAAGAGTTTCCTTGTTTCAGAGCAGAGAATTATCTTTCAGTCTCTTCTCTAGTAAGCTTGCTTAAAATGAACCATGCACTGGCTGTGCTGTGTCAGGAAATCTCATTACAGGGCAGAGTTCAAACAAATCCAGAAGAAAAATGCATTATTTTTCTAAATAAGTCTAAATTTATTCATTACCCTAGTAAAAAAAAGTTTGGATTACAAGTGTATGGACAGTATAAAAAAGTACAAAACAGGTTCCATAGATTTCTAATACATTAATACAAAGTGCATGACTACAGACAGTTCATCTTGCATTACTACAGGGAAAGGAAGAGATGGGAGGAGGGGAAGCAGTCTATGGTTGAAGTCTAGCAATAAATAAATAAATACAGAAGTAGAGATGATCCACATTATAGCACATCCTACCACCAGTACTGCAGTGATAAGTATATAAAATCATTGAGACTAACTCAATTGTAAGTTGGTGTGTAGATACAGCTGGCTGAGACTCTTGCATGAGTCTTTGGAGACAGACTGAGCAAAGCAGCCATTTTAACTGTCCATTTGATTGCAGGTGAAGGTACACTACATAATTTTATCCTCCCTTTAGATTTCAATGTATTTACGGGGGAAAAAACAAAAAAACAAAGAGGGGAGACTAAAACAAATCTCCATTTTCCCTGACATCCCACTAAGAAATTTTATTTATATAATAGAAGGGAAAAAAACAAAACAAAAAAAACCCAACACTAACTTTCTGCTTTGAGGGTGGGGGAGGATTGGGGAATAACTTTCTGTAGCTCTATTTTCATCCCCTGAATGTTTGCCTTTCAGCAAGTGAGCTTGCATTGAAATTTGCTTACAAACCAACCCTCAGCCTTCCCACCAAAATTTAATAGTAAAGACAAACAGAAGAAAACTCAAGTTTCTAGCAGCCCATTGCAGAATATCCCCAAAGATCAAAAAAGTCCACTTCCCACATTGTTTAAGTTACTTCTTCATAAAGGTAACATGAAACAACTAGGAGCTAAAACTGCAGCATACTCATTGAGGAAGCTTTTTTTACCCTAAAGACAAAGTCGGAGCATAAAGCAATGCCACAGTCATTTGCACATAAGTTTTACAGGAATGTGCATAGGATTTGTTTAGCCAATCACATGCACACAGAGCTGCCTCTATTTAGAATGGAGTAATTTTTAACAGCACTTACAGAATTTACAATAGGTCCAGTGTGCACGGAAGCGTTGCTTTGGGGAGTGGGAGCGTGAGTGTGAGTGTGTGTGTAAAATACACAGAGCATGTCTATACTGCAATGACAGGGTGTGACTGCAGCTCATGGACGTACCCAGCTAGCTTTGCTCTACCTAACTCGGGTACCAATAGCAGTGTAGCTATGGCAGCATGGGCTTCAGTGAGGGCTGTACAAGGCTGCCCAGCATCCTGGGCAGCCACTCAGTTGGACAGCCCTGTGGAGTCATGCTGCCACAGCTTCACTGCTCTGGTACCGGAGCTAGCTGGATTAAATCACACCCTGGGATTGCAGTATAAACAAGCATAAAGTTCACAAGACCGGAAGGGTCCAAAACAGGAATCTGAACCTCACTGAATTTTATGCTTGGATTGTTTTGTTTCAATTCCTGGGACAGAAAGCTGGCCCCCCCACAATGGTTTTGGTTCTGTGTCATGTTCAAAACCAGGAAAGGGCCTAGAAATGGCAGAAAATGTATGAGAGCATCCCGTGAGAATTTAACAATTCCAACCCCAAATCTACACCTAATCTGGACCCTAAGCGGCCTCCATGGTACATTTCTCAATCTAATCACACGCCAGTACTGCACAAGCCCCAGTGCTTGCTTTTGGGTTGTCATTTATTGGTTTACTGCATTCAGTTCTTAGCTAAGGAGGAACTGGGAGGTTCTATGCAGATGGGTAGACAGTGTGCCTTCCCTCTCCACTCTTCTTGAATATTTAAGATTTAGGTCGTCTTGCACTAGCATTGCTCACATTACTGGTGTCTGCCATTACCTGGCCTTGCCATACGGGAATGATGAAACTATTTGTCTTAGTTAAAATGTCAGTAGTACAGGTTTAGCTCTCCACACCTTTTAAAATACACACAAAAGAAAATATTGTAAAGAGTTAAAAACGTCTATGTATAAGTCCATGTCACTGAAGCACACATATCAAATGAAATATTCTCTCTGGTTGGGGAGGGTGTTTATCAACTTAAAAAATGCCTGACACAACCACTGCTTCTCTCAGTACAGAAATATTAACTACATACACTTTATTATACAACAAAGCCCACCCTCAAAAGTTCGTTCATGGAAGGGATGGGTAGGGGAAAGAAAAACAAACAAAAAGCTCCTAAAGACAACCTCGCAGCAGCATTCAGCTTTGCTAAGTGTTCCATGGTATGTTAAATATTATGTAGTCTTCCTGAAAAGATAAAAACTGGCTTGAGAGTTTGTAGAATCGTAGCAGTAAAAACACCAAAACAGTTCTAAAGGAGTAGTCTTTTGGCAGCATAGCAGGTGTCCATAGTGAACAAAGGGTCACTTTCTAGCATTTTCCGGACAATAAGAGGCTCTGTATACACCTTCCTACAGTTAACCAAGGAAGTCACCATTCTTCCTGGTTGGAGATGGCTGGAGATTGGGGTCCCTGTTGTTCAGGCTTCTCAGTTGTTGACTTCTTATTGCTACAGCAAGGTTTGAAGAGATGAGTGTCTATGAGGACTTCCCCGAAACGCCCTTTGTAAATTATTCCACAGCAAACTTTTTGCCTGGGGGAGGGAAAGGTTGGGGTAGGAAGAGAAATGCAGACAATTTTATATATAAACATACATATACACCCAGAAGTTTAGTTACAGAAACACAAAAAGTTATTTTAATAGGACCAGGACACTACAGTTTACAACCTCCAGGGCCACTTGGATATCATAGTGATAAGCATTTTTATGGGGCCTAAGAGATTCAGACCCATTTCAGTTCTGGGAGAAGTTTCCTACCATCATAAAACACCACCACCACCACCCACAAAATAAAACCACAAGCACAAAGAAAAAAAAAGGCCAATAAGAAAAATAAACAAAATCGTGTGTGCGAAATCCACTAGACTGCTTTAAAAATCATCTCAGCCTAAGTGTAGGTCTACCACTTTGCTATCTCAAGTAGCAACACAAACACACGCACAGCTGCTTCTTTGCCGAACTGTATTTGACAAAGTGTACCTGTAAGAGGCCAACTTAAAGAACATAAGAATGGCCATTCTGGGTCAGACCCAAGGTCCATCTACCCCAGTATCCTGTCTTGCACCAGTGACCAATGCCAGGTGCCCCAGAAGAATGAACAGAACAGGTAATCAAGTGATCCATGCCCTGTCGCCCACCCCCAGCTTCTGGAAACAGGCTAGGGACACCATCCTGGCTAATAGCCATTGATGGACCTATCCTCCATGAATTTAGCTAGGCAATGAAATCACAGCCATTTCAATTTGAAAAGTAGTTGAACAAAGGATTGCTGCATTTACAGTGTGAAGCAAAACCATAAAAATCTCTGCAACACTGGGAAAAATCTTACAGCTTCTCCAGCCCTCAAGTTTCTTCTGACCATAATCATGGTCAGTTATAAAATGTCTAACTGTCAACAAGACATTCTGAACTAACTGCATCTGACATTAGGTATGCAGAGACCAAATGTCAAATAAAAGGCAAAACCATTATTTCTCTCCAAATCCAAATTCATATTTTCTGTACTGTTAAATTACTTATGCCACATCCTTAAAATGCCACGTTTGTCACCAGCTGTTTGCGAATGCTGTTTAATTGCTGAGGAAACAGAACAGAAAGCCTTGTAATTAAGATGAATTGCTGGCTGCACAGATGTGTGTTTTGTTGCTTTTTACCTTTTCCAGTAGGTGAGATCTAAAAAGGAGAAGACTGGTGTTCTGCTGGACCCAGGGCTCATCTCGGTGTCAGAGCCATCATCAGACTGGTTACTGTAACAGGGAGACTGAGCTGGGGAGGCACTTGAGGTGGTGCTGTGGGCATCAGAGTCTACAGAGAAAAAAAAAAAAAAACAGAAGAATCCATTGGATGCAACTAGCTTCTTTCCTCCCCCCAGACTGGGGAAAAGTCTGATACAAGCAGCACTATTATGGCCAGTGAGAATATTAAAAAAAAAGCTGACAATTGCTTCTCTCAGTTGGCACTTTCAAAGTTTCAGAGATGATCATATGTCAACATTATGGAAATGTTTCATGAAGGAGGAGGATGATCTTGGGGTAAGACATGGAGTGGCACTCAGAAGGCTCTGGATTCAGTTCCTAGATCCACCACACATTTCTGGTGCGACCCTGGGCAAGTCACTTCAATCTCCTGGGTGAAATCCAGGCCCCACTGCAAAACAAAAACCACAGAGTGGCAAAACTACTGACTTCTCATGGGGCCAGGATTTTGCCCTCTGTGACTCGTTTCCCCCCCTCCCCCCCCATCTGTAAAATGGGGATAATACTTCCTTCCCATCACCCTGCATTTCTCTTATCCATTTGGACTCTGATCCTACAAAGACTTACGCTCATGAGTGAGACTACTCACAATGTGCAAAGTTAAGTGTGCAGGTAAGTTTTTGCACAATCTGGGCCTTGGACTGCAAGGGTTGTTTCCGACTGCGGGTGTGTACAGTGAATAGCACAATGGGGCTGACATCACGGTTGTTGCCTAGGAGTGGCTAAAATCCATCCTTTGAGACACTTAAAATTACACTACATAAAAGTGATAACTTTACAAGGTCTTTTCAGTATCTAGCATCTATGAAACTTCTGCCCAAGAAGTTATTTTCTGGGACAGTTCCAAATCACTGAAATCAGGAGCTTAGAATAAAAGTGCTTTCTCCCTCAATCCAACTCATCTCCTGGCATCTGCAACTTCCGCACCCTGAGCCACCCAGCTCAGATGTACATCACATTTTCCCCCCCAAACTCCTCCTAACTCCACCCTCAAAAAATTCAAGGATGAAAGGGTTATAAACACCATATATTTTCTCATTAAAAAAACCTGGATACATTGGACAGTATCCAATTAACAATTAGCTACTTTGGCAATAAACTGCCTTCCTAAAACTCTATGTCCACTTACTGTGCCGTTTGAATTCCTTTTGCAGTTTGCTGATTTGATTGCTCTTTATTCTGCTTCCAGAGAGAGTTTTCATTTTCTTTGGTTTCAGTGTTGTTTTAAGACTGGGTCCAGCCCTTGCATCCACCACCTGAAAGACAGCATGGATACATTTAATTCCCTCTGCCCACAATTCTCTATCAGAGTTGTGGCCTGATCTACAGATAAAGCTGCTCTGGTCTAATTAAAGTTGTTATTTTAAACCAATTTAGTTCACTTGTACAACTTTGTGTGTTGACACTCATTTCAAGTTGGCTTATATCAGACCTAGTCTACATGAGAAAGTAAAACGGGTTTAAAACAACAGCTTTAGTTAAACAATTGCAACTTTCTTGTGTATAAAAGGCTTCAGTTCAGCTCACGCCTTTAAATTAAGGTAATTTAAATTAACAGAAGAGTGCCTCCACAGGTTTTAAAATCAGTTTACATTAATTTCTGTGCTTAGGCAAGCCCCAAGCAATGAACAGCAGGTTTAGCTCCCTTGTTACTGTCAAAATCTCTCCTGGAAAGATTGATGACCAAACCCTCCACACAAAAAAAAAAACCTGTCTCTCTTTTCAACTGCAGGGCCAGAGCAGATTAATATATCAAATCAGAGAGTGGGAATGACTGTGTGACACAGTCATTTTAAATATTTCACTAAGCCAAGCTGATTTATCTGTTACTTAAGCAAGTCACCTTGCTTGTTCAAACTTTCCAAAACAAAATCATCTTTAGTCTGAGGCCAAGTCTGGAATGTTTAGTCTCAAGGGAGGATTCTGGAGAAATTTATGAGTGTGAGAAAATGAGGGGGTAAGAAGAGAACTGTCTCCAACAATCACTTGTATCTTGCACAAGTAAGCCAGCTGAAGGCAGGGAATAGCCACACTTCAGAAAGTTCAGAGCAGCTTTTACAGGTGCTGAGGAGTGAAAGAAAGAACACTTGACAGCATCTCTCTAGTGGAGTGGATAGAAGGGAAATATGAATTACAGAGAGGGGGGAAAAAAATAGTCAACTAACGTGATTCCAGTTTTTCTTTGATCCTGCTGGCAGTTTTTTCCATCTTTTCACCAAAAGGACACACGCATTGCAGATGTCTCCTGAGCGGACTTCATGGAGCCTGACAAGAGAAGACCCTGTTTATTATTTAGCCTCTTGTAATCAACCCAATTAGCATAAAGACAGAGACAACAGATTTTGAGACCAAGATTTTCCAAAGTGACTAGTGATTTTTGGTACCTCACTTTTTTTGAATGTCCAACTTGAGACACCTTAAAAAAAGTGTTTACCCTATAGAAAAGCGCTCAACACTTTGGAGAATCTTGGCCCAAGTGTATTAGAACAAACCTCATCCCTTTAAAAGTTCATTTTGAAGTAATCCTAACTGATCTGATGAACGCTCCACTCAGCTCTTGAACGTTTCATATAATTTCAAATAAAAGCTCTGATCCTGTAAGAGCTCCATGCATTGCACTCCTGCTGAACTCTATAGATGCTCTGTGCACAGCCCAACAACTTGTAAACATTGGCATGAAGACTGCCCTTGTTTGCTTTCAATAAGCTTATTAAAAAAAATGTTTCCCCTACAGTTGAATCATTCCAAAAAGATTTAAAGAAGGAGATTGAAAAAAAAAAAAAAATGTCCATAATCTGATAGTTAATAAAGGACTTTGAAATACTATAGAAGTGAATGACGTGTCTGGGTTAGATAAGCCGTTCTTTGATGGCCCAGTGCAAGACTGCAGGTTCTACCTTGCCAAACATACTGAGTAAAGCATAAAAATAAAAGCATATAGCGTACTGCAAGCTTCAAAACTCCAGTTTAAATAAAAATGCAGTGGACGGTGGCACAGCCTCCCTTTAGCCAAGGCCAGCAGCAAGCAAGCATGCATGCCGATATGCAGCAGCTTTACATAAAAAAAAAAACACACACGACAGCAGTCAGTAGAAGTCACTATAAAGACTCATGGGAAAAATCATTTCTAGACAAAGAGAAATATAAGAAAAGCAAAGAGGCCTGGTCCTACAGAGAATCACTCAAGTGAATAATTTTTAACATGTGAGTAGTGCCAGTGTTGCCAATGAGACTAATCGTGTGTAAAATTAATCACAGGCATAAGTCTTCCCAGGATTGTGGCCTAAAAATCTCATGATAGCTAAGCAAACTGGGTGGAGAAGGGGAAGCTGGAGAAATATGACAAATAAATACTCATGACGAGTTAGTGCAACAAGAGAGAGATTCTAATTGCTATGGCTAATTACAAAGTAAATCACTAAAAAAAAAAAAGTGTTAAATAGAATAAAAGAAATAATTAGGAGCTGTCAAGCAGGAACTTGCTTCTTTGACAATTTGGGGAGGCAAAGTAAGATTTAGAAAGAGTTTCACGGTTCTTGTAAGGTAGTTCCAAAATGCTAAAGAGAGTTGTTAAACCTACTGTTCAATTAATTATTTTTAAGTAATACAATGTCCCTCACCAGGGTTTTGAAACTTCCTAATTTCCAATGGCTTTTTAATAGGAAAGCAAATTCTTCAGGTTTACTTTACACAGCACTGGGCTGGAAAACTACCATTAAGATAGTAGACCCCTCCCCTCCCCACTGAGAGAGGCAACATTCCCACAGATTGATAGGATTATCCAGAACAATGACAGCTACTCACAAAACCTGTTTGGACTTTTAAAGATATTTACTAGGGAAGAAATAAAAGTATTTATTTAGCTATCTAAGGTTTTACATCTCAGAAAAACTCCATGGGCCTGACCTCTGCATTCTTTTACACCTTGTGCAGCAATTTACACCTGTGAAAAGCAAGTGCAAAATGTTTCCACTCTGATTTGATAGCACTTTGAAGTGGAGAACCAGATGGCATAGGCCAGGTCCTCAGCTGAGGTCGACTGAAGTTGATGGCGCTGTGCTGATTTACACCAACTGAGGATCTGGCCCAATTTTACCTGCCCTTCATGGTAGAAGTATGAGGAAGCTGAAGACTACACTAGGCCTGATTCTGGTCAGAGCCTTCAGTACCTCGCTTTGAGTGAGGCTGATAACTTTTCATGCTTAGAGACTGAAATCCTGACCAACTAAAATGTAAAGCCAATTTTGAATAGCAGGGGATCTTACCCAAAGCAATTCTGGAAGTCTTTTTCATATCGTTTACTATCAGTGAAACGAGAGCTGGAAGACTTTGCTCTGCAGATACAGCAACCCTCTATACTCCGGTACATCTTTGGTTTATGGAAACCAAACATCTTTTCTTCTCTGCTGGAGCCTGTAGAACAAGCGGAAACTGTCAGTGTTATCACTTCAAGATACAGCTCAAGGATAATTTAAAGGGAGAAGCAGCTTCATGTGCAACTTTGAAAACGGATGTTACATCACAGTCCAGAATAGGCAACGGCCAGGGGGAATTGCTCAGGTATGCAGTGTCACTATTTTGCAGTGCCTCTTAGGAGGACAGGTGTTCAGAATATGCTTACCTTTGTCAAGCACAAATAGATGTCTCTTGCACCCCAAAGCAGAGGGTATTCAGCAAACCCAGACATGTAACAAGGTCACATAAAAAAATTCTTCAACTCTTAAGAGCCACTCTAGAAAGGACACGGTGGGGGTTTCCTGTTTACTGATGCTCAGTGACTCCACAGCAAATGCATTCAGTTTACAAGTTTTTCCTAACTGCCCAGCTCTTCAAACTAAGCTGTGGCTCTCTAGCTTGCATACCACAACCAGTAAAACTGAAGTACATTATGGATGCAGGTAATGTGCAATTGGAGGTATTTGTTGGCTTCCGGTTAGAAAACAACTTTTTATGTCTAAGCTCAATTTTTGGAGTCCCTCAAAACAATAAAAGGAGAGCCCCAAGACATTGTTGCCCTCTCCCCCAGTTACTTTCCAGAGTGGAACTGTACGTAGGCCCTGATCTAGCAAAGCACTTAACATGCATGATGACTTTAAACATTTGAGTAGCTCCATTCCAGTGCTCAAAGTTACACACATGCTTAAGCTATTAGCTGGCTCAGGGCCTTAATGCAAAACAAACATTTTTACAGGCCATCCAAAAATTGTAATTAGTCTGTCATAAACACAGAGGTACCATTCCAAAAAGGAGTTCTCTTTTAAACAGTGTTGTAACTGTGGCTTATACAACCCTGTTTAGAGAGCATGGTTTGCCCTCTGCTGCTTATCATCAAGGACAACAAGCAGCCAAAATACACGGAAAAGGAATAGCTGCTTAGTAGCAGGAAGGTTCAACAGGCAGGATCTCTCAGCTGCAACAGAGTCAATTTATAGAACCAGGAAAAAAAAAAAAGTGACACAAACAAGATAATGTCTGAGAATTTTTTTTTTTTCCTTTTTTATCATCATCAAACCAAGACACCAGGTGATTACACTGTCAGAGACTCCATCATAAACCAGAAGATTATTTAGAGGAAAATCAGGCAAATTAGCAGCTGCTGCGAAAGAGCTGCACACTGACAGCCTAGGCCTGGTGTTATTGATCTGTGTGTAGAGGGCTTTCACCCCACTGTAAGTAGTTCCAGCCCCACATCAGCTCTTATGCCTCTCTTTAAAGGATCTGGAGGAAGACATTGCAGTAGGGTTTAAGCTAACCAACAGCACTTCTAGACCCCAATGGAGAAGTCCAGGATTTGGAGTCTTGTATAAAACAAAACACTCTCACACAAACCACCTAAACAGTAACTGTTTTTTTTAGCAGCTTAAAACTAAACAAAGTGGTTTATATTTTGGTGTAGTTCATTAAACCAGATTAATTACTTCTGCTGCAGTAGCACCCAACGCCACCAATCAGACTCAGGTTTCCTCTGTGCTAGATGCTGTACAAACACATAGGAATACAGAATCTAGGCTCCAAAGAGCCGGGTTTGACAAAACCACTTGCCCATTCATTAGTGGCAAGGGGAAACTCCCTGCCAGGTCTCAGGGACTTCACCATTCAATCCTATAGAATCCAAGCATTCATTTTCAACAAAGATGAGGTTTCAAGCCCCTACACTCCAGGAGGTAAGTCCTCAAATGCGACTTACAAAGCGTTGCCTTCTTGACTCTGCAGGAAGACAGCCTAAAATTGCCTAAGGCCCAAATCCTGCTTCCTGCTCACAGCCCAAGCAGGCACGCTGAGGAATTCCTCCAGGGTTACAACAAAAGTAGTCTCCACTGCTCTCTCCACCCAACCAAGCCCATTGCATAGCCATCACTCTAGCCTCAGGGCTGCATTTGGCTTTGAGCCACTCACTCACTTCTGTGAAGGAAGAATAGAAGCCGCTGATCCACCAGCCTTTTTCTCAAATTCTGGTGTGCTAACCTAACACAGGAGCTCCCATGAGCTGGGCTCTGCCATTCACAGATGTGCACATCTCCAGCAAAGGCTCCCAAAATCCTGCCCCACCATGTCTGAGCCACCCAGGTTCACTGCAAGAGGGCCCTCTGCAGGATGAAGACCTGACGAAAACTGGGCGAGTGTTCTGGCCAGTGACCTGAATGGCTTGTCAAGGGTTGGATAAACTCAAAAACTACTACTCAGCTCTTGCACAAATAAGTCTCCAGTGGCATTTAGCCAGTTGAAGTACTGGGTAATTTCTGGCAAAAGAGGAAAATTTGGTTCCATGAAATGTGAGTTGTGAAGATAAGAAGAGCAGCAAGACAAAAACACAAATAAAGATTTAGTCTGTCTTCCCATTATGACAATGTAGAGACAATGGGCATTATACATGGCCAAGTATGGTCCAGTTAGTCTCCCTTGATTAACAAGATGCATTTTTTTTAAATGGGCGTGGGGTGGGGGGGAACAAAAACACACACACAAACACACACACAGACTCCAGGCACTAAGGAGTTATATAAGCAGACATGCAGAATATGTATTTTGTTACCATTCAATGTGCCCCTTCAAAAAGGGACAGTCTCTTGACAGTACGGTATTTAACAAGCCTTTTGAGATGGTCAGCGATTATCTTCACCTGGGAGTTTGTAACAGTTATTTTGTTTCATTTGTGGCAACTCAACATTTAGCCTCCAGCATGGTGCTTTACTTTACAAAGTCTGGCACTAGCTGCTGGTACTTCTGTCCCACTGGTGAACCTAATAACCCATGTAGCAAACACCTTTATCTTTACAGGAGAGGCATGGAACCGGTCTTGGAAATTTGTCTCGATTGTTCACTTGGGGAACATTTGTAAGCTTGAGTCTCTAGGAAATGGGGAATGTCTTCGCTAATACCAAGTATTTATACTGTAGTGGGACAAGAATCACCATTTTACAATTAACACTTGAACAAGGATTGGCATCAGATATTTATAGTAAATATTCTGTTGTGGGATTGTTGCTTCCATTCTCACAGGCACAGCCTTTCAGCACCAAATTTCAATAGAAGGAAAACTAGTGCCATCTGTTTCCCAGCTGATGAATGGACAGCAACAGTATCACCATACGTCATTCTTGGATTGAGAAAAAGTTACTAGAGAAACCACAAGTAAAACAGATTTCTCTTTGACAACTGTGTCCAAATGCAGTGTTATAAATGGAAGGCGTCAGGGCAGAGTCACATTTAATCCACACAGTTGCCATCTGAACACTATACACTAAACATACTGTCAGCTGATGAATTTAAAGCTAATACAGATCACATTGGAGTCTAAGGGCACTGACCAGCATTGCTATACTTAAAGCAATGTCTTCATTTCCATTCTAAGCCATAAGTTATGTGCCCAGTCATTGCTGACACCTAATTTCTATGGGAGTGAGGCATGCTTAAAGACTGCATAACTAGGACCTTAAAAGAGATTTATCTTGTAAAGTTTTGTATCTTAGGATCCCAAATGAGAAACCTTGGGTTAGATCTTCAGCTAGTGCAAATCGGCATGGCATCTACACTGGCTGAGGATCTGGCCTTGAACATGCAGACTGAAATGTATCCATTCTGAATGACTGTAAACGGGTATAACTCCCCTGAAGTTAAAGAAGCTACATCAGTTTTCACCAGCTGAGGATTTGGCCTGCTCTATTAAATCCACTTATATATCATCAGATTGCATCTTTTAACCTACCAGCCATGTGGGAGTCGGAAGGGGATGCTATGCAGCAAGAAATTCTGGCAGAGGCAAGGCAGGATTCCTCCTGGATCTCTGGGGGAAAAACACACTTGTACTCCAGGAGCAGTGGTTGAAGTAGACCGAAGCAGGTGTGGGAGGGCTCACTGTACTAGCCACACAGGAGGGGGACCTGCAGGAGTTTCCCCCTTTGCTTTTAGCAAAGAAGATGGAGCTGCACTCCCCCTACTTCATCTACTTGAATTCTTGCTCAGCAGCAACTCAGGCACAATCTGAAAGGATGCAGGGTGCCCTCTCCTCTGCAATTCTGCCAGCTGAGTGGGGGGGGGGGGGGAAAGGGGGGCAGCAGCACAGGGCCAACACCCCACCCCTTTGCAGAAGGCTAGCATCATCAGAAACACTTTCAGGAAGCAGAGCCCCTTCTGCCTAACAGATCTGGGGTCAGCCCATGAGATAGGGGAAAGTGGGAAGCAATGACTTCTTGCACATCTATGCATGGCTGGGCACAAAGCTAGCCTACACCACACACAAAGTTATTGCCTCTTTTATGGATGGCTCAGGACAAGAATTGGGGATCAGAGTTCCCTCTGCAAAAGTTGATGCTGACATGAACATCTGCAAGAGAAGCAGGAACACGGAGAAACGCTTGCTGTGTCAGATGTGCATGAAATCCTCAACTTGGAAATAAACCCTGAATCCTGAACTCTAATCTTCCCAAGGGAAGGAGAAGCTAACTTTCAGGGATTTATTGTTGTTCGGTTGGTTGCTTTCTAAGGGAAAGGGTAGCTATTTCCTTTTGCCTTTCCAGATTTCTTCCGCATTCTTCCTGACCACTGAGGCTGAAGGGAAAGACACCTCCAAAATAGAAACGAATGAACTCAAAAACGTATATAATTCCATTTTTATACCCAAACAAAAAGAAACACCTGAAATTTGTGACACTTGCAGAGAAACATTCCTTGGCTGTTTCACAAAGAAAGCAGCTTATCTGAAAGGCAGAGGGATGGCATTCTAAACACTCGGCACCTGCTCCATTCCTGACTCCCTGTTCCAGCCCTACACTCGTTCACCCTTTGCGCAGCCCAAATTCTTCACTTGGAAGGGCAGAGAGGAGGAAGAAGGAACCATGCTGTTAGCCGGATTTCTTCCTCTGACCCACAACAATGGTCTAGATTCTTGGCTGGTGTAAAGCAGCACAGTTGCCCTGAAGTCCATGGAATCACGCTGGTACACACCAGCGGAGGATCTGGCCCATACATATTGATGCAGACTGCTCCTGTCAGCAAAATCTCACAATGCTGATTTCTACCGCACATGGATAAAGCAGAGAAATATCCAAGAGTATTTTCTTAAAAGACACTGAAATAAAGGAAAGATCATAAGCTCTGGAATGCACACCTGCACATGTTAACAATGGCTTCTTCCAAAACAGCCTATGATGCCATGAGCCAAGGTGCCAGTCTACCTAGTAAATGCTTCAGGCCTCTCCCTTGGCTGGAATAAACTGGTATAGTCCCACTAAAATCCATGGCGTTATGTCAATTTCCACCAGCTGAGGATCTGCCTTTGAATCTTGATAAAGAAATCACGCACCCCAAAAAGGTGCGTCGTCCAAAAGGAGACTTTCACTACAGAGTTGTAAAATTAAAACTGGGCCTTAACCAGCTGTATTTTAATGTGTCTGAAGTGGAAAGGCTCCAAGGAAATAAACAAGAAAACTAGTGTCAACAAAAAATGCTATTTTAATCTTCACATAAGGAGAGATACCAGTGTAAAAGTGTTCCAGTACAAAATGAGGAGACTAGGATCTGACGTGTGTAACCTTGAAACTCCATATATATAAAAATATAAATTCTTTTAATATCTGCCCACCTACCCCCCACACCTCCGAAAACACAAAAACAAAAAACCCACTACATGAAGAATATTTCGAGTGTACTCTGCAGTCAGTACTTTATCGGCACTTTATAATGAAACTTCACCCTGTGAACGCTGTACTTTATGATCAATGAGGCCCAGGGAAAGTTAGAACGGTTAAAACTGGATCACCTGGAAAGTTTTTACCTCCAAGAACATGTATGCTAACTCCTGTGCAGCTAGTCCTCTGCAACAATGCTGTGCTTGTGATCTTTCACTGAACTCAATGAAACTTTAACATATACCAAATGCAAATGGAAAACCCATGGCCCCGTCATGAAATTAGAATGGTTGACATTTCTTTACTGTGGTTGAGTCACCTGTAGTGTACTGGCTGTGTCAAAGCTATTATGGGTAATATTTTCAAAAGTTACCTAGATGTCTCCATCTCATTGATTTTCAGTGGGACAGAGGCACTTAAATTATTTAGGCCATTCTGAAAATGCAACTTAGTGCCTAAGTCACTTTGGTGCTTTTGTAAGAAGTTGCTGCCTCAGGAGAGCTGGCAAGGGCTGTGCAAAGCACAAAAACAGGGATTTTCAGAGGCAAAAAATGTGGTGGGGTGTGTGTGTGGGGGGTTTTCCATCTGCAGCCTTCCAACTTGAGCCATGATTTTAATCACCTCCTATAACCTAACCAGGGTCACCTCCAGTCAACCCTTGCATGGGAGATCTCCAAGAAAAACCATGAGGCACAGCATGAGTGGAGTTAGTGACGCTCATCTGAGTCAGTAATGAACCAATGGCTCAGCAGCGTGTCTGGGGTGCAGTCTTTTACTTAAGATTTGACAAATCAGTGTCATGAGCACTTGTGATTGTTACATATCTGGTGGCTATTTCAGCAGGAGTAGTACACTTGAGAGGAGACTGCAGCTCAGTGAAGATTTTTTTTAATTGTGTTAAAAAAAATTAAAGGGCTTTACTTATGAAACAAACGCCTTTTTAGTTGAGCAATCTAATTCCCCCCACACACACACCCCCCTTTGGACTTTGAGCTGATAGATCCAACACTATCATATTATCTGGTAATCGGAGAGCCCATCTTGAGAGTTGTGAAATGGAGTTCCGCCCCTCCATTCCGGTTATCCCCTCAATTTTCAAACCACCTCTTCCAACCACATACTTATTGCTTCTTCTGGCACCTGCTTTCCAACAGTGAAAAGCCTCACTAACAACCGTTGCTTCAGACTTAAAGGAAACTGGCAATATTAGTAACTATTAATCTCATCCAGCGTAACAATGTGTTAAGTCACAAAGTGCTGATAAAAATGAATGATTACATAGCACATGGGAACCCACCCCCTTGTCTGCCTGCTAACAGTTTGGTGACAGAGGGAGAACTGCTCAGCATCAGCATGTACCATAAAAGGCCCCACACTGTCACGGTTTTAAAGGTGGTTTTGTTATCCGTTAGTTTGTTTTAATTCACGTGAATTTTAGTTACATTTTCACACACAGTTGTCTAGTAAATAACAGACTTATCTGTAAAACCCCACAAACGTTAGGCTCTCAAGTGACAGTCATCTGCCAACTAACATGCCCGACGGGGGTGGGGTGGGGGGGGATTTTCAGACGTGACAGAGGGACTTCAAAGCACAAAGTACCACAGACTGTCAGTGGGTGCTAGGGGTCTAATGTCTTTAGGTGCTTTTCAAATTCCACCACTTGTCACCTAAGGCCTGATCCTGCACAACTAACTTCAACAGCAGTTTTGCCATCGGCTTTAATGAGAGGAAAATAGGGCCTTATCTATGAGCCAAGGACTTAAACCAGTGCTCACAGAAGTCAGAGGGAGAAAAAAAGACTCCCATTTACTCGGATGGGCTTTGGATCAGGCCCCAAATCCTGTCAACATTACTGAAGCCAGTCAGAAACCTCATACAGCCACTGGACTCTGGATCTCACAAAATCTGTTCCAACTACTTAAAAAAACCCCGTAAGACCTTGTACAGTAGGTCTAGCTATCCACAAGCCACAATACTGCTGCACATGCTCTACAAACAGCCTCTCACCTTTCGAAGGGAGTGCTATATGTACCAAGCACAGCCCAAGCAGTAGCAGTGCTGTTGTCTGGATAAACAGTGAGCTCCATGGGTGTCATCCTATAACCGTTCACCAGCACTCAATTAAAGGAAAAGAAAAAACATTTCTGACTGTATCATTTTTAGTATACTCTTTGGCCCCTGCTGTGGATGCTAAACACTTGAGCAATTTTGAAAGTCTGGCCTTGTAACATTTAATGGTTCTTTTCCCCCCACTCCCCAGTTATTTACTGTAAATGCACCTAGAAACTATTTGAAAGACACATTCTATAAATGCAAAAAAAAAAACCATACAAGTCTGAGATCAGGCCACTCATACTGCATATGTAATAAACTCGCTTATGAAATGCTATAAAGCATATACAACCATCTTCCAACACTTCATACGTCAGCTGGTTTACGCTGTTTAAAATCCTCAAAGCAATTAGATCATGTTAGGGACCAACTGCTTGCCAAACTATGTTAAATAAGTGAAACTACGGAGTTTTCTTCATTTGTATTCATAACAAATATCATGTAATTTGGACCCAGAGGACTGCCAA
This sequence comes from Caretta caretta, assembly GCF_965140235.1. Taxonomy (NCBI): domain Eukaryota; kingdom Metazoa; phylum Chordata; order Testudines; family Cheloniidae; genus Caretta; species Caretta caretta. The sequence continues at coordinate 245,491,022 of NC_134206.1, forward strand.
TCTATAGAGGAAAATCTAGGTGTTGGGGCAATGACAACAAAACACTCCCCCACAGAGAGTGAGACAGTCAGGGGAAGCTTTGGATACAGAAGGAATTCAGGATTTAATCACTGCTTACTACCAGTGTACTGTGCTGAACTAAATAATACAGCAAAGAAGTAAACAAGAAGAGCCATAAGAGAAATCCCTTCAGAAATACAACTGGGGATGAACATACTAAGAAAAAAAGAGAGACAGACACTTATGTCATTTGGCATAAATATGTTTGTCTGGAAATGCTACCGCCTGTCCAAATTATTAACACACTTTTTCATAATTTTTTTGTATTAAACAAATCAGTTTAACTTGAAGTTCTGTTTCAGCTTTTAACCCACAACTAAATTGGCAACCCCCTGAAGAGATATTGGTAATGGGCATGATAATATAGAGCGGGGTATCACAAAAAAGGAGTTCTATGATTATTTTTCTGCCTAAAAAAACCCTTGCAGTAAAGACACACTCCAAATTTGATCGTAGAACACACTGGTGGCAAAATGGAAAACTATGTAGTTATTGGACCAACACTGCCAGTTAACACAGAGTCCTTAATCACATAATTTGAAGATGATTTTGCCATCAAAATTAGACCAAACAAAAACCCGAACACCAAAATTTTTCCCCAGGACTGCAATCCTAGTCCCACTGAAGTCAATGACAGACCTCCCATGGATATCAGTGAGGCCAGGATTTCACTGCAGATGTTTAACCTGCAGCCTGCTCAGTGCCAATACCAAAAGGAACAGCCAAACAAAGTTTTGTCTTTCAGCCATGCCCCAACCAGGGAGGAACTAGAGTTAAGGTGAAGAGGGAGGGGGAAAAAAATTATCAGCAGGACATTCAGCACCAGTGTACAGCGGCTCACTAAAAGCACAGCTTGCTGGAACAAAGACCAGCCACCCCCAGTCACCTCAGCAAGGACGACCTACTTTTCAAAGAGGCCATGACGATCAGGTAGACAACAAGCATGAAGGTCACAGGCACACATTGGCATAGGACCAAGTCCTTTTCAGAGGTAAACGAGAGGATTTTAAAAAGGAGAAAATGAAGCGTGCTAAGGGAAGACAGACGTCTGTTCCTGAGAGCACATTGCAAAACACAGTCACTGTCCCGAGGACTCAGCGAAAATGCCCAGGCTTGCCATTTAATAAGGGAAAGGCACCGTTTATAATTGTTCAGGGCTGGAGCAAAATTTAACACAGGAGCCATTAGAAACACAGACGAGTCCCTAGCAGGCAAGCATGGAAACTGGAATCAGACCCCAGCAACGTTTGCAGGATATTTAAACAGGCAGCCCCAACCTTTTAACTCTTTATCTGCAAATTTGGGTCGGTCGATACACTCGTTTAAAAAAAAAAAAAAAAAAAGTCTTCCCTCCCCCAGGACTGGCAGCGTTTGGAGGCAGGGAGCGGGGGGAAGGATTGCTCCGGCAAAGCGGTTTGGGGAAAGGGAACATTTCCACGAGTCATCTCCCGAGTGCTGGCTATAATCTAGGTGGAGAGAAATCGGGTCACAGTCGACCACACACACACGCATGGAAAAGTGACACGTAGCGTGCAGTCACGCACTTTCCTCTCTCACGCTACTCTGCCGCGGTCTCCCACGGCGCAGGCTGCGTGGTAAAGGTGCATTAGCGGCTGCGCCCCTGGCAGGGAAAAGGCGCGTGACGGCAGCGGGGAAAATTGCAGCCGCCGGCCAAGCCCCCCGAGTGAAAGTTACTCCACAGCGTTTTCTGCCCGAACAAAAGGGGCGAAAACGCCCCCCCCCCCGCGCCCCCCAGCACTTCCTGAATGGTGCACCCTCCCTCCCAGGCACAGCGCGCGTGGTGTCCAGCGGGGCCCTTCACCCACCTCATCCCACGCTGAGCGGCCGCCGCTTGCTGCTCCTGCTGCGGGGAGGCTGGAGCTGGTTCCTCATGGCTTCACCCTGACGTAATTCAAACATGGCAACAGTTCGACTTCAAAGGGAAACCCACAGACCTCCCATAAACAGACGCACACACGGCAGAGGAACCGGTGCAAGGAGCCCTTTAAAGAGTCCGCACCAAGCCCCAGCAGTAAGCAGCGCTCGGTACCGGCGCAGCGGCAATTGCAGGCTTTGAATAATCTGCAGTTTTTACGCCGAAAAGTGAAAGGCGCTTCCTCTCCTGCATGCTTTTAGAGACACAAACACGCCGCCGCCGCCTCCCTGCACACAGCGTGGTAACCTACAGGAGCGTGCGTGCACAGAAACTTTAACTCCCCCAAAAGTCTTCCAGACGCAAAAAGTCAAGCTCAAAACTTCCCCAAGACACGAATCTCTCGCATCAATTGCCCCCTAACTCGCCCGCCAGCCGTCCTCTCCCCGTGGTTTAATAACAGTCCGTGTTTCGACGAGCAGACTGGATTGCAGGCACTCCCTGCAGCGCATGCAAGCCCTTTGTTTTCCCTTCAGCCTGGTTTTGCCTACGTGCAGCACCAAGGATATGTCGACTGTTTTGCGGAATGCATTAAGATATTTAAAGATCATGCTAAAGAGTAAGACTCCTGATCGACCAGAAAAAACAAGCCCCCACGAAACGGAGACTTTAACTACAAGTTAAACTTCGTTGCGTTCGACAGTTTAACTACAAAGAGGAGACAAGAAAAGCAGTTACTTTCACTCGCACTCTGCTTTGAAAGTGGCAAGACGCCATCACCATAAAGTCACACTGTCCTGACGCTAACAGGACTCCACTCTGATTGATAACAAGGTATTTACAATAGAAAAGGTTAAAAACTAAAGCAAGCCTGCAACTTGCGCACCTAGTAGCACGTGTCATGTCAGATTACACACACACAATTTCGGTCCATTTCAGGTCACTTGAGTGCTAAACCCGACATCCCTTCTGAAAACAAGCCTAATCAAGAGAACGATTCCCCCATTCCTCCCCCCCCCCGAAAAAAAAAGAGAGAGAGAGAAAAAACGTACATTGACACTGCAATGATTGCCCCCTGCCACTCACGACGCAACAACTTCTGTGCGCTCAAAAACAGAGCTACAGGTGTATAATTAGTAACATAAATACACAAGGTTCCGGAGAACGTTCGAAAATAGAACGTTTCTCTCGTAACCATTCCAAAGCCCAAACGGGCTCTGGAATCCCGAGCGTTTAGCCGTCCGGGTTCCTTCTTTTGCTCATTATCACATCCGTATCTCTCGCCCAAGCTGAGCAAATAATACCAAACCGCGTGCATACGGTAAAGGGCCGCAACGGACCTGGGAAGCAGCACCAACACCAGGCCAAGCTAATCTCAGCCCCAATCCCCCCAATAAACCAAACAAGGCCATGTTCTTCTTTCAAAATTACTTAACTTGAACCTACAAACTGGAAAGAACATTACATCTTCCAGCTTCCACCTCATTACAAAGAGCACTAAGAAAGGGTTCTTGAGCCACTCAAAACATTCACGAAGCGACGGTTTGATACACTCCCCCTTACTACGGCTCCTCGAAGAATGTCCCTTAAACTGATATTTCCCGGTAACACCCTGAACTGGGTACACAGTTTCTCTAACCAACAGCACTGCTTGGGATCACTTTTCCAGTGATATCTTCAGGAATAAACTCGCCGTCCCTCTTTGGAAGAGAACATTTTGATTTCACTTTAAGGGAAGTCCCCGTGCGAAGCTGGATCTGGAACAATGCAATCGGCATGTTCACTACACTGTTAGTTTTTAAACTTATACTTCTCAAGGTATTCTTTTTTTAAAAAAAGAAAGAAAAATCGATGCCGCACACAGGGCAGTGGGTGTCAAAACTGTTTTGGACAGGAAAGTGTTTTCCCCGCAGCAAAAGACAGCCTCCAAAATAACTTGTTTTATTGAATAGAACGGCTGATTGGCAAAAGCAAAAAAAAAAAAAAAAAACCTGAAACCAAAGAGGTTTCTCACTTTTCGGTTCAGAGGGAAAAAAAAATCACAGGGAAAAAAATTAAATCACTTACCTCTGAACTGCAGCCCCCAACAAATCAATAGCGGGGTGTGTTGTGTGCGATGAGCTCCCCCCTCCTCTGCGGAGTCCGCAACCTCGTTGTGCAGCTCCCCGGGTCTGCTTGCAACTGCTGCGAGAGTCAAGTCTCATTTGCATAGCTGGCTTTCCTCCCCCTCTCTCTGCGCAAGCGTCGTTCCCACGGCTCAATTCTACTCAATCGAGTTCTTTTGCATGCGCGCCCCATTGTCCTTTTAAGGGAGAAAGGCCCGCGCGGGAAGCCTGGGAGGCGGAGGTGGTGCGGCCCATTGTGACGGTGGCGATGACTTCACGCAAACAACCCACTCCCCGCCCCCTCGCAATGGAGTAGGAGGAGATTGTAGCAAATGGAATCACAACAATGAGTGGCGCTGCTGCGGCAGCGCTGTGCCCGGGGCGGGGGGCCAGGTGCTGCAAATCTTTCCTGTGCAAGTTACTTAGGAGACCTTCTGCCAAATGTCACGCTCGCTCACGACTCACTTCAGCGCGGGGTTCTGTGTTTGTGGCGTTTGTGTGTGTGGTAAAGGAATCTCACGGCTGCCTGTGCGGGAGGATTTTGCTTATCTTTCAAGTGAAATACTTGGGATTGCTGAGGCTCTGTGGATACCTGCCTACAACGGGAAACGGAAAAGCCTGAGGTTTTCCCCTTGAGGAACCAGCCACCACTGCTACTCCGTGGCTGGCTACTCTGAGTTTACTCACTTTCATTTGAAAAAGAACTGACAGTGTCAGAACTTTTTGAACTGTCTAAAATAATACCTCCCCCCTCCCCCTTTTTTTTTTCTTTCAAAGGACAGTAATGAGGTCTGCCCCCTTTGGGCCTGGCTAAACAGGAACTCCGCTGCCTTCTCACACCTCTGGCCCAGGATTCCCAAACTTTTGTGCAAAATGGACTGCATGTTAATAGAGATTGTTACAAGCAATTGCTTACATTAGAAAGTAATCATAGGAAAGTTAAGTAAATACTCTGTGATCACTTGGTTTTCTCAGAGCCACACTTTAGGAACCTCTGCGTTCATCTATTTCATATTTGGATCTGGATACCTCCTCCGCACTGCACCTGTAACCTGAGCACCACTACCAAAAGTCCAAGATTTTGGAGACAGTTTTGAGAAATTCCCCACATGCCAAAATCTCAGTCCAAAAGTTGGAGGTTAGTCAGGTGTGGCAGTATGTTTGTTCTGGCCCCAACTTCTGTGATAAACATTCTGGTGAATTTAGAGGTTTGGCTTCCATAAAAAGCCATTGTCTTTGTCAGACAGGTGAGCCATGACTGAGCCAGATTTGACAAAAGGACTCCATTACTTTTACTACAAATGTGGCTCTACATATGTCCAGTTGTTATTATTACTACTTGCATCATTGTGCCGAAGAGCCCTAGTCATAGCGCAGGAGTGTGGAGTTTTTAATGGGTTTAAACTATTAGTAAATAATTATTATATGGCTTAAAGCTCCTTTTTGCTAAAATAATAGATATTTAGTTTTAAATTACTTCCTCTTTTTCGTTTATGTATTTGTGACCTTTGTCATTTTTTTATAGCTAGAGCATGACTTTTCTCATAATTTCTCAGTGCAAATGTATTAATATTACATTTAAATAGTGTGTGCTATGCAGAGGTGCTGGAACAATTTGTATAGTGGAGGTGCTGAGAGATATTGAACCAAACTGTTAACCCTGTGTATGATGGAAACCACTTCAATCCAGGTGGTATAGCAGCATCCTTAGCACCCCTAGTTCCAGTACCTTTGGTGTTCTGTTTTTTCCTTTTTTAAAGATTTAATGGCAAAACATGCACATCAGAATTTTTTTTTTTTAAAAAAAGCAACATTGATGATTATTCCTCATTTTGCCTTTTGCAAAATGTAACCCAGGTTTTCTCCCTCGAGTCTCTCACTCATTTCTGACTGATTCTGCACCTTTGACACCAGTGATAAAACACACAAATTCATTGGTGAAAGATTATGCCCTTTGGCAGAAGGAGGAGGAAAGACTTTTGCATGTGCGATTCATTTTAATGTATTTTTTTTAAAAAATAAAATAGCTAAAACAATTTTACCTTTCAAATGAGACACTTAAAACTCACTTTTTTTGCAATCTTCCTCATTCACATTGTTAGCACAGCTCAGGAGCAGCTGCCCCATATTACTATATCTGCAGAGTTATGTTGAAATCAATTTCATTTTAAAAATAGCTATTACGTCAGAAAGCTCTACATGCCATACAGAGTGTGACAGTCATATACCACTTTGCATCATGATTACATAAAATTAGAAATACAACTATAAACTACTCCCTTAAAATCTTACCCTTGAATCAAACCCTAATACTGAACATTTTATTTATTTACTTTATTTTTTTAAATAATGGGGAAAAAATTTATACCAAGCTATAGGCATCCTGACACATAATGAATATTACAAAAAATATATGCATATATTTTAGTCCCAAAAGTTGGGTTTTGTTCAAACTAAAATTACAAAACCTAACGTGGACTTTATGATTTTTTATTTCACTCAAAACCATTTTTAGTTTGGATTTAAATACTCTCCTCCAATATTTTCAACCCAAACATGGCAGAATTGGGTTAATTACAGTGCACAGAAACCAAAAATAAGAGCAACTAGATCCAAAAGTGAAAGTGACTAGCCTGCTTTTGTTGTCCAAGATGAAATACACAAACTTCAAATATCTGAAAAATAATTTGGATTTTTAAAATTCTTTGGCTTTTAATGATCTAGTATTATTAACAACACTAGTAAGGAAATGAGGATTTTTAACAAATATATTTTAACCTGTCAGTGACATTTTAAATATAATTATAATTGAGGCCTCAATTCAGCAAATAAGGTAAGCACATACTTTAAGTATATACTTAAGTGTTTTGTTGAATTGGGGCTTACCCCTGCTCCTATTGATGACAATGGCAAAACTTCAACTGATTTAAATGAGAGCAGGATTAGACCTCCAAAGGGACACTGGGAGGACCTAACATATTTCTTATTTGTGTTTGCTTTCTTTACATCAGTCCAATGCCCTGTGTGTTTTTCTACATCCATTTGCAAAGTCCTGATAATTCTTTGATGCCATTTCCCCCATAAAAACAAATGCAACCCTAAAATAACAAAACAGCTTGTGCACAAGGAAAGGGAACATTTTTCGTAAGGAGATTTCAGTTTTAAGCTTCTAAGGGGTTATTTATCAATAAGCAAGAATTTTCTAAACGACCAATATTCCATGTCCCTGCCCTTTTATTCTAATCATTTAATTCCAAAACTAGTTCAACACAATAATTTTAGAACTTAAAAGGGACACTCGAGTTTGACTAACATCAAGTTTATCTTCAAAACATTTAAATTTCTACCAGGTTGAGGGGAAGAAGGGCTGGAAAATCTACCAGCCTTTACCATGCATATTGCAACATGCTAAAAATAACTTCTCAACTGGGTGACCAATCAGCAATAAAGCCAGAGCAATACGGTGTATTTGCATAACATACATGTTACTATATCTTTCCACTATGCCTACTCCATTTTTATATTATTTTTTTAGTGAGTTAGTTTTGAGGGAGAGGGATTCTTTGGCATTTCCCTACTTTTTCTCTCTCCGACTCTAAAAGACCCCATGATGACTTTTCTTTTGACCAACCACCCAGACTTGGCTACCTCCAGTACCTGTCAGTGCTACTCAGGGCACTGCTTGTCTTGCTCAGGTCCCCTAGAAGCCAGCAGGGGAATGAAATGCACAAAATCCTCAAGAGCAAAATGCTTCCGCATTTCAAACAACTTGCCTTTTCCCAAGGCTAGAACAAGCAAAGCTTATCAGATGGTGGGACGGTCAAGTCACCTACAAAGCAAAGCCCAGCTGTCTAATTTTAAGCCTCACAGCTTTGATTGGGTCCTGTTAGCCTCATCATACAAATCAAACCCTTCAACTCAAAACATGTCTGCAAAACTTAAAAACCTAATGCTAAAAAGGGGTGATATACAAACCCCAAAACACAATAAAGTAATTAAAGCCTTTATGTAAAAGAAACTACTTTAAAAATTAATGGAGTAACTTAGGGAGGATTCAAACATTCAACCTCTGTATTATTTTGGCTATTGTATAATCAGCAGCTCTGGCCTCCCTACCCCTCCAAAGGAAAACAATTCCTATTCACAAAAGTCCAAATGTCAAATTTAAAGTTAAACTGAAGAAAAATCTGATTCTTAAAACATCACAATCTTCCCTGGGATACTTGCTGAGGACATTGCACTGCTAGCCAATTCCTCGGACAGTGGTTTGAGTTTTCGGTTCTGACTTTTGGCTAGCTTGCTAATAAATAACATGCCTTCAACTAGCTACTGAACAACAGCCACTTCTATCACCACCCCCGAGGAGATACAGTACTTGTGTTCCTGACACCATCACAGGAGGCTACCCATGCTGTATGTAACTAGTGTTATTTTAAAAATTAGCCTCGACCTCAGATGAAGCCCTATGAGAGAACATGCATTGAAGAGGTAACTGATGAATCATGTCTGTCAAAGAGCTCACAGATTCTGCAAACATTTACCCATGTGCTTAACTTATGTGAAATTAAGATCATACCTAATAGGTGGGCAAACCAAACAAAACCATGCAGGGATAATGGATAATCTAATGGATAATCTAGGAACTTATGTGAAGGGCTCTTCACCTAACATGACTTAGACTTTTGTATCCCAACTGCAAGGAAATAAAATCTCAAATATTTTATTGTTGGCATGTAGAAGGTCGAGCACAGTAGTCTCCAGATTGATCAAGCCAGTCCTTTTTATGACCACTAAATTCTTTTAACAACAAGAAGCCAAAATAATTGCTATTTACATAATAGCGAGCTGGTCATTTAAAGACAGATTTCTCAAACTTAGTTTTTACATGCTGCTGACAGTGTGGTTATTGAAGAACTATTTTAGGTGCACTGTCAAAACAATTCCCTGCAATAGCTGAGTGAGACTGAATGACCTCCCAGGACAGGAGACCAATACTTAGGGCTGGTTCAGACGGCTCTCCAACTTCCAGCTTGAAGGGCTGGTGTCATGTTTGCTGCTCAAGTTCCATTGTCACAATGGGTTAGGAGGGCAAATTGAATGGCTTCACAGAAAGCACCAGATTTGCTTGAACTAGCTCTGTCCACTATGTGGGTTGTTGAGACCAAGAACTTAGCATAATTCAAAGAGGAATTGGATATCTATGTGGATGATAAAAATACCCAGCTATAATAGTTAATGCTAATAAAATGTCTGGAAGGGATAAAAACCTCCTGCTTCAGGGCTTAAGCCACTCTCTAACTATCATGAGGAGCAGACTATCTCTCACCTGTCCTTTGCAGGTTTTCTACACCTTCCTCTGAAGCAGCTGGTACGGGCCACTGTCAGAGACAGTATACTGGGCTAGACTGACCATGGGTCTGATCCAATGTGGCAGATCCTATATTTCTAAAATTTCAAGTTGTTTTAAAACATGAAAGTTTTACATTTTCACGAATACACGCACACACTTCTGTGCTTGCCTGACATCCACACATACACCACGCCAGATGCTCATGCAGAGATAAGGGTCTGCATAAATTCCAGGCTCACACATATCACGCACATGTAAATGTGGGCCAGCTTTAAACTCTTATAAAATGCATCCTGCTGCAGATTGAAATATATGTAACTGTTCACAGGAAGCAGGAAGGATTTTATATGTGCTGTTCTTTAAGGCAGCAGCCCCTTAAAGCCTCTTTCATATGCTGTGGTTAATAGGCTCCCAAAGTGCTCTTTACTCTGTGATAATTTGTCTGCGCACGCTGTCATGCCGCACTGAAAACAAAATCCTTTAGGGACTAGGGGCCAGACCCACAAAAGGATGTAGGTGCCTAAACCTCAGTTTTAGGCACCACTGAGATTCCACTACTGCCACTTGGCTGTCGCCTAACCCTGTAGGCACCTCAATTTTTGCTGTGCAAGTCCCTTAGGCTAGTGGCTCTCAACCCTTCCAGACCACTGTACCCCTTTCAGGAGTCTGACTGGTCTTGCCTACCCCTAAGTTTCACCTCACTTAAAAACTACTTGCTTACAAAATCAGACATAAAAATACACAAGTGTCACAGCATGCCGTGACTGAAAAATGGCTTGCCTTCTCATTCTTACCATAGAATTATAAATCAATTGGAATAGAATACTGTACTGACATTTCAGTGTATAGTATGTAGAGCAGTACAAACAAATCATTGTATGAAATTTTAGTTTGTACTGACTTCACTAGTGCTTTTTACGTAGCCTGTTGTAAAACTAGGCAAACATCTAGATGAGTTGATGTACCCCCTGGAAGATCTCTGCATACCCCCAAAGGTATGCATACCCATGATTGAGACCCACTGCCTTAGGCACCCAAGCTTATGCCTCTGCACACGTGCAGTGCTGCTTCACTCCAAGTGGCCAGATACCTATCTCATGCCTAACCCCCGTGCAATCCCCAAACCGGGGGAAGATAGCCATCCCCACACCTACCTTGCCTGCAGGGCCCAGTCCAGTAGGCGTGCTCAGAGAATGCGCCGCTCCACACGAATGGGGGAGGAAGTCCTCCTTATACCCTTTTAGCTCAGTGGGGGAGATCTGCACTCAATTCCCCACTCTGCCCAATGAGAAGGGATTTGAATAGATATCTCCCACCTCTCAAGTGAGTGTTCTAACCACTGGACTATAGAGTGATTCTCATTCTGTCTGGCCCAATTCATATTCAATTATTTAATTAATTGATTACTACAACAGGAGAGATTGAGGGAGACCCACATCAGAATACCCTGTAGTTCAGGGGCTAGGGCAGCAAGGGCTTGGAGACGCCTTCTCCTCAGCAGGCAGAGGGAGGAATTGGACCAGCATCTCCCACAGCCTGGGTGAATGCTCTAACCACTGGGCTAAAGGTTATCGGAGAGCCCTCCTCCTCCTCCTCACCCAGGTGATGTGTGGAGGCAGGCAGGCACCTAAATAGTTCCATGCCTGTCTCCAGGAAGGCGTTTCTGGCTGGACTGCAAGCAGGGTTAGGTGCCTCCCTGAAGGGTAGACTTCAGTGCTGAACTCCATGAGAGGGACAGGGACACACCCCTCTTGTCAGCATCTCCCATTGGCAAGTTTAGGCGGCTCCCTGCCTAGTATGCTGGCTTTTGTGGCTCTAGTTCTCAGGCGCCTATTGCTCCGCATTTGTGGTATAGGGTGCCAAAGCCCCTAACTCAGGCTATGTGGATCTCAATGATTTTCAAGGCACCTGGAAGTTAGCTATTGCAGTGCCTTTAGCTCCCTTTGTTAGGGCCTATGATGCTTAGTTGCTTTTGAAAACTGCCAAGGTGACTGTCAACATCATTAGGTGCCTAAATACCTTCGAAAATCATCAGGCCTGAAGTCACTTTTGACAATAGAACTTGTCTCCTAAGTCATTTTGGCGTTTTTGATCATTTTGCCCATGGTCTGTTTGCTGTTCAGTAAATAACGTGGCATAGCTGATGTAATCCAGTGGGCTGACTCACCAGCCCAGACACCAAAAAACACTCTCCAGCCACAGGATTGCAGTTCCCTTTTCTTCAACACTTCAGTTTTAGTTCTTCAAAATAGAGCTGTTTATTGCAAGTTCAACATAACTGTTGTCTCCTTTCCCCTAACCTGGGATTTTCCGCAGGAGCCCATCTACTACCTACCACATTATACTCCTCAGGCCATCTGCCTGGGAGTCAAGGAGAATCTCTGTTCCCTTCTCCTTTCTAGCCTAACTCTCTGTTGACCATCTGCCTGAGAGTCACACACAAACTGGGTTCCTTCCTGTGTCCCAGGGTCTCTTACAAAGCCATCCTACTCAGTGTTTTACTCAGCTGAGCTCCTTACTGGGTGTTATGAGGACTAAGCCATTAGCTGGTAGGCAGCAGATCAGCTCCCCAGAAAGGACCAACTACCCTATGACAATTGGTCTCAGTCCAGTTCCTAGTGGAAAGTTTCCCCATCACAGAAGCCACTGCAGCAATTGGCACCTGTGTTGGACATCTGACCACAACAGCAGATAAGGAATGTAATGATCTGTGATCTCTTCATGTCTGTGTGGAGGCATATTAGCAGGCATTGCCACAGGCCACCCTTCAGCTGTGTTGTAGCTACACTGAGGCTGACAGGCCTGTGAAGGTAGCACTTCCTACAAATACTAGATTTACCGAAGTAGAGCCCTCCTGGGGCACAGAGCTGCTGTACCCTCTGGCAGTTCCTATAGCAGTCCCAATGCTGACCCACATAGCTGAGATAGCTCTGTCTCCTGCCAGATCCACTGTACCGGGCAAATGTCCCAGGCTATTGTGCATCACGCTTCTTCTCAATTTGACCAGGAAAATGTATTTCCCCATCCAGATTCCCAGCTGACTATAGTTCTTTACCCCTTTGCTAGAATAATTCTATGGTTCCTCAGCCATCCTCCGTTCCTGAAGAGGGCTGTCACTTTTTTAATGTCCGGGGCACTTAGAAAAATAGCTAATACTTCCATTCCCCTTTACCCTGAACTCTCCCATATTTTCTTCAGAAACTCTCCATCCAAGTGTTGTGCCTTAAACATAGGCCAGTCTCCCTTGATCCTGGCACCTGAATTGCTGCAAGACAATCCTTTGGCACAAACAACTGTGTGCTCCAGGAGGTGAAGGCCACCCTTTCCTCTACCTCTGACACTTCCCTGAGAGTAGGCTCTCCACAGCTGTCTGTGTCTCCTGATGATGGGCCCATCAGTAACCCCACCACACACACACGCACAGAGCTACCTCCAAAACAGCATCTGAGCCACCTTTGTGAGATCCAGCCAGTCTGCCTCTGAGCCACCCCTCAAGAACAGCTGTACACACTTGGCCTCCATACCATTCACTGCCACACTCTCATGTCCCACCCTTATACTAACTGCCATGACTGTTTACCATTTGTGGAGGTTGCAGGTTTCTGGTGGGCCAGCCTTTATTTGACTTTGGTTTCACTTCCTGCCAGGCACGTAAGTTGGCAGCTCCCGCATGGTGTTTTGCAAACAGTGCAAATCTGAAACGGAAGAAGACTTCCAGCCTTTTTCCAGGGATGAAATAGAATGATCAACACATTGAAAATAGGTAAAGCCTGCAGGCTCAGTAACATCTCTCCTGAATTCCTGAAGAACCTGAGAAAAACTAGCTATCTTTCTGTCTGGAGTCATCCAGGAGAGTAAAATACCTAAGATCTGAAACAGAGAAGAAGTAAAAGACTTGCCAAAACCTGAGAAAGACCTTCAACTTACAACAAGTTACTGCCCCATCTCTTTGCTAAGCTGCATGTACAAATTATTTGAAAGGCTTATCCTGCAAAGAATTGCACTCACCGTTGATGACAGCCTGAGTATAGATCAATCAGGTTTCAGACCAGACCACAGTACCTGTGATCAAATGCTAGCACTCACCACTCACATTGAGAATAACTTCCAGACCTAGAAAAAGACAGGTGCAGAATTCTTACATCTTACTGCTGCCTATGACATGACCTGGCCTACAGACCTATTGTACAGGCTCACTGGTCCTACCAAAGTGGGTTGTCATGGCTGTGGAACTGTTGCTGAGAGGCCGCTGGTTCCAAGTTTCATTTGGACAAAAATCCAGCTCCTAGAGGTCCCAAAACAACCATTTACCTCAGGGCTCAGCTCTAGTGTTTACACTTTTTAACCTCTTCACCACTGCCAGCTATCTTATCTTCATGGATGACATCTGTCCAGCAGTATAGGACCAGGATTTCGAAGTCCTGAATTCTGACATGAAAGAGGTAACCCACTATTTCACAAGATAGGGACTTAAACCCAGTTTCAAGCTGCTTCTCTCTCTACCTCATCTAACTGTACTGCTATTTTCCTAACTAAACACAGACTGGACCATGACCCAAAGCCTTGCATCTAGGTGTACACTGGACCATACCTTAACAGACGTATTGGAGCATAAGCTTTCGTGGGTGAATACCCACTTCGTCAGATGCATGTAGTGGAAATTTCCAGAGGCAGGTATAAATATGCAGGCAAGAACTCAGGAACCAATCCATGCAATAAACCTCGATGCCAACTCTGCCCACATACCTACACCAGCGACACCATCACAGGACCTAACCAGATCAGCCACACCATCACCGGTTCATTCACCTGCATGTCCACCAATGTAGTATATGCCATCATGTGCCAGCAATGCCTCTCTGCTATGTACATCGACCAAACTGGAGAGTCCCTACGTAAAAGGATAAATGGACACAAATCAGATATTAGGAATGGCAATATACATAAACCTGTAGGAGAAAACGTCAACCTCCCTGAACACACATTAGCAGATTTAAAGGTAGCCATCCTGCAGCAAAAATACTTCAGGACCAGACTTCAAAGAGAAACTGCTGAGCTTCAGTTCATTTGCAAATTTGACACCATCAGCTCAGGATTAAACAAAGACTGTGAATGGCTAGCCAACTACAAAAGCAGTTTCTCCTCCCTTGGTGTTCACACCTCAGCTGCTATAAGAGGTATAGGTATTTCACCCTCCCTTGATTGAACTAACCTCATTATCCCTAGCCTGATTCTTGCTTGCATATTTATACCTGCCTCTGGAAATTTCCACGACATGCATCTGACGAAGTGGGTATTCGCCCACGAAAGCTTATGCTCCAATACATCTGTTAGCTATAAGGTGCCACAGGACTCTTTGCCACTTTTACAAATCCAGACGAACACGGCTACCCCTCTGATACTGGACCATACCTTGACTTTCAAGAACACCTTACCAAGACCTTGCTGAAAATAAAGATAAGAAACTACCTGATCAGCAAACTAGCTGGTTCTACCTGGGGAGCCAATGCTCAGATACTAAGAAACTGTGGGCTTGTCTTGTGCTATTCTGAACCAGAGTATTGCTCCTCAGCGTGGTTACAGCTTTCTCACACAGGACTAGTAGATACTCAGCTAAATGAAACCATGGGTATAATGAGACTGACCAATCTGGCCTGGCTGCTGGTCCTATCCAACATTGCCCCTTATGACATCAGATGACAAATCACCTTTGTGATCCTTTGGGTTCAACCCAGGCCAGTAAGGGGTGTATTATCACCTGCCCTGCAACTCTGGGTGCCTTAAATGCTATACTGCAATTGCTCACAGCCCTGACACGGACAGCCTGCACTCAAGCAGGCAGGCCACACCCTGACTTCTGCTGCCCAGTTACATTTTGCAGTGACATGCTCCCAGACTTGAATTTCCCCAAAACTATCTGCCAGTGTGACAGTCCGCTGGGGTTCCCAGAATTGTGAGTTGCTGTGTTACCTGTCTCAGCATCAGCAACCGAGAGCTTTGCTACTGCTAAGCTGTGTGACAACTCTCTGACGCAATAGCCTGTCTGCTTTGCCAGAAAACCCTTTGGGACTCTTCCAGACCAAACCTTGCCTAGCAGGTAACAAACAGTGAACCCCAATGTCTCTCAATTTACCTTGGAGGCACATTCAAGCAGATGGAACCACATTCCTGTGTCTAGGGTGCAGTTCCTTATGTCCTGCCTGGCACACATTTTAAGAATGTAATTTCAGTGCATATTTATAAATGCTTTGTGCACACCCTGTACATACACCACGTAAGAATATTAATGAGCAATGAGTTATTAGTTTTCCAATGACATATTACATGTCACTTTTTGGGTATATGTCATGACAAGAATGTGTTAGGGGTAGTGAGTGTGTCAGGCCTGACAAGTGTTGCTGACAAAGAGTAGTGAACCACCAATGGGTCTCTGCATCACATTCTTGCAGAATATGCTCCTACAGGTGCAAGATATGTCACATCCACCCCTGTTGAAAGATGTGTTTAATCCACTGAGCCACTGTATCTGCTCAAGGCATCCTGTTTGGACAGGTCCCCTAAGGAACCTTAATATCATCTCCAGGTGGCGTACTAGATGGCAAGAACAAGCTTTGAACATAGCTAATGCCTATCTCGTGACAGATCCAAAAGCCCAGGCCCCTGGTTTTTACTGTCCATGCCATCTTTGGTTAAAACACAATCACTTCAGATGTGGAGTGATCATGTGCTGCTAATGACTATTAGTGGGGCCATCATGATTCCCTTCTTTTCAGCTGTAGTCAGTTAGAAGACATAGGCTACAAACTCAGGCTGTACCCACTGGCTACCTTATGGACTTGCCAATGCCCTTCTCTCAGCCATTCAATGATTAAACCAGACTAACATGCTTGACTTGACTGTCTATGTAGATGCAACCATGCTACATATATGGAGCTGTGGGAATGGGTGTGTTGTTAGTGTAATTCCTGGAGTCCCGCAACAACTGTCCTTCCTGTGATGAGAGGGAGACCCTGGTGCATGTGTATCCTCAAGGCATTGAGGACCAGATTGAGGTGCCATGGAGGTGTGGGGTTCCAGACAAGAAAGACTACATTGTATAAACTGTTAAGGATTCTGGCTATGGTTCGATAAGCAAAGACTGAAGCTCCTTTGGTAGGCAAGTGGAAGGCTGTAATGGCAGTCAGGTGTACTCTAACTGAGCTCATTGACAGACCTTGTGCCTTTAGATGCAACAGGTAATCTAGGATCATAGAGCATGGAGCTTTTGAGGCTTGCAAAGAGAGGTGAGAAGGCCAGGAATGGAAGCAATTCCAATTTTGCAGGTAAGTCTGACAAGTAGCAGGTTTTCTGCTACATGAAAGGACTGACTGAACATTAGCCAAGCATTTCACCTCTATGGCCATGAACCATTGAGGAACCATGACTTCAGGCTCAGAGAAAAGAGGTGAGGGTGGTGTGACAAAGTGGGACTGTTCTTAATGTTTCCTCTGAATAGGGTGGGGGTGCCTCAGTTTCCCCTAGGCAGTCCTTAAATATCTAGGTGGTGGGGTAAGGGTGTATGATCATTGCAGAGCCCTAGAGGGCAGGTGTGTGCAGGGGTCTGGACACAGAATGGCCAACACTCTGTTTCCTGGCAACTGATGGCCTGGGCCCTCCCCCCTTGCAAGGTGAGAGCTAAAGGGTTGGAGAACAAAGGAATCAGGTGACCTCCTGGCCCAGGAAAGGAACAAAGCCCAGGGGAGGAGGGGTGGAGGGAGTTTTTCAGTTTGGGGCTGGCTGGGACATGGAGTGAAGGGCAGACGTGGTTGTCTGGCTCACTGCCCCCCAAAATGGACCCAGCTGAGGGGTTCCGTTCTCTGCACCTACAAGCTCTGTTTTAGACCATGTTCCTGTCGTTTAATAAACCTCTGTTTTACTGGCTGGCTGAGAGTCACGTCTGACTGTGAAGTTGGGGTGCAGGACCCTCTGGCTTCCCCAGGAGCCCCGCCTGAGCGGACTCGCTGTGGGAAGCGCACGGAGGGGCAGAGGATGCTGAATGCTCCGAGGTCAGACCCAGGAAGGTGGAAGCTGTGTGAGCTTTGTGTCCTGAAGACAGGCTGCTCACAGAAAAGCGACCGCCCCAGAGTCCTGACTGGCTTCATGGGGAGCAGTTCCAGAGCATCACCCAGGGACTCAGTGACAACGAGGAACCATGACTTCAGGCTCAGAGAAAAGAGGTGGGGGTGGTTCAGGGTGACAGGAGAGCCCCTTCAGGAAGGCAGAGAGGTATTGCCACAGAGAGATGAAACAGATCTGAGTCTCACATTTGTCTCAGCCATGAGGATGTTATCAGGATAGCCATTCCCTCAATTTGACCAAAGGTCCAAAGACTGAAATCAGTCTTGGGCCTCGGTTGTTGCTGACTGGGCCTCTTGAGTGGAGAAGCCCCTGAGCAGCCAATCATCCAGATATGGAAAGACTTTGATGCCGCCCAATGCAGGTGAGCCTCTACTGCTGAGAGGACTTTCATAAAGATGCTAGGGGCCATGGATAGCCCAAATGGGAGGACATGGTACTAGTAATGTTCTAAGCCTGTGACAAAAAATAGAAAATACTTATGGGAGGGATGAATAACCACATGAAATCTTGGAGGTCTAGGGCAACAAACCAGTCCCATAGAGCTAGGGATGGGATTATGGTAGCTAACATCACCACCCTGAAGTACTGCAATAGAACGTAGGTGTTCAGGTTCCTGAGATCTAATATAGTCCTCCACTGTCCATGTACTTTGGGTACCAGGAAATATGTGGAAACATCCCTCTTCCAACAAATTTGGGGGAACCAGCTCAATTGACCCCAAGAGCAGGAGAAATTGGACTTTCTGCTTTAAGAGATCTTCATGAGAAGAATCCCTGAAGAGGGATGGTGAGGGTTGGGGGGAAATAGAACAGAAATGAATGGAGTATCCCCATAGTGAACACCTCTCAGGTGATCCACTTCTCTGTGGTGATAAGCTCCCAGGCAGATAGCAAGTGGGATAGGTGGTCTCCCAATGGAGGGTACGTGTTGCAATTGTGCAGCAGAACATCTGGAGGAAGAGGTTGTTTGAGGCCCTCAACCAGGTTGTCAAAGTGTTCACTTAGAGAGGGAGCAGGTTGAGAGGTTGTGGAGGAGATTGGGCCCCTTTCCTGGGATCTGGATCTTCTTCTAGGGAGCATCGTAGTTCTAGTGTAGATCTATTGCAGGTGGTACTGAAAACATTGAGAGCACATGTTATTTGAAATTTGCTGGGACATATATTTCCAGCAACTGTAGTGTTGCCCTTGAGTCCTTAAGTGAGTAGGGTGAGAACTCTGTGCCAAGGAGAGGATAGGGAAGCGATCTCTACTCAGAGAGCCTTCCTGGTTCTGGCCCTGCTAGGCTGCCTCTCCATGCTTTCTTATACATCCTGTGATAATGGGCCAATATGCTCATTAATCTTCCCCCAGATCATTCTAATCCAATAATCTGGCCCCATCAGGTCCACCCTGGAGGAACTAACAGGTGTTTAAGGAATCAGAGGGCTGGCTTAACTGCTGGTTCCCAGCACTCTGTCACAGTCCCCAGGGTATTTGTGCCCAGGAATTGTCCTGGAACATCTGCTGGACTCTGCAAAAATCCTCCTCAAGGTACGTCCCTAGAGGTGTGGGATGGTACAGTGCTGAGACAGAGTCTGGGGATGCCTCTTTCCCCAAGCTGCCCGGGAGCTTGGGGCATCAGTATCAATGTGGTACCAGAAGTGGCAGACCAAATCCTATTCTTTTGACTAAGGGTTCAGTCACCAACTAGTGATCTGGACCAGGGAATAAATTCTCACAATTCCCCTTAGGAGAAGGGACCCCAGTTTCTCTGAGATAAGGAGATCTTTGGAGGAAAGAATCTGGAGTGCTATGATAGTGAGTGGTAGACGCCTAAGGTGGTACCAAGGCCCAGAATGGGGATGGTTGCAGGGCTGGAGATGCATGTGGCACCAAAAAGGCTGACAAGATGACATCTCTGTGCTTAGAGTATTTATGAGCGGAGGAGAGTGGTACCAGGGAGGGAGCCAGGGATCAGTCTGAATGGTCTCTGCAGCTCTGAGAGGATGTGTATACAAGTGCCCTTCTGGAGTCCCTTGTCCTAGATGCGTCTCGGTGCCTAGAGGTGGCAGATGGTACTGAGAAAGGTGCTTCTTGGTGCTACTTAGGGCTGCTCTACACTAAGGCTTAAAATCGATGCAACTTATGTTACTCAGAAGTGTGAAAAAGATTCCCCCCCCCTCCCCCGAGCAACACAAGTTACAGTGACCTGTGCACCGTACACACCAGCACTATGTCGGCGGGAGAGCATCTCCCACCGACACAGCTTCCACCTCTTGCAGAGGTGGAGTAATTATGCTGGCGGGAGAGCGTTCTCCCGGCCACATAGTGCATCTTCACCAGACAAGCTACTGCGGTGCAGCTGCGCCGATGTAGCGCCATAGTCTAGACTTGCCCTTAGTTGAAGACTTCTCTGATTGAGCAGTCTTCATAGGCGCTATGGAAGTCTTGGTTCTGGTGTCAGCCAGAGCCTTAGTTGTACCCATTGTGGGATGTGAGATCTCATAAGAACAGCCATACTGGGTAAGTCCAGTGGTCCATCTAGCCCAGTGTCCTGTCTTCTGACAGTGACCAGTGCCACATGTTTCAGAAGCAATGAACAGAACAGGGGAATTACTGAGTGATCCATCCCATTACTCAGTCCCAGGCAGTTCTAGCAGTCACAGGTTTAGGGACACGCAGAGCATGGGGTTGCAGCCCTGACCATCTTGGCTAATAGCCACTGATTTGACCTATTCTCCACGAACTTATCTAGTTCTTGTTTATACTTTGGCCTTCACAAAATCCCCTGGCAATGAGTTCCACAGGTTGATTGTGCTCTGTGTGATGAAGTACTTTGTTATGTATGTTTTCAACCTGCTGCCTATGAATTTCATTGGGTGGCTCCAGTTCTTGTTTTATGTGATGGGTTAAATAACACATCCCTGTTCACTTTCTTTTCTTAGCAGAATGCTCCCAATATTTTAAATCTTTCTCATCTTTCTTTCGTCCTCCTAATCATTTGTGTTGCCCTTCTCTGAACTTATTCCAATGCTAATTTTATTTTTTTTTAGATGAGGTAACCAGAACTGCATGCAGGGTTGGGGAGCTTTCTTTCTGAGGACCTCAGCTCTGGAACCCACTTTGGAAGTCACTGGTGCAGCCTGAGAGGTTGAGACTGAGACGGCAGGAAAGCAGCTCAGAAGCAGGGACAGCATCGTTGCTCCAGCTCGAGCAACAGGCAGTTGAGAAGGAACCAGAGTGCTGGCAGGGTCATGCCTCCTTATATGCCCACGCCTAGGAGCATGAGACGCTGAGCAGGTGCAGATCTCTAGACACCGCTATTTACAATTTCCGGCTGAGAGCGCATTGGGCTGCACATACGGTATGGGGAGCACTCACAGGGAGAGAGACTCCGAGAAGAAATGGGCAGTGTGCTTAACTTTTAAGATGGGCCGTAATCGGTTTTCATGCAACCTTGTGAAGGCTGAAACACGGTGCTTTTTCTTCTGGTCTGTGTAGCTCAAGAGCTTCTCTCTTTCACCAACAGAAATTGGGCCAGTAAAAGATATTACCTCGCCCACCTGGACTGTCTAATATGATCCTGGGACCACAGCTACAATAACGCTGCAAACAGAATTATATTACAGCACTTAGGGAAGATCTCCATCAGAGTATGGAGAAAGGAAGTAGCTCCACGTGCTGGCTTTGCCACGTGGGTTTGTTTTGTGCCCGCTATCTGAAACATGCTTAGATTTCAATGTTAACATGGGGCAATGCCGAATCTCTGTAGAGGATGGCTGAACGTCAGTTTTGACATAATCAAAGCTTTATGGTCATGCATACATGTTTACCTCTGCATTTCTTTACAACTGGTACTGAGAGCAACATACTTTTGCAAAATGATTGTTTTTGTACCGCATCCCTGGGGCTGAACACCCTGGCGTTGTAGGTTGATTGCCTCCATACTTAGTACAAACAAACGTGGTCTCTGCCGTTTGCTTGCCCTTGACCTCTGTCTTTGTGCCGTGGTATGCATTTTTAATTAGATGCACCTTTGTTCTGTCACAGCTTGTTAACGCTTTCATGAAGGAAGCACCTGCTTGCACTGTACTTCACATACCTACTCCCCTTTGTAATGTGAAATTCGGTTTCACAACACTGCTTTGAGCTGCTTACCTTTACACCTCAATAGCTTATTGAAATATTCCTGTTTATTAAACAGGGCAAGTGAGGCATCAGGGAGCGCCTAGTCCCAAACAGACCAGCTACCATTATCAACGAACTTCCTCAGCAGGCTTCTATTTGTTAAAGGAACTAAAACCCTGAGAAAATATTACAACGCCCTCTAGGAAAACACTTTATTTGTGAAAGCTAACTCTTTGTTAGGGGGGAAACCCAGGAAAATAAAAATTATGTGGAAGAATTGATTCTGACCAAGCCATCCGTGTGGAATGCCTGATCTCTCAGCAGGTGAAGTAACTAGAGCCTAAGGAGAGATTTCTCTCTCTCCCCCTTTTTAGGCGGGGATACTAGTGGGTGGGGTGCTAGTGTCTATCAATCTGAGCAGTAAGTACTTTGCCTACACTCTTCTAGGGCTGCTAAACAGGGTGCTATTGTTCCTTGTATGCAAAAAGCATCCTCTGACAACACAGTTTCAATGGACATATCTGCTCAGAGGTCCGACCATTCCACTACCCTAGGCATGAGTGTCATCAGCTTTCCTCCAGTCCACCTTCTTAAGCCCCATTCTTAGTAGGAAGATGCAAATCAGTCTGAATGCCCTGTCTTATGAGGATGAACAAAAACTCCTTTTCATCGAGGGTCAGTGACTCTGATACAAGAGATGGTGAGATATTACAAGAGGCTCTCAGAACAGATTCCACCTGGCAGCCTAGTCTGGCTTTACATCTAGTGTTCCAGCTACAGTCTTAACATAAAAAGAAAAGGAGTACCTGGGGCACCTTAGAGACTAACCAATTTATTTGAGCATAAGCTTTCGTGAGCTACAACTCACTTCATCGGATGCACGAAAGCTCATGCTCAAATAAATTGGTTAGTCTCTAAGGTGCCACAAGTACTCCTTTTCTTTTTGCGGGCACAGACTAACACGGCTGCTACTCTGAAACCAGTCTTAACATAGGTCCTTGCTCTGTGGTGGAATGTGGACAAGTACTAGGGATGCAACTAAAGGGGGTCAAGGGTATTTTTTTATTTTATTACCATTAGAAGACCGCAATAGATGATCCATCAACACCCTTCCTGCTAATGCACAGAGGCATTAGCTGTCATCAGAACACGGAACTGTGTCAGCAAAGAGGGTAAGATTGAAAAATGTGAAAGTGCCCCATATGACTCCTCATTTTTATAGCCAGGAGTCTCTCAGTTTACGATACCAGGTTAATAACGCGTTGGGTAAGTGCAATAGCTAGTTCCACCACCACAACCTGATTTAGTCTTTAATGTAAAATGAAAGCTTCTTTTGATCAAAGTTCCAAATGCAAATGAAACTTGTAGCACCTGGGGCCTAACGAGCAACACTAAGGGCACTTCCTGCAGCTCATAGTCAACTGGGGGGGTGGGTTGAAGAGCACACCCAAACTAACTCCTAGCCCCTTCCCTGATGGGTTTGAATCCCCACCCTCTACAACAGGGGAGTCTCAATATTCTCCCTACCGGGACCCTTCTGGGATCCCCTTCTCATCGAGCCAGGAGATCCCTCTCATTTAACCATACTGGAAGGACAGGATGGTTATGACCCCCAGATTGAGAATCCATGCTTTGAATCTAGAAGACTCCACTTTTAACCCCTATTTTGTAAGTTCCAACCACCCTATTACGTGGCTACCAAGCGGTCTTTAAAAGCAGTTAAGTAAGTGAGTCTAGAGTTCTTTCTCCAGGTGGAACGAAGGAAAATGAATCTCAGGCCTTTTATAGGTTACGTGCCATGAATCTAACCTGTCAACTAATACCACACAGTAATATCCCATTGAGTGGGAGGAGAGAACAGAAAAGGAGGATGCAGAATAGTGCTCAGGAAGTACATCCTGAAATGGGCTATAAGCTTTGCAAACTCTTGTGCCCTAAGAGTAGGATTGGCTTAATCAATGTCACACATTGCAGACTGCAACAATAATCATATCATAGCTATGCAACAAGAGAGATTCCCAGTCAGGTTGGATAAGAGAAGTACAAACGTGCTAATTTATACATGGCTCTGTGTGTGCATATAGCTCTTTTTACATTTCTAGGGTGTAATCTTGGCCCCATTTAAATCAATGGGCAAAACTCCCACTGACTTCAATGGCGCCAAGATTTCACCCCCAGGGTGGGTTAGGCTATGCCTGCAGCTTGTAGGACAAGTGCTGGATTCTACCCCTCCTCTGAGATCCAAAATGTGCCTTCACCTTCTTCCTGGCTTTACATCATGGGAGAGACCATCCAAGGTTCACCTATTGCAAATCCATCTCTCACATCTGCAATTTTGCACCCAATTAAAAATAAATTGAGCATAGTGCTGTTATCACACCTTTCACCCCAAAGTCACTCACTGGCAGCATTTAACACTAATTCGCACATATGCTGAAATTCTCTTCTATAAATGTGCATCGAGTGGATGTACTTAAACAGATTCTAGCAGTCAGAGTTTCTACAATTTGACCATGCTCCCATCACATACAAAACATCTCTCACACCTTTAAAAACTTGAAACCTGAAGAGAAATAGTTTAAGTGCAACCACTGTATTTGCAAAGAGAATCCCTTGGTTGTTTCAGTTCACCAAAGGCAGCTTTGAAATCCATTTAAAAATCATTTTACTTAGAGGGGGAAATTGTCCTATAAACCACACCTGCCATCTGCCAACTTGGTGCTATTTATACAGTAAGGAACCACAGCCCATCTGCAGCATGTCTGGATCTCAGGCAAACCCATAATCACAACTCTAACACCAAGCTGCTAGTTTTATGTTATATGGTCTGATTTAGAAGAACATAAACACATGTATTTCAATGCAGAATGATAGTTCAAAGGCTGCATATCTTGCACAGCTGGCAAGGTTCATCCAGGTAAGAACATTCCTCAGTGGGTACAGTGGCAGGGGACATCCCAAATGTGACTGTCCTGTGGGGCCCCTGGGACTTGCTACTGAGACCACAGCACTTCTGCTAGACCAGCACTCACTGTCATCGTGGGATGATCAGAATTTGGGATGCTGCTGCAGTGTGTTTTAAATGGAATGTCTTAGTTTCTTGCAAGGAAAAAAATCTCATTTATCTTGTGGGTGTTCTGAGTATTACAGAAGATACTCCACTAGTAGAGAGATTATGCTTTGCATGGAGCACACAACCAACAGTCTATGCCTGGCACACTGATGACAGATTTTGCTTTATAGCTGGGCAGAGGTTTTGGGGCAAAGGGAAGGGAGGATCAAATTAAAATGGGCGCATGCAGCAAGGGAGGTGCCTACATCATCCTTGGCAACCAGCCAGGGAGGAAGACAGTGGGGAGGGCTTGCCTGCCTCCCTCCCTATCATCTCTACCCCAGCAGGGGAAGTGCTCCAGGCACATCAGGTCTTATCAGCCTGTCTCCACACCCCCATGATGGGGGCTCCCTCCCAGCAGCAATAGTCTCATGCTTGGACTTTGAAAAGCCCCTGCTCTCCTAGAAGAGTCCTGGCCAGCAACCAGAAAACCAAGGAGCAGGGGGCTACCTAAACCGCCTCCAGTGGTGGCTTCTTTTTCTCTCCCTACTCCCAGTCTTGTTGCCCATGTGATGTAATGCTCACCCACTGCTCAGATGATGTCAAAAGCAGCAGCCAGGTGTGTGTTGTTTATAGCCATGTCCATAATGCTAGTCACCAGAACACTGAGCAACTTACCTAAATTAACCACGTACTAGGCTTCCTAGAGGTTATTTGTATCACTGTGGCACCTAGAAGCGCAACCAAGACTGGGGCCCCATTGTGCTAGGGGTCTGTACAAATGCATAGTAAGAGAGAGCTCTCAGTTTGAGGAGCTTACCATCTAAATAGATAAGACACACACAGGGTGGGGAAAAGGAAGACTTTTATGATGGGGAATAGAGACATTAAGGTCCAGATCCTTAAAAGGTATTAAAGTCCCTAAATCCTATTGATTTCAGTGGGATTTAGGAACCTAAGGACCTGGGCCTAAGTGGCTTGCCCACAGGTACACACAAAGTCTAACAGATTCAGGAGCTGAACCTAGATCATCTGAGTCCCAGTTCAGTGTCTTCACCACAAAACCATCTTTCCTCTCCGATTTGTCAAATACCTGAACCACGAATGCAAAACATTCAGTAAATTGCATTCCCTGGCGTGGATAAGGGACATACCAATACATAAGTAGTGTCAACCATGGAATAGGAGAAATGAGCTCAAGCCACAAAGTGTGCATCCAGAGAAGACTTTCCCAAAGATCAAATTGTGTACATTTGAAATGGACATGAACCAATAACTGCATGTCTACTAAGGAGTCACTTCTATTCATGACTAAGGCAGTATCCTGCCCGTGAAGCTAAATGGAGATACACTCCCTTCCAATTGGTACTTCGCGTTTTTTTGAGGGGGCGGGAGGGTGGGAAGAGAGCGTATAAACTCACATCACTTTGTGCTTACGATAAAGAGAGCTCACTAGACACCACAAGTTGTTGGAGGCTGGGATAAGCTACTTAATGCACAGTTTGAAAGTGCAATGCATCACCCAACCAGACACATCAAAGGGAGGAAGTCTTTAGACTTCTAGTTCAGAGTCCTTGTACATTATGAAGTGAAGTAAAAGTCCGTCATAGCTCATAGAATTTGGTTGAATCATCCAGAGACTTGTCAGATTTTGCATTTCAAGAAAAACTGACATGTTGACCACTGTGCTTGTATGAGAAAATTTAGGGCAGGGTTTTATGGGGAGTTGGGCACCTAATGCCCATAGACTCCTTTGAAAACCCCAGCCTCAATGTCTAGCATGATTGATAGCACTAAAAACACTTGTCTATCCTCAGAACAGACACAGCACAGGCGACATGGGGGTAAGCTTCATGACAGCAGGCCATCAGCATGCTGCATCCCAGACCTAAGCGACCATTTCCATCAATGAAAGGGTAGCTCCAGGTTCCTCTGTAAGACAGTCTGGGGTTCTTAGAAATAAGGAGAATGCAGTGACTGCAGAGGCTGTAATCTAACATCTGGGTAAGAGCTTAGCAGAGACTTGCTTTGAATTAGTTTAGACTTGGTTTGACGGTTGTGCGAGTATGTGAGAATTTGAGGCTGAAGATGCTGAATACATGAGTGTAGGGTTGCCTGTCTTAAATTCTCTGGATGGCTCTAACTGTAAGATACAAACCACTGGTAATTTTCTCTTCGATTGCTAAATTTCATTAGTTTTCGTTTATAGCCTTTTATTTGTAGAGTAACTGCTCAGCAGCAGCTATTTAAACACTTCAGAAATGAATCTGTAGTACATTCTTCCCATTTGTATTTTGTAAATGAAACTTGTGTATATTACTCATTGCAACATGAAAAGGAGGACTTGTGGCACCTTAGAGACTACCAAATTTATTTGAGCATAAGCTTTCGTGAGCTACAGCTCACTTCATCGGATGTATTCAGTGGAAAAGACAGTGGGGAGATTTATATACACAGAGAACATGAAACAAGGGGTGTTACAATACAGACTGTAACTAGAGTGATCAGGTAAGGTGAGCTATTACCAGCAGGAGAGCTGGGGGCCGGGGGGGGGGGGAGCCTTTTGTAGTGATAATCAAGGTGGGCCGTTTCCAGCAGTTGACAAGAATGCCCGAGGAACAGTGGGGTGGGGGAATAAACATGGGGAAATAGTTTTACTTTGTGTAATGACCCATCCACTCCCAGTCTCTATTCAAGCCTTAGTGTATCCAGTTTGCAAATTAATTCGAATTCAGCAGTCTCTCGTTGGAGTCTGGTTTTGAAGTTTTGTTATTGAAGAATTGCAACTTTTAAGTCTGTAATCGAGTGACCAGAGAGATTGAAGTGTTCTCTGACTGGTTTTTTAATGTTATAATTCTTGACATCTGATTTGTGCCCATTTATTCTTTTACGTAGATACTGTCCAGTTTGACCAATGTACGTGGCAGAGGGGCATTGATGGCATATATCACATTGGTAGATGTGCAGGTGAACGAGCCTCTGATAGTGTGGCTGATGTGATTAGGCCTTATGATGGTGTCCCCTGAATAGATATGTAGACACAGTTGGCAACGGCCTTTGTTGCAAGGATAGGTTCCTGGGTTAGTGGTTCTGTTGTGTGGCGTGTGGTTGCTGGTAAGTATTTGCTTCAGGTTGGGGGGCTGTCTGTAAGCAAGGACGGGCCTGTCTTCCAAGATCTGTGAGAGTGACGGGTCTCTATCAAGCATTCTTACAACTACAATACCCACCTACTGAAGTGAATAAACAGATTGACAGAGCCAGAAGAGTACCCAGAAGTTGCCTACTACAGGACAGGCCCAACAAAGAAAATAACAGAACGCCACTAGCCATCACCTTCAGCCCCCAACTAAAACCTCTCCAACGCATCATCAAGGATCTACAACCTAGCCTGAAGGACGATCCATCTCTCTCACAGATCTTGGGAGACAGGCCAGTCCTTGCTTACAGACAGCCCCCCAACCTGAAGCAAATACTCACCAGCAACCACACGCCACACAACAGAACCACTAACCCAGGAACCTATCCTTGCAACAAAGGCCGTTGCCAACTGTGTCTACATATCTATTCAGGGGACACCATCATAAGGCCTAATCACATCAGCCACACTATCAGAGGCTCGTTCACCTGCACATCTACCAATGTGATATATGCCATCATGTGCCAGCAATGCCCCTCTGCCATGTACATTGGTCAAGCTGGACAGTCTCTATGTAAAATAATAAATGGGCACAAATCAGACGTCAAGAATTATAACATTCAAAAACCAGTTGGAGAACACTTCAATCTCTTTGGTCACTCGATTACAGACCTAAAAGTTGCAATTCTTCAACAACAAAATTTCAAAACCAGACTCGAATGAGAGACTGCTGAATTGGAATTAATTTGCAAACTGGATACAATTAACTTAGGCTTGAATAGAGACTGGGAGTGGATGGGTCATTACAGAAAGTTTCCCCATGTTTATTCCCCCGTCCCCCACCCTCTGTTCCTCAGGCATTCTTGTCAACTGCTGGAAATGGTCCACCTTGATTATCACTACAAAAGTCCCCCCCCCCCCCGGTAATCTCTCACCTTAAGTGATCACTCTTGTTACAATGTGTATGGTAACACCCATTGTTTCATGTTCTCTATGTATATACATCTCCCCACTGTGTTTTCCACTGAATGCATCCGATGAAGTGAGCTTATGCGCCAATAAATTTGTTAGTCTTTAAGGTGCCACAAGTACTCCTTTTCTTTTTGCGAATACAGACTAACACGGCTGCTACTCTGACACCTGTCATTGCAACATGTTCATTTAGGCGGAGTCCTGATAATGTTAACCCAGGAATATTGGTGTATAGACCGTTCCATTACACTGATTCATTGACATTAACTTGGAATTCTTGTTAGACTTCAGACTGAATGGATCACAGGAGGAAAGGCAAGGATGGGTCCAAACTGGGAAGTGGACAATGGGTCTTCTAGTTAAAGGCAAAAGAGTAGGAGTTTTGGGTTCTATTCATACCCCTAGAACACGTGATTTATCCAAGTCTTACCAGGCCATTGTGGCACAGAGAAGTGCTTAGAGGCATCATTTAATAGTATGTGCAAGGAATGCTCAGACTTTGACAGAAAACACTCAGCATGTGAAAATCATCATAGTAACATCTCCAGGATTCATGTCAAGAATAACTTACACATTACACTTGAGACTTCAGGGGCACCATGACAAATACAGTGCTGTTGTGAGGGTTTTAAGCCAAAAGTTCCTGGATGTATTTCAGATCTTTATTAGGGATGGACCTGGAAAGGGAAAAAACTTGTGTCAGTGTGATAGCCACATCTGCTGGCAGAGGTGAGGGCCTAGCCTCCCCCTCCACCTTTTTGTTGAAGTGGAGGAGCTATTCTTTAATGGTGGGCCGTAGAATATAGTCAGACCTATTGGGTGCCAGATCTTCCTGAAGGCTTATCCTCTTCTGCCATTGATCAGCTTTATCAGTGGCTTAGTGGAACCACCACTGAATGACAGATTGGGGCACAAATATGTATTCTCTTCTCGTCATTCGCTCAGATCAAATGGGCTCATCACTGCCTGAGGAAGCGGTAAGGGAGAAAGCAAGGGTGCTGCTGCAGAAAAGCTCACACAGTGTCAGAGTGACTGAAGTGGAGACAACTTACGTTTTTATGCTGTGATGGTGACAGATGGAGAAAAAGTGCTTTCCCTCTCTCCTTACAAAGTCTGACCCGGTACAATTATTCAACGTGCTGGAAAACAGTGTCTGGTGCATTAGCTATTCCCTGAGTGAGTTTCTTACAGGGAATTTTCCATCTACTTTGCTGACAATATAGATGGGCTTTGGGTATGTCTGGATGGCAGCATGGGCTGTGATATGAGGAAAGAAGTTATCTGCACTACTTCATCTGGCTGAGCGGAGCCCTGCTTTACTTAAAAAAATACACCGTGTTTGGGGAGTTGTATTACACTGTCTGTGATCTGGATACTTATATCACAGATGGCAAAGGCTTATTCTTGGTCCCGTTATTGGAGAGGATTGCGAAAGTCTCCCACAAGGAAGATAATGTTGCAGCTGACCGTGAAAGATTGCACCGATGCTCCTACTTCAAAACAAAAAGCTCTTGCTACTAACAGTTTCACCAACTACTGCTCATTCTCTCCTCCCTCATTTTTGAGGAAGGTCACCGAACACATGGCATCAGAACAGCTCCAGCTGCATGTTGCTCTTTTGGCAGTCCTTGATCCCTCACAATCTGGTTTTAGACGTACATATAGTAAGAAAACAGGATTACATATTGTCACTTCTATTGAAATTTGCCTCTTGAGATCTTGCAGGTGTGGAGGGTACAGCACAGGCCTGCTGTTGACGTAAACATTAAGATCTCACAGATCAGTGTTTTGCTGAGAATTTTCACATAAATGGGCCCGACTGAGAGGTTCAACCTTTCATTGGGTCTGCAGTTTTACCAGCCTCAAGAGATCAAAAATCACAACTCTGATCCCAAAAAGCTATGAGACTGGCCTTACAAATCAGGAGTGAAAAGTGTCAAACCAGTTCCTCTGCCAGTGTGTAAAAGAATTTCAGCTCAAAAAGTCCACCTTTAATGTACACTTCTCCCTGGCTGCTCAGATGGAAACTCCATGTACCCGCTCTTCATCCCTAAGATAGGAATTGGGTGGCAGCTCCCCTACTACTGACTTGACTCCCCACATCCCCTGTCTCCTGCTGGCCTTGGGGTACTCCCCTTTCCTGGTCCCAGGAGCACCACTTCCCCAGCCTCCTCTGGGGCTTCGCTGCCTGGATCCCAAGTAAAGGAGACGTTCCAAGCCATCAGAAGGGAAGTTTTGCTACTGGGTCCTGGGACCCAGATCAAGCAGCAACTGCTCCCTAACCTCCCCCTTCACTGCCCTAGGGCCATACATGAGGGCAGGGCAGGTCTGTGTCCCCCACAGCTCTCAATCTTCCACAAAGCTTTCTGAACCACCCTCATGCCTGCTCACCTCATACTCCCCATTCACTTTGCAGTGTCTTTACTGCTCCTCACAGTCCACATGCTATGCACTCCCCTGAATCCTAGGGTGGCACCCATTTTGCCAGTGGGCAGGGCTTCAATCTAATTGAAAGTAGGAGGTAGCAGTCAACTTTACTAAGGGCAACTTCACTTCCACATGCAGACAGACTGCAGGGAGATGGCAGCTATCTTTCTGCCCCATTGGCAGTAATAGATGGTGGCCATTCTGACTAAGGGAAAATTCAGCCTTTTGTGATGTTTTCTTGAGACACTGAAAAAAATCCCAAATTTGCTAGTGTTGTGAAAAAAATTAAGAGTTAGTGACGCTGGGTTTATTTCTTCATTTCCAATCGCAAAATTTTATATATATTATAGACATTGTTAGGTGTATTTTAAGGGTACAATTTTCAGAACTGCCCAGAATTCACTAACTGCTCCCACTGAAGAAGTCAAAAGGTAGTTTTGTCATTGATCTCAGCAGAAGCAGGGTTCGGCCAACATTGAAGGCTTTTGAAAATCCAAACCTTAATCTTTTTCTACAGTACAATGAAGGAGAACCATTTTGTCACTACTATTTTGCACCTTTTTCCATAGTGCTTTTCATCT
The DNA here is from genome assembly GCF_965140235.1 of Caretta caretta. NCBI lineage: Eukaryota > Metazoa > Chordata > Testudines > Cheloniidae > Caretta > Caretta caretta. The sequence continues at coordinate 245,522,802 of NC_134206.1, forward strand.
TCCCCTTTTCATACACTACTGCATTCTTTATACAAAATATATGATGGAGCTAGATTACATGTGGCACTTTTTCAGCTTCAGATTTTTAGACCTTTGGATCAAAGCATTAGGGCCACCCAGTGCCAGAGGGAACAAAACAAACTCCAGGACACTGCCAGTCAAAGTGCATCCCATTATCCAAAAAGATTCAGAGGCTAGCTGTGAAGGGAACACACAACCCAAGGCAGTCAGTTCAGATGGCAATCTAAAAAAGGCCCTTGTTCTAAGATGACTTGAAGACGAGCTCTGTGTAGCCTGAAAGGTTGTCTCTTTCACCAACAAAAGCTGGTCCCATAAACAGTATTACATCACCCATCTTGTCTCTCTTGTTCTAAGAGTTAAATTTCACCATGATCAGGTTCTCTCCTCTGATCTGAAAAACATTTCAGCCTAAGCATTCAAAAGGAGGACTACAGTCACACTTTGTTGCTTGGGGGGAGCTAAATATCAAGGAGAATACAAATACAGAATACCCAGGAGCTCCTCTCTACAATGTCACAGAAAGATACCATTAGAATTGTTATATTCAACCTGTCCTATCTACAGAACCTGTGTTCCAGTTTTCAATCAGCTCATTAATTTTTCTCAGGCATCTTTTGGTTGCTATTCTGCAAGGAGAAAATGACACATTCTTATTTTCACAGTTTTATTTGTAAAGAACATAGCATGAAAAGCTGTATTTAAATGTACTTCAAAACCTGAAAAACTGATGTCAGTTTATGATATGTTAAAGTGCTTGATATAACAATACTTTTTACTAATTTCTTTCTGAAAATAATCCAGTTCTGATTCAGTTAGTAATAATGTAAAGGGAAAAAAAACAAAAACACAAAACTTACTATGGAGATACACGGTTTTTTTTTAAAACTATACAGGGCACATTTGTACATTTCAAGTGTAACACTGAACATTTCCCTATGAGATGCACACTTTCATTTGACTGAAAGACAGAAATTTCTTAAATATGCCTTCACACAACTACTTTAAAGAGAGATAATTTGAACAAAGATAAACTAATTACAAATGTCAGCTCAGAATAAACAGATTTTCACTGAACACAATGGAATCCAGTTAGTTTCAGAGAATTATAACTACATGTTTTATAGAGACTCAGTGATGCATTTGATTTTCTGACTCTTTCAAGCTAGTATACTGAATGTTAGTGTAATAATACTATGCAGAACTCAGACACTAGAAACAGGCAAAATTTGGTTAAAGAGTTTGCTTTGTAAAAAGTAGGCGCCAGAGGGCTGAGGTTTTTCCCAAGATTCCATTTTTCAACCAGTGAAGGTGCTTTAATACTGAAGTATAAATGTTGTTAGTTTAAGAGAATCCTGATTGATTTCTGTAGAGCTCACAGAAAAAATACTCCGTTTCCAATTATCAAAGTAATCTACGAAAAAAAACCAAAAACCACATGAAAAAATAAAATTTCATTGCAAAGAACCATACCACCAAGGATGTCAAGTAACTAGTGTATTAGGGATGAGAGGCACTCAGCTCTGCCCCATGCTTCAAAATACCTTAGGGCACCTACAGTGTTTTATTACATACAAGGGAATTTTAGACATAATATTCTTCCCATATCATTCACATGGTATGAAAACTTGACCAAAATAAATGTGTCCCATAAGTTAACGTTTTCCATGTGACGTTCTATATTAAGTTAAATACCATGGGTTTTTACATCTAGTTTAGAATGGAAAAATCCATATTTAAAGTCTTAAATTAGTCAGGTGTTGATTTATTCTTTAGATTAAAAAGACTACCTTTAAGAAGTCCTTCTCTCATACTTGCCCTCTATGGACAGTCCTTGCCGTCTATGCCTGCCCTTAAAGGATGCCTCCATTTTCATTTCTACCCTAACCTGCATATATTTTCCACTTAATTTCCTTGTGGCCCAGTGTCACAGCTATGTTCTTGCATCAGCTATAAGTTTTTAGAAAAACAAAGCACAACTACCAGGATGCAGATTGCTCTGGAAAGGAAATGTAATCCACATGCAAAAAGCCAACAGATCAATGACAAAATGGATAATTTTTCATGATGAAATGAAGATCATTTAGAAGATTGGGAGGTCAGGTGGGAGGGAACATTAATACTAATTATAGGACATAAAATTATTGATTTACAATGTATGGTTTTTGATACTCAGTTTATAATTCATTCAAAAAGTCAAGTGTTAGGGATGAATTTTCAATTGTTGGTCTTATCTCCTCTTGACTTTAGCTGGAGTGGCATGGCCACCCCAAAATACACCCCTCTCCCAAGATGTAAAGACTAATTTAGAGTCAATGCACAGATGTGAACTTTTGGTACACACCCACTGCATTGTTCATAGCCCCCCAGATTTGTTCTCCACAACTCTAATATTGATACTGCAGTCCTGCATAGAACATTTTGGATGGTATTGGTCTATTCAAGCAAGAGCAGATTCATGGATTCTGAACAGCTTCAATTTGGTAAAAGCTGTACCTTGGTTAAATCAAGAAGCAACACAGAATCCCTCCCATGACAACCTTGGGTGTTGAGGAGAGCAATCTGAATAGCGTGTCAACAGCGTGATGGTTTTGCACATAAATGTTCAGATATTGAAATAGCTCTGTTGAGCACAGAGTGGTACAGTTCAGATGAGATCCTTGTATCTTCCTGGGCTCCTCTGCTTTTGGTCAGCATTTTTCTATTTATACACTACAACCCTTTCTTCAAATAAGACGGATGCCATCTGACTGCTTCTTATCTGTCCAGGAGATGTGGGGTGGGACTTCCTTCCTGACACCAAAATGAATGTTATTACAAGAACTGCCCAGTTGGAGGGCAGTAGCAGAGTGAATATTTCTTACTAGCTTATAAAAGGAGAGAGTATACCACTGTCACAACATGTATGAGCTTCAGCAGCCTGTGAAGTGAATCCTTCTGTTGCAGGCATCATACACAGCGCTTTACACTGCCATCATGCCCAAAAGCTGCTGCCAACTCCTTTCTATCAAAACTTAACACTTTTGTATTATCTAATTTTTGTTTTGCCTCCATCTCCCTCAACCTGCCCTTATCCCTAATCTTTTCCAATACTTGGGAGGAACACTATCATCATTCTGCCTCACCATAGCTCACTGGAAATATTAAACCTTGTCTACAAGCTGGCAGTGACTAAAATGCCAATTTTCTAATACTGTTCTGAAGGTGGCAACGTGCAAGCAGGAAAGAGACACTATTTCTAAGCTCCTTCCCTGGATCTTGTTCTCTTCATTATATTTATTTATCTGGGGGACTCTCTCGCTTTCTAGACATAAGCAATGTTCAACATTCAACCAAAATCTTTTGTAATGCACTGCAGTTCTGACCTACAATGTAATCTGTTATTTTAGCAAAGGGCCTCTCCAAAGCAAAGATTGCTATTTATACCAAGCTGTGTGATGTCCCCAGGCATCCACTGAAGAATAAGTTGTAATCAAATTGATTAAACCAGTGAAACAAACAAAAGGATTTCGAACCCACCTCTGAAGGCTAATAATGGCTGAGAGTTAACATACCCCCAGCTTTGCATAAATCAAATCTCGGTGGAAGGAAAACTGAATGATAGCATGCAGCAAATATATGGGATGTATCACCCAAATTATTTTAAATAATCTAGTTTTTATTTTAGCATGTGAAACTTCAGCAGCTCCCGGTTTCTCTGAGTTCTGTGCCTGTGACACTTTTGTTTCTTTAACACATTATTAGTTTGAAACAGTATGAAACAGAAGCCTTGACACCAATTCCCCTTGCCTCACTTCTTTTCTATAGCTGAATTATTCAAAACCAAAGTGATCCTGTGCCTCCCAGGAACACTTACTCCCCAGGATAAAGGAAGACTAGTAACTTGCCAGTGTTTCACAACTGGTTGAAACAGTCCTATAGCACAGCGAAGTCGGTGTTTGTGGCTCTATAGCAACATATGCGTCTCAAAAACAGAAACAGAGTTTGGTTCATCTTCTGAACCAAGTTCTTCAACAAACCTATAAAAGCAGACAACCTCTTGAAGCATACGTCATCATCCACAGTACAAACGCAGACCGGGGGAAAAAAACCATCTGAACAAAACCAGGACAGAAGAGGGACAAAATGACAAATCAAGCTATTGACATTTCCCAAATATAGCCTGGTGCAGTACTGTTTTTTTAAAGAACAGATATCAGGTCCCGGTGGGTTTTCTTGAAGGCTCAACAATTCCTCATGTCCCGTGTTTAAACATTTCATTTGCACCTCATCTTGTGCTGATGAATAAAAATTACACAAAAGATCTTAAATAGGACGACTCACAGCTTATACGCATGGAGAGGCTTGGATCTTTAAAACATAAAATAAGGGAAACCATGTACAGTAGGGTAAACAGTACACATTCACAACATTTCCAAGAACGAGATAGCAGCAGTGGCTACATACTGATACTTGCTGTGTTCTTTTGCAACACCTGAAAAAAGCCCTGCTGAGTTTGCACTGTATTTACACATTGACTGGCTTCTTCCTTGCTATCAAGCAGCAACATCCATCCCCCACAGCTGTCCCACAGTTTTAAGCTACTTATTTTCAGCACAAGAACATTGTCTAAGAAAAGTTTAAGAGGAATATAATTTCTTAAAGAAGATAGCATATTTACATACATCTAACACATGAAAATACTCTATTTTATTCTGTTTCAAATAAACGACAATACCGCATTCTAGCTTGTCTGCAGCTTTAGGACAGTCCTGAATCTGGTGTAAATTGGGTTTCCCACTCCCACCCGATAACCGGGTGCTCTACTTTACAGTGATACACTACCGCAGCATTCAAGTTCTAAGAGGTCCCCAGTTTTTGTTTGTTTGCTTGCTTAGCAGAGACACAATGACGTTCTCATCAAAGCCATGCTAAACATCCACTCCTTTAATGAGTGACCCTTCTAGGATAATGTTGAAATCTTGTAATGTCTGTAGGACTCGGAGGAGGGAATTCACTGTCATGCGGTCCCGCAGAAGGGCGTTCTCCTCATACATCCTTGTGATGGCAGGACACTCTGCTAGCAATGGAATCCATTGAGGAAGGAAGTGATCCCTACCAAGAGAAGAATGGAATGAATGCAATATGCTGTGTCCAGAGCAGGAGGTCGGACTAGGCAATCATAATGGTCCCTTCTGACCTTAGTATCTATGAATCTTTGAGCTTAATCTGAGCTCTCGCCTTTAACACACCCCAAAACACAGTGTCCATTTTTGCAAAGGTGACGTGTCATTTGCACTCAAAAGCTCTCCATATAATAATTGGGATCCTGTTTATATTATATTATTTATATGCAGTGGCATCTCCAGGCCCAATCAGGTGAGTACCACATTGTTCTAGGTGTTGCACAATCATGTAATAAGAGATGCCCCACCCCAGTTTTCAGTACAAATTAATTTGTTTTACTACTTCCCTAATTCTGTTCAGAGAAACAGAAGTACACTGTTGTATTTGGGTCAACAGGAAAAAAAAAAAAAAAAAAAGAAAACTTCTAGAACCTACTTTAGTATTAATCCCTGACCACACTGTAGGTGGCATAATAATTTCAATTTTTTGAGGACTGACACAGGAGAGTAAAGGCAGGAAAGAGATCAAGGAAGTCAGATTAATGCCATGGGGAAAGATTCTGTTTAATTCCTAGGCCACTAGCAAGGAAAGAAAAGTCCAGGAATTCTGTATTGGTGAAATACAGTTTTAAAAATAAAAATATCTAGATACATAAGGCAAAGGAAGAGAAAAAGGAAAAAAATATTGATAGAAGTACTCAAAAATCCTATTAGGAAAGGCAGATTTTTTCTCCCCACAAGGTTTCACAAAGACAGAAATAGCCATGTGCCCGTTTTCATTTGGATAATTAAAAGAGTTGGGGAAGGAAGAGGTGGACTGATTTCTCTTTTGAGGGCACCCTGAACTCCTGAGGCCTGTACTTTGTGTATAATATCACGTAAAGAGATAAGATCATGCACACAGTTTCCCTGCATTACCATGAATTTCATTAAAACAGAAAAAAGTGACTTGCAGAAATGTATATGCTAATCATCAGGAATAATACATATCTAACTTAATTTTTCTTCCACTCTTAAGGACATTTATTTAAAAGCATGAACTGGGCAATTTATATGTCCAAAATATTTTAAGCTGGTAAATTAAGGTGTCCAATAAGAGTGACACTGTTGTTCAACTGACTACTCCAACACTAGAGAACGCCACAGTGAAGAACGTTGCTCTGTACCTAGTCCCCAGGCAAACCAGGATTTGAAATTTGCCATCCTTCCCAATGTTCCTTGGTGCAGTACTGATAGCATTTACGTAGTGACAGAATGTTTTGCAGGATGATCTCTGAAGCAAGACGTCCTCTTCGTTGTCCCCAAACTGGTCAGTGGTTTCAAAGTAAGCAACAGCTTTCTCTGCGGAGAGAAAGTAAAACCATGCAATGGTTAATACAAAATACTCTGAAGCCACCTCAGCACAATTACGGAAAGGAAGCCATTAAAAAACGTCAGCATGTGCCAAAAGCTACCTCATGGTGACTATATCTCCTACTAAATGTAGGGGAAAGCGTAGTAGTCTCAGAAACTGCTCTGTGGTGACAGCTGGCAAATGTGGTCACTGTATACTGTAACGTAAATTAGCATCATGACTTAGTTTAGTGATTAGCACCACAAAAATGCCTACAAATAGTTCAATTACTCCCATTTTATAAATGTCATTAGCTACTAGTTATGGATTTCCTGAGTGAGATCTTCCCTCAGGCTAAGAGGCCTAACTTATTTATTCCCTTAAAATATATTCCTGAGACCCAAGGGCTGAGCAGTGTGGACCAATAGATAATCACCAGTAGAACATCAAATGAATAAGACTGTTCTCCAACCAGTATCACTTTCCATCAGATTGTAGTTGAAAGCCATTTCCCAACACCTCCTTTACTACATTTGTATCTTGTGAAACTGCCAAAGATTTTTCCTCTTTCCTTATCAAAATATTTTAGTGAATTACTGTTTAGGAAAATGCAGTTCTAATAGATGGCATGCAAGCTACCCCTACAAATATGCCTGTATCAATAAGCCTCAACCTGAGAGAACACAATCCTCTATCATTTCATGTCTTGGCTGTCTCTTGAGAAGAGGCTGTCAAATATGTGGCAGTTCTTGTGAAGTGGACAAATTTGGATTTGAGGGAGCCAAGTTTCATTTGAATCAGAACCTGAACCCATTTCTAAAAGTAGTTCCAAAGCTTGTTTCTCGTCACATGCTGCAGTTGTATATTTCCTCCTTGTCACCTCCTTCCCAAAACCATTTCTTATACAGACTAACACGGCTGCTACTCTGAAACCTCTTATCTTTTGCTGTCTCAAAAGATGTAGCTCTGGAATTATCCTACGTAAATTCTTCCTTGTTTCTCCCAGCAAGCCCTCCCCACACCCGCCTTTTGCTATTGCTGCGTACAATCATGATCATTGCTGTGGCTCAGACTTGGGTTCATGGGTCATCTCTGACTACTTTTTCTTTCTCCTCATACATCCAGACTATTATCAAGTCTTGCTACTGCTTCTTTTGCCACATATGGAAAAAAACAAAAAAACCCCTTTCCTTCCTTTGCTTTGTGACGTTTTTGTCCTCCCCCTCCCTTGATTATTAAAAGTGACTCCCATATTGCCTCCACATTTGCCACATATCACTCCTCTCCACTGAGTAAGGAAAGCAGCCACTAAAATCTTCATCCTTTCCTGAGCAGACCAGATCACTCCCCTCCCTCAAACCCATCCACTGGCTCACCTCTGCCCACTAGATCAAACTTAACACTTCCCATCCTCACCCCTCCACATCCCATTGACTGGAATCTGCCAAAAGACACTGGACTCATTCACATTGTTTCCTTCTTCAACTCTTGTCATTGGGCTTTCATTTATGCTACCCCCTCTGCTTGGGTAATCTCCCAAACTGTGCCAGTCATTCCCCTCAAACACCTCCTAACACCCGCTTCTTCTACAAAGCTGAAATACATTATTAATCCACATCAGTTAAAGACCTTCCCCACTCCACCCAATGTTACATATGTGTTGGTGACAAAGAAAAAAAATGGTTAATATCCCAAGTTAACACCTCACCTGGGTTTTCCACTTCACTTCATCTCATCTGTGCCTGTCTTTTAGACAAAGCTGCTCAGGGTAGGGAGTGTATTTGTATTTTTTACAACACAGAGCACAACTGCACTTAAACACTCACATAGGGTTAGCTCAGGAGATTGAAAGTCGGTCCTGTAGGAACTGAATGGAGCCCAAGCTTATTAAAATCTGAGGTATGCACACTTGTAGCCATTTCCCTCTAACCCTTTCTCCCCTTTCACCCCAACAGAACACACCAGTTTACCTATGAAATCCCAGATGAATATGTTCTTGTGGAAAATCCGGGCTGATTTGAATCCATGGTGGAAGACCTGCTCCAGTGCTGCAACCAGGCCATTTTCACCACATAGTAGAATGGTAAGGCTGCCTCTCTATGGAACAAAAAGATACTGTTCTTAAGTACAAGCAGCTTCAAGTCCAGGTGTAACACTGGTTACTGGGACACTGATTCCCGTTTCCCTGGTTATAAAAAGGTTTACATGTATTTCCTCTTCTAATTACAGTATATTTAATGATTGAGAGTACCTCTTTCTCTGGCTTGTGAAAATGTTTCACAATATTGTTCACCGCTTCCCCAATTCCCTCTTGGATCTGCCCTGCATTAGGTTCTGTAAATTAATAGAAGGCACAGTCGCTGAATATGACAACATTAAGACAATGAACATTAATCAAATTCACACACTACCAGACTTGGTTCAAACTGCAGGAAACATTCTCTCTTTAATATGAGTCGAGATCATGGAGTTATTTGCATTGAGCAAATCTACGAACCTCAGTTGTAAATGACTGGGGAACATCATCAAAACTAACCAAATTAATTGCCAGACAAACGGCACAGGTCAAGGACTTGCCTTTATAAATAATTTATTTCAGCTAATGAAGATCTGTCCATCACACATACATGTAGCACTCTTATTGCTAAGAGTTCTTCACAGGTTTTAGGCCAGAAGGGACCAATTACAATCATCTAGACTGACCTCCTGTACAACACAGGCCAAATAACTTCACCCAGTAACTCCTGCATCAAGTCCACAACTCGTTGCTGAGCTAGAGCATAGCTTTTAAAAAGGCATCCAATCTAGATTTAAAGTCTTCAAGGTGAAAGAGAATCTACAGCATCCCTTGATATGTTGATCCGATAGTCAGTTACTCTAACTTTAAAAAAAAGAAAATAAAATAAAAAATGGTGCCCTATATCTGGTCTGAATTTGTCTAGCTCCAGTTTTCAGCCTTTGCATTTTGCTAGATTAGAGTTCTCCGCTATCAGAAATCTTCTTCCCATGTAGGTACTTACAGGAGATCATCGAGTAATTTATTCACATTTGTTCTGATAAGCTAAATAGATAGAGCTTCTTTCATCTCTCACTTTAACACACTCAATCATTTTCAGAGCTTTTCCCCCCCCCAAACACTTGCCAATTTTTCAACATAATACAATTCAGTGTTTTTGTTTTTAAAAATACTGATGCCCTTCCACATGTCAAAAGTAATGCCTCATGTGACTTGAAAGGCAACTGAATCACTGAGCTTTGCAGTGCCCACCCTTCAGGAAATGTTCCGAACATGTGCACAGATATGGAACCACACTCATGGAAAGCATCACTGATTTCATCTTGCTCTCTCTAGATTATGTTTTTCCTGGAGAGAAACAGACACTGGTAACAGAAATAAAATACTTAATACTTTACAATAAGCCTCAATATTTTGTGCTCCGAGTGAGAGGTTTTATCCACATTTGACAGGTGAGGAAATTCAGGTAGATTAAGTCATTTGCCCAAAGTCACAGAGCAAAATAGAAGCAGAGTCAGGGTTAGAAAGCATCGTTCCCTCAGATTGGACCTAGCTTTTAGAGGTTACAATCCTGTTAACAAAGATACCTTTATTTCCGAGTAGTCACTACCACCATGTTATAGCTGTGAGCACTGGAAATGGCAGGGGCTTACTTGTATTTTTTCCTGTAAGGGAGGTGATACTCAGTCTGCGAGCTATGGTTGGGGATTTCTGTTGAGGGGGGGTACGGCACTGCTTCCCAAGATCTTCATCCGACGCTGAAGTTATCAGTTCTCCAATAAGAATTCTCTCCAGACTGCCATCATCAACTCCCTTCCCCAGCCATCGTCCACATGGGAACCTGTGGTACCACCCAACAGAAAAGTTTCAACTAGTTGAACACTAACTTGAATTCAAAGTTAAGGGACATAAGTATTTCAGGCTCCTCTCTGGCCACCTAAACATTGTTAGCTGGTGGGAAATAATCTCCAGAGTAAAAAACTGCCACTTAAAAAAACAAACCCCTCTATTTCTAAGAAATGGAAAAAATGTCTGTCTCAGAAAAAGTGAGAGACCTCTCTGTTGATTGTGCAACAAGCCATCCCTTTTTTCAGAGCTGTGCTAACCATCCATGTTTCTTGACTGCAAAACGTAATTGAGACACAGCAATATTAACTTTAGCACCATTAAAAACAAACAAAAAAAAATCTACATTTGTCAGATCAAAAGGAAATAACTTTCAAGTTAGTATAGAATATAATATAGTATAGTATAGTATAACTTTCAAGCTAAAGATGAACAAAATGGTTTAGGCCTTTCCAGAAAAGAACGCCAAGCACTGTCTCAACATCTAACGCATCTAGACAGTAGAAGACAGAAGTGTGTTATACAAAAGTATTTGATAGGGCTCTTTTAGGTTTCTACATATACAAAATGAAAGCATGTAAAGCTGCAACTGCAGATTAAGAGACCCAACAAAGAAGACAGTTACTTACCTATATTGTAACTATTTTTCTTTGAGATGGGGCGCAGACGTGTATTCCACTCATGTGTGCACGCACCCAGCAGACCAAAGCCAGAAAAATTTGCTCAGCATTATCCCTCGGGGTACACTTACACCCACTGACCCCAATATACCCTCCCATGGCTCAGCAAGGACAGCACCACCCTGACCCTACTCAGTTCCTTTGCCCCAGATTCCAATGCTGGAGACTCTGAAGCAGAGTGGAAGGAAGGCACGTTGTGGCATAAATGTCTGCACCCACATCTTGAAGAACAGTTACAATATAAGTAAATAACTATATTTTCTTTGCTTGCGAGTCAACTGAATCCATGTCTATAACCACCATGGATTCAGTTGACTCGCAAGCAATTCTAGTAGGTGGTAGAGCTCCGAGTTTACTTCAACAGCGACCACAGCACTGCCTTCCCAAAGTTTGCATCTGACAGAGATGCTGCGGTAATAGCAGAATGTTTGGTAAAAGTATGCACGGAAGACCACGTAGCCCTCAAACGTGTAATGTCAGAAAACCACAATTGATATCACTTAAGCTCTTGTCAAATGAGTCCATAATGTCTGTGGGGGCATAGTCTGAGCTACTCCATAAACCGTGGTAATACAGGAAGTTATCCACCTAGAAACCGTCTGCAGAGAAGCTGACCTTTCATCCAATACGCACAGGAGATAAAAAAAGTCAAGGCGATGAACAAAATGGTTTAGGCCTTTCCAGAAAAGAACGCCAAGCACTGTCTCAACATCTAATGCATGTAGACGCTGCTCATCTGCATTTGAGTGTGGCTTAAGAAAGAATATACACAAGTAAATAACCTGGTTAAGGTGAAACTGTGAGATTACAATGGACAAAAACTTCAGATGTGGTCTTAAGAACATTGTCTTTGAAGAACTGAGAATATGGAGGTTCTGCCCTTAATGGCTTGTAACTCACTGACTCTGCTATAGACACAAGAAAGGCTGTCTTTTGGGAGAGGAGACACAACAAATAAGTTGCTGTCAACTCAAATGGAGGAAGGGTGAGGGTGGCCAGCACAGTATTAAGGTCCCACAAAGAGACCATTTCCTTCACAGGTAGAAACAAATAGACAATACCTTCTAGAAATCTCGCTACTATGGAGTTTGGGTAAACTACTTTCCTTCAATAAGAGGAGGAAATGATGAGATTGCTGCCAAGTGAACCCTCAAAGACCCGAGAACTTCAAATGTAACAAATAATCCAAAACGTCCTGAATATGAGCGGACAGACTGAATTCCCTTAGATACTGACCAAACTAAAGAACTCCATATAGCCAAATAAGTAAACTGTTTTCTACTTTTAAGCAGGATTCTATGAGCTTTTTCCAAGCATTGCCCTTCCTCTTTATCTAGCCATGTACTATCCACACTGTGAGGTGTAGATTGCTTAGTACAGGATGAACAACATGGCCATGGTACTGAGTCAGCAGGCCGGGAAGAAGAGGCAGAGATTTGGGAGGTCTAACAGACAGACTGAGAAGGTCGGAGAATGAATATTGTCTTGGCCAAGCTGGCAAAATAAGTATCAGTTTTGCATGGTCCAACTTCGGTTTGAGGGTAACCTGCGAGATGAGAGGGATAGGGGGAAAAGGTCCATTCCCCAGTTCAAATGAAAGGCACTGGTTAGAGACCCTGGACTGAGTCCCATTTGGCAACAAAAATGATGGCACTTGTTGTCCTTTATTGCTAAAGGGGCATCCCATTGGTTGACCTATTCTCTGAAAATGGACCTCACCGTGCTATTTTTTAGAGAACACTCGTTGCTGGAGAAAGTCCTGTTGAGATGGTTGGCAAACTGGTTTTGAGAGCCTGGTAAACATGTCGCTCTGGGTATGATTTCTTCCTTGATGCAGAAGTGCCAAAACTTGATTGCTTCCTGACAAAGCTGGTAGAAGCAGGCTCCTCCCTGCTTGTTCACATAATACACTGCAGTGATATTGTTGGTGAGTATGTGAATGGCTGCTCCCTGATCCAATCCATTGTAAATGATTCAAAGCTTCAGTACATTGATATTACACGATGCTTCTTGATCTAACCACAAACCCATAACATTTAACATCCCTAGATGTGCTCCCCACCTATTTTGGAGGCATCCGTGACTATAGTTCTGGTCGCTGGAGGAAGGGCAAAAGGAATTCCCTGTCACACATTGTTCTGTTCTGCCCACCACTGTAGAGAGTCCAGTATCTCTGGAAGCACTTGGACAAACTGGTCCACTGATTAGCAACTCAGGCGACAGACCAACTGCAACCATGACTGGGGAGGAGGAAGCCAAATCGCACATGCTGAACCACGCAGCCATATGTCCTAGTATCTTCAGGCATGGGTGAAGGATGAGATTGGAGATAGAGTCAAAGGTGCCAAGTTATCCAGAATTGCTCATGTGGGAAAAAGGCTCTCTAATTTGTAGAGTTCAATGGGGCCCCAATGAACTTGATTTTTTTGAGTTGGAGTCCATGCCAACTTTGCTTTGTTCAAAATCAACCCCAGTTGATTGAAGATGTTCAGCGTGAACTGGACATGATTGAAGACTAGTTTTTCGGTTCTGCCCCTCACTAGCCAATCATCTAGGTACAGGAAGATATCAGTTTCCTTCATTCTGAGACAGGCCATTACCACTGTCATGCATTTGGTAATGACATGTAGGGCTGATGACAGGTCAAAGGAGAGAACTGTGTACAGATAGCACTGACCAGTGACAGGGAATCTCAGGAACTTCCTGTGGCCTGGGAAAATTGCCACATGAAAATAGGTGTCCTGTAGATTGAAAGCAACAAACCACTGCTTTGATTCAATGAAGGAAGAATAGTGGACAGGGTAATCATGTGGAATCTCATATACTTGATGTATTTGTTGAGACCATGGAAACTGAGGATCAGTCTCACCTCTTCCTTGGACTTAGGGGATCAGGAAGTACCAGAAGTAGAATCCCTTCCCCCTTTCCCCAGTGAAGAGGAGGACCCTCCTCTATAGCTCCCAGAGCACAAAAAGTTTGGACCCGCTGAAGCAGCACCAGCTCACAAGAGGTTCCCTAGAAAGAAATGGGATGGGGGTTGGGGGAATGGACAGAAATTGTATGGTATAACCCAATCCCGCAGTGCTTAGGACCCATCCATCCACAGTAGTTATTTCCCAACTTGCACTGTAGAAGCAAGACAGCCTGTCCCCAAACCAGAGGGAATGGGTTTGAAATGTTCACAGCTAGCATGCTGCTCTTGATATGAAAGTCGAATAGGCTGCCTGTCCGAAGGTATAGAGCATGGGCTGGTTGGGTAAAACTAGACCCAGAAGATCATCTTCTCTGTGACTTAAGTCCTTTCTAGAGAAGTCTTGCTGCCCAGCAGCGTAGGACGACTGGCAAAATTATTGCTGGCGTTGTTGATGACCCATAAAATGATGTCTCTTTGTGGTCTGTGTAAATCCCAAAGACTGAAGTAGCTTGAGAGTCCTTAAGATAAAGTAAAGTTGCCAGTTTTCTCAGAAAACAAAAACTAACCAAATGCTAAGTCCTCTTTGGTCTGCTGAACTTCAGGAGCTATGCTGGAATTCTGTAGCCATCAGGGCCTTATCACAGCTGCAACTATATGTCTGGACGAAGCATCCACCACATCCAGTGCTGACGGTAGAGACATCTTGGCCACCAAATGGGCCTTTGCAATAAATGCCTTAAACTCTTCCCTGGAGGATTCTGGTAACTTACTTGTAAGTTTGGACATAGCACCCCATTTTACAGTCATATTTAAACAACAATGCTTACAGGTTGGCAATGTGCAATTGTAACAAGGAAGTTGAATACACTTTTATCCTCACAATCTAACGTTTAAACTCTGTGATTAGGAGTAGATTTATACCTCCTCTGTCGTACTCTGATTTGTCGCAGTCACAGCCAGGGAATTAGGAGGTGGAAGGGAAATATTCAAACCCTTCCATGGCAACATAATATCTAGTCAGTAAGCTTAGCCGTGGGTGTTATAGACACTGGGGTATTCCAGAAATTTGGCAGGATCCAATATTGCTTCATTTATATGGAGAGCCACTTCCCCAGCAGCGGAGGATTGAAGAACATCCACTAACTAACCACTAACTGTTCTCTTGAACACACAGCCCGAACATCCAATGGAGATGCCATTTGTCTCAGGAGGACTTGATCCTGAGATGAGGATTCAGACATGGTAGCACTGTCTGGTGAAGAGGAAGACGAGGGAAATGGAACCACCGGAATCTCTTGTGCAGGGGTTCTCAAACTAGGGGTTGGGACCCCTCAGGATGTCGTCAAGTTATTACATGGGGGGTTGCGAGCTGTCAGCCTCCACCCCAAACCCTGCTTTGCCTCCAGCATTTATAATAGGGTTAAATATATTAACAAAGTGTTTTTAAAATATTGGGGGGGGGGGTCGCACTCAGAGGCTTGCTATGTGAAAGGGGTCACCAGTACAAAAGTTTGAGACCACTGCTCTTGTGGCAATGCATTTGACTGTACCAAGGGTTCAGTTCCACCAGGTCAGAGACAGCCCCTCAGCCCATGGCTACAGCACAGTTGGCCCATGTGGAGAAACCACCAGAGGAACAAGTGATCTGGCTCTCGACGGAGAGGACTATTGGGACCTTACCAAATGAGGAACCTCCCAGGGATTCCAAGGAGGCCACTGTGGATGTGGCATTGGTGGCCAGTAGGAGGTAGGCCAGGAAGCAGATTGTGGGAGCAATACCGATGGTGACCCCCAGGAGGTCTCGACGATCTTGGAGAGCGGTATTATGAAGGCAAAGCAGAGTAAGATGCTTCAGCACTTGATCTTGAAGACCCTTCCAAGTAGTCTGGCAGTAATGCAGGAGCCACTCCAGGTGGGGCCAATAAATGGCCCACATCATCCGCAGTCCAACACAACAGCCTCATTGGCACCAATAGTGGTACAGTCAAAAGCACTTTGAGTACCGGTAAAGGCATCGCACTGGGTACTGAACCGGACAGCTGGTACTGAAGGTGAAGTGGGTACTAGACCTGCAGATATACACTGTGCTGGAACAGTCATCAGTACTGAAGATAGCATATGTACCAGCAGTCCCATAGCTACTGAACACGAAGCAGACTATAATTCAGGACCCTGGATATGAAGAGGTGCAGACGATAAGTCAGCCACCAATCCGGGAAATGCAGAGGACACCGAAGATGAAGCCACTGCAGTCAAGTGGTGAGTCAGGAACAGACAGGCACAGCAAGTCTGCTGCTGCCTGATTGTCACGGAGTCCCTGGGCGATGCTCTGGAACTGCTCCCCATGAAGCCAGTCAGGACTCTGGGGCAGTCGCCTTTCTGTGAGCAGCCTGTCTTCAGGACACAGCTCACACAGCTTCCACCTTCCTGGGTCTGACCTCAGAGCATTCAGTATCCTCTGCCCCTCCGTGCGCTTCCCCCCAGCGAGTCCGCTCAGGCGGGGCTCCTGGGGAAGCCAGAGGGTCCTGCACCCCAACTTCGCAGTCAGACGTGACTCTCAGCCAGCCAGTAAAACAGAAGGTTTATTAGACGACAGGAACATGGTCTAAAACAGAGCTTGCAGGTGCAGAGAACGGGACCCCTCAGCTGGGTCCATTTTGGGGGGCAGTGAGCCAGACAACCACGTCTGCACTTCACTCCATGTCCCAGCCAGCCCCAAACTGAAAACCCCCTCCAGCCCCTCCTCCTCTGGGCTTTGTCCCTTTCCCGGGCCAGGTGGTCACCTGATTCCTTTGTTCTCCAATCCTTCAGCTCTCACCTTGCAGGGGGGAAGGGCCCAGGCCATCAGTGGCCAGGAAACAGGGTGTCGGCCATTCCCTGTGTCCAGACCCCTGCACACACCTGCCCTCTAGGGCTCTGCAATGATCATACACCCTTACTCCACCCCCTAGATACTTAAGAACTGCCTAGGGGAAACTGAGGCACCCCCACACTATTCAGAGGAAACATTAAGAACAGTCCCACTTCATCACACTGATACATCAGTGGTGTGTAGAGTGTCTGTGTGGACACCACCACCACCAGTGCCCATCTCAGCAGATGCCCCCAGAGTAGTACCAGAGTTGATGGTACAGTCTAGTTGATCAGCCATTGGTACTGGAGAGTGGGTTGAAGGCCCAGCTTTAGCCACATCCCAAAAGACTCAGGGTGTCAGTCTGCACTCCTCCTAGACAGGGAGGATAACTCTCTCTGAACACTGCACCTGCCCCTGTCCATCTTCCTTAGAGTACTGGAGGAAGGAGAAGGATTATTCACCCAGCAAAAAAAAAAAATCAAAGTCTGGACATGGAGCCCCTGTCCATTCTAGCTCAGGCACTCTCTGGAGGGCCTGATTATCTGAGGCAATCCCCAGAGCTGAAGTGAGGCTCATGGCTTTCTCCGCAAATTTACTGCCTTCCAACACAAGTCCCTTGCCACCTGTGTTCTCTTCTTAAACAATTTACTGGTAGAACAGCCTTAAGTAGGGTGCCCTTCACCAAGACACAATGAACATTGGGTGTGGGGGGGTCAGTAGTAGGGATAGCAACACCCCATGATGAACAATGTTTAGAACCCAGAGAAGGCATCACCCTGGGCTTAAACTCTGCTAAATATACTACGCTAAATTAAATCTTAAGGTACTACTCAATTTAACTATTTACAGAAAAAAACCACAAACAAACACTGACAAAGAACGTGGGGTGAGACACCACACTGAATGCTCCAGATCAAGCTGTGGACGGGGAAAAGGACCTGAGTGGTTTCGGGCGGTGCCAACCCATATAGCCATGGAAGGCATTACAATGGCCAGAAGGCACGGACAACACCCCGATGGGCACTCTTAAGCAAGTTCTCTGGTTTCAGTACACGAGGCATGTGCACACTGGAGTGGTATGCACATTTGCAGTCATCTGAAGAACTCTTTCTTGAAAGCTATACTTCTGTATTCTTGTTCAAATATTCAGACGTTTAATGGCTTTTTTTTTGGTCATTACCATTTTTTTAAACCAATTGTTCATACTTCCATTGCAAAGATTTACCTAAAATAAAACTGCCATTCAAGATTTTGGGAATAAAAATGGATTTTTTTTTTTTTTATATACAGCTGTGCTGGACAGACATAAGCCCATTAATTTGGCTATTAGAGGCAATGGTGATAAGCACTTTAAAAATATGCAGTCTGTCCTGTCCCAGCAGACTAATAAAATCTCATACTTTCAAGCCTCCCCATGTATATCTAATCAGATTCTTCAGCTTCAGTTGTAGTTTTTGAAACCTAGAGAATTTCAATCTGAAATTCTCCATCTCTAAAGCCTAAGTGGAGTCGCCTGTCTACATCATAGTTCAGCACACCCAAAAAGGACACCAGAGATCTCTAGGGTTTTATGGCTCAGGCAGGGATTTCAGATTTAAGGAGTTAGAACATTTGAAACTTGTTGCTTACTTGTATGTGTGTCCTGTGATTTCATTTCTTACCATGACGCAATCTACCAGCCACTTGGCTAATAATCCTGAGTTGTCATGACCAATCTGAACAGTTGTTAGCTTTCCTAAATTCTGGCACTGCAAATGAAAGAAACAGATTTTATTCAATTTTATAGAAAGATGGCCCACAATAGTTTAGTTCACTAACTTGTTTAATTTCATTTGCTTTATGAAGCATGGATTCTTAATCAAGCAAATACAGCTAAAAAACAGCATAAATGCTGTTTCTGTTCCTATTTTACTTAGTTAGGCCCTCAAAAATTTATAGCTCGTTAACAGATGTATATTCTTTGCAGTGAGAGCTTATGATGTATAATTATGAGTCATGTTAACCACTCTGTTTTTTAGCTAAATAGGGAAGAAAGCTGCTTTTATTTATGAAATTTGTTTTCAGTATGTTCAGCTTCTCAAAAATATCTTGTAATTTTGAATAAGGAATCATTCTGTGGCAGGAAACTAGTCATTATCATCAATTATTATTAAATACCAATGTGCTCTGTCCTTCATAAGACAAAGTACCCACCCTGAGAAGCTTATGACCACAAAAGACAGACAAGTAGAAAATGACAATGCAAAGTCCAGAGCAATGTTATTTAATATTTACATTACAGTAATGACCAGTGGCCCCAGTGAAGACCAGGCACCATGTTGTTAGATGCTAAACAACATATAAAGGGCAGGTCCCTCTCCAAAAGATGTTACAATCTAAGGTCCCAATCCTGCAAACATTTATACATGAGTAGCTTTACACCCAAGTAATCCCATTGAACTCAATGGGACTACTCACATGAACAAGTGTTCTTTGGAACAGTGCCTTAGATGTCAACAAAGACTTACCCCGTTAAATACATTATTCACCCTAATGTTTTATAGCTGATGCGGACAAGCATGTGTGAGCACTGCAGAAGAGGTGGTGTCTTTAGAAAGGATTGTAGTGATGAGGGATAAAAGGTCTGGCATACTGGGAAATCACTCCATTTAAGGAGGGATGATCAGTGTCTCTTTCATTCCAGAGCATCTTTGCCATCACAGGGCAATGTACTACATCACCATTCATTCCTGTCAAGGGCCTGTTCCTCCATTAAGTCTAGTCTGGTCATGTCCCCATGTAGGTTCTCTCAGGCCTTATCAACACTACAGGTGAAATTTGATCTAAGCTATGCAATTTGAATTACATGAATAGCGTAACTCAGATCGACGTAGCTTAGATCTACTTACCACAGGGTTCACGCTATGCGATTTCCGCTATTGTTCTTGATCCAGTAGAGGACAGGAGTCAACAGGAGAGCAATCTGCTGTCAGTTTAGTGGGTCTACTGAAGCATCGATCGCCGTTCATCAATCCCCGGTAATTGTAGACAAGCCCTCAGTATTTAATCAGTGGTTGGCCTCAAGGTCAGACCGACCTTGATTGTGGTTGCATTATTTTCTTTGGCATCCTATCATTTGTTTGTCTTTTGCAGTGTCCCCATCATCATAAATCTTGTTGCTGGAACCAATCCAGTACCCTCATTTCACATTCTACTCTCTTTTAAAAAGGATTGGTCTTAAAATCATTCCACTTCACACTTGCAATCTTCCATTTCTATTGCCTCCAGCCTTCTGACGTTTAATTCAGGGGTCGGCAACCGGCGGCACGTGAGCTGATTTTTGGCCTAGATGAACGGAACCCTGGGCCGCTGCCGGCCCCGGGTCCCGGCCGCTGCCGGCCCCGGGTCCCGGCCGCTGCCGGCCCCGGGTCCCGGCCGCTGCCGGCCCCGGGTCCCGGCCGCTGCCGGCCCCGGGTCCCGGCCGCTGCCGGCCCCGGGTCCCGGCCGCTGCCGGCCCCGGGTCCCGGCCGCTGCCGGCCCCGGGTCCCGGCCGCTGTAAATGTAAAATGTATTATTGACACGCCAAACTTTAAATTAATGAAGACTTGGCACGCCATTTCTCAAAGGTTGCTGACCTCTGCTTTAATTCAATGCAGCTGATTCCAGAACATGGAGTAATAATGCTAGTAGGCTGGTATGATAAATTTTCACTTTGGTACCAAATGCAATGTTTTTATCAGTCCATAATTGTCAATTGATGAAATCAAGGTATTAATTATGTCTGATGCTATGAAGTTATGAAATTGCTGGATCTCGGACTGTTTCTATGGGTATGTCTGCACTGTACCTGGAGATGTAATTTCCAGCTCGGGGAGATGTACCCACACTGGCTTTGAGCGAGTCCGTATGCTACAAGCGGCAGCGGCATGGGCTAGCCGCCTGAGTACACACCTAGGGTATCAGAAGGGATTGTACTTGGGCGGTTAGCCCAAGCTGCCACTTGTGCCAGACCTACCGGAACTGCAACTCCTCCAGCTGCAATGTAGAAGTACCCTAAGGTGGCTGTGGAATCCTCAGCTTGCTGACTTGGGCTGCAGCACCTTCTTACCAGACCAGGGGCAATGAAGAGTCATTAAGTGTAATGACTGTGCTCTGAATTTAATGGGCACGCTAAGGAAGTTGGCTGGAGCTGGGAGAAGCTGCTTTCTCCAACTTGTCTTCAAGAAAGGGGAAGTGGAGAGTGTGGAAAATCCCCAAACAGAACAAAGGGACAGAGGTGACAAAGCAAGAATTTAAAAAGGACTCTCAGAAGGCAAAAGAGGGAAGGCTTTTGGAGGGACAGGAAGCTTTGGCAGGAGTGTGGAAGAGATGGGCAGACTTTCTTAGCAGGGGGGTTGGTTTAACCGCACCCTAACCATGGTCAGGGAAAGCCAGCTGGGCTGGAAAGACTCATGAACCCCAGGGGAAGGATTCTAGATACCCCGATGACTCTGCCCAAGTCCAAAAGAACTCTCCAGAGTGGTGAGGAACCAGAGGCAGAGAAATGTATATAGGGGTGTATTATTTTGTATAGATGTGTGTTTCATTTAATAACACAAGAAGAGCAATGATGTTTTAGAATCCTGTGCATACTGTCTCTCTCTCTCTGGTAGCTTTCACTGTTGTGTACCCCCTGAAAAGGTAAACTAGCAGACATCCACCTTTGGTGAGATTCTGGGGAACATACAAGAGCTGCTGTTAGGCCTGGGGAGATGGCACTAATTTCAGGATCTAGGCAACTGGTCTGCGGAGTCCCCACTGCCAAGAGGATTGTCAGACAAGATGTACGACTGAAGTGCATGCCTAGAAGCCCCCTACCATGCACATTGCCTAAACTTTGCCCTGCCCCAGCAGGCTAAGGACATGTGGGATTCAGCATTTTGATTCCCCACAGCAGCCTTTTGAGTGTCCAGCACAGGGAACTCAAATAGATTTGGGGCAGCAGGGAGGCAACTCGAAGATGGAAGAGGGGGTAGGAGTGGCATAGCGAGGCTGTTGTCATTGGCAGAGCAAAGGGAAAGCAGGGAACAGTAAGAAATCTGATGAGGGGTGTAGGTTGAGGTGAGTTCAGATGAGGACAAGAAGTATAAATTAGACACGGTGGGTAAGTGAAAGCCAGTGAAAAAGTTCTGACAGGAGAGTGACATGTTCTGTCCATCAGTGAGGACAGTAACTTTACAAGCACTAGTTTTCTGCTTTTTATTTAAAATCTACACAGTGACCTTGGACACTCAGACGCTATTTAAAAAAAAGAGTTGTGCTCTGTACAAAAAAAAACTAGCAAAATAAATGTTTCTTGGTTGTAGTGCTCAATATTGAGTACTGAAAAAAGAAGAGCACGCACTCACCTCAAATGTCATTTCTAGAAGATTTTTAGGTATCTGCATTACTCCTGTATCTCCTAGTTCTCCTGAAACACAAATCCATGGGTTCGATGTGGTGATTGCATTGCTTAGTTTTTTGATAGGGATTATCACAGTCCTATATGGAATCACTAAAAGGAGAAGAAACAAAACAAAACCCAGAATCACAACAACTGCATTTTTTAAAATGTGGTTTACACAATATAGTACAATTAGGACTTCGCTCTTGTGCTGTATCTCGGTAGCATTACAAGTAAAAATCCTTCTCAATACCGAAGGTAAATGAGACAATTCTATAAAAATATCCAGCATGCAGTATTTGCACCAACTATGAAAACAGATACTCTGATCATAAAAGGAAGAGGTCATGAAACCATTCCAAGTCTAGACAACTCACTTATAGATAGAAAAAGAATAATTATGTTAAAATGAAGCTGATCTGCACAGCAGCTTTTGGGCGGTTTCAACCCAGGAACCAATTACTACTTGTCTGTAAGAGCAGCCTCAAGTACCAGTTTCTTAAATCTCTGCCATTGCAAACAAAATGCTCTCATAGATCTGCACACTGAAGAGACCAGGAGCATTCTGCCCTTCAAATTTAAACAATGTCCTTTAGTTTTTTCTGCTGTTCTCTTGCAACATTTGGAGTTAATATACTCAAATGAAAACCTGCCAACATTTTCCAGTGGGTATATGCGCCAAACATGATGCTTAAACCAGTAAGTCAGAAACTATGAAAATAGACCCCAGTATAAAACTGAGATCGTCTCCCACATTTAAAGTCAGAGAATGAGATGGCAAGGTATTCCCTTACTTGTGCATAAACAATGTACTTGAGATTAATCTGAATAGCCACCAGGTGTTGCTGTTGTACCACAATGAAAACAAGGAGCATTCACCTTGCAGTAAAACGAGTTCAAAGCAATAAAGAACTTCAGAAAATGCCTGCTTCATCCCATCTCCATTTTAAAAGTGGAACATTATAATTTGAATACATCATTATACCCCTATGTATCAGAATACTGGCAATGCTGCTAATACAGGGTTGTCAGACTGAAGACACAGATTTGGAGGCTTCATCCTCTGGCTGAGTGGAAATATTATGAAGCACGTTCTCAGTGGACACTCTTCTCTCAGCACCACTTAAAATCTATGGGAATCTCAGTAGGCCTTGATGCTTAATGCATAGTTGAGTGAGAAAAACAGGGCTGGCCGCCCATCCCAACTCGCAGTGGACAGTGTGGAATCACACTTGTTTGTACTGCAAGAGTTGCTTTCCTAGGGTTTTGCAAACCTGCCATTTCCTTTGATTAAGGAAATCATCCCTTTTTACTGGTGCGTGCATCATCTCAATATTGTACACACAATGCCACAAATTCACTCTTGCGTCCCAGAAGAGTAAGTTGCCAACACTGATGGCCCAGAAAACAAGATACAGTAAAATCTCCATGGACACTGTGCTCTTTTGTAATTACTCATTTCCCTAATGAAAGCTTAAGAGGAGGAAAAGTTAAAAGATGAGCCCAAACTTTGATGACTCGGTAAAGGTTCACTTTACTTCACCTCCTAAAGAAATAAAGATGTGAAAATAAAGAGACCGATGTCAACACAGCAACCTAATAGTAGAACTCCCCACTGTTAGGGAGGGGAAAACAAGTTCATGTCTAGGTTTTGGCCCACTGTCACTCCTCAAGTATATAGGAGAGGAGGAGGAAAAAGAGGGAAACAAGCCTTTCAGTCATGTGGGGAGGGATAAGGAAAGAGAATGGGAAGGCTACTGGTCCCACTGGCAGCCAAAGGGACAATTCCATTGGGCCCCCAAAGCAGACACGTTCTACAAAATGGCTTCCACCACATGGAGTGACCTTGCACATAAAATTCTGTAGGTGGCCTGCAGAGGTGCTGCACAAGTGCACATGCAGTCCGTGTCAATGAAAATGTTGAAACAGCTTGGTGGGTTAAAAGTCCATGTGGCTGACAGGTGTGAACTCACCCTTCAGTTAACATAACTATAAATATAAGCCCACAGGCGCCGATTCCGTGGGTACTCCAGGGCACCCATGGAAAAAAAAAAAAAAACAGTACTCGGCACCCACCAGCCACAGCTGATCAGCAGCTGCTGCCGATCAGCTGTTTGGTGACTGGGGGAGGCACTTGGAGGAGGACTGAGAGCAGCGAGTGGCAGGCGGGCAAGGCCTCAGGGCACAGGTTGGAGTGAGGGCAGGGTCTTGGGGGAGGGGGCCGAGCGCAAGTGGGAAGAGGCGAGGTGAGGGCCGGGACTCAGGGAAGGGGCGGAGATGGGCTGGGGTTTCAGGGAGGGGGCACAGTGGGGACTGAGCACCCCCAGGGAAAAATAAAACTCAGCACCTATGCTTAAGCCCCACCTAAGACAAAAGGTGTGTGTGAACCCACCCAGGAGTTTTGGGGCTGAGTATTGCTTTGTGATAGGTGTGTTCGAGTGAGTGAGTGCACACAGAAACCAAGGTGACAGACAAAAAATCAGAGGGAGAAGCAGAAGAAAACTGGCAAGAAAAGCCAAGCAGGAGCCTTTAAGTACAGTGTGACCCTGCAAAAAGCTAGAGAGAACTTTTGGGTCTGGCGTTGGCTACAGAGGCTTGGGGGCTGTAAGCTAAGAAATGGTTCCTTCTGTTCTTGGCTCCTTCTTCATTCAGAGACACAACTTTGAACGCTCCTCATAAATAACCAAAACTGAACTGAAGAAATACCTGATTATCCCCAATTTCTACTTCCAAGTGGAACATTCCCAAAGCCCCAAACTTCATTAGCTGCTTGGGTCAAAAGGGGCAACAATACATAGTGTACACACCCAGACACAAAGTGCCTCATCCTGCAAAGCGTGCTGTTAACAGGCCCCAAGGAGTCCTATCTGTTTCTCAGAGGCTACAAGGATGGTGTACACATAGTGGAGAAATATGGGGGAGCCTTGAGATGTGGAGGACTTTTCTGGGTAAAAATAGATGAAGGGCTACATAACTGAGATATGGAAATGGTACTAGGACACTTAGGTGCTATAATATTATCTGAATGCTACTCTCCTCTACTATCCCATTCTGTTATCCAAAGCACTCACACATGATCTTACACTTAGCTGGTTACCCAGAGCAACACCCAGAGGTGCTGATCTCAGTACCCATGACTGCAGGCTTCTTGGGAAGAGCCCAGCTACACTGATCATTCATCAAAGTGTTCTCAGCATCACTCCTCTGTCACCATGACAGTGACTATTTTTCATTCAGGACAAAGTTTGAGTCTCCAACTCACTGATTGTGGTGAAGACGCTTGTGAAGCAGAAGTAATCCACAGCATTGAGCGAAAGAAGGTGATAGAGGAACTGCTCTCGTTCTTCTTCACAGCGTAGGAAAGCATAACGCTTATAAAGTTTCCTGTGAGAAACAAAAATATTGCTGTCTCTTTAAAAACAGACACTAAACCAACATTAAAAGGTCTGTGAACCCCCAGAACACCAAACTAAGGGCTAACCTACATATATAGAAAGTATTTTGGGCCAGATGTGCCACTGGTGTAAACTGGCCGAAATCTATTGAAGTCAGTGCAGCTATGTTGATTTACACCAGCTAAATCCCTAACCCTACGTGTTTAATACCAGTAAAACTCCTATACAAAGGCAGGTACTCCCAATGGTGATATGCACCAATTCCAATTTTTATACATATTGTATATACACAGTATGAAGGGTTAATAAAGGGGAGTGGGGGCAGAGGGGATTCCACCCTCTTTGCAGCTGGGACCCAGAGTTCTTCCCCTCCTATTTCAAACTTGTTCAACCACTGGCTGTAAGTTGATATGTGTGTGAAGTCTAACATATCAGCATTTGTAAATGCACTGGGATAATTTGTTTCCAACCAAGACCAACTGGGCTAAGGTGAGCTGAGGTCTTAGCTAAGTCTGCTAACATCAATGGATATGAACTAATGCTATTCAAAAGGTACAGGCACTCCATCTGAGCCTCTCATCCTTCAGGCTTTCCTCAGACCTTCTCTTTTGTGGAGTGGGAAGTATGTGATGTCCTAACCTTCTTCCCACTCTGTACTCTGATTGGGGTTCTCTGCTCAGGGTCCACAAGTGGTGCTGGGTGGCTCCCCTTCAATCTTCTAGCTTTGGGAGGTATTTGGTCCTCAGCAACCCAAAAATTGACAGGGTGTTGATAGAGGGTGTCAAGAAGTAGTCTGTCCAAGACCCATGTAGGAAACACCCTTTCTCTGATTGGTACTAGCTAGCTCCAGCCCAGACCAGCTGCAGAGGCAGATAGCTTTTCATAAGGCTTAGTTCACAGGGCAACCTTAGAACCCTAATCAGGATATTGTGATAATTAAGCTTAAGAACAGTAAGTTATTCTTACTTTGCAAGTGCTTGGTTAGAGAGAAGCTGCTTTAGGTGCTGAGACAAAAGCTTCTTTTCAAGAGACAACCTTATCCATGCTCGGGCTCGACCCACATCGGTCTTTATCTCATTCATGTTCTGAATATGCCTGAAACCGGGGGGGGGGGGGGGGGGGGGTGGAGGAGGAGGAAGAAGGAGAGAGAAAAAAAATCACAAAATCCTGATAATTTAAAATGGCAGCATCCTATCTGTTGCAGAACTTGAATTTAAATTTGAAAATATCCCTAGAAATTAAAACTGCTTGCAAGATATGCAAAAACACATTTCCCACCCCCACCCCAAATTAGAGAAGTCTAGTAATACAGAGTTCACACAACTGTCAAAAAATATTAAAAAAAGCTGTTTTTAAAATGGTCTTTGAAAGCTAGCAGAGACAGGGCCAAACCTTGTTAAAATAGTTTAAAAACCTATTAGAAAGTGTATAGAGCAGTTTTGCAAAGTCATTTAGAATGGTTTATACTGTGCATTGACACTCTCTGTGTTGAGCAGACGAACGCAGTTAGCACCTTGCTAGAAAAAAAAAAGTTTGAATTATGTTTGTGTTTGAACACTGGCTACCACTAATCTATAGCATAGAGATTAAGGTAATAATACACTTCAAAAAAGAAATACAGTCACGTTGGGAAACCCAGTTACGCAACAGCAGCTCCCTTGACAGCATAAACGAATACGGTATGCCTCAAAAGCTACCCAACAAAGAAAATAACAGAACGCCACTAGCCATCACCGTCAGCCCCCAACTAAAACCTCTCCAACACATCATCAAGGATCTACAACCTATCCTGAAGGATGACCCATCACTCTCACAGATCTTGGGAGACAGACCAGTCCTTGCTTACAGACAGCCCCCCAACCTGAAGCAAATACTCATCAGCAACCACATACCACACAACAGAACCACTAACCCAGGAACCTATCCCTGCAACAAAGCCCGTTGCCAACTGTGTCCACATATCTATTCAGGGGACACCATCATAGGGCCGAATCACATCAGCCACACTATCAGAGGCTCGTTCACCTGCACATCTACCAATGTGATATATGCCATCATGTGCCAGCAATGCCCCTCTGCCATGTACATTGGTCAAACTGGACAGTCTCTACGTAAAAGAATAAATGGACACACATCAGATGTCAAGAATTATAACATTCAAAAACCAGTTGGAGAACACTTCAATCTCTTTGGTCACTCGATTACAGACCTAAAAGTTGCAATTCTTCAACAAAAAAACTTCAAAAACAGACTCCAATGAGAGACTGCTGAATTGGAATTAATTTGCAAACTGGATACAATTAACTTAGGCTTGAATAGAGACTGGGAGTGGATGGGTCATTTCACAAAGTAAAAGTATTTCCCCATGTTTATTTCTCCCCTCTACCCCCCACTGTTCCTCAGACATTCTTGTCAACTGCTGGAAATGGCCCACCTTGATTATCACTACAAAAGGTTCCCCCCCCCGACCCCGCTGGTAATACCTCACCTTAAGTGATCACTCTCGTTACAGTGTGTATGGTAACACCCATTGTTTCATGTTCTCTGTGTATATAAAATCTCCCCACTGTATTTTCCACTGCACGCATCCGATGAAGTGAGCTGTAGCTCACGAAAGCTTATGCTCAGATAAATTTGTTAGTCTCTAAGGTGCCACAAGTACTCCTTTTCTTTTGGAAACACAGACTAACACAGCTGCTACTCTGACTCCTAAACTATGATATAGTCTAAAAGCAGGTCTAGATGAATGAACAGTGGTTAAAATGCCAGTTGCCACTGACATTCCACATTGTAACTATCACTGGCGGTAGCAATGTTTGGATATTTAAGGAAGAGGCCTACAATAGACAAAGCCAACAGAGATTTGACGTGTTCCAGGAGCACTGAACGCATGACTTGGACTTACCTACACTGTTAGGCCTACCTGTGTTAACCTTGTCAGGAGACTATTGGGTTATAACAGAGTCCTCCAACAAAAGTAGCTTTCACCAGTGCAGTTGGTATGTAAAATGCTAGTTTCCCCCCAGGTATTTACACTAATGCCCCTTCACACTTCCAGAGAAGTATAAAAAGGGCCTTGTGTAAATTATAATCAAGCCCAGTAGGTTTTCCACATGTCCATTTGGAAGAAAGCAGAGCTATTCTGAACAGTTTTTTTAAAACTTCCCATGGTCCAACTTAGAAAGAATACTAGAGGCTGCAAATCTTACGATACATGTAGCTTTAGAATAGAAAACGACTGCCATGGCAGATGTAGCCTTTTTAAAAAAAAAACGCTACAACTAGGAAAAACGAATAATGGTTTTCAGTGCATGGAAAAAGTGGCTGCAAACTGGTTAATTTTCACTCAGTTTGCATGTTAAGTACACAGACAATTCACAATGCTCCATCCCTTTGTGTAAGTCTCTAAGCTTCATCCACCAAGGGTATGTCTACACTACGGAATAAGGTCGAATTTATAGAAGTCGGTTTTTTAGAAATCGGTTTTATAAATTCGAGTGTGTGTGTCCCCACAGTAAATGCTCTAAGTGCATTAAGTGCATTAACTCGGCGGAGCGCTTCCACAGTACCGAGGCAAGCGTCGACTTCCGGAGCGTTGCACTGTGGGTAGCTATCCCACAGTTCCCGCAGTCTCCGCTGCCCATTGAAATTCTGGGTTGAGATCCCAATGCCTGATGGGGCTAAAACATTGTCGCGGGTGGTTCTGGGTACATATCGTCAGCCTCCCGTTCCCTCCCTCCCCCCGTGAAAGCAAGGGCAGACAATCATTTCGCGCCTTTTTTCCTGAGTTACCTGTGCAGACGCCATACCATGGCAAGCATGGAGCCCGCTCAGGTAACCGTCACCCTATGTCTCCTGGGTGCTGGCAGACGCGGTACGGCATTGCTACACAGTAGCAGCAACCCCTTGCCTTGTGGCAGCAGACGGTACAGTACGACTGGTAGCCGTCATCGTCATGTCTGAGGTGCTCCTGGTCGCCTCTGTGAGGTCGATCAGGAGCGCCTGGGCAGACATGGGCACAGGGACTAAATTTGGAGTGACTTGACCAGGTCATTCTCTTTAGTCCTGCAGTCAGTCCTATTGAACCGTCTTATGGTGAGCGGGCAGGCGATACGGACTGCTAGCAGTCGTGCTGTACCATCTTCTGCCGAGCAGTCATGAGATGTGGATGGCATGCAGTCCGTCTGCTGCCAGCCAAAGATGTAAAAGATAGATGGAGTGGGTCAAAACAAGAAATAGACCAGATTTGTTTTGTACTCATTTGCTTCCCCCCCCTCCCCTGTCTAGGGGACTCATTCTTCTAGATCACACTGCAGTCAAGGTGCAGCGAGGTAAATCTAGCCATGTATCAATCAGAGGCCAGGCTAACCTTCTTGCTCCAATAAGGACAATAACTTAGGTGCACCATTTCTTATTGGAACCCTCTGTGAAGTCCTGCCTGAAATACTCCTTGATGTAAAGCCACCCCCTTTGTTGATTTTAGCTCCCTGAAGCCAACCCTGTAAGCGCCCCTCCCAGCGTCAGAGCAATGGCAAACAATCGGGCATCTGAGAGTGCTGTCCAGAGCAGTCACAATGGAGCGCTCTGATGGGGCTAAAACATTGTCGCGGGTGGTTCTGGGTACGTGTCGTCAGGCCCCCGTTCCCTCCCTCCCTCCGTGAAAGCAAGGGCAGACAATCATTTCGCGCCTTTTTTCCTGAGTTACCTGTGCAGACGCCATACCACAGCAAGCATGGAGCCCGCTCAGGTAACCGTCACCCTATGTCTCCTGGGTGCTGGCAGACGCGGTACGGCTTTGCTGCACAGTAGCAGCAACCCCTTGCCTTCTGGCAGCAGACGGTGCAATACGACTGGTAGTCGTCCTCATCGTGTCCGAGGTGCTCCTGGCCGCGTCGGCTGGGAGCGCCTGGGCAGACATGGGCGCAGGGACTAAATTTGGAGTGACTTGACCAGGTCATTCTCTTTAGTCCTGCAGTCAGTCCTATTGAACTGTCTTATGGTGAGCAGGCAGGCGATACGGACTGCTAGCAGTCGTACTGTACCATCTTCTGCCAGGCAGGCAAGAGATGAGGATTGCTAGCAGTCGTATTGCACCATCTTCTGCCAGGCAGGCAAGAGATGGGGATGGCTAGCAGGCGTACTGTACCATCTTCTGCCAAGCAGCCATGAGATGTGGATGGCATGCAGTCCTTCTGCACCGTCTGCTGCCAGCCAAAGATGTAAAAGATAGATGGAGTGGGTCAAAACAAGAAATAGACCAGATTTGTTTTGTACTCATTTGCCTCCTCCCCTGTCTAGGGGACTCATTCCTCTAGGTCACACTGCAGTCACTCACAGAGAAGGTGCAGCGAGGTAAATCTAGCCATGTATCAATCAGAGGCCAGGCTAACCTCCTTGTTCCAATAACAACGATAACTTAGGTGCACCATTTCTTATTGGAACCCTCCGTGCAGTCCTGCCTGAAATACTCCTTGATGTACAGGCACCCCCTTTGTTGATTTTAGCTCCCTGAAGCCAACCCTGTAAGCCGTGTCGTCAGTCGCCCCTCCCTCCGTCAGAGCAACGGCAGACAATCGTTCCGCGCCTTTTTTCTGTGCGGACGCCATACCACGGCAAGCATGGAGCCCGCTCAGCTCACTTTGGCAATTAGGAGCACATTAACCACCACACGCATTATTCAGCAGTATATGCAGCACCAGAACATGGCAACGCGATACCGGGCGAGGAGGCGACGTCAGCGCGGTCCCGTGAGTGATCAGGACATGGACACAGATTTCTCTGAAAGCATGGGCCCTGCCAATGCATGCATCATGGTGCTAATGGGGCAGGTTCATGCTGTGGAACGCCGATTCTGGGCTCGGGAAACAAGCACAGACTGGTGGGACCGCATAGTGTTGCAGGTCTGGGACGATTCCCAGTGGCTACGAAACTTTCGCATGCGTAAGGGCACTTTCATGGAACTTTGTGACTTGCTTTCCCCTGTCCTGAAGCGCATGAATACCAAGATGAGAGCAGCCCTCACAGTTGAGAAGCGAGTGGCGATAGCCCTGTGGAAACTTGCAACGCCAGACAGCTACCGGTCAGTTGGGAATCAATTTGGAGTGGGCAAATCTACTGTGGGGGCTGCTGTGATGCAAGTAGCCCACGCAATCAAAGATCTGCTGATATCAAGGGTAGTGACCCTGGGAAATGTGCAGGTCATAGTGGATGGCTTTGCTGCAATGGGATTCCCTAACTGTGGTGGGGCTATAGACGGAACCCATATCCCTATCTTGGCACCGGAGCACCAAGCCGCCGAGTACATAAACCGCAAGGGGTACTTTTCAATAGTGCTGCAAGCTCTGGTGGATCACAAGGGACGTTTCACCAACATCAACGTGGGATGGCCGGGAAAGGTGCATGATGCTCGCATCTTCAGGAACTCTGGTCTGTTTCAAAAGCTGCAGGAAGGGACTTTATTCCCAGACCAGAAAATAACTGTTGGGGATGTTGAAATGCCTATAGTTATCCTTGGGGACCCAGCCTACCCCTTAATGCCATGGCTCATGAAGCCGTACACAGGCAGCCTGGACAGTAGTCAGGAGCTGTTCAACTACAGGCTGAGCAAGTGCAGAATGGTGGTAGAATGTGCATTTGGACGTTTAAAGGCGCGCTGGCGCAGTTTATTGACTCGCTTAGACCTCAGCGAAACCAATATTCCCACTGTTATTACTGCTTGCTGTGTGCTCCACAATATCTGTGAGAGTAAGGGGGAGACGTTTATGGCGGGGTGGGAGGTTGAGGCAAATCGCCTGGCTGCTGGTTACGCGCAGCCAGACACCAGGGCGGTTAGAAGAGCACAGGAGGGCGCGGTACGCATCAGAGAAGCTTTGAAAAACAGTTTCATGACTGGCCAGGCTACGGTGTAAAAGTTCTGTTTGTTTCTCCTTGATGAACCCCCCCGCCCCTTGGTTCACTCTGCTTCCCTGTAAGCTAACCACCCTCCCCTCCTCCCTTTAATCATTGCTTGCAGAGCCAATAAAGTCATTGCTGCTTCACAGTCATGCATTCGTTATTCATTCATCACACAAATAGGGGGATGACTACCAAGGTATCCCAGGAGGGGTGGTGGAGGAGGGAAGGAAAATGCCACACAGCACTTTAAGCACAGCACTTTAAAAGTTTACAACTTTAAAATTTATTGAATGACAGCCTTCTTTTTTTTGGGCAATCCTCTGTGGGGGAGTGGCTGGTTGGCCGGAGGCCTCCCCACCGTGTTCTTGGGCGTCTGGGTGTGGAGGCTATGGAACTTGGGGAGGAGGGCGGTTGGTTACAGAGGGGCTGCAGTGGCAGTCTGTGCTCCAGCTGCCTTTGCTGCAGCTCAACCATACACTGGAGCATACTGGTTTGGTCCTGCAGCAGCCTCAGCATTGAATCCTGCCTCCTCTCATCACGCTGCCGCCACCTTTGAGCTTCAGCCCTCTCTTCAGCCCGCCACTTACTCTCTTCAGCCCGCCACTTACTCTCTTCAGCCCTCCACCTCTCCTCCCGGTCATTTTGTGCTTTCCTGCACTCTGACATTATTTGCCTCCACGCATTCGTCTGTGCTCTGTCAGTGTGGGAGGACAGCATGAGCTCGGAGAACATTTCATCGCGAGTGCGTTTTTTTTTCTTTCTAAGCTTCACTAGCCTCTGGGAAGGAGAAGATCCTGTGATCATTGAAACACATGCAGCTGGTGGAGAAAAAAAAAGGGACAGCGGTATTTAAAAAGACACATTTTATAAAACAGTGGCTACACTCTTTCAGGGTAAACCTTGAAAGTTAACATTACATACATAGCACATGTGCTTTCGTTACAAGGTCGCATTTTGCCTCCTCCCACCGCGTGAACGGATTTTGGTTGAATGCCAGCAAACATACACTGCAATGCTTTGTTCTACAGTGATTCCCCAGTACGTGTTGCTGGCCTGGAGTGGTAAAGTGTCCTACCATGAAGGACGAAATAAGGCTGCCCTCCCCAGAAACCTTTTGCAAAGGCAGAACCGCAAATGCCAGGGCAAAGTAATCCTTTCACATGCTTGCTTTTAAACCATGTATAGCATTTTAAAAGGTACACTCACCAGAGGTCCCTTCTCCGCCTGCTGAGTCCAGGAGGCAGCCTTGGGTGGGTTCGGGGGGTACTGGCTCCAGGTCTAGGGTGAGAAACAGTTCCTGGCTGTCGGGAAAACCGGTTTCTCCGCTTGCTTGCTGTGAGCTATCTACAACCTCCTCCTCATCATCTTCTTCGTCCCCAAAACCTACTTCTGTATTGCCTCCATCTCCATTGAAGGAGTCAAACAACACGGCTGGGGTAGTGGTGGCTGAACCCCCTAAAATGGCATGCAGCTCATCATAGAAGCGGCATGTTTGGGGCTCTGACCCAGAGCGGCCGTTCGCCTCTCTGGTTTTCTGGTAGGCTTGCCTCAGCTCCTTCAGTTTCACGCGGCACTGCTTCGGGTCCCTGTTATGGCCTCTGTCCTTCATGCCCTGGGAGATTTTCAGAAAGGTTTTGGCATTTCGAAAACTGGAACGGAGTTCTGATAGCACGGATTCCTCTCCCCAAACAGCGATCAGATCCCGTACCTCCCGTTCAGTCCATGCTGGAGCTCTTTTGCGATTCTGGGACTCCATCATGGTCACCTCTGCTGATGAGCTCTGCATGGTCACCTGCAGCTTGCCACGCTGGCCAAACAGGAAATGAGATTCAAAAGTTCGCGGTTCTTTTCCTGTCTACCTGGCCAGTGCATCTGAGTTGAGAGCGCTGTCCAGAGCGGTCAGAATGGAGCACTCTGGGATAGCTCCCGGAGGCCAATACCATCGAATTGTGTCCACAGTACCCCAAATTCGAGCCGGCAACGTCGATTTAAGCGCTAATCCACTTGTCGGGGTGGAGTAAGGAAATCGATTTTAAGAGCCCTTTAAGTCGAAATAAAGGGCTTCATTGTGTGGACGGGTGCAGGTTTAAATCGATTTAACGCTGCTAAATTCGATCTAAAGTCCTAGTGTAGACCAGGGCCAAGACTGGAGTGAGCTTTAACACCGGCTTTCTAACTCACGTAACACCCTTGAAGGTCCCATGTGCTCTACAAAATACTCGCAGCACAACTTCATCAGTTTTCTGAACTGCTGCTGACTACGCTGACTAGTATAGTTTCATTATTATTTTGTATTCTGCCCCTGCAGCCCCACCCCCAAATCCGCATTGTAAGCTCTTCAGGGAAGGGACTGTGTTATGTATGTACAGTGTCTAGCATAATAGGGCTGCGGCCTACAAAGTGCTGCAACAAAAACAAACAAAAAATAACAATGCCACGTGACTGCAAAACCCAATAAGCTGAAACACTTTAAAAACATTTTTTAAGAAAATTTCCCAACACGTCATGTTATGAAATGTGAACAGTTCTAAAGAGGGACAAGACTAAGGGCCTGTCTAAACATAGAATACTGCAGAGGCTGCTTAGTGAAAACGCTACCTACACCGAGGGGAATGGCTTCTCTCATCCACGTAGGTACTCCATCTCCCTCAAGAGGTGGTAGCTATGTTGACTGGAGGAGCCCGTCAACCTACCACTGTCTACAGCTGGAGTTATACCAACCTGACTGCATTGCTCAGGATTTTCTAGCCCTGACCAATGTATTTATACCAACATAAGCTGCTAGCATAGACCAAGTCGAAATGTTTTTACTGTTTGATTAATTATAACTCCCGCCTGTCTGCAAGAGTAGACCACAGTTACATATAAGTTTTTGTCCTTTATTACCACATCCACGGCTTCCCTCTTTTAACACTCCGACTTGTATCAGTTGAGTCCCTGCCCTCTTCTGGCACTAGTAAGCACTTTGTGAAGCAAACCCCTTCTTTGGATCAGACGGACAGCTAGCAGTTAGGACTTCCAACGCAAATAACTGGGCATGTAATCAGAAGTCCTTGAGAAATAGGATGCCCACATTATTCCTCCACAGCATGTTGAGGCGCACACTGCTGTTATTTAAAGTCCTTTGAGATGAGAAGATCATAGCACAGAATCTCTTTTTTTTAGTGCTCACTTTAAAATTGCCTCTAATATGAAACACTAAATAGAATATATTCTTTTCTGAAGAGAAAATTCAAATAGATATGTACCTAAACCTTAATTTATTCTCCTTCTGTAAATCATAGCTGTCTGGTTCTGGTACAGTGGTATAAACTGACCTCATAGGACAACAGGCAAGCAAATGACTGCATGGTGTTCATCTGTTGTAATGTGGTGTGCAATAGCTCTAGTTGAAAACCAGTCAAGAGGTAACTCTAAACATCCCACAGCCTGGTATAAATTGTAGTCTTTTTTTCCTAAAGCGGTTCAGCTACTGACAACAAAAAGAGGCTTTCCTGGTCTGGATTGAGATGCATCGGCAGTGCTTTGCGTCATGAATACTCATACATTTGGGGTGGGGGAAGGAAGGAAACTTAAGGAACTTTGAAATTGAAGTGGAGATGAAACAATATAAAGACACCCTGGTAGCACTTAAAAACAGAGCATATGACTTCATTTACTGTCTTGCTGTACTCCAGTGCGTCTCACTCATGTAGTAAAGTTTGAAAGCCTGTAGGGGACAAGGAAGCTTGGAGGTTGAGGTGACTGTGCCAGGCAGTTCCTCCGAAGGGAACGTTTTCATTTGAGGTGTCAGGGACTGCTCTGACTTACTGCCAGTTCAAACCAACCTTTTGATGTTTCAGGTGACTTCAGTCAGAGTGCTGGTGTCAGAAAAGTGCAATAGCAAAGAGGATAAAAAGATGACACGATGATGGCATTCCTGGAGGGCTGCCACCAATTTACAGATAGAAGCAAACCAAAGCGTCTTGCAGAGTGTTTCCCTGTCCATATAAAAGCAAGATGTAGTCGGGTGTTAGCTAACTGCATTTCTCTGGCAAAACAGCAGTAGCAACATGAATTACCAGGTGACTATTGAGAACACTCTCCAGTGATGAGATCACGTAGTTTAGTCAAAACAACACATTTCATCTTACCTACAGCACATAGTTAACTTGTTTCGCTACTTGTATGCAGTGTTGTTGTAGCCATATTGGTCCCAGGATATTGGGGACAAGGTGGGTGAAGTAATAACAGAAGTTGGTCCAATAGAAGACATTACCTCACTCACCTGGTCTCGTTTCTCTGCAGTAATGTTAGAGGGCAGGGAATATTTACAGTACATTTGGTGCGTATGGTGCTTTACAAGCAAAAGAAAAAAAGATGTGCCTGTGTAGAGAGGGGTTTGTGTTCCAAGTTAGACAACTTGATACGCCACCTAGAAATAAGAGGACCGATAAAGGAATGGGAACGCTGAACAGGAGGTAGACCGACACCATATAAAGTAATAAGGTTACTTGTTTTTGTATCAACATGTCATGTTCACGTCTGTCACAGTATGGATGCTGACATAGGTTTGTCTAAATGTAGCTCTGTTAAGTTGGCAAACATGGAAGGAGTCAATGACTACTGGAAGCAGTTGAAGCACAAGAGACTTGAAACGGAAGCCTGCGTGTTGTACAAGACTAGGCAGGTTATTTCAGGCAAACGAGGCAGCATGGTGAACGCTGCACGCAGGATGTGTGTTTTCCAAACGGTGGCAGAGTTGACTAATGAAAGCATGTCCTAGCTACACTGCTTGAATCACGTGATCACTTCCTATTCCATGGGAAAAATAATTGAAGCAAAATGCCCCCTTCAACTTCTGTACCCCCATGAATATTCACACATATATCTGGTCATACCACAAGCTAAAGTCTGGATGATAAATTGAATCTAACGTACATAACCCTCCAGCATGTTTTCCTCCCACCATAAGGGAGGTGTGAAGATGTGGATTAACGGTTTAACTACACACAAAGGTTTATGGTGACATCAAAAGGATGGATCATTGTTGAAGTACTACTGAGTGTCATGTGGCATGAAGGGTTTGTCTTCACATACAGCGGTGGAGCTGCGTGGTTGTAGCACTTCAGTGAAGACGCTGCTATGCTGATGGGAGAGCTTCTCTCGTGGACACAGTTAATCCAGCTCCCCAAGAGGCAGTAGCTATGTCGACAGGAAAAGCTCTGCCATCAACATAGCTCTGTCTACACAGGGAGGTTGGTCAGTATAACTCCCATCACTCAGGTGTGGATTTTTCACACCACTGAGCGATGTAGTCATACCGATAGAGGTCTGTAGCGTAGACGTGGCCTAAATCTACTAATAGGAAATAGATTAAGCAGTGCCCTAAGTATTGCCTGTTTTGATAGTTATAAGGTTATGTAAAAAGAAAAGGAGTACTTGTGGCACCTTAGAGACTAACCAATTTATTTGAGCATGAGCTTTCGTGAGCTACAGCTCACTTCAGTGAGCTGTAGCTCACGAAAGCTCATGCTCAAATAAATTGGTTAGTCTCTAAGGTGCCACAAGTACTCCTTTTCTTTTTGCGAATACAGACTAACACGGCTGTTCCTCTGAAAGGTTATGTAAACATCTTACAATGATTCAGCCTTGCTTTCTATCACTTTGAACAAGGTGATCGTTCTTGCATATGTCCAATATTGTGCCCACTGCCTCCCTGACACAAAGTTGTGCTTTAAACATAATAGGGAGACAAAGCAAAAAGCAATTTTCTACTGTATTTTGCTTTACAAAAAACCTATACACCATTCTTGCCTGATATATAGAGAATTGTCCAAGTATCTGGTAGGGATGGTCTCTAAAGAATAGGCTGCTGGATTGAGAGTCAGGAGCTGTGGTCTCTTTTCCCAGCTCTGCCGCTGCCCTGCTGTGATACCTTGGGCAAGTCTCTTCACCTCAGTTCGCTTCTCTTTACCTTTCCACCCTTTCTTTTGTCTGCTTAGACTGTAAGCTCTGCAGGGGAAGGAGTATCTCTCTGTGTGTGTACAGCACCTAGCCCACTATAAGACCTCATCTGAGTTGGGGAGTATAGGCTGTACCACTGCCACCAGTTGATTTATAGTAAACCAAAATTAGTGTGAAAGAGTAGCTTTTGTTTCTGAAATGTTACTGAGTAGGTTAGAAGCCATTACCAATATCTTCATAGTAAATCTTTTGTTCAGTGTTTTTCTGACAATAATGGGAATCAGTATTTATGCTGGGCAATGCTGTACATATATCCCCGTTTTTAAACTGATTTTTAATAAGTTGTAAGAGCTAGTCAGATTCCCACCGTTGCTGCCAATTTCATTTGCAAAGTCCACAAATGTTCTATTTTACTTATTACAGTTTGCGTTTGTTAACATTGATATTGATTACTGAGCCTTTTTATATTTTAGCTAGGCTGTATGTTTTTCAAGTGTACAATCTATACAAATCCTTGAGCCAAACACCAGTGGCATGGATTTAAAGTTCTTTCAGTAACAAAAGAAATGTGGTAGCCACTGCTGGGCTAATTTTCAGGACTTGCTGACTGGTTGATGATTTAGAAGAGCAACTGACCTGCCAAAGATCAGTCAATCAGCAAGCCTTCCAGAAGAAAAGGGACAGTTTTAAGACCAACAGTCCAACAACTAAATTGAATGACCTTTTACTACTTCCTTCTAAGCAATGATTTGGAGAGGTGGTAATCCACCAGGAGCAGAAAGTAGGATTCCAGTAGAAATTCACAACCCAGTACCATCCTGAGATCCCTTTAAAAAAAAAAAAAAAAAATGTACAAGCAGCAACTGAGTCCTCATGGCAACAAATGATAAGTCATGTTAGAATGATCTACTTTTGTTAGAAAGAACTCTCTCTTTGTCATCTTGGTTATTCATCCATTTGGTCAGAACTATCCCCTGTTAAAGTGATGACATTACTGATTACTAGGGATATAAAATTTACTTTGACTCTTGATCTCTCCAGAGAAAAAAATAAATTAATCCACTGAGCAATTAAAAGTCACCAACATATGCAGTAACACAAGTGTCTCAAAAAAAACCAACAACAAAAAAACAAACAAAAAACAAACAAACAAAAAAAAACACCACATAAACCAAAAAGCCCAGAGCAGCTAAACTGGTTTAGTTGTAAAAAAAGACGCGTGTGCTTTGTCAATTGTACACACACACAGTTATTTAGTTTCCATCATTGTCCCACTGACAGATGGCCACATCACAACCCCCCCCACAAATGGCAGTAACTAGCAACTTGGTTGACAGTGTCTTCAGAGAAGCCAAAGACTGAATGAGCCATGGAGTCAACACTACTGTCTCATCTGCAGAGGGGATCTCTCTGGATCTGAAGCTATCGTTGAAGTGTTCACGGTTCACATCCAACATGTGCATGAACACAGGGTATGTAAATTCTGCATCTTTGAAAGATGATGGCTTGAGAGCCCTGGAGACTGAAGCCCTTTAGTCACAGAATAGGTACAGTGTAGACAGCAAGCATGGAAGCTGCTAAGCTGTACCTCCATATGGTCTATGTCAGTGTGCCTGAACTCTGGTCTGGAGGGAGCACATCCTCATTTGAGATGGTAGAAGTCTCTGTGGCCCATTCATCCACTGACCTTTCTGAACATAAAAACATTAACAAGGTTGCTAGTTAGTAGTAGTAATGGCATTATTGATTATATGAATATTTGTTCATAGGGGAGATGACTGAGACCAATTGCTATTAGATGGTAACAACTTTTGGTCACTACCAACCTGAATTGAAATTGAACTAGTGACCTAGCAGTGAAAAGTCTTAAATCTCATTACTGATCCCCGAGTCATCTAAGCCCCCAAATTACTTAACATGATTTAAGTTCCTCTGGGCCGTCAGTATATAAAACAACAGTAGTAGTAATTTTCTATCAGCTGATTAATTTTGTAATAAAACATTTGTCTTATAAATGTTATATGGTGCATCTCAAAAAACACAGCAGATATTATATAGCTTTCTGTACCCTAACCTACAGATAAATCCACATGTCAGGAATAATATTTCACTGAGAGCAACCACTAAAATATGTGCTTGCTTGATGTATGTTTTCAAGGTCCTATTACCATTTGAATAGCAATTTTTGATGAAATATCCATTTAGAAATGAATATAGCTCAGCCATTGTTGGCAGATTTTTATGTCCATCTGGATTCTAATTTTTCTGTTTTTCCTTGGCGAACTTAGGTTTTCCTGTTTCAACAAATAAAATATCGTACCAGGTATTTCCGCAACTCTACTTAAAATTAAAATACTTTTAGGTAGCAAAAAATATATCAGCAATAACTATTTCCAATACTGTGTACAAATTTTCTTTTCATGACTTTTTAGCTGAAGTAAATCAAAGCAGCGTGCAAAACTAAAGGTTTTATAAAATGTATTAAGAGGTAAACCACATGGATTGGAGTATGTGGTCCTTACATAGAAGAAGAACGATGAATTCTGCTCAACCTGAATAAATCCAAAGCATTTGTGTTAATGGGAATCTCTGTGTAATGCTCCTTATGAAAGCCATAATAAATGCTTTAAGAGTAAAATACTGTACCTCATATCATGAATAAGTGAGACTCTCAGTGTAGGTAATGTAATTCCTGTGTCAGATTTCCTTCTTTCCGGGCCAAGAGCAACTGTATAGAAAAAAATACATAGAAGTAAATCTGTTCCATAAGGCCTTCACACTCGATAAAACTATTTTTACTGAAATCTCAATCTGAAACCCATTTGATAAATTTAGAGGAAGTAAAACTAGCATATTAGATATTGAGACTGTCAAGCATTTCTGCACTCTAGTATTATAATCTGACTTTGCCATTACATATTTTGCACTCTGGAATTTATGCTTGCCAGTCAGATTACTTAGTGGCTGTCCATTAGTCATAGACAGTGGCATGCGGTGACATTATTAATGAGACATGCAACTACTTCTTAGATTACAGATATAAACTTCCCACCCTGATGAAGGGTTTGAGCCGCTAGCTCTGGTCTACCATGGACAACTCAGTTCTACACTTGCATGCCTTTTTTCAGTCCTTCATACAGAAATGCACTTAGTTAATACACCTTAAGAACTCAACAAATGTTTCCATATAGCTATAATCTAATAGATCTTAGCCACATGTGTGAAATTTTAGTAGATACATGGTATGAGAATGCAAACCTCAAAGAGCTATGCTAATCATCTATGGCACACATAAATTAATCATCTGCCAGAAATGTACAAAGATATAATGTCTCATTAATGATTACTGAATCACTCACTCATGCAAAAGAGAAGTTTCCCTCTTCGCTTACATAAAGTTTTAAGGGGACTTGCCATTATGTATTCAATTCTACACTTACATGCCTTTTTAGTGACATTCCACAAAACAGTGTACTCCATGCAGCATGATCTTGCGCACACAGTGTGTGCAAGGTCACACTGTGCAGAAGATGCTATTTTGTTCTACAAAATGGTATCCCCATGCAAGTTCTAGGGCCAAATGGAATCATCTCAGGGGCCACCAGTTGGACCACATTTTAATTCTGGGGCTTGCAATGCAGGATGACATGTCCCTGGTCACTGATGCTTATTACAAAGCTGTCATGACTCAAAACATCAGTTTATCCATAGATATATACTTGGGGCCTGATCCCGTGAGATGCTGAGTTCTCTCAAATCCTACTATTGGGATTTCAGCAAGAACTCTGAATGAGGGCATTGAGAAAGTGCTGAATCCTTTCCAAAACGCTCTCCTTGATTAGCCAATTGGTGAGAGAGAGGGAAGATTCATACACACTCATTTGGTGTAAGTATGCCATTATGACTGCATTGAATTTTGTGAAATACCTTATGTCTGTCCAAGACACAATCCTCAATTAACTCCTGACATAAACACTGCTATCAGCTTAAACTGGAAATACCCAGGGACATCTGATATATTAAAAAAACAAAATCGGAGGCAAATCAGGAAGACCATCTAATTCAGCTGAAAGTCTTACAGAAACAATGCTGAGCAACAGCTGCAGTGCAGGGGAGTTCACTGCCATACCAAAAGAATCATGCATTACTTTACATTAAAGTAGTTTAATGGCTTTAGAATGCCGAACCAAAGGGAATTCCCACTAGGCATGAACTGAGAGCCTGGGCCAATGAGCGAGGATCAGTTCTATGTAACTACTGAATGCAGTGTTCGCTTCACTCCCTCCAAGCTTGAGATTGCTTGTATAGGCCACATGCCATGGAATTCAAACCTTGCTGTCTGAAGAATGATGATCTAGATTAATAAGCATGAATACCAAATTTATAAAAAAATAATTCCATTACACATGAGAGCCCAGATTAATGTTCCTGTTTATATGCCCTGATATACCTAGATCTCAGAAGTGATGCACAAAAATCCCTCTTTCTAAGACTAACTTACATTTCTGGAAATAGTCTACAAAATCTGTCTCCTATCCGTTAAAAGCTCAGTCATACACTTGGTATGTTCTTGGCCAATAAGTTTCATCACAGCCTGATGATCCTAGAAGAGCAAAGTCTGTCCTTTGTGTATCCTGAATACACTCAATCTTCAAGTGAGGATGGGTAACCAGCAGGTTATTGATGCAAGGAAAGCATCTTGAATGTTTGCACTGAAGTTTCAACAGCTTAAATCTTTTTTTGTACAAATCCATTAAAGACTTCTAAATATTTTATAGAAGATAACAATAAAAATTTGTACATCTCTGTTTATTTGAGGAATGCTATAAGACAGACCATTCTCACTGATGGAAGATTTGCAGCCTCAAGTTGGGCCTCATGTCTTCAATAAATCCAACTGGACGCAACTGAAGTCTGGCACACCGTAATATTGTCTAGTATTTACAAAATGCTCCTTATTGTCAGAAATGGTCTAGGTATACTTGGTCCTGCCTCAGAGGAAGGGGCTGCACTTGACCTCTTGAGGTGCCTTTCAGCCCTACATTTCTGTAAACCACTTCAGAAAACATACCGACTTTTCATACCTTAGTTGCAGCTTAGTCAGAGTTTAAATGGAAGAAACTAAGCAAAATGACACATGCCATCGTTTTCCTGAAGATG
Organism: Caretta caretta; assembly: GCF_965140235.1. Taxonomy (NCBI): domain Eukaryota; kingdom Metazoa; phylum Chordata; order Testudines; family Cheloniidae; genus Caretta; species Caretta caretta. The sequence goes on from NC_134206.1 coordinate 245,566,364, forward strand.
GTAATAGTTATGGCATCATTTGATGCAAATAAGCCATCTGTTTAGTCTAGAGATCAAATATTTGAAAGAACTCAAATTACAAGTGTGATGTCAGTATCACGGACATTGAAAATACAAAATAAAATCCACCACAAAGTTCTGCGGCCTTAGGCCAACCAGAACCAAGATTGCTTACTGCTGAATCTTAGAGACCATATATGGAAAGCAAACTCCTGAATACTCACCTGGGGACTCTGTCATATGTTCTTGCTTCTCTTCCCTTTCCTGGTACTGAAGCAAATGGGACCACAAAGCAGATTTCCCCTGAAAATAGAACATATAGGAGAAGTTTAAAATAAATGAGAAAGGAGCCAAATTAAAAAGCTAGATACTGGATTAGAGCCTGGTGATTGAGTGAATCCAGAACGTAACTTTGGGTTCTTGCTTCAATTCTTTGTTCTTGAGCAAAGAAACCAACCGAACAGGAAAGGACCACCTCACAGAACAAGTAATTTCCTGTGATCATGAAGCTTTCCCTGTATCCATTGTTTTTCTCCTCAGTGTTCCCTCCCCAGTCCTTCACTGCTCGAGGATGGAAAAAACTATTTTATTATTACAATTTGTGGAAAGGCGTCTCTTGAAAGCCTCACAAAAAGTTTAGGAAATGAATAGCTGCGCCTTGAAGCATTTAGATACCCTCAGGTCTATTGAGAAATGATATAGCTAAGTAGTAGTTTAAAGGGATGGATTATAGGAAATACTTTTAATATGTGCAAAATGGTATTGTGTACATGTGCTTTTTCCTGACCAAGTTTCAAGTTACCAACCTGTTTGACTTGTAGACCATGGCTCCAAATCCTTTCCAACAGGTCACAAAGACTAGCAATCAATGTATTTTCCTCCAGTCCTGTTATGTTGGCCTCTCCATGTCCCAGCTCTACTGCTTCATGGCCCATCTTCTCTACCAACATACGTTTAGTCTATAAAACAGCAAGATTTACAGAGTATATATCCAGCAAGCTGTGAAATATACAGATTAGTAAACTTTCAGGAGTGCATCTACTGGCTTAAAATCATCCAGTATCCCTTGAATTCTGGCCACGGAAACATCAATTCTGATTACAAAATGTCTATAGTCAAAATAATATTAATTTTAGATAAGTTTCTATATAATGTATAACATAAGGAATTTGATACTGCATAAACTACGACTGATACAATTATACTTAGACATCAACAAATTGTGTTTCTTCAGCTACACAGGAGGGCTTTTCTATTGTTCATGGAAGAGGTGCTCTATACTGGAAACAAGGACTTCATGGGTAGCATACACAATGGTCACTACACTCTGTGGACTGCTCCTTTTTGGTAGAGGCTCCCAAAACCTTGTCAGTGTGTGAACATTTTAATAGAGTTTATATGAACACCTTCTTTCCAGTTTGCAATCACGCATACCACCTCTTCTCCCCCATTCCCAATGCCATAAAATCGCTACAACATGCCTGGAAAAGAAATGTATTTCTTTTAATGCAATTTAGCAGCTGGACATACCAAGGGAGAGGGTCCTCTGCCCGGTAACTATCTCTGGCATACCAGCAGGGCCGGATTTAAGGTTATGAGGGGCCTAAGCCTAATGGGAGGGAAGAGCCCAAGTATGAATTACATATTGCGAAAAAATAAAATGTCAAACATTTATCTACGTACGTATTTACATATTATTTATTTATGTAAAATTAACAAGTTTGAAGAATTGAGTGGGAGTAGAACAAACAGATACTTTTGAGTAAGAGGTAGCAAGAGGGATGCTACCCTGTCTTTCTCTTAGCCCTCCTAGGTAGTAGAGTGCTCATCTGAAGAAGGATGAACACTGAAACATTCCCCATCCTGCTCACCTCTTTCAACCTTGTGCTTCTACCCTCAGCTCTCCAAATGGCACAGTGCAAAGCCAAGCCCTGTAGGTGTTTCCCCCAAACTATGGCCTCTACACCATATAGCCTGTCTCACTCTGTCTGCAGTCTGGGAGGCAACCAGCTTTTATTATATAAAAGAAAATCACTCAGGTGTAAAACCCACTGTAGTAGAGGAAGCAATAGTGGGAAAATTACATTGGGTGGCATTGTATTTTAGGCTGCCTTGCCCTGAAAGCTGCCTCCCAGTGTTGCACTGGCTGAGGACAATGAATTACTGTTTTCACAGTGAACCCAAATATTATTTGTGGGATGATACCCAGTTTGTGTAGTTAATCTCCACAGATTCACCATATCAGGCCATTCTGTCACCAAGCTCTTCCACAATTAGAATCATAGGACTGGAATGGACCTCAAGAAGCCATCTAGTCTGGTTTCCTGCACTCATGGCAGGACTAAGTATGGTCTATTGTGACAAAGCTCTGCCCTTGCCTCCGTGGGTCCCGTGTTTCCTGGCGGATTTCGCGAGCCTCAGAGGCTCACTGTGACCCTCCACGTAACCCTTCTTTCTCTAGAGACAAGGGTCACAGTCTACTGAGCCATTTTCATCATAAGCCAGCAAGGGAGGTGAGAAGTTATCCTTCCTTGCACAGTCTCTGTGGTCTCCCAGTCTCAGCAATTAAACAGGGGGCAAAGGTGGGGGCCCGGGCCCACCCTCTACTCCCGGCTCCAGCCCAGGGACCCTAATAGTATCAGCTATGGTAGCTGACCTTTTAGAAACATGACATGTACAATTCCCTGGGCTACGTCCCCCACAACAGCCCTCACTTCCTCAAGCTCCACTTCACCCTTACCTCAGGGCCTCCTTCCGTGTGCCTGATATGGTGTGTACTACTCAGCCTCTCCAACAGCACAACTTCCTCCCACAGCTCCTGCCATGCACACCCACCTGACTGACTGGGAGGCTTTTAAACTAGTTTCAGCCAGCCCCTGATTGGCTTCAGGTGTCCCAATCAACCAAGCATTCTCCCTCAATTCTGGAAAGTTCTTAACTGGCCCCAGGTGTCTTAATTGACCTGGAGCAGCTGCCGTTTCACTTATCCTGGTACCAGGGATTTGTTTATCCTGGAGCTAATATATCTATCTCCCACTACTTTTCTATAGCCATCTGGCCTTGCCCCATCACACTATTCGAGAATTTGTGATGAGCGCTCTGACATGAGCGTTTTTAAACATGAATTCTCTGTACACCAGGCCCCCACAGTTTGTGTTTGTTTTAAGCTGTCCGTAAGAAAAAGGTAACAGCTAGAAGTGACACAAATCATTAGATGGTTGCCCAGTCACAATATTTAGCACTTCTGTACTATGTTAGCTCTTCAAAATCACTAGACAAACATTAAACAAACTTAATTTGCAGACTTTTGAATGACTAGGAGTTGACAAAACTGAGCTATTCCCTCGTGTTCTCTGTCCTTCTGAACAAAAAGACTTCATTGAAAATCAGCATCTTAAAAGAACCATTAAGGATCTTTCAAAAGAACCATCCAACCAAGGCTGCTGTAGTGACACCCTGATTACATCAGGTCTGGGTGTTTAAGGCTGGTGTAGAATGAAGGGAGAACTTCCTGTTTCATTTGCATGTGTAAATGAAGCAGACCTTGCTTATTTTTTTTCCCCTTAAAGTGCTCAGAGTTTAGGGGAGGAAAGTTAATGAGATTCTGCTTATACCAGGTGTGAAAAAGCAGAAGGGACCAAAATCTATTCTTGTGCAAAAATCTGTTTTCCCTGAAGTCAACAAGGCTACACAGGTGTAACTGTCAGCAGGAATTGGCCTGTGTTCTCATTCCCCTCTCAAATCACACATATTCCATGCTCACCCAACATTTTCCACTTGGGAGAGAAGTTAGTTTGAGTTGGGGCAGAAAAATTAGGACAAACTTCAGGTTTATTTAGCTTTAAGTTTTTGGAATGAAACTCAAAAGAAATCAAATGTGAGGTACTTTTATGATGGATTGAAGTGCTAGGTAACCAGCAAATGGACAGAACCCACCTTTAGCCTAATCAGCCAGTCTTTCTATCACAGCCTGCTAAGAAGTGGATTTAAAATCCTTGAAGAGGGGAGGGAGAAACCTACAACATTGTGTGTTGAGCTTCCTCCAGTGCTTTTGCCACCCCTTAAAAGTACAAAGATGTGTTGGTCTATGGAACTAGGCCAGAGTTGGACAAACTTTTTGGCCTGAGCGCCACATTGGGGTTCCGAAACTGTATGGAGGGCCGGGTAGGGAAGGCTGTGCCTCCCAAAACAGCCTGGCCCCTGTCCCCTATCAGCCCCCTCCCACTTCCCACCCTGGACTGCCTCCCTCAGAGCCCCCGATCCATCTACCCCACCCCCGCTCCTTGTCCCCTGACTGTCCCCTCCTGGGACCCCCTGCCCCTAACCACGCCCCCAGGACCCCACCCCCTATCCAACCCTTCCTGCTCCCTGTCCCCTGACCCCATCCACACACCCACCCCCTGACAGGCCCCCCAGGACAATAATTGGAAGGGCAATAATTTTGGCTGGAGCTGGATAGATTGTGTGCAGGCTCTGTGCAAACTTCCCATCCTACCCCTCTGGTACTGCCTCTTGCCCCCGGCACACCTTTGCCCTCCCTGCCCACACACAGGCACTCACCAGTTGTCCAGAGATGGGACCCAGCACACACAGAAGATGACTATGATGGGCACTAGGACCCAGCGTCCTGGAGCTGCTTGCCAGCCTCAGCCGAGGAGAGGGACAGAGGGAGCTTCTTCCCTCCCTGACAGCTAAGCAGAACTCCGAAGAAATCCAGGGTGGGTGAAACTGGCGGGTGGGGGGCAATGCCTGCTGCAACTACACCCACAGCTGGCACGGGTTCCCATGGTAACCGGATTTTTAGTGTCCGGTCACCAGGGTTAACTGGATACCTGACAGTATGTTCCTGCAGCGTGGGGAGACTCAGACGGGTCTGCTGCTTCCAGCTGGCTGGGAGCTGAGTTCCTGCCGAGCCACAGGGGACTGCTTTGCCTTTCCTGCTGGCAGGAGCGCTCCAGCAGGACTATGTGAGCAAGCTTGCTCCCCTTCACCCAGCCCCTGCTGTGGCCCCTTCCTGACCAGTAGGGCCTAAAAATAGGAGGGCCTAAGGCTATAGCCTTAGTAGCCTATGGGTTAATCTGGCCCTGCATACCAGGAGACCAACTGAGGGTCTGATTCTGTAAGGTCTCAAAGCAGAGCACTACCAGTGAAACCAATGGGAGTTTGGTTGTTATGGATCTTTCCTGCAACTCCTCCTCAAAGAGGTTTTCATTCTGCTTATAGAAGGGTGGAAAACATACATGTTTTTTAAAAAACAAACACTTACCTTCATGCGACATTCTTTCAGTAACCCTTCCACGAATTTCCAGTTTGTCTGAGCAATTACAGCTGGAGAAAGATCAGAGAGTTTGGGTTGCCTTAAATTTTTCCCCAAACTCCTTGCCTCTTGCATGTATTTCTAAAAGAAACAGAATTAGCATTAGTCTGACACGACAGATTCCCTGACTTCCTTAACTGTTGACAGCTAAGCACGGATATAAAAAGGACTCAGCATGTAAATCTATGCACTGTAGTGATTTATCTGAAGCTTTACGTATAGGAGTGGAGAAGTGTAACACTCCACAGGCCAACAGAGGGGGGGGGAGGGGGAGGGGAATAAATAAATAAATACATACATACTCACTCACTCACTCCAGTGTGGTATGTGCAATCAAAACGTCAAACAGAACTAGCCCGTGGATTGTGTTATTAGCTAGTATTACAGCTACTACAGAGTTACAGCTACTACAGAGTTAGCCAAAGTGATAGTTTCAGTCAGCATAAAAGTCTAAACCTGCATTAAACATTTCTTTCCATTGTTATTTGATTTTCACGAGTAAAAGGGATGAAAAAGCCCACTGAATAATCTAAAGAAGTTAGCATGGAGTTGAATGAAAAATACTTTTGGAAGAACTAGAAAAACAAGTGTGTGGAAAGGGGAAGGAAGCTGGACTCATTGATTTCAAAGAATTTTGGCTTAGGAAAAAAAAAAAGATGTGGGACAAGTTGGCTCTTGTCCTTACTGACAAGCTTTCTTAATCACTGGGGAGTTTATTAATTCTTAGACTTGTTTTAAACAAAACTCCATTTTTGGACTCATTTTGGAAAATGGCATTAATGCAAGGTAGACAGACAAACAGTGTAAAGCCAAGGTTTTAAAAACATGAGTGCCTAAAGTTCATTTAAATCTGTGGTCTGATATTCAGAAGTGCTGAACACTTATTCACACTAGAGAGCACGCTATGTGCTTAGCATTTCTAAAAGTCAGACCACAGATGTAGGTGCTTAAATGTGGAGTTAGAAGCCTAACTTTAGGCACCCATTTTTTAAATAAAATGTTGTTAAACTCAGCAGACAAGTACTTAAAAATAGGTCTGATGATTACAAGTTTGATACTCTATTGGAATGCTGTTGAATAAAACAATTTAAAAGTATGATGCTCATGTCCCCATATTGTAATGAACTGTCTCCTGCTATGGGTAGGTGTTGTCTCAAGATTCAAGAATTTCCCACTTGTTTTCATCCACTTAATTCTGTCTGCACTTAAGGCCCCACAGAAAGACTGGATGGTACTTTCTTCAGAGATATATAGTGTTGCTGTTTAATTGGGCTGCAGGGCTTACTTAGAGCTAGACAATGCACAGGGACTGTTTCTGCAGCACTTTCAGACCTTCCCTGTCTGGAGAGGAGATAATTTTAAATTAGTTTAATGAAAACAAATTCCAAAATTTGTGTTGCTGTGAGTTGACCAAAATTGCTTGAGCATGAAAAAAAAATGTTGGAAGATCATGGCAGAATGCAAAATTTGGACAAGTTAACTCACAGCCTGTTCAATAGATCTAAGCTATTACGCACATACGCCTGGTTATCATCATCTCTAATTGAACCCAAAACATTGTTATGCATAAATAAGATGAGAAAGGAATAAAAACATTAAAAAGTTGTTTTAGGCAATAATGAAATGAAAGTATTCTGTTCAACATCTGGCAGCCTCACAATAGTAGTTTCATCTAATTTGTGCCAAAATAATAAACATTATGAGAACAGTGAAAGGGGAATAACTAAACAGGGATAGATATAAAACTTCTCTTTAAAGGGAAAAGGATAAAGAAAATAAATCAAAGTGCGGTCATAGTCTGAAGAGTGAAAAAATTTAGACAACTGAGCTCTACTCCTTAGCATGTCGTCAAATCATAATGTATTACATACCGACAAACATTTTTAATCCTGCTAACTCTGTTGGTCCTGCAAGTTCTACAGAAGAACAAGTCTGCTACAGAAAGAGCAAGCTGGATTCTATTCTGCCTGTGCATCAGTATCAATCAACTACCATCACTACCTAAGCTTTCACTGCCGAATCTTTACTTGTGTCCTAATATCACAACACAGAAGGACACAGCTTGAACTTGAGATCCTAAGCCGTGAAAAAACAACTTTAGGAGCATAAACTTAGTCAGAGGCTTAAAATGAAATCCCATGACTTCATTTTCAGTGTTACTTTTCTGACTGTAACCACACTTCAGTAACTGCAGGGGTGTGCGTATGTGCTACAAAAAGGAGAGATTGAAGTGATGTTGAAGAGTGATTCCTTATTCTAGTAAGACCACTCAAAGCAGCTTTCAGCAAAAACACAAAACAAAACAACAACAAAAAAAAACATACCAGGCAGCATTCAGAGAAGGATTTTTTAGGAGGTCGTGCAGGAGGGGGTGGCCCCTGATCCCACTCCCAGAATGCCATTGAGTTCTGATGAATCAAAAGCTCCTCCGATGGCTAAGAGGAGCCAGATATACCAATGGCAGAAAAGCCAGAAGGAAAGAGAGGAGACAAAGCAAAACAAGCATGCATATGATCCACAACAACAAAAAAGAAAGAAAAAAATTAAATACTTGATGAAGCACTGAAAGGGTTATGCTGAGATATACACAATGCAATGTTTAAAGCTATATTTACAAAGTCACATTAACAAAAATAGCAACAAACTTTTATAAAGGCTGTTTTGCTTTGTTTCAATGAAACTGAATTTTAAAGTTGTGACTGAAGAATTCAATTTTACTTAATATTTTAATTTCAAAGAGCAACCCTGGTAAAGCTTATTCAGTAAGGCCAATGGCAAAACAGTATAAAGGCTTGGTGGATTTTTGTTTGTTTTTCTAATGATAAAAATAGCACAAGAAATACAGTCACAGTGAAAAATGTGGCAGAAAATGTTTTTTTAAACAATCAAAAGGAGAAACTGAAGAGACAGGAAAAAGCACACAAGTAATTGAGGTTTACAAGATGTGTGGAAGTTTCCAAGCTTTGGATACAAGTTAAAACAAAAAACAAAAAAAACCCAAATAAATCCACACCAAATACTTCCCTTTTAAATGGGCTAACTAGTAAAAGTTTCTAATCTAGGCAACACAAAAGAGAACGCTTACAATAAATCCTCCTCCTTTTTGTCGCCAAGTGGTCAGTGTTTATCATAACATCTCTGAAAAACTCAAATAATTTTTATTGGCCCAAATCTGACAACTCATCCACACAAATGAGTCTGCCTGCATAAGTATAGTTGTAGGATTGGGGTCTATATTAACAAAAGTCTGTTTATGGCAAACAGTCTGTTTTATTACGATGCAGAACCTCAGAGTTTAGTATTTTAAAACTTTGATTTGTTATAAGATGGAAAAATTGGTGTAAAATATTAAGTCTGACTTTCATTTGCATTTTGCAGTATAGGTATTTACGAATTTTCAGCTACGGTAGTAGTCTAAACAATCTACACTAATACACTGCTTTACAGTTCAATTTAGAAAATACAAAATCTCTACAGTGCATGGACACAATTTTGAACATCTTAAAATTACATACTAGATGTATAAATTCTATGTACATCATGTAATGGTCACAAAGATGAATGAAAACCTTATGGCATCAAACATTGCCGAAGGCAGCAAAATACACTTTGGTTAAGTCTATGTTCTTTGACTTAAGCCCCCTGGTGCCTGCAGATATCACCTACCTCTCTTAAATCATTGTCCAGTCCAATATGTTCTGAATGTTGTCTAAGGCGATCTTTCCTGCGCTGTGTTGTGGCACTTCGACTGACCCACCGACTGAAATTATGTAATAAGAGAAATCAGAAGAGAAAGCTTTTGTCAGTCGCTGTAGTAAGCGTGAAGGAATTATGCATTTCAAAGCAGCACATGTGCATAAAAATTTGTAAATTACAACATGTATTAGTGTTGATGAATTTCTGACAACCCTAAATGTAAGGCTTCATGGCAGACGGGGAACCAGCAAAGCCCCAAAAAAAAGGATGCTTGCCGGGTCTCACGTAATACAGCACAAGTTACTAGTGACTGGCTGATGATTGTGTACAGAGTAGTGTATATAAAATCAGAGCACGCGGAAATAGTATTTATTTACCTTAACCAAAAATGTGTGTTTTTTGAAGTTTTTGAACATTCAATTTGTATTCCACTCCTTTGTAATTAACTTGTTTGCCAACAATGGCATTCAACATTGGTTTAATTTCATACTACCTGTCCTCGTGCATGTTTTTAACAACCTTTCTATGCCAAGTTGAATGAAAATGCTGTGTAATGTTGTATACAGGACACACAGCACAGTACACCAGGAAAATTACATTAGGGCAGACTGAATTTAAGGTTTACAGTTTTTGGGGGGTGGGGGTGGGGGGGAGAACATTCTACAACACATCTCATTGAGTTGGATTTGGTGTAGTTTTGTTGGTTTATTTATTTTAAAACAACCAACCAGGAATATAAGTAGCATCATCATCATCATCTTTGGTGACACTTCTATTGCAGATGGATTACATGCTAAAATAAAATATACGGGGCTGTAGCAGTTTACATAATGAATTATAGGATTCAGTTTCCTCCTCACAATGCTAGCAAACAAAAACTGACTATTACTACTGCCCACAGGACTACGCTAGTTCACATCAACCTCCTGGCACTGATATTGTGCATTTCCTCAATCAAAAGAAATACAAGGAAAAACCAGTGGTGGGCCAAAGTAATGTTAAAAGTTAATTAGAACTTCATTATTTGATTAGTTCTGTAATGAGTGATGTCACAGAGGACAGGTGAAGGGCAGACAATAGTACCTAATTTTAAAAAGAGAAATAAAGAGGACCCAGAGATTTATAGACCAGTCGGCTTAACTTCGGTATCTGGAAGGAAACTTGAACAAAATATTAAACTATTTATAAGTACCTAAAGGATAATCAGGTAATAGCAGCCAATATGGATTTGTCAATAACAAATCATGCCAAACCAAACTAATTTCCTACTTTGATCGGATTACTGGCATAGTAGATGGGGGGCGGGAAAGCAGACGATGTGATTTATCTCAAGTTTAGAAAAGCTTCTGACATGGTCCCACTTGATATTCTCGTAACCAAACTAGGGAAATGTGGTCCAGATGCAATTACTACAAGATGGGTGCACAACTGGTTCAAAGACCATACTTAAAGAGTAGTTACCAGTGATGTACAGTCAATCTTAGAGGGAGTATCTAGAGGGGTCTTGCAAGCGTCTGTCCTGAGTACCAGCACTATTCAATATTTTCATTAATGACATGGATAATTTTGTGGAGAATATGCTTATAAAATTTATGAATGACACAAAGCTGGGAGAGTTTGCAAGTACTTTGGAGGACTGGGTTAGAATTCAAAACAACCTTGATAAACTGGAGGTTTGGTCTGAAATCAATAAAATTAAATTCAATAAAGACAAGGGCAAAGTACTACATTTAGGAAGGAAAAATCAAATGCACAAAATCAAAATGGGGAGTAAGTGACAAGGCAATAACACAAGGGACAAGGTGGGTGAGGTAATATCTTTTAATGGACCAACTTCTGTAGTTGAGAGGGGCAATAGTACTGCAGAGAAGGATCTGGGGATTATAGTGGATCACCAATTGAACATTAGCCAACAATGAGATACAGTTGTGAAAAAGGCTAATATCACTGCTGCTTTTTCTTTCTTTCTTTCTTTTTTTTAAGATAAACTCAAGACTGTCAAATATAACATGTGAGAAATAATTGTCCCGCTTTACTGAATACTGGTGAGGCCTCAGCTGGAGGCTTGTGTCCAGGTTTGGGTGCCACACTAAGAAAGATGTAGACGAACTGGAGACAGTCCAGAGGAGAGCAAAAATGATAAAAGGTTTAGAAAATCTATGATGAAAAATTTAAAAAACTGGGCATGCTGAGTCTGGAGAAAAGATGACAGAAGGGGGACTTGGTAACAGCCATCAAATATGTTAAGGGCTGTTATGAAGAGGATGGGGATCAATTTGTTCCCCACCTCCACTGAAGATAGGGCAAGAAGTAATCGGCTTAATTTGCAGCAAGGTAAATTTAGGTTTGATAGAAGGAAAAACTTTATCCAAAAAGATAGTTAACTACTGAAATAAAGTCACCAAGGGACGTTGTTGAATCCACGCCATTGGAGGCTTTTAGGAACAGGTTAGACAAACCCCTATCACGTAGGGAACAGGCGAACTTGGTCCTGCCTCAGCATGGTTTGGGGGGGCAAGATATATTTCTATGCTTCTTTACAAGATAGTCTATTTTAAACAAGCTCATTGGACATCTCATTTAAATCCACAAGGCAATTCATTTTCGAAGTGTCTATTTACTCACATATGGCACCCACTTCTGTGGAATATGCGTAATAATGATTTCTCTTCATGGGCATGAAGGTACTATTGTGGGAAAGCCTAGGCAAAAGGTGCTGTTCATCTTTGTAAACACTTTGGATGCTCCCACTCCCAGGCAAAGAACGAAATCTGATCGTCCAGAACTCTGTTTCTAAATGTATTGGTTAGGCATTCCAGCTCAGAAACACGCCACTGCCATACTTTAGAAGCTTGAGCTAGAAGCAAAATGTACATCTATGCCTACATAATAGTATAGGTTGGGCCAATCCCCAACAGGCCATATTTTGACTAGTCCCTGTTTGTGCTCACAATGGGGTATGCGTAGGAAACTGTGAGGCACATATAAAAGGTGAGAGAACTCCTTGCGACTCCTCTTTCATCCTTCAACATGAACTTTTAATGCAGGAGCTATCAACAAGTGCAGTATGTGTTCAGGAGCATGCAGTGATTGCTTCCTCCTAGTGCTGCTGGAGATAGTCACCTTAAAGGAGGCAGAGAAGAGGATGGGCCATGGTCTCATTTCCATACAGGACAGCAGAGCTGGCCAGAGATGTATTATGCATCCTGAGCCCTCCCTAGAACTGCTGGGGGAAAGGTGGCGATTCTAAACTGCCCCCCGCAAACCATCAGGGCTGTGACTAAAAGCCATAATTACACCATATAGGTGTTGTATCTTTTACACCTATCCTCCAGAAAAATTTAGGTCTAGGTATCTAAACACTGGAGAAAGTGTAAGAAAATATTTTATCAATATTTTATATTTTAATGCCTTGAGAGAGAAATTGCAAAGCAAAAATAAAGAACAGTTAAACCCCTATTTTTCTGCTGCATGCCCCAAGCTGGGGGGGATGGCAGGGGGATTCAAGCATGGTAATACATTTCTATTAACCTCTTTAAAACACTCTTCCTCCCCCTAATTTGTACATCTCCTTGGTACTTCCAGGTCCACTGAAGTCATTCCAGAATGCCCTATTCTGTGTTATCATAAAATAGTGTTAGTTACGTGGCTTGCAGCAATGAGACTTCTGGGACCTGCAATATTTGATTGTGAGATTTCTTCAGGGAACCAGGAGTACCAAGAATATGAACTAGGGTATTTAAGCTTGATGAACTTTACACAAAATATTTAGAATTGTAAATACCATGTATATCTTTACTTCAGATTTTTAGAGAGTCTCGGAAAATTGTACATGTTTTCATTTATATCCAGTGGAGTTCTCTCATCTAAAAAAATAGCTATTCAGTACTGTTCTTAGAAACTGTGTAGCCTTAAAGCTTCCAAACCCAGGGGACAACTGTAAAAGCCTTCTTTACTCCAAAATCTGTTGCAGGCCTAGAGGAAACCAGTTACTGGCTTCTGTCTTTGCAACATACTATTAATAATTTGTACTGCAGTAGTGCTAAGGTCATGGGTGAGGGCCAGGCTCCACTGTGCTAGGCGCTGTACAAAATACAGAATAAAAAGTAGCTGTGCAGTTCTCTCATGGTACTATTCAATTCTTGTTCATTTCAAATCTTTGCAATGGGGGTAGGGAGTTGATTACTGTATCAATTTATAAATGCACATTAAACGTACTGCTAGTTAAGGCAGCTATTAAAGCCAAGAATGGGAAAGCCCTCCAACACCTGCAAAATGGTCATGGCTTTCCATTGCTCCAGCCCTAGACTGGAGTTGAACTAATGATCTAGTGGTGAGAAGCAAGCGCTAACTCCTTTCTCAAAGGAATACATTAATAACCCAATGAGGCACACCTTCCCAGAAACCTTAAAATATACAATCTTGTGATTTTAGTAAGTCACCACCATTTTTCAAAGCTAAAGCCAGTGTTACCTTACATAACTAACAGCAATTTTACACTTTGAAGATCTTCAGCCAATAAAGATATAGTAGAGGAAAAAATCCCCAACAAAATAAAATAGGATGGAAATAATTTTTACTTCCTGTCAGTATCTGGCTTTGCTTTTTAGCCCGACTTAATTTTTAATATTTAGTCTGAACTCTGGACAGCGCTTTAGTTCCCCTCCACCTGCATATATTCATATTTTTGTTGTTGTTGCAATTATTGGAAAATCAAAGTGGTCAAGATGGTGCATGCTTGAGCATAGTGAACATCTAAGGCTATGTCGACACTACAAGTTAGGGGTGAGACTCCCTTTCTCTTGGGCACAGACTAATGCAAGCTCTCATCAAGCTAGCGCGAGTCTAACTAGCAGTGAAACGGCTGTGGTGCTGGTAGCCGAGGCACAGCTGGGCTGTGCACAGTACAAACCCACCTGAAACCAGAGGGTATTTACGCTGCATGGCTCAGCTATGCCTAGGCTGCCATTACCGTTCTACCACAGCTACACTGCCATGCAAACTCCTGGTAGTTTGATGACTAATGAGGGAGGAGAGGGGAAAGAGTCTGAGCAACCCACTGGGATTTTGAATCTCTTGGGGGAGCTGGCTGGAACATTTTGTGAAGAATTAACAGGAGGTAAGCAGGGAAGATGAAGGAATTTTAGAACATTTCAGCCTCTCTCTTCTTGGGCCACATAGGTCTTGCCTGAAATCTCATTGCTTGAAAAATTAAGCGGTTTTAATATTTAATGGCAGAGATCAAATTTAAAATTAATTTTTCTTCATACATACAGAAAGTATGGAGGTCAGTGTATCTATGAGTGACCTATTTTGTTTGTTCTTCCTCAAAGAAAATGCTACTACTAACATGGTTCTGGTTACTTCTGAGGACTGTCCTGTGGAATGCCCTGGAACAGATGGTAAATATGAGCAGGGAACAATCGGCCACTTTGGTATGCTCCTGGCATCTCACTTCCACAGTATTTATGAAGGAAGAACTCCTGTTAGGGTATTATTTCAGAGGAGGAGCCAGAGAAATGATTCTTCCACTCAAACATGGGGAACCATACGAGCAAGCCCCTGAAAAGAAGTCTATTGACAAGGGAGTCCTGGCAGGTAGAAAGTAAATAAACTACTCTTCAGCACTTTAAACAATTTTTAGGTATGGATGTGTGCAGTGGGAAGGGATTAACGATGTCCATTTCTAAAGGTAACATACCTGAGGTGTTTAATTTCTCTAATAAAATAGCATGAAAGCCAACGTCAAGTTTGATAGGCCTAAAAACAATATACTTCTACAGCTGTCTCACATACACAAGGACTAAACTTCAATATTGCAGTCAGGCATATTTTTCTTTTCCAACAGATGAAAAGGGGAGAGGAGTGAGTGGAAGCAGTTTACGATTCATAGCTACGGCACGTGCTGCAGCGTATACAACATCCTGACAGGGCACAAGAACACGAAGAAACTGCATTTAATGTTAATGTTACATGTTCATGTAACTCCCCATCATCACCACTAAGATGGACATGCTCAGAACACAGAGAGGAAGGAGACAAGAAATACATTCACCTATACCATAGAAGATAAGCCCTTCGACGAAGAGCAGCTGCTAAGGTAGGTTGCTTTTTAGGCCTACAAACTTTGGCAGTTCACCTTTTACCCACAAGTTACATGTTTTAAACCTTCTCATGTGCATGAAATAGCTTGATCTTTTGTTGCCAGCATCATCATGCCATAAACTGGTGACCATCAATCAACTTCTCCAGCTTTTGTATTCATTTACTAGCAAGGAGATTTATTACACCTTCAGAACAAATGGAGGCATGCGTGCGTACACACAGTATAGGGGTGTGAGAGTGAGAGAGAGAGATATGTATATGTAAACAATTCTGCATTTGATTTGCTCAGCTCAGTATACTTCTATACAGAGTTAGAATATCAACAAATAGAACAAAAGCTCTAGTAGCCGCCAAATCAAAGTAGCACCAAATGGAAGGTCAAAACCAAGATCAGTATCTTGCAATAAACAGCTTGGCTGACAATTTGGGGCTTGAGGTGTGTTCTGTACTAGATTTCTGTAGCAGATTTCTACATTCAACTCTCTGGAGGATAAAGGGAGCTGAGGTGTTTTTTGTTTTTGTTTTTACAGGGCAGAATAGATTGGGTTTTTTTGCGACTTCATTGCTTTGGTGGTAACAGGAGATCTTTTAAACAACTAATATGGAGAAAAAGCTAAGTAAAATGACCTGCAGCCATTCTGTTTTGCACTGTAATCTTGTCAGATTATATAAATGGAAGTGATTTGGAGGAATGGCATAAAACTACCTAGTGCTGCAGGAAGTGGTGATGACATTTCCACAGGTGCCACTTTTCTCTTCGTCTTAGTACTAAACCATTTCTCCCATGTGGTGTTTGGCCTGCAAACTCCTTAAGGCAGGAGCTTTGTCTGTAAGGTGACAAACACCACACACACGGTATAGACATAATAAGTACATGGTGCTGTGGGGCACTGTAGGAATGGGGATGCATATTTTTCATGTCATCTTTAGTTCTTCATGCGTGACATTTCACAAGCCATTTTATTAATGTAGATCTAGCCATTTCTCAAAGGGTAGAGCAAGAGGCACCATATCATTATGCTCTTAGACTGGGGTTGACCAAGGGAGCAAAAAGTAAAAGGCTCAAGTATTGGATTTTGAATCCTCTAAACCATCCTTGATTCACTTTCAATCAGATTGCATACATATAGTCAGAATAAGTCAAATTCTAGTCTTAATGAAAAGCATTTGAACAAAACATTGAAATAGAGCATTCCTGTTACTCTTATCACTGCTCTGCCATATTAGCTAACAAAACGTAAATCTGAAATATATGTTATTTACACTTCAAATAAAAGAAAGCATTCTTTTATTATTTGTATGGGTTACGCAAGATCTGCATTTCAGGCTGATGGAGTCTAACTGCCTTTTACTTAGATGCAGTGCAAAGATGCCCCATTCTATGCAAAAAGTGACAGTGTGGCTGCTTAGGTGGTCATTTTAAAAAGGCCTTATAAAAGCCACCATCCTTAAAGTGGCTATTAACGTGTGGAAAGGGAAGTCAAGGAAACATTAATATTTCTTGAGCACTCAGTGATATACAGAACACATGGTCCCTGCCCCAATAGGCTTACAAAACTTAGTTTAAGAAAACCAGAATGAAGACCATTCACTGAGCAGAAACTAGACAGAGGATAATACATATGTACGTACTTAGCAATTCACATTATCTTTACAACCATTAACTAAACCTCAGTATCCCAGTGAGATGAGTAAGCAAGCAGTATTCCTATTTTAAAGGCAGGGAAATTGAGGCACCAAGTTTGTAAGACCATGGCAAAGCTGATACAGTAACAAAAATTATCCCAGTTCCCAGGCCTGTGCTCAAACCATTGGATCACACCTCTGTCTAAGATTGTTACAGAAGGGGTGCACAAAGTAACATAGGAAATAGGAGCCAGAGATAAGAGCATGAAGTCAGCAGGAAGTGGTGCAGGAAGAAAAAACAGACCAGAGACCAGTGAGGAAAGGATGGTGGAAGGTAAGAGAATTAGAGATATGGCAGAAGAAGAGAGGAGAAACAGGGCCAAACATGTAGAGTGGAGGAACAACAATTAACATATAAGCAAAACATTTCTCACTGACCAACCTCTTTAGGGGAAAGAACAGGGACGGAAAGTCTCTGGGGCAAAAATCCATTCAGTTATTCTTTGTAGGCACTCACTGCTCATTCTGCAAATTGCTTTGATGCTCATACATTCCCAACCTTGATACACGTTTTCCTCAATAATATTTAATCTCATGTATCAAGCTTCATGTTACAGAGTTACAACAATCAATTTAGACTGAACATGTTAGCAAGGGCTTATTAAATTGTTTTACTTTGTGCTGTGAGCATATTTGATTCACTATAATTTAACAATGGACTAATCAAGAAGCATGAAACATTTACATAGCTTTGTTTTCTGTTATTAGGATTCTTTTACCATATTACTACTACAAAGATGGCAAACATTAGAAGTCCCATTAAGGTTGTAAAACCTGCTAGATCTTGAAACAGAAAACTTATACTATCATCTTGTAGGTGGGTCGATTTCAATGAGCATCAAAATTAAATGGACTTTTCCTTAAAGATGGCCACTGTTTTATTCCAATAGATATGGATAGAGGAGTTTGGATCATGAGTAGCCACTAGCTTGTTATGGAATTCTTAAAATAAACTTGGAAGTTTTCTTTTCAAACGAAACAAGAGAAACTAAAGAACATCAACATCATACTTCAGGGGTGAACATTTTGGCCAGAGGGCCACATCTGGAAATAGAAATTATATGGGGGGCCATGAATGCTCACAAAATTGGGGTTGGGGTGTGGGAGGGGGTGAGCGCTCTGGGGTGGGGCCAGAAATGAGGAGTTCAGGGTGCAGGAGGGGGCTCCAGGCTGGGGATTTAAGAAATTTCTAGTGATTGAGTGTCCATTACAACTCTTGTTAAAATTGTTCCTGCAGTTTATTACCCTCATTATTAAAACTGTGCACCTTATTTCAAGTGTGAATTTGTCTAGCTTCTGCTTCCAAGAATTGTTATACTTTCTCCGCTACATTGAAGAGTCTTCTCTTATCATAGTTCTGTTCCTTAGGTCCACACTAGGAAATTAGGTTGGTATAACTACATTGTTCAGGAAAAATCCAAACCTCTGAGCAATGCAGTTAAAGCAATCTAACCCCCTGGTGCAGATAGCACTAGGTGAATGGGAGAATTCTCCCATTGACTAGCTACCACATCTTGGGGAGGTGGATTACCTACACAAATGGGAGAACCATAGAAAGCATAGATAGTGCCTTAACTGAAGCACTGCAGCATTTTACATGTAGACAAGTCCTTACATAGGTACTTACAAGCTGATTAAATCACCCTTTACCCTTCTGTTTGATAAATTAAATAGATATAACTCCTTGAGTTGTTCCCGATGAAGGCAAGTTTTCCCAAATCCTTTAATCATTCCTGTGGCTCTTCTCTGAACTCTCTCCAAATTTCTCCTTCTTGAACTGTGGACACTAGAACTGGGTACTGTATGCCAGTAGCGGTTACACCAGTGCCAAATACAAAAGTAATATCAACTTTTATCAGTGACCTATCCTCTGTTATTTACCACTCCCTTAGTCTTTGTGCCACCTACCAACTTTATCAATGATTACTTTATATATATATTTTCTAGGTCATTGATAAAAAAGTTAAATAGCATAGGACCAGGTACTCTAGAATCCCACTAGAAACACACCCATTCAATGACCATTCCCTACAGTTCTATTTTGAGACACATCAGTTATCCAGTTTTTAATCCAATTGATTTGTGCCTTGTAGACTTTGATCTTTCTAGTTTCTTAATCAAAATGCCATGCAGTACCAAGTCAAATGCCTTACAGAAGTCTCTTATGTAAACACTACTACCTTTCTGAACCAAACTTGTAATCTCTCAAAAGAAAGTAAATTAGTCTGAGAAGATTTAATTTCCATAAACCCATGTTAACTGGCAATTCTGTTACCCTCTTCATTCTTTGTTGATCGAATCCTGTATCAGCCATCTCATTATTTTGTCCAGGACCAAAGTCAGGCTGACAGGTCTTTAATTGCCTTGGTATAGTATTTATTTACCCTTTTAAAAACATTGGCACCACATTAGCTTTATTCTAGTCATCCTGAAACCCGCTCCTCCCCCCAGTGTTCCAAGACTTATAGAAAAATATCAACATTAATGGTCTAGAGTGCTCCCCTGACAGCTATTTTTAAAAACTTTAGTGTGCAAGTTACCCAGACCTACTGATTTAAAAATGTCTAACTTTAGGAGCTGTTCTTTAGCATCCTCCTGAATTACTGTTGGAATGGAAAGTGTTTCATCACCATTATCCTATGCTCTGAATACAAAATCTGGCTTTTCCCCAAATACAGAAGTATTTATTAACATTTCTACATTTTCTGCATTATTATTGACAATTCTACCATTTCCATCTAGTAATGGACCAGTAGAATTTCTTTTGTTCTTAATATATTTAAACTCCTTAATGACCTTAATTTGGCTGACCACTGATTTCTTCTTGTGACCTTTTGCTTCCCTTAAAAATTAATACATATTAAATGCCAGGACTTGTATGTAGTCTTAGTTCTAACTGATGGTGTAAGTAGCATTTTAAATTTATATTAAATCAAGGACAAAACTAAACAATGCCAAGTGTGAGGTGGACACAGTAAGTACATGATGTGACTGAATCAAACAAAAAATGATCACTGTATCCATCTCAAAAACTAGGATTAGCTTAAAGAGACACCATAAAGTCAGCTAGCTGTGAACTCAAAAGCTGTCACTTCAGAGAAGACAGAAATGGTGAAAGCTGCCTCCATTTCACTGGACTGGAAAGAAATACCAATAATTCTTGGCTTCTGTCCATAGAGTGAGTCAATCATAAGAGAAACCTGGTTAGTAAAATATCTTCAGAAGTCCAGGAAATAACGAGGGGGCTTACTTGTTATTGGTAGGTCCTGTTGCCAGCACATCTGATTGCAACTTTGGGAAGAACCCTTGTTCATATTTGCCTTGACCGATCTTCATATCAAGTAAGTGTGGGTGGATGGCAGTGTGATCAATCTTCATGAGCCGCTGTTCAATCGATTGGGCTGCAAAAGGTATGGACAAATGAGTAACTACTTTAGTGTCCTAATCTGAAGCATGCGCCACAGCAGGGAACTTGCACAAAATCAGAGCATGGTTAAGTTCTACAATTAATTAATTGATCATTTTAGATACAGCAAGCAGGAAACTTTCTAAAGCATGTGTACATACTAATGTCGAGAGGGACATGCATGCATCTTGAGGAGCTCCCTCTCCACCACTAAATTAGAGACATTTTCCTTTCCCTCACTCCACACACCCCCAAGACCACCTCTACCAGGTGACTCTATGGGACTGCTCAAAGGAAAGACTTGCTGTAGTGGAGTGATGAGAGGAACATAATCATCACTGTGTAAGCATCCTCTTTCTGCAGTACTTCTCAGTCCTGTCAGCTGGGGAAAATTAAGGCCCAGAGTGTGGCATGAACAGAGTTCTAATACTGAAATGCAGAGTAGTGTGCGACACTAGGTTATTCAACCTATTGGCTGTTCGACAAAGCCAGGAATACAGTTCACTAATACGCAGACTGACAGCTAAGGACAACATTTTATTTTGAGGGAGGGGCAAGCAGAAGCACAGTGTGATCACAGGAACTTCTCTCACATGCTTCACTTATGAAAAATGAGAAAATGATTGTGGTGTTATTTCATTTTTAATGTCACACTTGACCAGTTAATACATGAACAGGTCCGCTAAAATAATTCTTTAGATCTAGGAAAACTACTACTGACAAAAATGAAACAAGCAGGCATTTAGTGCAGACTACTGGCAACAAAAATATATTTGAGGGAAAAGACACTTTGTTGTTGAGAAAAGGATGATCACTTAAGCTGAGTCAATGGGTCAGATTTAACCATCTTTATCCCTAAAACTTAGAATAAAAAGACTAGCTCAGTCACCTAAAGGCTAGCAGTGCCCTGTGTTATTACACCAGAGGCCCAGGTTGTATTCTCAGTCTATTTCCTTGGGCACGCAGGAGGCCATACTCTGGTCTTGGAAGTGTCCTCTGATTACAAAGTCATTCTCCTGAATCTAAATAAACTGTTACTGATAACCACTTCTGAAGAAAGTCCTATCCAATCCTCATGAGGATTAAGGGATGTTGGTGACTATCAAGAGGCCTGAAGAGTGGGGAGTGTAAAGAAGGTGAAAAAAACTAGGAGCCCTCAAGGCTATGACAGGAAGGCAGAAAGACTCACTAGAAAACAAAGGGTGACATCCAGGCCCAACTGAAGTCAACAGGCGTTCTGCCATTGGCTTCAATGGGGTCAGGATTTCATCTCAAGTCTCCAGTAAAATGGGACCAAAAATTCCAAACCAGTTGAACATAAGTGGAGAAATTTGTATTTGCCAAACATTACTTGGTTTATTCAGCTCTTCACAGCCTCCACACCAGCAGTTTTCAAACTGTGTGTCAGGACCCCAAAGTGGGTCACAACCCCATTTTACTGGGTCGCAAGGGCTGGTGTTAGACTTACTTTCCCGGGTGTGGGGGCCAAAGCCAAAGCCCAAGGGCTTCGGCCCTGGGGGGTGGGGCTACAGTCCCCTACCCTGCGGCTGAAGCCCTTGGGCTTTGGCCCCTCCATCCAGGACAGCGGGGCCTAGACTTCGGCCTCTGCTCCTGGGGTCGTGTAGTAATTTTTGTTGTCAGAAGGGGGTCACAGTGCAATGAAGTTTGAGAACCCCTGCACTACACTAAAGTAAATGGATTTTTTAGTCTTAATGATTCTAAAGATGAATAAATATGAAAGATGGAGAAATTACAGCTGTGACCTAGACTATTTTGTGAAGAGCACATCCCACAACCCGTATTCTACTTTAGAGAGTTGTGATTGAAAGGGTGCGGATCTTTTGGTATTTTGTTATTAGAACAACATTTCTTAAACTAGGAGTCCCAAGGCTACTGTAGGGGGGCTCATGAGATCACACAAAATATTGCCAGAGAGAGCTGGGGGCACGGGGAGGGGAAGAGGGAGAAACGGGGACAACAGCCGCCACTTTCTGGCCACCCAACTCTGAAGGCAGCACTGCCAACAGCAGCTGCACATAAATAAGGGTGGCAATACTAGGAGTATGTCCCTACGAGCACGTACAGTAATTTGCTATCACTTTGGGGGACGGAGGGTTGTCATGACCTGAATTATTTTCAAAGGGGGGGTACCAGCAAAAAAAGTTTGAGAACCTCTGTATTAGAAAGTATGGGTTTTTTATATTAAGTTTCACTTAGTCTTAGTGTCTTCTATTGTTGATAGCACAAAATACTGGGAGGCAAAAGAATGGAAGATTAAATGCCTGCTCTGACGGTTCCAGAAATAGCTGGTTAGAGAAACAAGCGACTGGTACTGGGTTCACAATTCATGTGACCGATAAAACATGAAGGAGACTTGCTATTACTATCATCTTGCTGCCTTTCACGAGACAGAATATGAGGTTCTGGTGCCACAATATCAACAGAAATAAGCCGTTGGATAGATAGCTGACCTGCAAATTAGAAAGGTTTTTAATCAAGACAGACATTCCTACTGTTCTTCTGTAAGGTAGGAGCATGCTGAGTTTTAGCAACAGTTAAAAAGCTTTATATAAATAAAAACACATTTGAAAATAATTTCTTTAGCATCCTAATAGCTTTAGGGATACATTTCCTAAGTGATACGGTGGAATTCAGCTGCACAAATTCCCCAAACAGGTGCTGCATGGCTAAATCCCTGTGCAGGATTTTGAGGGGAAAAAGTGTGTCCTGTGAACGTAAAGAATTAAAAAGCAGCCTCCAGTGCACAGCACATTGTGGAGTGATACGACATCCCCAAAGGCTCTATTGGGGACTGTTTCTATTAACGTCTCCCCATTTGATTATTGTGCCCTTCACCCCACCCGAAGCAGAGTTTGTGATTCACTCTGTCCAAAACTGGCTCCTCATGAGAGTAGATGGAGGGGGAGTGCTGCCACACACCTTGGCCCAGGAACTCAACCTTTCTACCCAGTGCTGCTCCTGAGAGCAGCTGCCCCTCAGCTTATCCGAGCAACACCAAAAGCTGTTCAAAGTCAGGAAGAGAGACAGAGACCACAAAAATCTGAAACTCATTCTAAAATTCCAAAATTTCATGAAAGAGAGTCAGGGAGGGGAGGAGGGCGGCCTAGGCTTACTCTCCCTACACCTTTAGTGTTTAAAAAAAGCTTCGGTAGCCACAACAGTGATACTGCTAAGTACTGCTTTCACTTCAACAAGCTGCTCATCTCTCTCTCAAATGGCTGAGAATTAATTTGTTTAAAGGTCTTCATTCTCCCCATCGTACCCTTGAATTTTATTTTTTGAAGTTGAACATTAGCAGCTCTGGACATACCTGCTTCTTTTAAAGTGCTGCATTTCTGGTATATAGATGTCCGGAGTGCAGGAGCCCTTACATTATACAGTCTAATTTTCTCAATTCTGGAGTCAAACACCCGCAGAAAAGGGTCCTTCTCTTCCCACTGGGACATAATCTTATTATCTATGAAAGTTGCAAACATCTGGGTTTCAATAAAGTGTGAGAGGAATGGCAGGTAAGGCTCAGGCTGGTCCGACAGAAAAGAAGCCTGCAATAAGGGACAGATAATTAGTGCCGTATCGTTATTTTTTGTCTTGACACTTATTAAACAAACCTCTCCTATACTACAGAACAGAGACAGAAAAGACTTACTAGTTCATGTATCTAAAGGTTCCCAAACATACTCACAGGGTGGATCCTAACATCTTTCTGATAGCTACAGCAATTACTTGTAGTGGAGAAGTATTTAGTGTATTGTTTAGCGTCTTTTAGTGCAATTTAGCATCTGGAAACAGGAAGAGCCAGCATCACATGACATCTCATCTCCCTCTGGACCACTATCAAGTGCATACAGTTTGGGAACCTCAGATATCCTTTGTCTCCTTGTCAGCACTCTATTGTGTTTACAAGGCTAATTAGCATCCACCTAACTACCTGCATCTATTAGAGTCAAGGAAACAACTGTTTGATACATGGATAAAGGTTAGATGAAGCTCCTCAACGCATTTATGCAACCTCCGGTTGTAAGGAAAGAGAAGACACCTAGGCTGAGATTTTTAAACCTGACGAAGGTAATTATCTACACAACTTCTGTTAAAATTGAGCTGTGTGGCTAAATCCTCTACTCAGGTTTCACCTGACAAGCCACCAAAATGGACAGCATCTGTAGAAATGCTAGAGAAATTAGCCTAGTAAAACGTGTACTTTTTTGAGGGGGGGAGTGGAACAGGCTACCCTCATGTCAAATACTGATAAGCTAAAGACCATATTAGAGGCGGCATTTCTACTTTTTGTCAAACCTGACATAAAATCATTTTTGTTTTTTCTCTGATGTTAATCCTCCTCGTGTCATTTTTAGCGTAGGATTTGGATATAAAAAACAAAGCTGATGCTATAGGAGCACTACTGCTTCCTTTAAAAAGCCACACTGAAATCAAGTGATGTGACTAGTCAGTCTGTGTTTCTTTTACTAACATGTCAGATTTTCCTCATCGGCTCCCCAACCTCTCACAGCCTACTTTTCATTCTTCACAAAGCTAAAGTTACAATGCTAGGTTTCTGACATCACATCTCTTTCCATAGTTTGATATTAGAGAAAAAGAATGGTCAGTTTCACTGCAAAGCCATGTAAGAAAAAAAGGAAGTCTAGATGGAAAGCAAGGGAAGTATTGCTTTAAAGAAAGTGTCACTATAAAAGGATTTATATTTTAAGTTCCATGAATGCACCTATTCCCACAGTACGCGAGTGCTTATATATCACTATGCTTTGAACAAAGTCACAGGTAATGCTCCGTCAACTGCTTAGCCACCAGCTAGAATTATATTTGCATGTGCAGGCCAGACCCTCAGCTGATAGCTCCACTGACTTCAATGGAATTATGCCGATTTACACCAACTGAGGTTCTAACCCTGTATATCAAAAGGCACAGAACTCTGGAGTAGATGAGCGATGAATAAATAACTAAAATGTAGCTATTTCACCCAATAGCAGTCAGCTAAACCAAAAGGCTTCTGGTTGTTTTTACTTTGTCAAAGTTTTGCATCTGTTCCCTGTTGGTCAGCCATGACTCCATATCCTGTGCAGCTTGAATGACAAAGGCCTCATAATCCGCGAACATCTGAGTGAAGCGGTTGGCAAAGACCTCACGAAGCTGCACATTTAGTTTATAGTCCCTCAGCTCCTCTTCTTCACACTGCAGTTTTATGTCCCTTTCCTTCTCTGCCATAGGAGCTGTGATGGTCATTTTTTCTACCGTCACTCCCGTCCTCTTTGCTAGAGCATGCAAACGGGCGATGGTTTCATTGCCTTTCAGCAACTCGTACATGTTGATGGTGTTGCTGGGTATATTTCCGTTCTTCTTGTCATTGACCAAGTCATTAAGGACAAGATTCTTGAGTTTGGTGGCACTCTCACTACAGTGCAGGTTACCCTCCGGAGGGATTCCAAACTGAAGGAGAACCTCAGAGATTTCCTGAATAAACTCCAGTTTGTTCGGGAACTGGGGGAATTCCTCTGGCAGCTCTATGAAATGATTGTCAATATCCACAAAGCACAAGTTAGCCTGAAAGACCAAAAACAATTAAAAAAAATTACATATACATTTTTGAAAATGGGAAATTGGCTCCAAATTTATTTCTCAACCTCTAGAATATAATCCCAGATCTTAGTTTGTGTTTTCCAACTTGATTTTTAAACGAACTAACAAAAAAACCCCCCAAAACACATCAAGAATGAGGAATTATTTCCACGTCACCAGCTGGTGACATCCACTCTTACTATATTTATTGGGTTTGAGTGCTAGATAAGAATAGCAGCCATATAGGAAAGTGACTTAGGGAGTCCACTAGTGTATGGCCTTACTGAAATAAATCTAGGGACTTACTGATGGCAATACTTAAAAATGTGTGACTTTATAAATCAAGGAGGTAGACTGCACCTCCTTAGATCCATGTGGGGTGGGGGACAGAGTGAGCATGGTCTCCTATGTAGAAAAGGGCTTGGGGAGTCTGTGGTACAAAGGGACACCTCCCTTCACCCTGCCACCCAGACACTGCTGGAGGGTCCCCCCCCACAGGGTCTATGAAAGAGGCAGAGGGTGAGGGGAGAAAAATCACATTGCTCCCTCTGCCCACTTGAACATTAGCCACAAGAGTCAACGTAGCTCCAGGCATTTATAACTTCTCTGAGGATTCTTCCTGGCAGCCACTTCACCCAGGGGAGCCTCTGGAGCTAGGCTACCAAGAAGTGGGGGTGGGGAGAGGATCCTGATGGGATCAGAGCCACAATGTGGGAGTGCAGCGCCTCCACACAGACCCTTGGGGATCTGCCATATTTTAATGGCAGCATTCCCACTGAGGAACAAAATTTGGCTCCCAATGTGTCATGCAGGGAAATTTCCATGAGGATTTCCTCATGGAGGAGATTTTCTATTTCCCTCACGCAGCTTTTAAAAACACAGGGATGATCTTGGACCATGGACTTTAAAACTGTGTGCAGTTATACGTCTACTTTAGTAGACACTTTATTTCAGAAGCTTCATAGAGAGAAAATCCTATATATAAATTAGTTACATTGCAAGTGCACCCTAAGGAATAATGGCACAATGAAAACAGTAACTGATTTTTTTCTCCTGAACTGCAGCTTGCATCTGAAATTCACTGCCTATGAATTCACTGTGCTGATTAAAGCAAGTGCTAAAACAAACCAGTTTCTCAAGGGTACCGTGTTCTAAAATGTTCCAGCCGGATATAAAAATCTATGGAACAAGAGACCTACATATTCACAGGGTAACAGAAACATGTTAGGCTTTGAACTGATATTTAATTGGTTACCAGGATGCCTTCGGTTTCTCTAGTGCATCCTAAATATCCACTCCATTTCTAACAAAATTAGATTATATATTATTATAGGCTAATCCCCAAACCAGGTTAAGGAAATTAATTTTCAGCAGGACAACATTCAATGCAACAATGAACCAAACCAAAAATAAAACCAAACCCCTAGAGTTGTTTTAGAAAATATTCTTTAATTTCAAGGACATTTCTGACATTAATTACACATGAATCCTTTCTGTGATATAAAAATGCGCTGGTTAAAATAGAAAACAGTGATAATGCACTATAATAAAGTTGGAACACATGCAAATAAAATTATTGCTCAGTATAAAGCGCAATCTGCTTTTCTTAACATATATATTTATGAAATGGTTAATGACCCACAGTAGCACAATTCTTTCTATGCTCTTAGCTCAAAGACAGTCTTATCTATCACTATTGCATTTCAAAGGCTTTTTAATTTCAGCTTTGCATAAGATTTACAAAATTTTAAAATGAGATTTGGGTTAAGAAATCCCTTACTGTTCACTTTCCTCTTCAAAAAAGATCTGACGATTAAAGTAAATGCAAGGAGATTAGTAACCTTAAGACGGCATGATGGCCAGTTGTTAGAATTTTATCTCTAATGCACAAATGGTTTATATTTAGACCAAGGGCTTGAAAAGCTGTCCCTTGGCCTGAACAATAAAGGAATGCTAAAGTGAACAGTATTTCATCATCACTCATGTGTTAAGAGGATTTTTTGCTTGCTTTTTATTTTTTTAATCTGCATGAAGTCCAGATTCAAAACCTTCTCTATTAAATTCAAGGTTCTTCCCCCCCATAATTGTTATGACATACTGTATCAACCACATACTATAGCTACTTTTCAAATGAGATTAACCATTGCCCACATATAGAATGGGAGAACATAATAAAGCATCAAAAAATAAATACCCTTTAATATAGTACTTCCCCAGAATATGTGGTGCATATTTAGAAAAAAAGAAGAAATAGCTCTACAACTGTTTTGTTCAGAGTACCTGTTTTTGGCACTCAATATCTTTTATAACTGCTGGCATTTTCCAACTATTAAGTTGATTAACAGTTAGTTTTTCCTCCCAAATATTACCTTCTCTACATTGGAGACATTTAACTTGGCATAACATTAGTATTACCAGGCCACTACATTAAGATGTAATTTTTTAAGTTTATCTGGTAACTAAAGAGAGCACAATAATTACACTGTATTAACACAACCTTTTTGAAAAGCATGGCTAGATAACTTCTTTGTGTTTAAAACACAGCAAGTTTCACATGGTTAGGACACTTTATTCAAGAGAAGACTTATTGACAACTACCTTATCATCATATGCAAAGAATCAAAGTCACTTCCTCCTAACACTGAAAAAGAATCTTTATTATAAAGCATTATCATCCCAGCACCGTTTCTCTGCCTCTGGTTCTAGGCAGAAATTCTGCACTGAACATTTCCCAGCCCCATTCCTGCCTGGTTTCTTACTGAAGTACTTATCCTCAAGCACTTAAGGAACCAGCTCTTTATCACATAGAATCATAGAAGATTAGCAATGGAAGAAACCTCAGGAGGTCATCTAGTCCAATCCCCTGCTCAAAGCAGGACCAACACCAACTAAATGATGTCAGCCAGGGCTTTGTCAAGCCAGGCCTTAAAAACCTCTAAGGATGGAGACTCCACTACCTCCCTAGGTAACCCTTTCCAGTGCTCCCCACCCTCCTAGTGAAATAGTGTTTCCTAATATCCAACCTAGACCTGGCCCACTGCAACTTGAGACCATTGCTTCTTGTTCTTTCATCTGCCACCACTGAGAACAGCTGAGCTCCATCCCCGTTGGAACCCCACAGACATGGGACAATGGCACTGTGCTGGCTAGGTGTTACAGCCAGGGGCAGCAGGTTTGTAGAATTTTTGGTGGTGCCCAGAATGCGTCCAAGTCGCGCCCCCGCCCTCCACCTCCCTAAAGGTATGGGAGGAAGTTTGGGTGTGGGAGGGGGGTGGTGTTGGGCTCTGGGAGGGCACTGGGGTGTGGGGTCTGGGCTGGGGCAGGAGGAATGGGTGTGGGAGATGTGCTCTGGGAGGGACACTGGGTGAGGGGTCTGGGCTGGGGTGCAGGGGGTGAGGGATCTGGCTTCGAGGCACAGGCTCTGGGGTGGGGCAGGGCAGGGGATGAGGAGCTTGGGGTGCAGACAGACTGCCCCGGGGCTAGGGAGAGAGAGGGACCCCCCCCACCCCCCAACCCTCTCCCCCACTGCTGCTGCCCCTCACCATAGCTTCACTGGGGGTGGGGCTGCCCTTTGCCCAGTGTGGGGCAGGACTGGTGACTGCAGGCAGGGGGCACAGGGTGTCACAACACTCACCCAAGCCCCAGCTGCTCAGGTCCAGGAAGCCCCCTCACCTCCCCTGTGGCGGGTAGGTGCTGGAGGGGGAGGGGGCTGCCATCATATGTGGCTTCCTCCCCTGCTGCCCCACAGTGAAGCCTCACGGGGCGGGAGGGAGAGAAGCTGCCCCTTGCTCATGGGGAGAGGGGGCAGGATCACAGGGTCAGACACTCAAGGAACCCACAGCAGCTGCTCAGGTGAGTGAGGTTCAGAGGTATCCCGTCTGGAAACCCCCTCGACATCGCCTCCCGGTAGGTGTCAGGCGAGGGGAGGGCTGCCAATCCTGTGCACCTCCTCCCCTCCTCTGGTGCAGCAGCAACCAGCTGCCTCAGCCTGCTCTTGTACTGTAATCTAGCCTTAGGCAGCAGCAGCCGCCAGCAGCTCAGGCAAGGCAGAGCAGTGTGGAGTGGTGCCTGCTTTTAATCAGGCAGGGACGCTAGGGGGACAGGGGAGGCGCGCAGGGGTGGGGGCAGCAGGGAGGGGCCGGGGGAGAGACCCGGCTCCCAACATTGGTGGAGCTGGGGCCCTGGCCCTGAATATTGCTGGAGCCCAGGCACCACAGGCCCCTGTAACTCGCCACCCCGGTTACAGCAACACAAATAAGTCTTTAGAAAAATGTATTTATTGTGAAGGGAAATCCAAAAAAAGCCTATCGACAGTTCAGAAGACAGGCTCTTTAACCTACCACCATTCACTTCTTGATCACCACCTCAAATATGGCTCAGCCTAGTAGTAACCCAAGTCACTACCATTACGATGGATGTCCAGGGGCTTATTTGAAATGAACGTAGTTCAATTCTTACTCCGACACTCCATCCCTACCCTCACTGTCAATGAAGAACTCACTAGCCAGCAGTCTCAGAGGGGCCAAGGACTGAGCAAGTAGAGACTCAACTACCCTCTCACTGTCAGAGGAGGCACACTGATAAGGCACCGTGGGGGAGTGGGGTGTAAGTTTGCACTTTCCACAATGTATTGCATAGAGAGATCTTCCGTCTACAGAGGTGTAACTCGAGCACCTATAATAGTTACTAAAGTCACGTAAATGTTTTTAAAGTACTCAGACATGCACTCATGCAGAGACCCTAGCTAAAAATATAAACTTTAAATATAACTCATTTAAGGCCAGGCAGGTGGTCTAGTGGCAGACCCAGCCACAATTCCCAAAAGCTCATCCATGGGCAGGTAGGGTCTGGGAGTACACCGGAAACAGCTAGGATATTCCATGTTGTGGGGAGGGGGAAGTGCACATAAAGGCCCTGTGCCACTTAACAGCAATCCTTGCATCAATTCCAGTGCATTGTCCCTAAAAGGAATTCCATCAAGGATTGTGACTTTGATAAAAGAGTTACAGGGGTGGCACGTGAAGCAGAGAAGATGAGGAACCTCCTGAGCTTCAGAGGTACAAAAGTCTTTTTCCATACTCTCTCCATACCCACAAGCTGGTGGAGAAAAGATTGTCAGAACAGTCTTTTCTACTGTGGTTACTGATTTTTTACTTTAGTAAATCTCTCTCTCTGGAGGAGCAAAGACAAGAGTTTGGCAGTTAAAAGGATTAACAGCAATTGTTGAAGTCAGGCCCACACAGACTAGTACTTGTTGTGCAGGCTTTCCCATAGCATCTCTTAATTTTGTCCTGCAAGATTCCAGCCTAGAGCCTCTCTAAGCAGAGTCTTACCTGTGCCAAAGTTCTTTTGGGCATTTGTTTATGTTGTGGCAGCTTTCCAGTGGAGACTAGCGTGAATAATGATTAAATATTTAAAGTTGGGTTAGTAAAACACAAAGGTTGACAATTCCATGCAGTAATTACCTCTTGAGGAAGTTCTAGTTTGGAACGGTCAGTTCCCTCTTTGGACTGAAGACCCATCAGGTAAGGGACAGGAGCATCAAGAAAATGCAGGAGAGAGGCAGGAAGGATGGGAACATATACATGTTGCCACTGAAATGGGAACAGCAGTGTGGTGATCCCCTCTGCTACTGTCATCAGACGCTGATAATCTAAAGAGAAAGAAAAAAGGCATTCAAGTATCTCTTGGCTTTAAGATTTGAAATCAGCTTTGTGGAGATGGGAGCTATAAAGCAATGTAAGTATAGTTTGCAATACTTCAGATTTGATTTTAAATAAACCACACTCTTTAAAATGTTGCAGTAAAAATACACATTTAAAAAAATATTATCCCAGCAAGCAATTGTTGCACACAGAACACTGTTATTTTATCTAGATCTGTTCCACTGTGACCTGAAATCAAAACCAGTCCACTAAAGGACTGCTCATCATAGTTAGGGTGACCAGATAGCAACTGAAAAAATGGGAAAGGGGGTGGGGTAATAGGCGCCTATATAAGAAAGTCCCAAAAAACTGAACTGTCCCTTTAAAAACAGGACACCTGGGTCACCCTAATCATAGTACAGCAGGAAAAAAAAAAGATTTGGTCCAGTTTAATAACAGCATAATCTTCGTGCAGGGGACAAGAGGAGAAAGGAATGAACAGTATGGAAAAATTGCTGTCAGATCCTTTTTCACAACTGCTTAAGTTTTTCAAGCATTTTCCAAGAGAGAAATCTAGATCACACATTAACAGTAGTTTCCAGATAAGAACAATTGCTGGGCTGAGTTATCAAGTAAAATCCTAGAGGATAAAACTCTAATGAGAATTAAAATTTCAGAGAAACATTCTGTTCATGCAGCACACCTATGTTCTGTTCCTTTTCCAAATTCATAAGTCAGAGTAGAGAGATTTTAGTCCCGTTTACAGTTACTGTCCATATAGACATGTTTGTGCACTAATACAAGTAAAATTTCATTTTACGTCACCAATCCATGACCACATTTTAAAAATAAAGCTGGTAACTATTTCAACTTCAATAGTAAGTTATTTTTTTCTTTAATATTCAAACAAAGTGATTAATTTAATGCCACTAGATATCCATTATATAAATGGGACAATCTAAGCTGCGCAATGTATTAAAAGAGTGTATGTTGGTATCAAAGGGTTTGCCACATTTATGGAAAATCTTCACCTGCAAAATTGTCCATTACCAATATAGGCAAATGGCCATTAACTCATGAGAGCCATTCAACTATATTTAACAGGCTTATTGCTCCTCCCCCAGATTGCAGCAACTTCCAAATAAATAAATATTTTGTACTTCTATAGAGATTTTTCCTTTAACATGGAAACACATGACAAAACTTAATTAAGAATCATGTTTTCTCATAAGGAAACAATAGGCAACTAAAAATCTTTTCAAGTGTACAGTCAAAAAAGCCTGTAGCCACCAGCCTCAGATTTGTGCCAGGCTCAGTTAATTTCTTATCTCTTCTCTTCTCTCTACTTCACAGAAAAAGAATTTTCACATCTCACGCAGTCATGTGTAAAACCTCTCCTACAGTCCCACTGACTGACTGTGGGCAGACAGGCCATCACTCTGGTCAACACCATTTGGTAAATAAGCCAACCACTGACTCTGAAAAGTATCACAATTATATCAGAAACTTTAGCACCCTGAAACTGCATTGGTTTCGGGAGCTCACTAGCATGATACGCATGAATAAGCATGGGAATACAATCTGAAACTTCATAATGTTTTCTACCTCTTGTTGACATCTGTGGAAAAATAGCCTTGGTTTATTGAAGCTCACCCTCACCAAAAGCGTATTTTCATTCCGTAATGCTAAGAGCCAGAATGTCTTAAAGTATTTATTAGCTTGAGTCTCAAAATTGTGTCTCAAAACCATACCTACCAACACTTCAAAGTAAAAGTTTGGAGCTGGCATATTTATAAGACACCTATTTGTGAGTGTCTACCTATACAAAGATACATATTGGTATGTCTGTAGTATATTTTCCTCTATTCCTAGTGTCTATTGTGTTAAGAAGCGTTTAAAACAGTAACTTGTAACATTTAGTCTACTGATAAAACTCAGTCAAGCCTCTTGATAATCACAAGAAGTCTTCTATACCAAGGGCAGTATTATGTAGACACATCATACATTTATTAATAATCATACAAGTTTTAGAGGTCAAATTTAAGGGATGTAGAAAGTGCCAATCTTTTATATAAAAAGACTTAGGTTATGTCTAATCTACGGAGCCTGTGAACAGGCTTGGCAGTCTTGATAGGTGAAATGACAGGCCCTCACAGGAAGAGTGCCACTGGCTCCACTCCGGGAGTGTGGGGGAAGGGCAGATTCAGGGATTTGGGTTGTCTTCTGTTGCTGGTGTATAGCTGTCTTATAGACTTACAGCTGCTCCATTGGACAGACTTTGTATGCAACTAATTGGGAGGCAAAGTGTTGTTTAAATAAAAAACAAAGAGTGACCTGCTAACTAGCCTAACCATTACCAGAGTCAGCAACATTTTCCAGTGAATAGCAGCATGAGGGAAAAAATGAAAGTGCCCGATCAGCAAAACATAGGCCTGGTGGATGGAAGGGAACATTCACAGATTCCTCTGGGAAACTGTTCTCTTGGTATTTCTTGAATTAAAAAGATAAATATTTTATACAGATGTGTTTCATGTAAAATTTGTTTTACCCAGCAAGTTACAGTGTGTCACTTATTTTAGTGAACTTTCTTAATCTTTTTAAAATGGAAAATAGTATTTTCTTTAATCGCACTAAAAGCTATATCCTAGATGGACTGATTTTCATGTAAGTCACTTGGTCGTTCAAAACAAGAACTAGATAAGGTCCATCAATGGCTATTAACCAGGATGGGCAAGGATGGTGTCCCTAGCCTCTGTTTGCCAGAAGCTGGGAATGGGCGACAGGGGATGGATCTCTTGATGATTACCTGTTCTGTTCTCCTCATAGGATCATAGAATATCAGGGTTGGAAGGGACCTCAGGAAGTCATCTAGTCCAACCCCCTTGCTCAAAGCAGGACAAATCCCCAATTTTTGCCCCAGATCCCTAAATGGCACCCTCAAGGATTGAACTCACAACCCTGAGTTTAGCAGGCCAATGCTCAAACCACTGAGCTACTGTTCATTCCCTCTGGGGCACCTGGCATTGGCCACAGTCGCAAGACAGGATACCGGGCTAAATGGACCTTTGGTCTGACCCAATATGGCCGTTCTTATGCTTGCACAAGATTAATATATGCTGGACCACAGAGACAGTATACTGAGAACCAAGATCTCTTTTAGGGAACAGTTTTACACACAAGTTCGGTCTTCAGAATTATTTCCCCAAGCTTAAAAAACATACACAAATATATTTAATCTTTGAGAAGCAATTACTCAAATCCCTCTAAAAACAACTTGGGAAACGTTCAAAATTACAGTAAGCAGAAACAGCCTGAGCTAAAAGAAGTTAATCTTTGTTTTATCCACACGTTCTCATGTTTAAATCCCTTGGAAGGCAAATGTACAAAATGGATTGCCTAGGTTTCTGCAGAGCCCACAATTTAATTCATCTCTCTCCAGCAGAGATCTCACGCCAGTAGCATTTTGTTACTGATCCTTGGGAAATTATAGCAACTATCACAGAATGTTATTTACTTGGAAACTGTTGGAAGCCCATACATTTACAATACTATTGCCTCTCTGTAGTCAAAAGGGAAAGTAAAATAAAAGTCTTGAGACAAATCTTATTTACTAAACTATAGAGAAAAGAAGAAAAATTTTGCATAAAGTCTTCTTGTATTATAAAATATTTTACACTGTTACATTTTACAATGTTACACTGTGTCTTTAGTTCAGTAGCTAGAAGAGTTGTGTTGCCAACTCAATTTTTTCTTCTCCAAGTCTTGTGATATTTGGTGTGCTTCTTAAAGCCCCAGCTCTTGAAGGCATGTGACCATAAGAATCTCAGCTTTTTTTTTTTTTTTTTTTTATTTAAAATCAAAAGTTTCTAGTCCTCAGGGTTGTGGAGAACAGCTTAAAAATGTGACTCAAGCACAATGTTAAAACAACAGAAGGTACATAAAAGAATTAAGTCTCATGATTTTGGTGGATCTTACTTATGATTTTTAAAATGGTTGGGGTTGGCAACACTGAAAGTGTTAATTGCGCATCCAATGAAGTGAGCTGTAGCTCACGAAAGCTTATGCTCAAATAAATTTGTTAGTCTCTAAGGTGCCACAAGTACTCCTTTTCTTTTTACAGATACAGACTAACACGGCTGCTACTCTGAATCCAGAAAGCCTTAACCTGAGTCCATGTGAGTTGCTTTGTTCCTAATGGCTAGAAGTGCCTGGGAATAGCAAATTACATTGTTACAATTAGGAGTACTTGTGGCACCTTAGAGACTAACAAATTTATCTGGGCATAAACTTTCGTGGGCTAAAACCCACTTCATCAGATGCATGGAGTGGAAAATACAGTAGGCAAGTATACAAACACAAGACATGAAAAGATGGGAGTTGCCTTATTAAGAGGGGGGTCAGTGCTAACGAGACAATTCAACTGAAGTGGAAGTGGGCTATTCTCAACAGTAGAATACCAAGGGAGGGAAAAATCACTTTTGTAGTGGTAATGAGGCCAATGTAATTAGGGTGGCCCATTTCAAAGAGTTGACAAGAAGGTATCAGTAACAGTAGGGGAAAATTAATATGGGGAAATTAGTTTTTGTAGTGACCCATCCACTCCCAGTCTTTATTCAGGTCTAATTTAATGGTGTCCAGTTTGTAAATTAATTCCACTTCTGCAGTTTCCCATTGGAGTCCATTTTTCAAGGTTTTTTTGTTGAAGAATTGCCACTTTTAATTCTGTTATTGAGTGTCCAGGGAGACTGAAGTGTTCTCTGACTGGTTTTTGAATGTTATAATTTTTTTAACATCTGATTTCGGCTACCACTCTGAAATTGTTACAGTTGGTGCCCTAGCCTTCACTTGTGTTTAAATCTGGATCCAGAGTATAACAGAGGAGCAGCATGATAGCAAACACAGAGCTGCACTTGTTTCTCAGATGGTTAAGCTGATATATCGGGTCTCAACTTTTAATAGAGTGTGTGTCTGGGTATGTCTGTGTGTCCCCAAATACAAAATTAAGTGTTCTGTTAAATCCTCTGTCCTCCTGCCGCAGCTACTACTGGTCTCTGCCAGACACTGGGTGTATCTCTGGTGGGCTCTCAGGCCCTCCACCCGTCTTCCAGTTCACAAACCTCCCCTCTGCAGCCAGCTCCCAAGCTGTTGCCTTCTCCACCTGTACTGCTTGTTCTTATGCGGTGTCCTTCTGACCTCAGGTTATACTAATTCCTTTTCCTGCACTCTAGAGGTAATGGTCTTCTCTGCTGTTAGATTAATGGGGGGATTACAGTGCCCAGTAATCAACTATGTAGGTTCCCTACAACATTACTTAACTGTCCAAAGCTCCTTTTTCAGGCTCAAGTTTTCAGGGTTTCCTTGTAACTGAAGTGAATTGAACTGACTTTTTGGCAAGTTAGAAAAAAGCCAAAAAAACAAACAAAAAAAGGTTCAGACATTTTTGAGAACAGTGGGAGGGGGAAAAGATCAGTTTGTTTTAAAGGTATATAGCAGCAGCTTTACTTCTGAAATGGTTGGGGGCTGAAAGGTAAATTCTGACATACCAATAACCTCCCTGAGAAATACATTTAGGTGTTCCAGTGAAAACTGATTTTGAGTTGACAGTCGTGTCCTCTTGATAATTGCACCACGTGCACATGAAGTATATTTGGCACTGGATTCTCCAGCTGAGCTTGTGAAGTTTGCAGATGAAAGAAAGCCATGCATATGCGCACAGTGTGGCTTAATTTATTTGCACAGTGAAAAGTATTGGTAAGTGCACAGGTCTGCATGACACTGCACTGTAACTGCTTATTTTGTAAGAAGACACCAACAAGGCAAGAGCTTCTTTCAAGATAAAAGCTTCACAGAAGTTTACTAGAGAGAAGCTTTCTCTGCTAGATCTCAGGCGCTTAGTACAATAGAGGTTCAGTGGTATTTAGTTAAACAAAAAAGAAATCTCATTTTCTTTTTAAAGAACTCTTGGAAATATGAAAAAACTATGTTACAAAAAGTCAAACATACCAAAATGTAAGCTGCACATTAGCCTCAACTCTGCACATTTAGAAATGTGAATTATGATGCAGTATAATTACACAATTGCTTCATTTGTCAAACAAAACATACTGTACAACTTCCCCACCACCACACCGTCTAATGTAGACAATTCTTGACAAAGAACAAAGTTGGGTCAAGGATATCTCAGACTTTTCTGGGAGTGGGGATGAGAGGGGAAGGGGAGGAAAAAAAATTTCACTGCAGATGCTCCATCAGAAAATTCAAAAAAATTTTGTATTTCATCTTTTTCAAACTATTTAAGGCGACAGTGTCACTTTTCCCCTTCTGGTATACTTAAAAGCTATTTTGTCAATGGTGTCACTATTGAACGTTTATTAACTTTCACTTTGTCTATGACAAGGGCAGCATTTTCAGACTTGATACGTGAAGTTCAGCATCTATACCCATATTCAGGCAGCCTCTCCCCGCCCACCCAAACATGGCCCAATTTTCAGAGGTGCTGATCAACTGGAGTTCTCACTGACTTTAGTGGCAGTTGTGGATATTCAGCATCTTCAAAAAATACGACACCTATTTAGATGCCCAACTTTACTCACTCTTATTTGAAAACCTGCCCCGACTTCTCTTCTCCCCAGAGTATGCATTTTAATTTAGGGCCAGATCAACTAAGGTTGCAAATAGGCACCTAGTACAACTTACAAAATGATAGAATACAAAAGAATAGAATATCAGGGTTGGAAGGGACCTCAGGAGGTCATCTAGTTCAACCCCCTGCTCAAAGCAAGATCAATCCCCAATTTCTGCCTCAGATCCCTAAATGGCCCCCTCAAGGATTGAACTCACAACCCTGGGTTTAGCAGGCCAATGCTCAAACCACTGAGCTCTCCCTCCCGCACAAAGCAGGTGAGGCACCCAATTCCCATTGAAAGTAAATCACATTATGAGACCATCTGCATCATAGGCACCTAAATAGCTTTGTAAATCTGGGCCCTTGTCAGCAGCCCTGTAGTATACAAGAAGCAGTGCTCCAGCATTAAGCCTCGCAGCCTACGTACTGTGAACTAGACATTTCTGAAACCTGTATCAGAGTCCTTGTACAGTCAATAGGAAGTGTTGAACCTTCTCTCCTGAAAAACCTAACTCCCAAAAGCTCATTAAAACATTACAAGTAGACAGGATCTGTGCAAGATGCCTCTCTGACAACTTTGCCAATGTATTTAACCTGCACCAGCCCTTTGAGTGCAGTCCCAAGGTGTCTCAAGCAGAAGCCACCAACTACATCCTCATGAAAGTAAGTACTTTGAGAGGCCAGTAGGCCCATAAGGAGACAACTTCATTTCTACTTATAACCCCCAGACGAATTTCAAAGTTTGGCCTCAAAGGTTAGAACATCAACATCTTAATAAAATTTGTCACATCAAAAAGAAAATATGTGAGTTTTGTGCAAGACATATTACCTAATGTAATTTCCTGCAGAAGGGAGGGTTAGTTTTGTGCTGTCTTGCAAGCTGATCAAGGGCAGTTTAAAGATGACAATTAAGTCAATTCTATCACTAGCTGTCATGAATATGATGCATAATTAAACAAATGACACTCAATGCCTAGAGGAAACAATTACTTAGCCCTTTCACTAGCAAAGCCTCATTTATTTTTATTACACTGTGTCTCACTAATCCCCTGAAATCGAATAGTTCACAGACGTTTCAGCACTGCAGTTGTTCAGGAATTGTCTGATTAGATCAGACACAAATCCAGAAAGATAGCCTACCTTGTGAATACAGAAGAATCTGCATCTCCAGGAGAACACATGTAAAAACTTGGACAAGGTTTTCCAATCCCAGCAGCTCAAAGGCTTCTCGAAGAGGGTAGTCAGACAGTGGAAGTTCACTGGGTCCAGGTCTCTGGCAAATGATAGGCTCATAAACCCCATAGAACTTCAGTGACCTCCCTGGGGGTGGAAGGGGCACTTCATAGAGAATATTATGGATATAGCTCTCCAGTGGTAAAGGTGGGGGTTGCTGAGAGGTAACTGCCTTGTAAAGTTGGATAAGAAACTTCTTGCAAGCCTGCATGAAGGGCAAAGGAGTGATGAGACATATACATTTGGATACGTATAATGTGTCTCTGTTGATGTCATATGAGTTGTACTGCTGGAGCTTGGCCAGGGAAGTGGCATCTCCTTCATCAATGCTGCTTGCAAGTGAGTCCATGCTGCAAGAAGATGAGGCATAGACGCTGTTGTATTGCTCTGCATTGTGCATTTGGTAAAGCGTTTGCATGGCTGTGCAAATTTGCTTGCTTGTGACCTCCTCATAGAAAGTGAGCACAAATCCGTAAGTACGAGAACCATCTTCTCTGGTTATTATAAATGAGTGGAACTGCGGGTCTCTGTTGTCAGTCTGGGTCCTGAAAGACAGCCCTTTAGGCATACACAGCTGTGTAAGAAAAAGATAATCATATCAGTATTTAACCTGAAATCATTTAAGATTTTGTATTTTTTGCTTCCATGAGCAGATCAGGCAATGAAAAAATAAAATTTAATATATATGCCAATAATTCTAATTTATTAACAGTTTAGATTAAAAGATGTACTCTTAAAATAAATTTGAAAATCAACAGTCTGGCCTCATACCCAAAAAAATGTTGCTTAAAGAAAGATCTTTTTAGACTTGGTTTTATTTTACCAATTATTCTTAATAATGAATAATACATCACATGTATTTAAGCATCACAAACGCCTTCAGTTTTTGCTTTCCAATGAGATATCACCTCTAATTTGCTGAAGTGCACAATGAAAATGGGCAAAAAAAAATCACATACCATCAAAACCAAAATTCAACAAAAGTTCTTTATGGTATATGCTTATCTTTAATTTAAAAAAATAAACTGAATAAATAACTGATAATCCATTAATAAATACATTTATACAGGAGAAAGTTTATTTTCTTACCTAAATAGTAAAACATTATTTTGATTGGGGGAGGAATTCAATGTAAACGTAGTTTTTGGTTCATCAGTCAAGTTATTTTACAATGATTCTATTTTGCATAAGTACTTCTTTGAAATGTAGCCCTAGAATGATAACCCAAGGTATTTTCCAGACATTTTTTATGAAAACCATCAGCCATGTAATACAAAATAGTGAAACAATTTTGCAAAACATATTTAAATCATGCTACAGCATGAAACCATATTATGCTCAAAACAATCTATAAATATTTTTAAAACAAGAACTAAAACTTTTTTAAATTGGAAGGTGCAAAGAAAGGAAAGGAACGGAACCTTCAAAGAGCACAGTGAAAAGTGAGAGAAAGGTTGGCTTGGTGCGCGGTTAAGGATCAGTGTCTATCCACAACATAGAACTGACTAAAAAGTGACAGTGTAGACCCCACCCTGCAATGTCTCACCTGGACCAGGAGTAATCACTTCTCCTTGGAAGAGGTAAACAGGGATAATTTTATAAGCATGGACACGTCCATTCCTAATCAACACCAGCTCACATTGAAAGACCAGTGAACAGTCACATGGCGACAAGTTTCAGCTGCTACTGACCTCAGCAGGATTCAGCTCAATGGCATAGAAGCCAGATTTCACATCCAGTTAGCAATCCCATGAATCATCCAGACCTATTTTTATATGTTACTGTAAAAGTTAATGCATGGGGTAATAAATGACCTGGAGTCAATAAAAGGATTTCATTCAATTGATGGGCATTCCTGACATAAACCATGAAATTGCAGCTCAAGCCACTTTTTGAACAGCAGCCACATATTAACTGAAAAGGTTTGCAGTTTTGTTATTGAAGTGTTAACAGTAGCTCTGTCATTACAGCTGCATTCAAATTCTCTGTGAAAGGAGGAGTAAAATCTCTATTTCATGTTTTAATTATTGAATTTAGTCTCCATAATACGTATCCCATAACTTTTACTGGATTAGTCTGCCCCAAACTATGTTAAATTCTGAAAACTGGGCTTTGACACTGGGGACAATGGGCATAGCTTTATTAAGTCTGACCACAGGGTGTTTAGACTACCGCTGTCTGACACTTAAGTATCACACGTCTCTCTCTAAAAAAAGAAAAGGAGTACTTGTGGCACCTTAGAGACTAAAATAAATTGGTTAGTCTCTAAGGTGCCACAAGTACTCCTTTTCTTTTTGCAAATACAGACTAACACGGCTGTTACTCTGAAACGTCTCTCTCTGAAATCCTCCAGTAGGGGACCTTCCCCCACAATCAACACCTATTAAACTTCATTATCTTTTGCATGCCCTACAGCACACAGTAAACCAACACTTCAACTCAGTGGTTGCAAAACAGAGTGCCAACACACTGCAAATATTATTAGGCTTGGAACTAGGGTGACTAGATGTCCCAATTTTATAGGGACAGTCCCAATATTTGGGACTTTTTCTTATACAGACTGCTATTACCCCTCCACCCCGTCCTGATTTTTCACACTTGCTGTCTGGTCACCCTACTTGGAACAGGATAGGAGGAAAAGGAGCAGAAGATAAAGGAGAGGGGCAGGACAGGAAGATTTGCAATGAGGGAAGAGCTCACCAGGGGACTATTAAATTGCAGAACCCTATAGATAAGCCAAAATGGTGGGGCCAAGTGTTAGCATTAATCCAAAAAGAAAAGCCGTAAACATGTTATGGTCTTGATGCACAGGGATATTATATTCAGGTAAGCACCCTGAAAGTCAATAGCATACACTCATCCAGGTTCATCATATGGATCACAAAGCAGAGTCTAAATCCTAAAGGAAGGTTCCTGAAGAGAAGAATTCACATTCAACTCTAAAATAGGTTTGAGCGAACTAGAAGAATTGTGGAAGACTCTCTCAAGGCAGGACCTGAATAATTTCCTTGTTTTTTCTTTTTTCTTTTTTTTTTTTTTAAAACCAGATGATTCAGCAGTCTTGAACTGCCTACCTCCTGACTACGTCTTTCTGAGGGGGAATTAAAACAACTAATTATACAGTAGATCCTCAGTGTTACAACCCCCCGCCCCGGGGAACAGAGATTGTTCTTAACTCTGAACAAAATATTCTGGTTGTTCTTTCAAAAGTTTACAACTAGGGCTATTGATTAATCGCAGTTAACTCACGCGATTAACTCAAAAAAATTAATCACGATTAATCGCAGTTTTAATTGCGCACTGAAACAATAGAATACCTATTGAAATTTATTAAATATTTTGGAT
Organism: Caretta caretta; assembly: GCF_965140235.1. NCBI lineage: Eukaryota > Metazoa > Chordata > Testudines > Cheloniidae > Caretta > Caretta caretta. The sequence continues at coordinate 245,609,014 of NC_134206.1, forward strand.
ATTTTTCTGGATTTTCATATATATTGTATTCTGTGTTGTAACTGAAATCAAACTGTATATTTCTGATTACAAATATTTGCACTGTAAAAATAACAAAATAAATCGTATTTTTCAATTCGCCTCATACAAGTACTGAAGTGCAATCTCTGTCGTGAAAGTGCAATTTACAAATGTAGATTTTCTGCTACATAACTGCACTCAAAAACAAGACCATGTAAAAGTTCAGCGCCTACAGGGCCACTCAGTCCTACTTCTTGTTCAGCCAATGGCTAAGACAAACAAGTTAGTTTACATTTACAGAAGATAATGCTGACTGCTTCTTATTTACAATGTCACCAGAAAGTGAGACCAGGCATTAGATGGTTTCAATGCAACATCACCCAATCAACAAGGTCCAGCTGACAGATGGATGTGTCAGTGCTATGGAAATACACCCTTATGACTGGTGTACCAGAGACAAGTCACCACAAGATAAAAGGGAAACTGTCTAGTGAAAGCTTTGCTCCTCACTACCCCTTTCCAAGCACTGTTTTTGCAAGTACATCAACAGGCTGTAACCATGTAATTATTTCAATTTACGTTTACAAAAACTTTCAATAAAAGTACTTTGTTTAAAGATCTGCCAACGACATGTAAACAGACTAGATATGGCAGAATAACTTTACTTTCTTCTCTGGGAGACTAACGTCATCTTTATTGCAGGTCTGTACAAAAATGCAAGAATCTAAAATTAAAGAACAATGGACGTGTTCTTGGTTTTCAAGTAATTCTGCCATCTGTATAAGCATTTTTAATGTACCCATTGCTACCAAAATAATTTAGATGCGATTCTGCCTTTCATTCTCTTTTTCTTATTATATTTTCTTATTATCTTAATATTTTCTTACATTAAGACCCCAGTTAAGCAAGGTATTTTAGCACATGTGTAACTTGAAACATGCCAGGAGGCCCACAGTCTTCAGTGGAGCTATACATGTACGTAAGAAATACAACTCCTATTTTTGGGCCCAGTTCAGCAACGTACTTAAGTTTTTACTGTCTTCTGTACTTAAAACTTCAGCCTGAAAACCACCAGATTGTAACATCAAAACTGGATGCTGAGGAAGTCCTAGAGAAGATTATGACTTTAGGTGGGATAAACCCAGGAAGCAGTGAATATGGAAAAAATAAAAGGTATTTAATATTTGAATGCAAGTAATGTCTTTACTATTCAATACAGCAGTGTTTCCCAAACTTGGGACGCAGCTTGTTCAGGGAAAGCCCCTGGCGGGCCAAGCCCTGCCGCATCCGCAGGTTCGGCCCATCGCGGCTCCCACTGACTGCGGTTCGCCACTGCAGGCCTGTGCCACTTCCCGCAGCCCCCATTGGCCTGCAGCGGCAAACCGCAGCCAGTGGGAGCCACGATTGGCCAAACCTGCGGATGCGGCAGGGCCCGGCCCGCCAGGGGCTTTCCCTGAACAAGTGGTGTCCCAAGTTTGGGAAACACTGCAACATAGGAAAGGAAACTTGATCTAAAGACAGAATGGTATAGTTTGAGTTTTTTGCTTTTGTTTTGTTAGATGATTTTCATAAAGAATTTGTAATTCCTTAAGCATATAGCAATAACAGAATACTTTCAGATAAACCTTCAAAGACTTGTGCATTTTCTCCTCCAAGGAAATTGCCTTTGCAGCTTATATAAAGCAGACGGAGGCAAAGGATGACAAAACAAAAGGAGAGATCAAGAAGGCCGATAATTGGCTCAAGTGATTAGGAGGAGGAAAAAATATTACTTTAAGTGACATTTTAGATCAAAATAATGATAAAGGTTTTCAAGGGATAAGGTGAAAGCGGGTATTCCTACTATTTGTAAATATTGCTGCTTTTGTCAGAACATATAATGTGTGGTAAATGTGCTCTGAAATGTCTTTTTCCCCCCAGAAGATTTTGTTTCATACAATTATTTTGTTTTAACCAGGCTCCTATAAGGAGATAGAATAAAAATTATGTAGGCGGATACAATTTTTGTACGCTAATACCATCACAGCTTTCTCATGAATACCCATTATATTCTGAAAATATTTTTCATTGCATCTTCTTGCATGTTTTGCTTACTCAGAGATGAACATTAACAACCTCTCCTGTAAATTGGCTGGCAGAAGTGGCCTATGCAGTAGCTTAGGTATTACCACATTAAACTGTCCTGACTCCTTCAATCTAATGCAGATGCAAGATATTGCATAGACCTACTGTAACTATTGCACTGTTCCCATTGCTCTGCATTTAGGAGCTGAGCTGATATTGAAATCTACATACAGTATGCAAGATGTCTAATATAGCATCATCAGTCTCATATCTGTCTGTATCTGCTTAGTATTAACAGTGATAGTTGCTACCATGGTATCAGTGTTGACAACTACTGTGATTTTATCATGCATCTTGCACACTTGGTTTTTTTTTTTTTTTAAACCCCAGCACCTGGAAACAGCTCAAGCTAATCCCCAGAGTACCAGCAGGCGGCGCCAGGACAACGGTGAGTGGTGCGCCCTGTGACAAGATGCCATTAAGAATTCTCACATTCTATTGGCTGCAACACTCCTACCTTACAGCCTTTTAGGAAGGATTCCTCCCCTCCACTTGGCTGACATATGCCATTTCACTATATTTCTCTACCTTTATCAAGAATTTGCTTCTTACTTTTTCTAAATAAAATATTTGCATGTAGTCCATCTGGAAAGCCAGTTACAACGGAGTCCATCTAGCCCAGTATCCTGTCTTCTGACAGTGGCCAATACCAGAGCTTCAGGGAGAGTGAGCAGAACAGGGTAATTCAAGTGATCCACCTGTATTCCCCACCCAGTTTCTGGCAGAGGTTTAGGGTCTCTCTCGGCATGGGGTTACATCCCTGACCATCTTGGCTAATAGCTATTGATGGACCCATCCTCCATGAATTTATCCAGTTCTTTTTTGAACCCAGTTATACTTTTGCCATGGGATGTTGTGATGCCAATGAGCTCCACAGGTTAATTGTACGCTGAGAGAAAAAGTACTCTTGTTTTTATTAAACTTCATGCCTGTTAATTGCATCAGGTGACCCCTGGTTTTTGTGAAAGTGCAAACAATTTTCTACTCACTTTTTTTCACACCATTCATGATTTTATAGACCTCTATCATATCCCCTCCTCCCAGGCATTTCTTTTCTAAGCTGAACTGCACCTCACTTTTTAATCTCTCTTGGGCAACCAGAACCGGACACAGTATTCGAGGTGTGGGTGAACCATGGATTTATTAAGTGGCATTACATTTCCTCTTATTTCTACCCCTTTCCTAACGCTTCCCAACGTTCCACTAGCCCTTCTGAAGCCGCACATTCAGCTGAAGTTTCTAGAGAACCGAGTGTAGTTTAAGACACGTGAATTTGTAGCCTCACTCATGGGTTTTGAATGGCTGGCGTTGGCAATACTACTACCATGGTACTCACACGTTAAGTTACTTTCCAAAAGACAGGGAGGAGGTATGGGAGGAAGCAAATAGAGGAATGCACAATTGCTGCTACTAGTAGCATTCCAGAAGCTAAACTTTAGCAGGCACAAACAATACCAGTAAGGAACAATAAAAGAGTTAATTATACACATCTCTTCAGGATACTGCTTGACAGATTCTGACTTTCCAACATCCAGCCTCACAGAGCCCAAGTTACAGCCATTTTCTGCCACCCTACAACCCATCTATAAAAAGGTAAACTGACATTTGATGGCAACTTAATTCACCACAATTACTCTTAACAGTAAAGTACTCTTATTTCCTAAGGGTTGTCCCCTGATCTCTCTCGGTTTTTATGGTAACATGTTTTGAGGGAGAACATGTTCTTACTGTTCATCTTCCCTACTCCTTGAGTACTTTGCAGGAAAGTTACAGACTATGACACACTATAGGCTAAGTATGCTTGAAAGAGTTTACAGAAGCAGGGGTTGCCTTATAGATTGTGCCTATTTTTAAAACAGAAGGAAGCATCTTTTCACAGGAAAGCTTGCTTCAAATAAAAACAAACTCTTAGTTCTTATCAAAGCCCATTTCTATATGAAGTCTTTACCAACAGAATCTTACAGAGCTTTGATCACCATGGAGAGGTCCTTGGAGTACCAAATTATTTGGGGAATTTTCAATGATCCCTCTTAATCTTGAGATAGACTCAAGAAAAAATGAACGTTGAATGTTGACTTGAATCTTATTTCTATCCCTTTCCTAATGGTTCCCAACGTTCTGTTAGCCATTTTGAGGCTGCACACTGAGCTGAAGCTTCCAAAGAATTAGGCACAATGGACTCCAAGATCTATTTTTTGAGTGGTAACAGCTAATATAGAACTCACTATTTTGTATATATAGTTCGGACTATTTTTTACAGTGTGCATTGCTTTGCACTTATCAATGTTGAATTTCATCTGCCACTTTGTTGCCCAGTTTTGTGAGATCCCTTTGTAACTCCTTGCAGTCAGCTTTGGACTTACTATCTTGAATAATTTTGTATCATCTATAAAAACTTTTCCACTTCACTGTTTACCCATTTTCCAGATAATTTAGGATTATGTTGGACAGCACTGGTCCCAGTACAGATCTTTGGGGGACCCTAATATTTACCTTTTTCCATTGTGAAATCTGACCACTTATTCCTACCCTTTGTTTTCTCTTTTAACCTGTTACTGATCCATGAGAGGACGTTCCCCGTTATCCCATGACTACTTAGTTTTCTTAGGAGTCTTTGGTGAGGGTCCTTGTCTAAGGCTTTCCAAAAATCCAAGTACACTTTCACCCTCGTTCACATGTTTGTTGACCCCATCAAAGAATGCTAATAGATTGGTGAAGCATGATTTTCCTTTACAAAAGCAGTGTTGACTCTTCCCCAAAAAATCATGTTTATTTAGGGGTTTGATAATTCTGTTCTTTACTACAGTTTCTACCAATTTGCCTGATACTGAAGTTAGGCTTACCAGTCTCCAGATTGCTTCTGGAGCCCTTTTTAAAAATTGATGTTACATTAGCTACTTTCCAGTCATCAGATACAGAGGGTTATTTCAGCAACAAGTTACATAGGACAGTTAGGGGGTTCTACAATTTCATATTTGAGTTCCTTCAGAATCCTTGGGTGAATACCATCTGGTCCTGGTGACTTATTACTGTTTAATGTATCCATTTGTTCTAAACTTCTTCTGTTGACACATCAGTGTTGGTAACAAATCTGAAGTACTGTGCAGCATCAAAGCTATTCTTTTGGGATGTCTCCCCAACATCCTCTGCAGTGAAGACCAATGCAAAAAACACCCCCCATCCCCCATTTAGCTTCTCTTCCATGGCCTTGACTTCCTTAAGTGCTCCTTTAGCACCTTTGTCATGTATGGGCCCCACTGCCTGTTTGGCAGGCTTCTTGCTTCTGAAGTACTTAAAAAAAAATTCTATTAGTTTTTGCATCTTTAGCAAGTTACTTCTCAAACTCTTTGTTGCCCAGCATTCTCCATATTATCTGTGCTGTTTTAACAAATGAGAGGACTGTTCCAGAGTTAAATATAGTCATCAGGAAACAGAGGTTGTGAAGAAAGTCAGCATACATACCATGTTCACTGCATCTTGATCAAAGGGGTTCCACTCTATATTCTGAGGATAGTGTGCCAGAACTTTGGACTTGAAAGTTCTTCTTAAGGGGCTCTGGTCAAAGTTCTCTCCTGGAAGAGATTAGGAAGCAACAGCTTGTCAGAAATAAAGTCATTTCAAGATAACTTGTCTGTGCCATTTTATTTTGCAATTGAATGATCACAGTTATGGAAAAAGTAGAGTGTATATTCATTTTAATAGGCTCACTTCTTTAAGAGAAGCAGAAGAGATTTTGAATGGGAGACTCAAACCTTACCTTCATTATCTTGGATCAAGACTTGTATTACAAGAAAAAAATAGCACATGCAAACATAATACATAACTCAGTATTTATTGCCTTGAATTCAAATTGTATTAGAGTTTTTAGAATTACTAACTGAGTTTGTTGAAGAAAAACCTCAAGACACCTGAACCTACAATCTTTTACAGCTATTTTAGTAAGACCTGACAGTTATTACTAAAGCACTTAAAAAAAACAATTCACTTGAGTTCCTCTTGCTATTGAGAAAAGTGTGTGCACCTTAAGGCTATTAAAATTACTCAGGGATCGATTTAAAGGATTTTTCCTACCAACACACAAGTGACACGAAGATCAAGCCTTTATTTCCTAATGTCGAACTTCAGAGTGACAGATTTTGCGATAGTTTCCATATGTATCAATATCAAAATTGAAGTTAAACCTCTAGTAAATTAGTAAAATCTAGCCAAATTAACAGACTACAAATAAAATAAGTGTCATGCCGTAGTTGCCAGTGGAGTTATAGCAGAGCATCAGGGAAAGCTATTGTGTAAGCAACAAAATTCCATCTAAATAAGATTTGTTTACATTTATGAATTACAGTTCCAGGAGAGCACTCTCAAACTCGACATCAGGTCAAAGGTCTAATGCCACAAACTCCCTTCTTCCTGAACCAAAAAAGATTAATTCATTACAGAAATATGGTTAATATACCTGTAGTCAGATAATTAACCAATCAAACAAATTAAGAAAATGATTGAGGAAATTAGCACTAATTTCCCAGATGAAATTTTCAACTCTTCCAAAGCGTTTCTCATTTTTAGCCCTAGCTCTTGAAGATTTTAAAAGTTAAAAGCCTAAAAAGTTGAGCTCCTAAATCCATATTTTGGCACGTAACTGATTTTCAGAAAGTCCCACATGACATTCCCAGAAGCAAACTAGGGAAATATGATCTTGACAAAATTACTATAAAGTGAGTACACAACTGGTTGAAAGATTACTTAAAAAAGTATGTATCAATGGTTCGCTGTTAACCTGGGAGGTCACATCCAGTGATATTTTGCAAGGCTCAGTCCTGGGTTTGGTACTATTCAATATTTTCATTAAATGACTTGGATAATGGAGTAGAGTATGTTCATAAAATTTGCAGATGGCACCAAGTTGGGAGGGGTTGCAAGCACCGTGGAGGACAGGATTAGAATTCAAAATGACTGACAAACTGGAGAATTAGTCTGAATTCAAGAAGATGCACTTGTCTTTATTGAATGCCAAAGTACTTCACTTCGGAAGAAAAAAAATCATCAAATGCACAACTACAAAATGGGAAATAACTGGCTAGGTCTGGGTCGGCAACCTTTGGCACCCAGCCCATCAGGGTAAAGCCCTGGTGGGCCAGGCTGATTTGTTTATCTGGAGCGTCCGCAGCTCCCACTGGCTGCAGTTCGCTGTTCCTGGCCAATGGGAGCTGTGGGAAGCAGTGGCTAGCACACCACTCTGCCTGCACCACTTCCCGCAGCTCCCATTAGCCAGGAACGGTGAACCGTGGCCAGTGGGAGCTGCAGGGCTCCGTGCCTGTGGAAGCTCCAGATAAACAAACTGGCCCGACCTGCCAGCGGCTTTACCCTGACAGGCTGGGTGCCAAAGGTTGCCAACCCCTAGGCTAGGTGGTAGTACTGCTGAAAAGGACCTGGGGGTTATAGTGGATCACAAACTGAATGTGTGTCAACAATGTGATGCCATTGTGAAAAAGGTTAATATCATTCTGGGGTGTATTAACAGGGATATCACATGTAAGACAAGAGGTAGTTGTCCTGCTCTACTCGCCACTGGTGAGGCCTCAGCGGGAATACTGTGACCAATTCTGGATAGGTGTGGATAAACTGGAGACAGCCCATAGGAGAGCAACAAAAATTATAAAAACCATTTCAAAAACCTGACCTACGAAAAAAAGGTTAAAAAAACTGGACACATTTAGTTTGAGAAAAGACGACTGAGGAGGAACCTGATAAACAGTCTTCAAATATGTTAAGGGCTATTATAAAGAAGACATTGATCAGTTGTTCTCTGGGTCCCCTGAAGGCAGGACAACAAGTAATAGGTTTATAATCTGCAGCAAGCAAGATTTAGGTTATATACTAGGAAAAGCTTTCTAATTATAAAGAACAGTTAAGTCCTCGAATACATTTCCAAGGGAGGTTGTGGAATCCCCATTATTGGACGTTTTTAAGAACAGGTTTGACAAACACCCGTCAGGGATGGTCTAGCTTTATTTGGTCCTGCCTCAGCACAAGGGGCTGGATTTAATGGCTTCTCAAGGTTCCTTCCAGCCCTACATTTCTAGGATTCTATGAACATTCAACATTTGATATTGAGGTAAATATTCTATTTAATCTCTTATCTGGGAGACAAGGGCTGAAAGAAAAATGAAAAAAAGTATAGGTTTTTAAGTTGTTTAAATTCCAAAGCCTTCAAAAACAGACTCATCTTGAAGTTTTTCAATATTTTCAAAATATTTATCAAAAATATAAAAAAGTTACTGAAAGTTAAATGTTTTGTTTCACAAAAACCTGTTTTTGTAAGTTTGTTTTTAAATACGGGGGGAAATGCACAGTATGTTTTTTCATGAAAAAAGTTTGGTTTTGGAAAAATGTAAATTTTTTGGATGAAAATTTTTTTTTAATTTCAGCCAGCTCTACTGGAGACTATCTATTCCTACAAGAGCAATGAAAACATGGAGTTACTTACTTTCACTTAGACTTTTCCAAAGGCATTGTGGACTGTGATAGTATAATCTAGATTTAAGACTTGGGTGCTCAAATTCATTATCAGAGAGGATGAGATGTTACCCAGGTAAAAGATTCCCATAAACAGCTAAAGAGTTACATTCAGCTTAAAGCTTTCTGGTACAACAATAATTAGGTCTGCACCCTGTACACCTTGAGGCATATAATCTGTATGAACACTCCCCCCCCCCCCCCCCCCAAAATAAACTCCATTTGGTCCTTTGCAATCAATGCACTATGCAGCAGCAGAGTGCACATTTTCCAAGGTATACTTGACAACCAGTATTTGTCCTGTGATATTTTGACATTCAGAGAACTATTTACATAAAGTGATTCTCTGAATATAGGTATTTAAGGGTATGTATACACTATGAAATTAGGTGAATCTTACAGAAGTCGATTTTTAGAAATTTTATACAGTCTATTGCGTATGTCCACACTAAGCGCATTAAATCAATGGAGTGCATCCTCACTACCGTGGCTAGCATCGACTTACAGAGTGGTGCACTGTGGGTAGCTATCCCACAGTTCCAGCAGTCTCTGCCACCCACTGGAATTCTGGATTAAGCTCCCAATGCCTGATGGGGCAAAAACATTATAGTGGGTGGTTTTGGGTATATGTCGTCAGTTGCCCCTCCCTCCACGAAAGCAACAGACGACAATCATTTTGTGCCTTTTTTCTGTGCGGGCACCATACTACTTTCAGCAGATGGTGTAGTAGGACTGCTAACGTCGTCATCCACCGCTTTTGCTGCAACTCTGTTCTGCTGCTATTGTCTCAATAGCAAATTTTTTCATGTGGTCTGTCATGAGCTCCCGGGTACATGTGTTCTTCCGCGGGAAATGTGTGCGGTGCTAACCGTCGTCCTCCACCGCTTCTGCTGCAACTCTGCTCTCCTGAATCCACCTTGCAGGTCCTCTCGTCTTTCTCTATAAATATCTGTTTTCGTGGCATCTGTCATCAGCCACTGTTACCGCTGCAACTCTGCTCTCCTGCAGACGCAATACCACGGCAAGCATGGAGCCCGCTCAGATCACCGCAGCAGTTATGAGCATTGTAAACACCTCGTGCATTATCCTGCAGTATGTGCAGAACCAGAACCTGCAAAAGCAGGCGAGGAGGTGACGGCAGCATGGTGATGAGAGTGATGAGGACATGGACAAAGACTTCTCTCAAAGTACAGGCCCCGGCAATTGGACATCCTGGCGGCAATGGGGCAGGTTCATGCAGTGGAATGCCAATCCTGGGCCCGGGAAACAAGCACAGACTGGTGGGCCTGCATAGTGTTGCGGGTCTGGGATAATTCCCAGTGGCTGCGAAACTTTCGCATGCGTAAGGGCACTTTCATGGAACTTTGTGACTTGCTTTCCCCTGCCCTGAAGCGCCAGAATACCAAGATGAGAGCAGCCCTCACAGTTCACAAACAAGTGGCGATACCCTCTGGAAGCTTGCAATGCCAGACAGCTACCGGTCAGTCGGGAATCAATTTGGAGTGGGCAAATCTACTGTGGGGGCTGCTGTGATCCATGTAGCCAACGCAATCATTGAGCTGCTGCTATCAAGGGTAGTGACTCTGGAAAACATGCAGGTCATAGTGGATGGCTTTGCTGCAATGGGATTCCCTAACTGTGGTGGGGTGATAGACGGAACGCATATCCCTGTCTTGGGACCAGACCACCTTGGCAGCCAGTATGTAAACCACAAGGGTACTTTTCAATGGTGCTACAAGCAGTGGTGGATCACAAGGGACGTTTCACCAACATCAACATGGGATGGCCGGGAAAGGTACATGATGCTCGCGTCTTCAGGAACTCTGGTCTGTTTGAATGGCTGCAGGAAGGGATTTACTTCCCAGACCAGAAAATAACTGTTGGGGATGTTGAAATACCTATTGTGATCCTTGGGGACCCAGGCTACCCCTTAATGCCCTGGCTCATGAAGCCGTACACAGGCACCCTGGACAGTAGTCAGGAGCTGTTCAACTATAGGCTGAGCAAGTGCAGACTGGTGGTGGAGTGTGCATTTGGACGTTTAAAGGGTCGCTGGCACAGTTTACAGACTTGGTTAGACCTCAGCGAAACCAACATTCCCATTGCTATTGCTGCTTGCTGGGTGCTCCACAATCTTTGAGAGAGTAAGGGGGAGATGTTTATGGTGGGGTGGGAGGTTGAGGCAAATCACCTGGCCGCTGATTACATGCAGCCCCTTCGATCACCGCTTGCAGGGGCAATAAAGTCATTGTTGTTTCAAAACCATGCATTCTTTATTAATTCCTGGGAGCCTGGGAGGGGTGGGGAAGGAAGGAAGCACTGGGTGGGGTGGTGGATGAGGAGAGGAGGGAAGGACAAGGCCACACTGCACTTCAAAACTTATTGAATGCCAGCCTTCTGTTGCTTGGGCAGTCCTCTGGGGTGGAGTGGTTGGGTGCCCGGAGGGCCCACACCCCGCGTTCTTGGGCATCTGGGTGAGGAGGCTATGGAACTTGGGGAGGAGGGCGCGTGGTTACACAGAGGCTGCAGCAGTGGTCTGTGCTCCTGCTGCCTTTCATGCAGCTTCACCAGATGCCAGAGCATATCAGTTTGATCCCCCAGTAGCCTCAGCATTGCATCCTGCCTCCTCTCATCATGCTGCCACCACCTCATCTTGCTCGTCCGTCCTGTCCTCGTGTTCATTTTCTGCTTTCCTGGACTTTGCAATTGTCTGCCTCCACACATTCTGCTGAGCTCTTTCAATGCGGGAGGACTGCATGAGCTCAGAGAGCACTTCACCGTGAGTGCGGTTTTTTCGCTTTCTTATCTGCGCTAGCCTCTGGGACGGAGATGATAGGGGGAGCGTTAAAACAATTACAGCTGCGGGAGGGGAAAAAAGAGAGTAGTATTTAAAAAGAAAAAAGACATTTTAGAGAACAATGGGTAGACTTTCACAGTGAACCAAGCTGTTAACATTACATAGCACGTGTGCTTTCGGTATAAGGTCGCATTTTGCCACTTATATGGAGGGCCTACCGGTTTGAATTCTGTTGCCCAGCCCAGAACCAGTTTGCAGGCAGCCATGGTAAGCCACAGTCTTTCGGCTTCTTCAATCTTTATAACATGTCAGAATGGTTTCAGACAGCAGTGCCCTCCTTTCCCATACCAAGCACCCGTTGGGTTGGCCATTTAAAAGGAAGGGCTGCGGTTTTCAGGTTAACGTGCAGCACAAACCCAACTAATGCCCGCCCCTACTCCCCACCCAATTCTCTGGGATGATCGCTTCACCTCTTCCTCCCACTGCATGACTAGTATCAGGGAAGATCCCTGCCAGCCAAATGCGAACAGCTCAGTGTGAATGGGCCCCTCCCACTGCACGGCTAAAAGCGGGGATGATTTCTTTTCAGCCAGAGGCAAACAGCCCAGCAGGAATGGCCACCTCTGAATGTCCCCTTAATAGTGTCCCTGGAGGATTTCCACTCTATCCTCAGACACGTTAACAGACTTTTCCAGTAGCTGTACTGACCACGAATGCATCCAAGTCTTCAGGGCAAATTAATCATTAAACACGCTTGCTTTTAAACCATGTACAGTATTTTAAAAGGTACACTCACCAGAGGTGCCTTCTCTGGTTTCATGGTCCAGGAGCCCGCCTTGGAAGGGTTGGGAGGGTATTGGCTCCAGGGTGATAAACAGCTCCTGGCTGTTGGGGAGAATTTTCTCCGCTTGCCTGTTGTGCACTATCCTCCTCCTCGTCCCCAAAATCCTCATCCCTATTGCGTGAGACTCCCCCCTTGCAGGTGTCCACGGACAGGGGTGGGGTAGTGGTAGGGACACCCCCTACAATTACATGCAGCTCACCATAGAAGTGGCATATCTGGGGCTCTGACCTGGAGTGGCCGTTTGCCTCTTTGGTTTTTTGGTCGGCTTGCCTGAGCTCCTTAATTTTCACGTGGCACTGCTGCAAGTCCCTGTTCTAGCCTCTGTCCATCATGCCCTTGGATATTTTTTCAAATGTATTGGCATTTCATCTTTTGGAACGGAATTCTGATAGCACGGATTCGTCTCCCCATACAGCGATCAGATCCAGTACCTCCCGTTTGGTCCATGCTGGAGCTCTTTTGTGATCCTGGGACCACACGGTCACCTGTGCTATGAGCTCTGCACAGTTACCTCTGCTGAGGAGTTTGCCACACTGGCCAATCACGAAATGAAATTCAAAAGTTCCCAGTGCTTTTCCTGTGTACCTGGCTAGTGCATCTGAGTTGAAAGTGCTGTCCAGAGCGGTCACAATGGTGCACTCTGGGATGGCTCAGAGGCTCTGTCAATACCGTCAAATTGCATCCACACGACCCCAAATTCGACCCGGTGATGTCAATTTCAGCGCTAATTCCCTCACCAGGGAGGAGTACGGAAATAGATTTTAAGAGCCCTTTAAGTTGACAAAAATGGCTTCGTCGTGCAGACGGGTGCAGGGTTAAATAGATCTAATGCTGCTAAATTTGACCTAAACTCGTAGTGTAGACCAGGGCTAAGATTCATACTAAGGAGCCTCTCTCAGACTAAGAGAAATTTAATTAACAAAAAGAATAAGGGTACAAGGAACCTTTAAGATGGATCAAGGAAAGAAACATGTTTAAATAATTAAGACAGCCCATACATGAATCTCCAGAACAGAACTGGGGTTAAAATATTAACTACTTAGTGACCTATCTTAAAACAATGGTGTAGAATCAGCTTAAAGAAATAATGTTAAAAAGGAAAGTAGCTAAAAATTATACATATAATAAAAAGCTCTTCCAACATGCAGCATTTGAGGTGTAAGTTATATGTCAAGACAGGATTCTAGATTGCAAAGCAGCCACTTAAAGTTTTTGCAGATTTGATGAAACTGGCCCAAGGGTGGCTGCCAACTCTCAAATAGCTCTGCCGCCACTCAACCACTTCGCATGGGCAGAGGCAGCTGTTCTGCATTTGCCTCACACTAGCAGCACAAAAGGAACAAACACCTAGCTTGAAATCCCTCCAACATGGGGGATTTCCAGCAAATAGAGTTGGCATAGCCAGCTCCTACAACTCCCTCTCCCCCCACCCTTGACACAGTGACTTCTCAGGGAAAGCAATGGGAGTGGTCCCAGGGGATAGGCAGAGAATCATGGAGTCATAATTGGCTCATGGAGAGAGAAAGGGCTGTCAGAGTGATTTTAAAAATGTGGATTAGCATTATTCCACAGAAAGTTCCCATTTCTAAGAGTGTGCCAGAGACAAATGGCATTTCTAGTACACTCATCAGAGTGGCATCTAAGTACCCTGAGTAGTTAATCAGTACTGCTCTATTATTTTCATTAGCACTTTCAAGGCAAACAAAATTGACTGTTTGCCATGAAAAACAAGATCTCCAATGAAAAATGTGAAATTAAGGTTTTCACCTGAGTTTTTGTTTTGCATTTACTGCACTTGTGTACAAAAAGCCTTAGAAGATGTAAGTGTGACAGATGAAGCAGTCAAATTTACAGGTGAGGAAAGAGTTCTGGAGGTAGGTTGTGATGGCTGTCGACTGGAGCCAGGTAGTCTGCCATTGGGCTCTCATTATTGCATCCGATGAAGTGAGCTGTAGCTCACGAAAGCTTATGCTCAAATAAATTGGTTAGTCTCTAAGGTGCCATAAGTACTCCTTTTCTTTTTGCGAATACAGACTAACATGGCTGCTACTCTGAAACCTGTAGAATTAATTGTTTGCAATGGGTCTTATACTGCCAGTTTGACTCATATTTAGTAATACTTTACACAAAAGTAATCCCACTGAAACTAACCAGACTACTTGCGGAATGAGATACTAACGAGCGGGAGTACAGGTGATAGAATCAGTCCTTTGCAGACAATTTGGGTGACAAAACTAGTCCCCAAAAGAAAGAAATGGTGGTAGAACAAACACCACGATGATGAGGGGATGACTGATTATAACAAAAAACAAACAAACAAAAAGAAACTGATTTAACAAGATAGGCTACAGCCATGTCCATCAACAAAGGTGACAGACGACAGTCTCCTGCTGGCAGAGACTTATTAGTACACTGGAATCATAGTCTCCGAGATTTAGTAGTACATTTGACAGTAACTACTTGAGAATGAAAAATGTACTTTTTTTACATCTGTAGCCACTTGTAGGTCCCTTCATCCCATCTGTCCAATGCACTAAATACCTCCAGCAGAGGTGATGCTGCATCTAGCCACATAGCTTCATTTCATCAGACAGACAAGAATGAAGAGCAAGTGAAAGATGGGGAAAATATACAAAGATACTAACTCCTGGAAAAATGTCTCCATTCAGAAACAGAAAAGAACCAGAGAGGAAACATCACTAGCAGAATAACTAATCCAGGGAGCAGGGTGTCATAGGAACCTTAAGCAAACCCGGAGTTTAGTCCTAATCTGTAGATATCTTGTATTGAAGCTTTCAGTTCACTGATAAGGAATGGACTCCCACATGGTCAGCATTTGGCTATGCCTATTGAAAGGAAGGCGCCCACTCCTATTGGGCCGTAACCAGGGCGGGATGAGTAGCGCAGCTGCTCAGGGTGCAAAGTTGCAGGGGCGGGAAAATGGGGCAGAAAAAAATGATGGGGGAAAAAATAGGGAGGGACGCAAATATGTTTGCTTGACCCGGGTGCTAAAATACCCAGTTACGATGCCGCATTGGGTCATCTTGTTCGTCCTGATAAGGTATATGGAGGACAGAGCCACAGCAGTTTTCCACAAGCAGAAGTCTGTTTTACAACTTCCTGTTGCATTAAGTTCCAGCTGAAAAACTTTTGGGCTTACAAGTAGCAGTAATACTTGGAGGAAACTAGTTATGAATATGGAAACTTATTTAGTTGTATAAATCTGTGGTCACAACAACTAGCAATCCTACTGAACTGGGATTTCCAAATCATTCAGAAGATACAGACCATATTATGATGCCAATTTAATAAAAATTTGGACATGATTTTCAGAGGTACTGGATGTTTATAGTTCCCACTGACTCAAAATGGGAGCTACTGGTCTATAGCACCTCAAAGATCAGTCCCTGTATCTTTTGAGAAAGTTGTCTAACATTTAATAGAGTGTTTCCTGTAGTAGTCATCAATGAAAGAGTATAAAACGTTTTTATAAAGGAAATTTGCCACAAGTAGAATGAATTCGAGACTTTTGAGCCATTGATTGAGTGAGCCTTTAGAAGATGGGGATGAAAATATGTGAATAAGGGAAGCCACATTAAACTGATACTCGCACAATTTATTAACACAGCCAGGATCAGATTACTTTTTCCTCACATAGTCCTGATATCTGCCAGCTTCAGCCCATTCTCTGCACTGTGACAGTGTTTCCCTGATCTGTGCTACAGAAAGTGTCCGTTTTAATATCCATTGTATCTTGCAGAACCATATATGTAAATTCCTTGGATTCCGAGTAGTAACTCGGAAGCATCCTCAAAAGGCTATTGGATCTGTCACTTACAAGAAAAGGCCACACATGGCTAACCATATCAACAGAGCCAGAGCTGGATTTATCTCCAGAAGATACACCTCTGTACTAGAAGTTACGTACCTCCCAATTCTGTAGCTAAGAGGTTTATGTTAATTAACGATTGATACATTGACATCTGCCAGTCCTGGAACAAAGAGCAATACACAGCTCTTCTGAAGCACCTTGTACCTAAGTTTATCAAGGCATTTTACAGGTAGAAGGCTTCCTGTGTGTCTATTTATCTACTTAAAGGTATCCGACACATACAGTATGTAGTGTAATACTCATTTCCCTCAGGCACTCCCTACTAGACAGATCTGAGCTCTGGTCCTTATCCAATTGACCCAGCTTTTATTGTAGAGGCACCTAGCGTCACCATCAAATCCTATTCTGGCCAACGCTTACAGCGGCACTGATTGAGTCCAAAACTGCAACATTCAACACCTCAGCTGGCAAGAGCCACACTAGGACCTTCATTGAAGGTGGAGGGTATGATCGCAGAATGCTCCTCCTTCAAAAAGCCAGAACACCACATATTCTTTCCTTCTCTGGTGGTAAAAGGTTTACCAAGCCACCATCACCACCCAACAAATGGGAACAAATATAGCTATCAATTTTATTTCAGAAATAACCAAGAGATTCTGTCATTGAGGATTTGCATGAACTTCTGAAGGACTCAACAGCAAAAATGAACCACAGGGTTTTTTTTTTTTTTTTTTTTAAGTTCTCCTTTCCACAGTCTGAAGCACACAATGGTCCAACATAATCAGAAGCTAGTGAGAAGGGTAACACTAATTTGCCTCTGTCCAAACCAAGTGGATCATGAAAGCTCAGGATTTTTTTAACCAGTCTATTCAGGGAGTAGATAGAGTTTACATGTTGATAGTGATGAAGAAGCCTAGCATTTTTGCTGCCAAAACCTGAGCTTCTTGAAGCCATCTGTGTGTATGAAAGCCCAGTTTCTCAAAAAGTCAGTGTCCATAGAAATGTTCAGAAATTGAAGACTTTGAGGCCATATGACCCAGGAAAATGGATGGCACAGATAAAACTTACCTTTATCAAAAGTCTGCAATGCCTACAATTTATTAGGATAACGTTTTTGTTTTTTTAAAGCAAAAAAACACAGTTTTCTTAGCCACGAATTGAAAGACAGAAGGAAGCAGCCAAGAAGCCACACCAAAATCATTTTCATTGATTGATCAATTGCAAGGCAGAGCATAGAACATTGCACCCTCCACAAAAGGCTGTTCTGGGGCACCAGAGAGACTGAACAAGGACATTTATAAGTAACTTCAATTAAGTTGAGGAGGGCACAGCAGAAGCATGTCTGGGATTGTGCCTTCTAATAGAGCTCTTAGTTGTGAGGGTGAAATGTCATCATTTAATCAACCTACAAAAAGGAACTCCCACCCAAATGATATGACAGAATCAGAAAGAATAATCAAATCCACTCTGGAAAGAAAACGGGAAAGGTAAGTCACAGCAGGCAGAACCTTCTTGGCAAACATGAAGGGATCAGCATCTGATGAAGTGAGCTGTAGCTCACAAAAGCTTATGTTCAAATAAATTTGTTAGTCTCTAAGGTGCCACAAGTACTCCTTTTCTTTTTGCGAATACAGACTAACATGGCTGTTACTCTGAAACCCATCTGAATACAAATGCTCTTTATGATAGGAACTCCCACCATTGGTGGTATTGGACTGCTGAGTCACACCTAGCATGGAGAGAGACTTTACCTTGACAGTATTTTCAGGTACTAAGTGAATTATGATTTAATCGAATGAGCATGTAAATTTTTTTGGAATCTCTCAGGCGAACATCTCTAAACTGTCATTAGCAGAAGGTACTATATTTGAGCCTGGCTTTTAAAATGGAACCCAGCTTCTTATCACCAGGAGCCAGATACTGATGCTATTAATTGCACAGTATTCCACAACAGATTCCATTTACTTCAAACTCACAGACGAAGGTTAGCAAGGTTAGCCATCTAGCCCTAAATTAAGCCCTTGAACTATTAGGTTAATACATCAGATTAATATTATAGTATCTCGCATATTTTAATAAATGATCATATGTCCAATTAAGTTCCACTGTAAATGGATACTTAATTCTACTTTGTGATACTTGTATCACAATTATAATGCTGCAATTTTTAGCTTAAAACAAATAAAATTTTAATTTTTTTCTGCTAAATGTAGTTTAGTTCAGATTTACAAGTGAAGGTGCTAGGTGATGAATGCTGCTGCTAAATAAAGCGAAACTGTGTTAATTTAATTTTAGAATGTTAAGTAGACTCCATGAAGCTGTTACATAAAATATTATTGTCCGTTTAGGGTGCAGGATAAAATTACTTGGGTGAAAGGCAAAAGGTTTTTAGACTGTCATCCATGATCAGTCTCATTTCTGGAGTGACTGCTCACAAACTAAAACGAGGAGTGTTGGGATTTTAAACAAACACATTTAAATATTAGCTCTCACAGCTAGAGGAGGCATACATAGATGCATATTAAATTGGCAAAGTCCCCTCATTCCACACCCTGTAGCCTGAGGAATTTTAACTGTGTAGTTGATTACAAATTCTGGAACATGACTACTGAAATAAAAATATATTCTAACTCCTTTAGAGAGACCTACTGGGAGTGTGCACAATACTGCACATCATGCTGACAACCTTTGTTAGCTGTCATTTCTCATTAAATTGGTTCAGCATGTCCTAATGATTGTGCTATCTCCCAGTAGAATGAACTTTAGAACCAAAGTGTACTGGACAATTGTATCACATTACATGAGAAGTTAAGTACACAGAATGCTGAACGGAGGGCGGAAGCAGGGAAGAGTAATGCTCGGAAAGGGAGCAACTATGCTGTTAATTGCTGGGTTTTAGAACTGAGCGGATGTAGCTGGAAAACAGTAGTGCATAGCTTCTTAACGTTATATTTAGGGACATGCTATTAACCATTCAATATTCAGGAATACTTATAGGGCACCTCTCCCATAAAATACTCTGGTTACTGTTAGACTATTGCTTTGTAGTTGTTTTAGATGGGGCTACGGCAGACGATAAAGAGTTCTAGAACTAAAATTAAAAATATACAATGAATTTATTCAACAGGATGCCTGTGTGTAGGTGGGGTTGTATATTCAGTGCAACACTTGCTCTCCAATTTTTAATAGAAATATGTAAACATCCTAGTTGAGTGAGTACAAGCGACTCTTTGATAGGACATCTGACTCTCCACTCTGTCTGGAAAATTTTTAATTGTTAACCTCAAACATGCTATTTCCTGTAATCTAATGAAGCACATTTTTCAATGTAGATCTTAAAAAACAAACGAAAAAAAACCCAGCAACCCATATGAGCCTCTGTAGTAGGAATTAGTGGGAAAAGACACCACTCAAAAACATTGCTTTATACCTGCATATTAGGCAGAGTTGGAATCTGTGATAAAGTATCTATTGATATAGTAACTTCACATAAAAGAATTGTTTAGATTCTGTCACTAAGCAGACAAAATATACCTAATACATACATGAAAGGATTTCCACCAACTAGACTTCAGGGGAAATTAAGTTTCTCTTCTAAGAGAGAAGCATATCTGCCAAGAGAGCTTTAGGGAAAGAATAAAATTTAAATAGCCATTGATTCAAGTTAAGTTATAGACTAAAGGTGCAATATTTAATTTTGATCCTTAATTTGAGTTGATTCAAGGGAAGTTATAAGATGGAGAATATTTAAAAAAAAAAAAAGGCACAGAGGGCATGGAGTTCTGATTTTTAAACCCCCTTTTTACCTGAGGTTCTGTTTGCAGTATCTGAGCTCTTGCCATGGCGATCTGCTTCTAGCCACTGGTATAAGACTATATAACATAACAGAAACAAAAACAAAAAGCATGTATGAACAAACAAAAGATACACAAAACTCAAAAATGTGAAGTAGAAAAAAAACTTTCCTTCCCAGCCCTTCTCTGAAAGTTTTTACAACATGTCTAACTGAAATGTTCTCTCTCCCAGCAGATGCTTTGTTACCCTTCCATAGAAAACTGTTTGAAAAATATTTAAAGGTAAGTAGCATGTCCAAGGTAAAAAAGATGCAACCCCAGAAATAAAAATCAAGATGAGAACACAGATCATCATGTGTTGGGCACTAGATAAATGAACTGCAGATCAAATCCACAAAACCGAAATATAAATTTGTCTTGTAATTCAGTGCTGTAATGCAATTCAACTGGCTCCAAAAAGTGAATTAAA
Source organism: Caretta caretta (assembly GCF_965140235.1). Taxonomy (NCBI): domain Eukaryota; kingdom Metazoa; phylum Chordata; order Testudines; family Cheloniidae; genus Caretta; species Caretta caretta. The sequence goes on from NC_134206.1 coordinate 245,629,387, forward strand.
ATAGATTCGCACTACTGCCCTCCTTGTTGGTCAATTGTCTATGGCACCAGGAACTTAAGAGTCCATGAATAGGGTTGCCAGGTGTCCGGTTTTTGATCAGAAAGTCCGCTCAAAAGGGGATCTGTGCAGCATTTAGTCAGCACCACTGACCGGACACCAAAAAAGTCTGGTTACCGGAGTAACCATAGTTGCTGCTAGAGGAGGAGGGATCCAGACAGCACACAGCATTTGAGGAGCAGGGCAGGCAGCTGGGCTCACCGCCCATAAGAGCCCATCCCACCTTCTCAGTGTCCCAGGGCCCCGGCTCTCTCCAGACCCTTGCTCCAGGGACTGAGGTCCCCCAGCCCTGCCCGAAGTGGGCAGGCAGGCAGGCTTTGCATCAGCTCAGCCCAGCCCAGCTCTGCAGGCAGCAGCTGAGTTCTGGGGGTGGGGCGGGGGGTGGGTGGGTGGGTGGGGGAAGAAGTGAGCAACGGGGGGGGGGAAGGGAGAGGAGTGGAGAGTGAGCAATGGGGGTGGCCTGTAGTGTCCAGTTTTGAAAAATGGGCAAGTTGGCAACCTTATTCATGAACGATCGCTTCTCCGAATTGTCTATCACTTGGAAAGACATTCCTCTGCAGATGACTGAGAGAAGTGCTTTTAATAAAGAGATCTAGAATGGAATTTTTGGTTTTTAGGAGAAAACTTCTTGTTCCTCGGGTTGACAGTGGTTTCTAATTCTCTCCATCAGTTACAGCATACTGGTTACACTTACAACCTGTAAAGCAATGGTTTTCTACTCCAGAAACCTTTAAACTATTTCACTCGCAAGTTATGAGACACCTTAAAAAAAAACAAAAAACCCCAACACTTATTTGAATCTAATCATTAAATAGAATAGAGGACTTAAGAAAACCTGTTGCCTGGGGGATTCCTAGGGTCAGACAAAGGAAGAAAAATTAGTTAGGGAGACCACCAGCTAGGAAAAGTGTATGATTCTTTTGCCCACAAGTTCTCCCTCTTTAGTGGCAGAAGAGTCCATGGGGGGGGGGGGGGGGAAGGGGGGGTTCTTTGCCTCTTCTAAAAACTCAGTTATTCCGGGAAGAGCACAAGGAGGCTGTCCAAGTAGACACATAACCACAGTCAGCTCTCAGTTATGAAATTCCCAGTGCTCCAAGCTCTCTTGGTTAAATCCAGGATGTCTAATCACTGTACACTAATAAATAACCAGAGTGACTCTACAAGTATCTGCTTTGATTGGCTGCCACCATCAAAACTCCTAACTTAAACAGTTTTTAAAAAAATCATACCCTATGGACATAAGGGAGTTAAGCTCTCAACTACCAACAATTTTAAAACTATCTGCCTTATCTTCAGCAGGAAGAGATAGCAAGAAGAATGGAGTTACACAGGATAACGGGGAAAATGGGGCAACCCAATGTGCTGTGGACACATGTATCTAAATCCTGGAGTGCATAACCAAAGTACAAAGATTTATGTAATCAGACGGTTAAGCAGCTACACAAGTTAATAATGTAGCTGAAGTTGATGTACTTAAATCGACTTACTGTGATGAACTGACTGCTGCCACTCCCCCATCGACTCTGCCTGCACCTCTCGTGGCGCTGGAGTACAAGAGTCGATAGGAGAGCGCTTGGGGGTCGATTTATCATGTCTAGACTAGACACGATAAATGGATCCCAGCTGGATCGATCACTGCCCACCGATCCGGTGGGCAGTGAAGATGTACCCTTACAGGCAGCATCTGGACACAAATCTTTAGTCTGTCCCATTAAAAGGCCAACAACAAAAAAGTGCTGCTCTTTTATCCTTTGAGGTACCCCTATGCTTAAGCTTGTGAGCATTCTGAATCCTTGAAACCACAAAAAGAATAAGCATCTGTACTAGCTTGAAAAGCAGAGTTTGAGTGATAGATTTAAGTGAATTTTTAACTTAAGCTTCATACACCATTATTGAATGCATTCTCCTGACATCTTTCAGCACACCATGCTATTTAAGTAGTTGCATATTGAGCTAAAAGGATTTAGCCTCCCATTCTTTACATACTTGATCAAGTCCCCAAAATAGATGCGGATTGCTGTCTTCAGCCCTGCTTCAGAAAAGCTTTCAAGTACATGCTTTAGTCCAGGGGTTCTCAAATTGGGGGTTGGGACCTCACAGGGGGTTGCAAGGTTATTACGGGGGGGGAGCGGGGGTCGTGAGCGGTCAGCCTCCACCCCAACCCTGCTTTGTCTCCAGCATTTAGAATGGTGTTAAATATATAAAAAAGTGCTTTTAATTTATGGTGGTGGGGGGTGGGGGGTTTGCACTCAGAGGCTTCCTATGTGAAAGGGGTCACCAGTACAAAAGTTTGAGAACCACTGCTTTAGTCCCACTGATTTTGCCAATGGGATTTAAATTGGTTCTTCAGTGTTTTCCTCAGTCCATGCTCATCTTTAGTCCATATTTACTCCGACCTCCCATCCATGTCTCACTAGCCTAAACATACATAAATACAGGATCAGATTCTGACACAATTACTTCTCATTGAATAGCACCTTTCTCCATGAGAAGTGCCACTGAAGTGGACTGGAAAACAAATATCAAAGAGCAGGAGTGAGGCGCATCAAAATCTGTCCCTTAGCTAATAGAGTAGCTGCTCAATGGCAGAAAGAGGTTTTTCCAACCCTTCTTTATACAGCATGAAATACACTTTCAATATGGTGGATTGGTACAGCATTTAGTAGCTTCTTTACCATATTGTAAAGGATGTAGACATCTTGGGAAGAAAACAGCCAAAGTGCAGCATGTTAATGTAGAGACAACGTATTCCATTTCTCTTGCTAGTGCCTATTATTCTTTATACAGACAATCTGACCTCTGGTGGACATGGGGAAGAGAAGGAGGGAATGTACTTGAACCGTAGTCAAGTCAAGCCTCTTCAAGGTGTTTCAAATTGGACACCCTAAAACTGAATCACTGAAAATCACTAGTCACGTAAAGTCTTGGCCAGTACCTCTACATAAAAGAGCTTGATAAAAATCACAGCTGAAACAACGATATATGAATTCTGTTGCCAATATTAGAAAATGGACAGAAGCGCACCAAAATTAATTTGTGAGGAAAGTTCAGTAAGTTAGCAGGTTCCCAGGGTCTGCACAGCACTCTGTTGCCAATCAAAGCTGTGACAACAAAAAACAAACCACCACAAAAAAGTCCCCAAAACCAAAATCCTAGAAGCTCAGTATTGCACAACACTATAAAGTAAGCTACCAATTATAATCAACCCAGAGATAGACTGTAATTAAAATCAAGGCATTAGTTTCTCACTGAATTTTAGCAGCTCCAACAGGATACCGCCTATTCTGCGATACGTAGGTTAAACAACATGCAAGGGATCTACTTAACTTGTAGCATTTCTGTTGCCTGATAGCAACAGACGGACCTGCTGTCACTTTGATTGAACCAAATCAATTACAGCTCTGTCCTCTACCTCACTATCTCCCTCCCTTCTTCATTCCCAACTCAAGTCAGAGAGTCAATATAAATATATTCATCCAGACCACATCACACAATCTATTGTCTACAGCCAAGCTCTAAGATACAAGCGCATTTGCTCCAACCCCTCAGACAAACACCTCCAAGATCTCTATTAAGCATTCTTACAACTACAATACCCACCTGCAAAGTGAAGAAAGACTGACAGAGTCAGAAGAATACCCAGAAGTCACCTACTCCAGGACAGGCCCAACAAAGAAAGTAACAGAACCCCACTAGCCGTCACCTTCAGCACCCAACTCTCCAATGCATCATCAAGGATCTACAACCTATCTTGAAGGACTACCCATCACTCTCACAGATCTTGGGAGACAGGCCAGTCCTTGCTTACAGACAACCCCCCAACCTGAAGCAAATACTCAACAGCAACCACACACCACACAACAAAAACACTAACCCAGGAACCTATCCTTGCAACAAAGCCCTATGCCAACTGTGTCCACATACCTATTCAAGGGGACACCATCATAGGACCTAATCACATCAGCCACACCATAAGAGGCTCGTTCACCGGCACATCTACCAATGTGATATATGCCATGTGCCAACAATGCCCCTCTGCCATGTACATTGGCCAAACCGGACAATCTCTATGCAAAAGAATAAATGGACACAAATGAGACATCAAGAATTAGAACGTTCAAAAACCAGGCAGAGAACACTTCAATCTCTCTGGTCACTCAATGTCAGACCTAAAAGTCACAATTCTCCAAAAAAAAAAAAAACAACAAAAAAAAACACCAGACTCCAACGAGAGACTGCTGAATTGGAATTAATTTGCAAACTGGACGCCATTAAATTAAGCTTGAATAAAGATTGGGAGTGGATGGGTCATTATACAAAGTAAAACTTGTTTTCCCATGTTCATCCCCCTCCCTGTTACTCACACCTTCTTGTCAACTGTTTGAAATGGGCCATCCTGATTATCACTACAAAAAGTTTTTTTTCCTTCTCCTGCTAATAACAGCCCACCTTAATGGATTGGTCTCGTTACAGTTGGAATGGCAACACTCATTTTTTCATGTTCTCTGTGTATATACATCTTCCTACTGTATTTTCCACTGCATGCATCCGATGAAAGGGGGTTTAGGCCACAAAAGTTTATGCCCAAACAAATTTGTTAGTCTCTAAGGTGCCACAAGTACTTCTCATTTTTTTTTAATATAAAGAATGATCAAATGAAATTCATAGGCAGCAGGTGTAAAAAAACAAACAAAAGGAAGTATTTCTTCACACAACGCACAGTCAACCTGTGGAACTCTTTGCCAGAGGATGTTGTGAACACCAAGCTTATAAAAGGGTTTAAGAAAGAACTAGATAAGTTCATGGAGGATAGTCAATCAATGGCTATTAGCCAGGGATGGTGTCACTAGCATCTGTTTGCCAGAAGCTGGGAATGGGTGACAGGGGATGGATCACTTGATGACTACCTGTTCTGTTCATTCCCTCTGAAGCACCTGGCATTGGCCACTGTCGGAAGACAGGATACTGGGCTAGATAGACCTTTGGTCTGACCAAATATGGCCGTTCTTCTGCAAGTACTAGCACAAGAAATTTAAGTATTAGGTCTTCATATTAACATGCTATACTTGAACTTATTTATTTATTTTTAAAAGCAATTTGAAGTTTTTAATTTGCTCTTCATAATGTGAGAAGATTCAGTTTTTTAAAATTATAATACGTCATTATATTTTCCCATTCTGGAACAATTGCATCGCATAAGAGAATTCTGAACAGTACTCCTTTGATGCTTGATGTTTCTACCTTACAACAAAAGATGAGTCATGCACTTGATTTGCTCACCGTAAAGTTGTATTGTTTGGGTTAAACATAATGAAATGTTCCAAGTTCATTTTTTGCAAGTGCCAACAAACTTAAGCTGCTAACTAAACATTTAAGAGTCAAGCTTCTGTAAGGACTGGTTCATGCTTTACTTAAGTGCTTTATCTCAAGATCTGTTTTTCTGATTTCTGAAGGCATCCATTTTTTAATTTTTTTTTTTAAAAGGGAAATAGGAGGAAATATTTTCCTACTGAATTCTCCAATCTGAAAATCCTGCTGAAGTCTTCTACAATGAAAGGGTTTTGTTTTGTATTTTATGCAAGTGGAAGGGAGAAGAAATATGTCTTCCTTGTAATACAAAAAAAGCCCTAAAGCAAAAAAATATAGTAGAAGAATGAACTTTTTATACAATGAGGAATAAAGCTGCCCAGCATTCAGAATGAAAACCTCTATTTGGTGGTATTTTTTTTAATTTGGATATTTTAAGGGCCTTGGTACTTATCCTGCAGATACTGATATAGACTCAGACTTTAAGGCTAGAAAGGACCCTTAGCGATCATCTAGTCTGACATCCTGCATGTTGCAGACTACAGAACCTCACCCACCCACTCCTGTAATAGGCCCATCACCTCTGGCTGAGTTACTGAAGTCATCAAATACGATTTAAAGACTTTGAGCTACAGAGAGTCCATCATTTACACTAGTTTAAACCTGCAGTTGACTTGTGTCCCATGTTGCAGAGGAAGGCAAAAAAGACACAAGGGTATCTGCCAATCTGACTTGGAGGAAAATTCCTTCTTGACCCAAACTATGGCAGTCAGTTGGACCCTGCGCATTTTGGCAAGACCATCTGGGAAAGAATTCGATATGGTAACTCAGAGCCCTCCCCATCACCAGCCATCAGAGATATTTGCTACAAGTAGTCACAGATAGTCACATTCCATTGTGGGCAGTTTCACCACACCATCCGCTCCATAAATTTAACAAACTCAATCTTGAAGCCAGTTGGGTTTTTCATCCGCACTGCTCCCCTTGGAAGGCTGTTCCAGAACTTCACCCCTCTGATTGTTCATCTAATGTCAAGCCTAAATTTGTTGCTGGCCAGTTTACAGCCATGTGTTCTTGTATCAACTCTGGTGCTTAACATGAATAACTCCTCTCTCTCTCTCCTAATATTCATCCCTATAATGTACTAATGGAGAGCAATCATATCTCCCTCTCCGCCTTCCTTTGGTTAGGCTGAACAAGCCAAACTGAGTCTCCTCACATAAGGTAGGTTTTCATTCCTCTGATCATCCTAGTAGGCCTTCTCTGTACCTGCTCCAGTATGAATTCATCTTTCTTAAACACAGGAGACCAGAACTGCACACAGTATTCCAGATGATGTTTCAAATAACTCACCTGATGTATCCTAAGATTGCATTAGCCTTTTTTCATAGCTGCATTACCCTGGCAACTCAGTCATTCTGTGATCAACCAATACATCCAGGTCTTTCTTCTTCTCTGTCCCTTCCAATTGATAAATCCCCAGCGTATAGCAAAAATTCTTGTTGTTAGTACAAAGTTATGCACTATTAAATTTCATCCCATTTCTACTACCACTACAGTTTTCAAGGTCATTCAGATCTTCTAATAATATTCTGGTCCTCCTCCATATTAGTAATACCTCCCCAACTTTGTGTTATCCACAAATTGTATTAGCACACTCCCACTTTTTGTGGCAAGGTCATTAATAAAAATGTTAAAATAAAATAGGGATTGGTATTGGGACCTGAGTAACTCTTCTAGCAACCTCCCTCCAGCCTGAGAGCTCACCTTTCAGCATGACCTCTCATAGGCTCCCCTTTAATTCCTTTTTCACCTCTCAGTTCTTATATTAATCCCTATCTTCTCCAATTTAACTAATAATTTCCCATGTGCAACTGTATCACTATTACTGAAACCCAGGTAGATTCGATCCATTGCATTTTCTTTGTCTTAAAAATAAATAAATAAAATCAGTTATCTTAAAGATGAATATTTCACACAGAGTGCAAAGATGCCTGATACAGGTTTCCAGAAGTCCAGCAGTTTTTTCCCTTTCTTTGAAGCCCACCTCTGCTTCTCTTGGAAAACACAAAGAGTTGACGTAAGTGTGGACTTGACGTTTTCTCTCACAGTACTGTATCAGGCTTGGAACGTTTCTGTTTAAGTTTTATTCTTTAACCGTTCTTTTCCTATTTTGGCTTGCATTCCTTCCCTCTTGTTGTTAATATTAATTGTGTTGAATACTTAGTCACCATTAACCTTTTTAGTGAAGATGGAGCAGGAGAGATATTAGCACCCCAGTTCTTCTTGCTGTCGTCAGTCATTAGCTCTCTTTCTGCCCTAAGTAATGGGACTATACTTTTTTGGTCATTCTTTTGCTCCAAATGTGTTAAAAGGCAATAAGAAGGCTCTTTAATGTCCTTCGTTAGGTATAACTCATTTTGTGCCTTAGCCTTTCTGATTTTGGCCCTGCATGCTTGTGCCATTCTTTTGTACGCCTCCTAAGCAATTAGTTCATTTCCACTTCTTGTGGGATACCTTACATGCACATGTAACACACACATCCCTCCCAAAAAGATGGGCACTGTAATAGAACATTTCAAAGAGTCAAGAAATTACCCTTACCAGTTAATCAAGGTTCTTCAGTCTTCTGAAAGAACAGAGAAGACATTAAGCAAAGTAAGGATGCTTCTACAATATGGACATCATAAATTACGAGCCAGTTGATAACACTCTGCAGAGTTAACTTGTGCAGAGAAACAGTATTTTATTAACATGTTTTCTTGGTACTGTATTGTTCATTATTCTGCAATATACAAAGAAACCAAAAGGTCCCTCCGACGTATATCAGCTCTTCTCAACACAAAAAGGGAAGATGGTATATACACCTGTGTACACTTCAAAATTGTAAAAAGAGGAAATGAATGTACTCTGTATATAGATATTTTCAGAGGGATTTCCCCTTTTGTTTTTTAAAGGCACATCAAAGGGAAGTCTCAGACCATAAATATTCGTCAGCCACAGCAACTGTAACAGACACACAGCTGTGAGATTGAGATCTGCAACTCTTCTGTTGTATTTAAGACAAACAAGTAGTAACTGGCTAGCTGACAAAAGGACATTGAGAACACGTCCATCCCTTCATTATTTGGCTGCTAGCAGCTTTGGTAAAAAGACTGGAAGGGGACACATTAAACATCAGCTTACCATATGTTGTTACATAGTAAGATATCAAGGGCTCCACAGGTATAGGGAAAAACATCATGAGATCAGGTTATTGCCAGATGCCTTTGCGAATTTGTGCTAATGCATACCGGGAGTAGAATTCCCACTTCAAAAAAAAAAAAATCGAAAAAGGATACATGCATTCCTACTATAGTGAAGAAATCTGAGCACTTACATAAAAGAAGGCTTGTAGCTACAAAATTCAAGAGACCTGATGGAATTTAGAGTTCTACTAAAACTCTATAGCTAAACTATCACTTGTGAACCAAAAACAGTCAAGCTTCGGAGTAAAATATTTTTTAAAAAAATATTTGAATGAGGTTGCTTGTTAAGAGCTACAAGGAGTGCTCCCTTTTAGGCTTTAAATTCACAGTCCTCACACCAGTTAAAAATAAAACTGTTATGGTTACATATATATTACATATTCTGTACATTTTAACCCTCAAAATGCTGAATTTTCCATTCATCACTATGTTTTGTAGATGAACGTGAGTTGCTTAATTTCAGTAATCAGACTTACTACATTAAATGTGCCATCCAACTCTCTGGCATTGCATTGGTGCCTGGTAACCACATGATAAGGAGACTAGGAAACATTCTCTTGCAGCTTTGCCTTTCATAAAGTCATGGTATGTCCACACACAAGAACCTCTATCCCAAGTTCAGTGGTGCTTCCAACCCAGGGTAGCTGGCATAGCTAGGAGTGCTGGTTAGAGTGTTGATGCTACTTTCCCTCGGTCTGATCTCACTGAGAAATTGGCAGGTTGACATAGAATAAGTCTTTCAAGTGCTGACAGTCCTCCAATGCCCCCCCACAATTCCCTCCATGTGACCAGAATGGACAAGTGCACTCACCGAGAGCCTGTGAGCCAGCTGGGCTCTCGGCAGGGAGCTGCTAGCGGAACTGAGAGACCGGGTTTTCGGCTCCCCACACTGCCCATTAGGTCAGTGGAAGCAGTCCTGGTGAGCACACACACCACCAACCCAAGGAGGTTAGTGTGGACATGCACCTTGACCTAATAAAGGTCAACTTACCTTTCTTGTGTAAACATCACCATAGCTTCTTAGGGTATTTTACAATCATGTAGTCTAGCCCGTTCCACACAGTCTTGAGCTCTAGGGCATGAACAGGTCTTCCTTTTCTTTCCTTAGAAGAGGACCTAGTCCCTGCATCATCCTAAATGAACCCTCCTCCCTTCACTTCAAGACTGGCATGGGTGTTTACAGTGCACAAGGATCCCTTTTAAATAGGCAACTCTCCACTAATCACCAAAGAGTCTTGCTTGGGGAGAGGAATGAAAAAGGGCTTGCCTAATGCTTGATAGCTGGACTCTAGAAAGCATTGTAAACAGATGGAGATGCAGGGTGGAAGGGAGCCCAGGACATAACCTCATGGCAGGGTATCAGGAGTCAGCAGGTAAAAACCTCAGTCTGTACTGCATTGCTGGGATTGGAAGGACACACAGTGACTAATCTTGGCCACTTTCACCAGGGATAAGGGAGTCTGTTCTCTGCTCTGTTGAAACAGATTCTGTGCAACAAGTTCCAGGTGGAGACCAAAGCCTAGGTCACCACTAGGCCAGAAAAAGAATGAAATCATGCCAGTGCCCGTTTAACTGTGACCTGCACTTCCCACAAGGACCTTCCTCAAACTTGTTAATTGCTCAATTAAGGTACAAGGTCATGCCTGCCTTATGTAAACCATCAGCTGTTGCCATCAGTTTCAGGATAATTCGGGGAGCTACCGGGCAGAATGAATGTGCATAATATTGCAGGTGACTATGCACAACACCACAAATCAAAAAAAGTGCATCTAATGCCTGGTATACATTTAAAAGTTAGCTATCATAACTATGTTGTTATATCAACCCCACCTCACCCCACCCTGCCCTAGGGTAGAGGCAGCTTGGTCAATGGAAGAATTCTTCCAATTCTGTGTAGCTACAGCCACTCAGGAAGGTGGATTAGCTACATCAACAGAGAAATCCCTTCTGTCACTGCAGAAAGTTGATACTACAATGCTAGAGGAGCATAGCTACAGTGCTATAGGCATGCCACTGTAGAGCCCAGTAGACGTGGCCTAAGCCTGTCATCACATTACGCACGTCACTCCTGAAGGTCCCAATTTGGGTTGTAACTAGCCCCAACCCTCGTTTTCTCAAGCACTACTCTCTCACAAGTACCCAGTACCATGAGGGCCAAGGAAAGTATGCAGTTGTTTTCTCTAGTAGAGAGGGCTTTGCCAGCACAAGAGGCCATTGGAAAAAAAGTCTATATTCTGTACTGGATCTACCATTTTCACTTTTCAGCTCAGACCTTGTAAAGAACTTGGTCCGAGTAGGGAGAAAGTCAGTCTTAGTGTCCTGTGCTCTCCATTTGCAATAGGGATCAGGAGTCCAGAATGAGCGGAGTCTGTAGGTTTCTGCATAGTGGAGACGGATTCACTAGAGCTAACTTTTGACTGAGAGGCCTTGAGAAACAGGTTGTTGAGGTGGTCTCTTTTCACTTTGGACTGGAACTGGACCCAGCAGCCACAACTGAAGAAAGTTACTCTTTGTCTATGAGCCTTTTTTCCTTTGACAATTTGGTCACCCATTGTTCTGCCTAGATGGGACCTGAACTCTTGTGAATCTGGCCCTTATTGAGCAACCCTCCCCACCAGCCAAAAAGTCAGGAAGGAGCCCAAGTATGTTTTAGAAACTGCAACTGGTAAAGCAAGATCCAAGCAGTTCAGGAAAGGTTCTGTGATCTGAGTCAAAGCTGATTGGTATTTCTGCCCAGTACAAGATTAGGATGAGCATTACAAGTAACATCCCTTGGCCAGACACCAGGAACTGAATTCACTCCCCAAGAAGAAAAAACCCCAGTGCTCCAAGTTTTGAAACAATAGCTCTATTTTATAGGTCTTGCAGCATTTCTCACCCCCTTCCACAGATCATGCTAGATTCCTCAGTGCATTAGCCACTGTGCAGCCACATTTCTGTAGCAGGCGAGGAATCCCTAACAATGAGTCATGAGTGAAATACTTCAGAGATTTTTTTACACAGCTGTAGTCTAGGCAGTGTTCCTACTAATACTGTCTGAAAAGCCTTGTTGCTATTGCCTCCCTGCAGGGAAGCTTTCTGCAGCTATCCTGACATTGGATTAATGCTGATTAGTCCTGACACAATTCTGGTGTAGGCTCCCTGCCAGGCAAAAGAATGAACAAAATTGGTTTGCACACAGGCCAGACGACAGCTGCAGTCACTCCAGCTCAAAATCTGTCGAATGAAAACCATTTTCTTGTTTACCAAGATGAGGCTAAATTAGCTCAGCATGAGACAGAAGGATAAAACAATTGCTGAAAACCAGCTATCCGAGCTTAGTTTAAAGGTGTGAAATAAGACATGGTTGAGGAAGAGATCATTTTTGGCTTGAAATAAACCCTAGGGTAAGCAGTACAAAATGCATGTTCAAAAGCTTTGTTTCAAATGCACCCTCAAGCTGGAACAATTTTATTTCCTTAATTATTTAAAGAGGACTTGCAAGTGTAAGTAACAAAAACTTATCAGTTATATGTGTGGAATGCCCTCAATTATCAAAGCAAGAGTGACTTCCAGCATAGGATTTACGTCAAGCATGCATTATTTCCTCTTCCCTTTATAGGCCCAGTTGTTTAGTTCCACCATGCACCACAGGCTCCCATAACGCCATAAGCACACTAGTCTTGTGGGAGTAGCGGGGGAATCACTATAAATATTGTGGGAAGTTACAAGTTGGCTCCAGTCTAAGAAAGCATCTATCAAAGCATTTTATACTGGCACCCCTCACCCGGAGCATCTTCCGCACAAGAATAGAGGCACGTCCAGTCTGTATTTTATCTAAAGATACACCTGAATATTAAAGCACAAAACTTTATACCTAACTATGAAACTACATATTAATGAAGACAGACTTCACAATGTTTTACCCTGCCCCAGGGCTGACTAGAGTCTACACCAAGACAGTGGAACACAGAATGTTAGTAGCATTAGCAAGTGCTGGGACAGCTCACAGAAAGAACTGGACAATCACAACTGGGGCAAAAAAATGCAAGGAAAGGTTGATTTAATAGGATATATGATGATTGCTTTCTCTTGCCCTGAGATTTTGAAGAATTCAAGATATTTACTAAAAACATTTTAAAGATGAGGGAGGGAGGATAAGAAAGTAAGCGTATCTACCACTAAACTGGGAGGAGTGGTAGATACGCTGGAGGGGAGGGATAGGATACAGAAGGACCTAGACAAATTGGAGGATTGGGCCAAAAGAAATCTGATGAGGTTCAATAAGGATAAGTGCAGGGTCCTGCACTTAGGACGGAAGAACCCAATGCACAGCTACAGACTAGGGACCGAATGGCTAGGCAGCAGTTCTGCGGAAAAGGACCTAGGGGTGACAGTGGACGAGAAGCTGGATATGAGTCAGCAGTGTGCCCTTGTTGCCAAGAAGGCCAATGGCATTTTGGGATGTATAAGTAGGGGCATAGCGAGCAGATCGAGGGACGTGATCGTTCCCCTCTATTCGACATTGGTGAGGCCTCATCTGGAGTACTGTGTCCAGTTTTGGGCCCCACACTTCAAGAAGGATGTGGATAAATTGGAGAGAGTCCAGCGAAGGGCAACAAAAATGATTAGGGGTCTGGAACACATGAGTTATGAGGAGAGGCTGAGGGAGCTGGGATTGTTTAGCCTGCAGAAGAGAAGAATGAGGGGGGATTTGATAGCTGCTTTCAACTACCTGAAAGGGGGTTCCAAAGAGGATGGCTCTAGACTGTTCTCAATGGTAGCAGATGACAGAACGAGGAGTAATGGTCTCAAGCTGCAGTGGGGGAGGTTTAGATTGGATATTAGGAAAAACTTTTTCACTAAGAGGGTGGTGAAACACTGGAATGCGTTACCTAGGGAGGTGGTAGAATCTCCTTCCTTAGAGGTTTTTAAGGTCAGGCTTGACAAAGCCCTGGCTGGGATGATTTAACTGGGAATTGGTCCTGCTTCGAGCAGGGGGTTGGACTAGATGACCTTCTGGGGTCCCTTCCAACTCTTATATTCTATGAAAGAATGAGTCTTGCAAAACTGAAGGGATCTGCAGAACAAAAATAAGTCTCATGCCAAAATTTAAGACCCAAGACACCTTGGGAAATGATAGTGGTGCAGCAGTGCCACTGTAGTTAAGGTTGCATCACGACTTCTGTTTAAACAAACAATTCTAAGTCCTCTAAATTCAACATGCTTAGTCGGATTCCTTTGACATTTGGTATGCCACAGTCAGATGAAGACTACTGTTAGAGACTCAAATTTGGGGTCATTCCATCTACAGGTTACAGAAATATAAGCCCTGAATAGAAGAGCCATTTTTAAAAGTTTCCATGAGAGAGGTTTTTTGTTTGTTTTGTTTCATTTATATATACACGTAGATCTAGGTATTAACTACTGATGTAATGAAGGTCAAAAATGGTCTCATTCTGTCAAGTTGTACACAAGGAACTGCATGGCACCCACTACATCTTTGGGGGACCCAAACGGAGAATGATATTTAAGAACATGTTCACTTCACTCGCACAGTGCATAGTCTGGAAGGATTACAGTGCATATGCACGAATAAAGAAAAAAACGCAAGGGTTTATGTGCAGCCATTCTACTTGCATGGGTAGTTCAAGGAAACAACCACTACTACACCGGTGAACACCCCACCAGGGCCATTTCTAGGCTGAAGCTTTGTACCCCTGTGCAACAAAGATTTAATAATTCACACGGCTTGCTACAACTTGTCTCAATTATAATGTGTGTTTCTATTTTATTGGGAGGTTCACTGTGAACACAACAGTCAAAAAAATTTGTTGCATCAGTGTGGAGGAGACCAAGGAGTGGGAGCTGAGTGGGGGACGATGACAGCGAGAGGGATTGCTAGAAGAGGGAAATAAAGGCTGGTAGTAGGCAAGCCTTGGCTTAGTTGCTTGAGAAAATCTGTTCTTTACTAGCCCGTAGGTGTGGGGTACAACATAACATGGGGATTGCTGACAACAGGCTGGTTTGGGTCAAGAGAGGTGGCCCATGTTGGTGTCATGTTTTGCCCACTCTGCAGCATTTAACTGGTGACGTAAGAGGTTATGATCTACCAGACATTGTGGTGATTCACTTGGGAAGAAATTATCTGGGCCTTATTCCTGCTGTGCACCTCATACAATGTCAGAGATTTGCTTCCAGGAGCTACAATAGTTTTCTCTGATTTGGCTGAGCATCAGACCAATTGCTACAGCAACAGTATGAAAGTTACTGAGTGTTGGGGGAGGGGGGAAATCTGAGGTTTCATGTCTGACACCTCCCCCCCCACATTTCTTGTAGAGAAACACAAAACGGTCAGTCGTTCAGATCAGAAATGCTTTGTGATTTCTCTTGCTAGCCCTGCCACAAACTCCACCCTCCAGCCATTCTGAAACACAGGCAGGAACACAATTCCACTGTAACATAAATGGACACAAATCAGATGTCAAGAATTATAACATTCATAAACCAGTCAGAGAACACTTCAATCTCTGGTCACTCGATTACAGACCTAAAAGTCGCAATATTACAACAAAAAGACTTCAAAACCAGACTTCAACGAGAGACTGCTGAATTGGAATTAATTTGCAAACTGGATACAATTAACTTAGGCTTGAATAGAGACTGGGAGTGGATGGGTCATTACACAAAGTAAAACTATTTCCCCATGTTATCCCTCCCCACCCCCCGTTCCTCAGAGGTTCTTGTCAACTGCTGGAAATGGCCCACCTTGATTAGCACTACAAAAGGTTCTCCCCCCCCCCCCCCCCGCACTGATATTAGCTCATCTTAAGTGATCACTCTCCTTACAGTGTGTATGATAACATCCATTGTTTCGTGTTCTTTGTGTATATAAATCTCCCCACTGTATTTTCCACTGAATGCATCCGATGAAGTGAGCTGTAGCTCATGAAAGCTTATGCTCAAATAAATTTGTTCGTCTCTAAGGTGCCACAAGTACTCCTTTTCTTTTTGCGAATACAGACTAACACGGCTGCTACTCTGAAACCTGTAACATATTGTCCTTCACTCCAGGTGTTGCATATGAGTCAGGTTATAGGAGGCAGGGGAAGCAACAGAAAGAGAAATGTTTGTATACCAGAAAATAAAGGCATCTCCCTGAAGTATTTACTCCTTGCAGTGAGTGGGGCCTGGGTACAATAGTGGAGAGGATCCAGGTTGGAGGGAGGGGAATGCAGTGAATGGATCAAGGAATGGCTGGGAAGGTCTGCTGCAGCACCGGTTGGTGGGGCCCAGCTAATGTGGCGGGGAAGAAAGGGGTGGCTGTCTCGACAAGCAGATTGCAGGTCATGGTATGTACAACTGCCTAAATGACTATTAACTCCTAGCAACATATCTTTTCCTATTAAAAAAATCCTAAGAAATTCAAATGATAAACTACATTAATGCAGAGAGTTAAGGTGGGATGTCATCCCCTTGCATAACATTGAGTTGAGCAAACCAAACTTCTGAAAGACTGGAAATGCAGTTAAAGGTTGCCCATGCAACTTTACACTGCCCTCTTTCAACAATGTCTTGTTAACACACATACCCAACCCCACAGCTGCTGAAACATACAAGCTCTTCACCTCCTTTTACAACCCACAGCATTCCATTTAACATATTAAAGGACAAAAGCGGGAGGCTGCCCACACCACCTTCCCTCTGTTTTCCTAGAGCTGGCAGTAGCCAATGGGAATTATTTGGATCAACTCCAGGGGCAGCTAGTGTATCAGGCATACTTTGGAGTTCCTCTATTCCAAGGCTGAAGTGTCAATAAGCATGTCTTATTTAAAACTCTTCTGGGAATAAGAGAAGGGAGTTCTGAGGCTTATCTTTCACTTTTTGTTATGTCTGTAAATACAATAAGACATCTGTAGCTGCTGCCATTGCAGCCTTGAGAAGTGCCTCCTCCACAACTAGAGAACACCTGACACTGATGAGGGAGAGAAAGACGTGAGCTAGGGAGACATTCACTGAGATCCTGCAAGCTACTGCTGCATCAGACCACGAAGAGGGTCTGGGGGGCGAATATGGCAGATGGGCTGGAGAAGGAAAGAGCAGACAGGAGAAAGGTCCAGGAGCCTCAATAGGAAAAGGGCAGGGAAGTGCGCAAGGACATAATGGGGCTTCTCAGGCAGCACACATGCATGCTTACAGGTCCAGCAGTCACAGGCTCACCTCCCTTTGCAGAGCTCAATTTCCCTTCACCCTGCCTCCCCCAACATTCCATATGGCATCCTGGGGCCATATCCCTACCCCTACTATGACATTTTTGAGTGCAATCCAGATGAGCAAGGGGCTGTGTCACCCTTGCCCTGCAATCGGGGGTGCCTCACAATGCTTTGCTGCTGTAGCTTCCAATCTGGGTCTGTCACAAAAAGCATGCAGGTCACAGCCTGAGTGTTGTGTATAGCTGCAGCCCTAGTCCAGCAGCTCTGACCCCAGCAGCCTGCCAGCAACACCGGCTTCCACCAGCGTTGGTTACTACTTGCCGGGTGACCCAAAAAATGCACTCCTAGTCCTGTATTTCCCCGCAAAACGTGTTCTGCACTGTCTAGTCCTTTCCTGGACAGTTAAGCTATGTTAGGCCTATTGCCTCTCTAAGTAGATTGAGAGCCAACAGTTTGCTACTTTAAAAGGAGTTACCCACATAATTCAGTTTACACACAAAACACTGGATTAGTTTTGATTAGAGAATAAAACAAGCTTATTTAACTACAAGGAGATAGATTTTAAGGGAGAACAAGTATAAGGCATTAAAGTCAGAAATGGTTACAAGAGAAACAAAGAAAATGGTTCCTAGTGCTAAAACTTCATCTTGAACCAAGTCTAGTTTAAGCCCCTTACCACATGTTCCCAGTAACACTGCTGATCAAATTCCCCAAAGCCCAAAAACCATTTCTTTGGCCCTTCCTTGCCAAAGAAGGGCCACTTGATAGATGATAGACCAGGTGTCATCAAAGTTGATGGGCAGAGGTATCAGCTTGTCTTTTGTCTTTGAGAAACTGGTTTACCCAGAACTGACTGCTGAACACATTTCAAACTTAATTTCAGCTCATGTTTATAACTTTACATATAATGTTACTACACACATCATGATATTATTGACCAGTGCGTTACTAGTTTTCAAATGATCCCTCACAAGGCATATTTTGTACAAAGATTATTGCAATAGTATGTAGGATGTGAATACAGGGGTGTGTTCTTTCATAGTTACCACTCCATACCACATCACCAACTGTGGAACTCGCAGGTCAGGGTTATATTTAGCTGAAATGGACATGAACGTTCTCTAGCATTTTAAGATTAAAATTCTGTTCCATTAATTTTATAAGTTTGCACAGTTTGGGCTTTTAATTGTACAATAATGCTCTGTACCTTTTTGGTACGCAAATTTTTTTTTTTAAAATAAACTCATTACAACATATACTGCAGAATGCCCAGTGCTACTCAAAGTATGCATTGCTTCTAATACAACAGGATCACAGAAAACAATGTAATAATCATAACTGTACAGTAAGCACAGCATAGTTCATAGATTTAATAAAAGATCATGTGATATTCATAAATGCACACTAAATATTGTGACAGGTTTCAGAGGAACAGCCGTGTTAGTCTGTATTCGCAAAAAGAAAAGGAGTAATTGTGGCACCTTAGAGACTAACCAATTTATTTGAGCATGAGCTTTCGTGAGCTACAGCTCACTTCATCTGATGAAGTGAGCTGTAGCTCACGAAAGCTCATGCTCAAATAAATTGGTTAGTCTCTAAGGTGCCACAAGTACTCCTTTTCTTTTTACTAAATATTGTACAATTCCTAACAACCTCCAAAACTTTAGGGCCAGATAGAGCACAGTCCACCATATGTTATTGTGGCTGTCCATTAAAGATGTCTTCTCAAGGCCTCCCTCAACCCCATAGCTCCGTGTTGAGCTCTTTGAATGGCCCGTGTCTGGCTGTTCAAAGTCAGCAAACAGCTGTCCCACCTCCCCCTTCCCTTTGGCAGCAAATTTTCCCTCTCTGAATCACACATTATCCATGACACAACAGGCAGCTATAACCATTTGGATACATTTCTCACTGAGATCTAATCTAGCAAGTAAACACCACTAACATCCCTTCAATCTGCCGAAAGCACATTCAGCTGTCTTTCTGCATTTGCTAAACTGGTAGTTGAATCTTTCCTAAAAAGAAAAGGAGTACTTGTGGCACCTTAGAGACTAACCAATTTATTTGAGCATGAGCTTTCGTGAGCTACAGCTCACTTCATCGGATGCATACCGTGGAAACTGCAGCAGACTTTATATACACACAGAGAATATGAAACAATACCTCCTCCCACCCCACTGTCCTGCTGGTAATAGCTTTCCTGTCTTTCTATTGGCATTTCAACATCACCAGTGGTAATCTGCCACTTGGGGCGGGAGGAGGAGTCCCTGCTTGCAGCTTCCTGAACAGTCGTGTGTTCTTAAAGATGAGAGAGTCATGCACCTTCCCTGATGAGCACACACTGACCTTTGTGACGCATCCCTGGTGATCCACCAACACTTGCATTAACCATAGAAAAGTAGCCCTTTCTGTTGACTTACTCTGTGACAAGGTGGGCTGGTGCCAAAAAAAGGGGATATGCGAGCAGTTTATCACCCCACCACACTTTGGGAATGACATCGCTGAAGATCCATCCATTATTTCTTACACATTGCAGAGTGTCACATTCTTGTCGAACAGAAAACAATCAACGGCCCTATAAACTTTCATGGCAGCTGCCCTCAATGTGTTTTTTGCAACTCCAAAATCATCTCCCACTGACCTGTAGCAAAACAGCATTGCAAGCTTCTATAGTGCGATCACGACTCGCTTCTACATTGTCAATGCACCTTTCATTCTGATGTCTACATGCTGGAGGGCTGGCGTGAGCTAAGCATACAGATCAAGGAATGTGGCCTTTCACATCCAAAAATTCTGCAACCACCACTTGTTGTCCCAAACCTGCATTGTGATGCGATCTCACCAGTCATTGCTCATTTCTCAGGCCCCAAAGCAGCACTTGACCATGTGCAACTACTCTGTGAATGCCACCAACAAACTTTTTGTTGTTTTTTTGCTATGTCCGGTAGCAATCTGCCCTCAAAGAAATGGTCATGTTCCCCCATTGTGTCGTACTTCCTGTGGCTCTGCAAATACCAGAGGATCATTCATCCTGTATTTTCAACGTTCATGACAACAATGCAGAGCTGTATTGGCTCCATGCTTCTGTCAGAGATGGCAGACAATGACAAGTGCCATATGGGTTTATGGGATTTTTTTAAAAAAGGCATGGAAGTTATGGGATAGGAATGGCATTATTGGCTAAAGAAATTTCCATGATGGGAATTTGATCCCTTGCTCCCAGCCTTACTGCAAAACTTGTGTGCACCCCACAACACATTGCAAAAATACGCCAAATTGTATGGCACCAATGGGTGGTTGGTGGATTACACACTTGGATTCCTATCCATAATGCACCACGCTTTGCATCAACACAAGCACTCCTCGTGATTACGTGCAGCACACACGACATACTTACGCCAGCATAACGCCGCCATAGTAAGTTCCGCAGACCAAAGTTTGTCGTGTAGACATGGCCTCATCATGTGACCTTGGGGAAGTCACTCAATCTACCCTGTGCCTCAGATCTCCATCAGAGGGATGTTGAGAGACAAAAGCCACTAATGATGGTGAGACTCAGATATGTGACAGGGGACATTTGCCTAAACAGATACAGACTGGTGAAACAAACATGGTAAAATATTTAGTTTTTTAAAAATACACTTTGCTCTGAAAAGGGTTATAGTTGCATGAAATATTACCTTTGAGATAGTTATTTGAATTATGAAATGATGCAGAGATCTTTTGATTTTAAGATATTACAATCATACTCTTCAAGCACTACTGCATTCAAATTTAGTCTTTACAGTATGCATCCACATGTGCAGACCCAAATTGCATGAGCCAAGTTAGCTTTACAAAAATGATTGAGGTTACCCAGTCTACTGCAGTATATATTAACGGGAGGATTGTTACATTTCTCTTTAGCCCTTCAAAAAGCATAAGTGCTCTACAACTTAAAATCCGTGACCCCAATAATGAAACTTTCTCCCCCACCACACCAATTACAATGTCACCGATATATAAGAATTTCAAAGCAGTGTGTGTTCCATAGCACAATCCATCCTAACTTGGTGTCCTCTTCAGAGGAACTGATTGAAGAATTTTGGCCACTTGGACTTTAGTTTGCCCAAGTCATATGCTGGGATGACACAAACAGCAGTTTATAGTTCAATTAATAAGTCAGGATAATGCAGCTGGATGAGACAGCCAGACCATATGACCTTTTAATCATCTTAAATTAATGTCTGTAGCCTGTTTGAATGGATGCAACACTGGAGTATTTTAGTTCCAATGCATCATGTTGAAAGCAGCTCAGAAGACCATGGATGCTCAAAGCACTGAGCCCTTTCATCACAAACACCCCTGTAGCCCTTTTGGCCACCAACTGTTCCTTTGTTCACCAACAAGCTCACCTCTTCTCCCACCACCCCATAGCACCAAGCTTGTTTCTTCCAGCTGAGCACTTGCTTCGTCTGAGTCTGTTTTTCCTCCTATTCGCCTTCTTTGGCTCTCTGTAGCCATCTCATTTCCTCACTTTTCCAGCTCCCAGATTTTTTCCCTCAGCACTCTTGAACACAATTTGGGAAAGAAGAGTTAACTTGCACAGCACATTGGCTAATTTTTATATCAGACTGCAGAGAGGAGGTAGAAAATTGTTCAGTGTTTGTTGAATTAATCAATTATGAGCTTTGTTATTCTTTATCTCATTGACCTAACTGCTCCAAGTGACTCAAAACGGAAGGGAGGAAAGGGAATATGATGCTGGCAGATCAGGTGCCAGCTCATGCTAACGCCCCAAGCCTCACTGAATACTGACAAGGGCATAGCTAGAAATCAGTCTGGCTTACCAGTGGGTTAGTATAGTTAAAATAGATATTCGTGTTCTAAGACTGTTTAGACTTAATGGAATGCTTGTAGGATGCTGCAGGTATTAATCCTACTTCTAGTATCTGAATCCCATGCTATAAAGGTAACATTTAAGTGTTTGCTCTACAATGGTAAAATGTTTGTTCAAAAACTCACCTCACCAAACAGGAAAAAACTTAACCTAATGCAAAGTGCTGGATTCCTACAGAAGGTGTTATCTCCTGCCTCTCCAAAACACAAACACTATTGAATCCAAACGGGCCATTGTGGAAGAGAGACTCTGTCAGTTGCTCCCCTCCACCCTACCCATGAAGAAGTTATATGCAGAAGCGCTCAGCCCATCAGCTTGGGCTCTAGGGAGCTGGTGATACAAATCCCTGATTAGAAGGAATCTGGGTCTTTTTATGCCGTTTAGACTCTAAGGGGCAAAGATTCCTAAACAAAAGCAAGAGACCCCCAAGCTGTTTGGCTTGGGTTAGCCACAAAGGACAAAAGCTTACTTGTTATAGAAGTTTCTATTACTTTTTGAACTTGAGCATACACACAAATGAAATGTAATCCTATCTGTTTTAACCTTGTAAGTAACTCCCTTATTTCTTTCTCCTTGTTAATAAATCTTTAGTTTGTAGTCAATCCTGTAACAAAACTAACTGTTTCTTTGGAGCGAGCTCTAAAGGGCAAATTGACTTGGGGTAAGTGACTGGTCCTTTGGAGGTGGGAGTAACCAGAATATTTTGTGATCTTTAGCATAAAGTGACCATCTATCACAGAATCCATCTTGCCTGGGTGGCAAGATAGATCAGAATGTCCAAGGAGACCATCCGACTCCATGTTATAGCTGTATGGTGCCTGAAAAGTTTACACTTGTTATTTGGTTGGTGAAATCTAAGCATCTAACTCACAACCAGTTGGGGGGAGGCTCGTCTCCGGCTTCTTAACCATCTGCCCTGAGGCTGGTATTCTTGCTTATCACTCACTCCACAATGTGTGACATGGGAGTGAGGAAGAGTTCAGTCTATGGAGACCTTCACCCACAGGGTGATCAAATTAGAGGCAAAATGAGCCACACTGACAGTAAGTCACAAACCAAATGTGCTGCATCTGATTTTTCTATCTATTCACAGCTTTATCAGCAATAAGGCGGCCCCAGTGTGGAGTGGAGAACACAAAAATGACTGATATTTATTTGCAGATGTATCGGACCTAGTTAAAAATAGTTCATCATATTTTTATTCTTTTTCCTCTCTAATATTTTAAATTCACCAGTTTCACATGAGCTCAGGTCATTTATGAAACCGCAAATAAAAAAAATCCTCAACCCACTTAGTTTAAAACTTTAGTTTTAGTTGCTTAAGGTAAAACCCCAAAATGTAACCTCTTTCCCAATAAACCTTTATTCTTGTACAACGTGCACAGACAGCTCACTATAGTAGCATATTCTCTTCTCCAGTAGTAATCCTGCAGTTTTCCTGGGGTCAGAGAGAGAATGCATACTTCGATAGCTAGGCAAATAATATAGTCATTTGTCTATTTGCAGGCAAAGGGTTTTTGAGACTCCTCTTCCTCCTCCTATCGCTCTCATTTCATTGGAAGAAATTATGCAGAGCTGAAACTCAGCCAGTGACAAGAAATATGGATACCTCCCAATCAGTTACAGCAGAACCTGACTGCCTGGAAGCAGCAGAGAAGAGAGGCTTTATTGAAGAACTTATCCATTAAATTGATTAGATTGGAGGAGTTCTTCTTTGAGCATATGTAAAAAACTGCAAACCCAGAAAAAAAGCCATGCACCACATGAGCTACTTTCCCTGCCTCAGACTACGTACATCTTGCTAAGTCAGCAAGCAGAGCCTCTCCACACACACACACTTACTTTATGTAACTGCAATCTTAACATATAATCTTAATAGTGCTATCATAAAGGAGATTTTCCCACTTTCCAATAATTGAGAAAAACCTTTAGAAGAGGAAGTCTAGCCATATACTCCTAGGTTTGTTTTCTTCCAATAATAAGCCAGGCTCTGCACTGCAGACGTGTAGACACACAAACCAGTAAGATTTGGTGCGACAAGGACTCCCTTTCCCAGACATGCACACACCACATGCGCACACAAATATTAATTTAGCAACAGTTAGAACAATTTCATCAACTATCCCAACACAACACCACAAAAGATATAAAAACACTGGTTATAACCCAAAACATGAACAGTTTACATTGGTGGAACAAAAGAAGAAATTATGAAGACTCAAGATAAGTTTCAATGTGGAGACCTAGACTCTAGGTAGTAACACCAAATGAAATCTTGGGTAAAAACCACATATTAAACCTTCTGTGCAGAGACTACTAATGCATGCACTCTGTAGCCAAAGGCCACATAAAATAAGGCATCCATATCTAATCTGTAGAGTTTAGGAGACAACATGGAACAAATTCCAGGTGACAATATAGCAAGTTCCCCTAGCAGAGGTGGAATTACACTTAAGCACAAGTTGTCATAGCTTCAGCTATAAATTAAAATTCGTGGTAGCTTAGGTACCTGTGACTTGATCACACTTATATGCAAATAGAAATAAAGTTCAAACTGGTAATGTGTGTATTTGCTTTAGAAGGGCCAGTTCCACAAAGTTGCCAGCAATTCTGAGACAAATCCACTGGAAGAGAGAGTTGGGGGGGGGGGGGGGTGAGTACGTGAATGGTAATTGGAAATGGTTTATGATAATTTTACTAGATGGCCAAAAATCCACAATCCCACAACCAAAAAAAGGAAGGTCACATTGATTTGAAAGAAGACCAACCTGGCTTAGACGAAGCAAATGTAGCTATAAAAATAAAAAGCAGAGTAATAAATGTAAGTCAGAAGCTAGTAACTGTAGAAAATTGATAAGGGAAGCAAAAGGACACAGACCTCTAGGGCCACTAAAGTTAAAGGACAAGAAGAAAGTTTTGTTTTATTTTTTAGGGACAAGTAGAATACTAACAATGGTATTTGTCCATTACTTGATGGAAGTGGTTGAATTTATTTATTTATTTAAAGCAATGAATATTTCTCTTCTGTATTCAGGAAAAGCCAAAAATCAGCTGAACATGAGCTCCCAGTGCAATATTGTATCAAAACGTTTAACGTGATCCTTGGATGTACGAACAGGGGAATCTTGAGTAGGAATAGAGGAAAATCATATTTACCTCTTTATTCCAGGTTGCGAAGATTGCACTAGTTCCAAAATACTTTGTCCAGTTCCAAGGTCAATGCTTCAAGAAAGATGTTAATAAATTGGAGTGACAGTTAATAAATTCTTGTGGCTCAAATAGGAGCCACAAGAATTATTAAAGGAACTGGAAAATGGGCCTTACAGTGAAACTTGAGGAACTCAATCTATTTAGTTTAAATAGAAAATTAAGGGGTGACTATCAGTCTAAGAGTACGAATATTTGATAACGGACTCTTCGTTTTATCAGACAGACAAAAGGTATAAAAAGATCTAATGGCTGAAAAGTAAAGCTAAACAAGTTCAGATTGGAAATATGTTGCAAATTTTTAATATTGAAGGCAATTACCCATTGGAACAACTTGACAAGAATGGACTCTCCATTTCTGGCAGTTTTAAAAATCAAGACTGGACTTTTTAGAAAAAGATATGCTCTAGTTCAAACAGAAATTTCAGGTAAGTCCGATGACCTGTGTTACATAGGCAGTCAGCCTAGATGATCACAGTGGTCCCTTCTGGCCTTGGAATCTATGAGAAAAAGTAACACTGGTGAAACTGGCTGCCCTGACTCTCCCCCCCACTATCAGCAGGCATGGGTTATTTCTGAAGACAAGTCAATGCTTCTTGAGCCATTACCATTAGAGTCTTCGAATAAATTAAGGAGCTGCGTCAAATGCATTTCAAAACAGTATATAAGGGATCAGGCATACAGTCTTATCCACTGCACTCTGATGCAAGATCCTGAATATCTCTGTTTAGCTCAAAAAAGTTTGTCTCTTTCACCAACAGAAGTTGATCCAATAAATATTACCTCACCCACCTTGTCTACAAAGATAGCCAATATTTTTTACTTCAACCCTCCAGCCTTTGGGTGTCTGCCAAGGAGGAAGGAGTGTCACGCTTTGGTGAAGTTATCCAAGGTAGAGGACAAGAGCCTGACAATGCAACTGTATGGGTCACATAGATTATAAACAAATGAACACCCAAGAGCCTAACAAGGTATGACTGGAAATTTTGATACTGAGAGTTTGGCAGAGTTCTCTGCTTGCTTACTTGTGGATAGTGCTGCCCTAAATTTGCATCTTGGAAGGAAGGAGACGAATTGGGACATTTTCCACTATGTCCTCGAACCTCTGCCTGGTGCTATGGAGCAAAGAAATCTGGCATCTGAAGTTAGCTTTGGAGGCACCAAAGTAAGCAGCACAGACAGGGCAGAATGACCTAGCAACTGCTGAAGATACCTTCTGCCACCAAACCTTCTTGCTGGACAATATTACTCACACAGAAAAGGCCAGCCCTTCCACTGATGCAAAATGAAAGGAGAAGAAATTCTTGTTTAAAAAGATCAAAATCTGAAGCCACATGTTCAGTTATGGACACAAAGCAAATCAGAGTGAGCACCTAGGTGTCTGTATAGAAAGCCTAGAAATAGAGAAATTTACCTGAACTCTAAGTTTCAGTTAAATTCTATGTTTGCAAACTACTTTGTGTGGTTACCACTGAGAAACTCTCCAACTTTATATCCAAGACAAATTATTTATAAATTATATAAAAAGCAAGTACTGTGGAAGATTTTAAGCATCTCAAAATCAACCATGACCACCTTTCAGGAATGACAATTTTGCTGATGCAAAATAGAAGAGGTTTGCAGAGTGGAAAGAAGCCAATCCCAGTTACTAATCTAGTAGTCAACAGCCACAATTAAACATTTGACTCCATAGCGGATTTGTTGCTATGGCATTATTTACTACAATGGCATTTGAAATTCACTTCTGCCAAAAAGGTATTATTCAAAGTATAAATCTCAAATTTAATACAGGACTAGCAGTCTGCTTAGGGTTCTGTCATCTCTTTGTTAAGAAGTAGGCATTGAAATAGATTTGTATTAATCCACATAATGTTTATGTATCAAGATCTATGCTACTGAATGCAGAAACAGAGCAGTGCCCCCCCAGCATATTTAGTGATAACTTCAAAAGGATGTTGAATTCTGAAGACCTGGCCATCTCTATTGCTTGGTTTATAGAAGTTTTTGCCCATTGGCTATTTATTGCCATTTTTTATGCTCCTGGATCAACATAATTTATTCTTGCATGTTAACATAAATAGAAGCAAGGACTACTGGCAAGTTAAATGAAGTCTGCAGCCACTTTTGATTATTTCCAGCATTAGTTTAATAAAGGAGTGGGAAACAAATCCTTAATTCACAGTTTGTACTCCCCCACCACCACCTTATAATATTACACAATGTTTTTCCCCTTTCTCCTGCTTTAGAATTTTTACCACCTGCTTATTCATATTCTCTACTCATAACTCAAAATCACACAGAAAGTGTATGTTACATAAAATAATTTGATTTTCTTTGCTCCTCCTCCATGATGGCCCAGTATCTGTCTCTCTCCCCCTCCAGCCCCACAGTCCGACGATAGAACAGATCAGACCAGACAAGAAGTGGCCATAGACCTATGTTTATGAATTCCACGATTGACTTAGCTGTAGTGGCACCATTTTGTGACCTTTCAGCGGGCAGCATCCCAACAGTGCCCATCTCTTCTCTAGGACCCCTGTGAGGTAGGGAAGTATTATCATCCCCCTTTTTACTGATGGGGAATGGAGATACAGAGAGGTTAAGTGACCTGCCCAAGGTTACCCAGGAAGTCTGTGGCATAGCAGGGACCTGAACCTGGGTCTCCCATATCTCACATCAGTACCTCAACCACTGGGCCTCTTTCCTCCCATATCCACAAAGCAACAAGGGGAGAAAAATACTTCATTTTAATTTTTTTCTTGCTATTGTTATTTATCAGTGCCTGGTTACATTCTGTAAGAGTGTCTTCAGAATCCTATCACCACAGGTCATTTTAGTGAGGGCAACATCTAACAGTAACCAGGAGAAGAGTCAAAAAGCCAATTTTCAAGCAGATAGTGTGCATTGAGGTAGGTACTGATTTTTAAAAATGAAATATTAACGTTAGCCAATACAAGCAACTATATGTGGATAAAACATGGGCTAATTTTTTTTTTTTTTAACAGGGTGTTATGTGAACTAATGACAAACCAGTTTTAACTAGCATAAAAAGACAATTGGCTCTCAATGAAGATCAGCAATTCAATCATACATAAAAAAGCAGTTCTCAATTTAAGTCAAGTCTACTATCCTTTGCAGAGCCAGCTAGAGAAATATCTATTCAAAAAGCACAAGAAAAATCTTTGTTGCCATAGCTTACTAGTTAGAGATGCTCAGTTTGGTTTGTAAAACTTAAATCCTAACATTAAAAATATTTTCTAGAAGTAGCAGCAGCTCATCTTCAGAAATACAGACTCCCACTTAAATGGAATAGATTTTAAAGAGAAACTAAAGAATTAAACTGGAAACTGTAAAGCGACAATAATGATAGCAACGGTTACCAGAGCACATTTTTTTATGGCCTTCTGGCTTGCATTTAGTAGATTTCTCCTCTAATGTAACCATAGAAACTGTAATGAAGAATCTAATTTAAGAGTCTTCACTTCTGCTGGTAGGTTAAATTATGAGATTGCATTTGAGCTAGAACATTAACAGTCAAACACTGTTACAGCACCAGAAAGACCAGACTTAACTGAAGGAGGTCTCATCATACCACAGAAGGCAGACACTTGTGAAGGGAACATACCATCCCATTATATCAACTGCCACAAGAGTGAGTCGGAGAGTGACAAGTCCCATTCAAGCCATTTCACCAACAAACCAAAAACAAATCCACAACAGGTTTCTACAAGTAGGCACAATAATAGATTAAGAATACAACCACAATTTGTATAAGAGATAGAAAACAACTGTGAGCAGCACAGAGTTCTGATTTTGAGAGAGAGAGATTGTTAACTACCATAGTTACCCTTTAATTGCTTTGCAAAATATTACAGATGGGAGGGAGGGGGACTGAGAGCAAGACCCCAAATAGGGCAAGGTTTTGGTAACATAACTGTTACATTCAATTATAACCTATTTAGCACTCAATCCTGAATGTTATATGATAAAAGATTTAAAGATGACTAAATTCCAGAACTGAGAAAGGTATACCATGGAATCATGTAAAAATGGTGTGTGGATTTATTATTAAGTCAAAAATTAGGGTATGATATATGAAGCCAGTTACAGAAGAAAACAAGAGGAACATATACTAAATGGATAGTACACTAAAGAACTGGAACCAGCTATGATCTACAATTATTTTATAAAGAAGAAGTGGAAGAGCCTAGAACTTTTATGTCATTGTTAATGAAAACTAAATAAAGTATATGGATGAAAAGTGTGTTAATCCTGTAAACAGGACTTTAAGAAGAAAGTGTTCATATTTATAAAGTAAAAGTAAGCAAAAGCAACAGGAATTTATAGTAGCTATTTTTAAAACACAAAGCAGTGAGAATTGTCAAAATGCATATTTAAGACTTGACACACGATACAGATTATCCAGTAACAGCTTTTTAAAATACTATACATTTTTACAGGTTTCAGAGGAACAGCCGTGTTAGTCTGTATTCGCAAAAAGAAAAGGAGTACTTGTGGCACCTTAGAGACTCACCAATTTATTTGAGCATGAGCTTTCGTGAGCTACAGCTCACTTCATCAGATGCATACCGTGGAAACTGCAGCAGACTTTATATATACACAGAGAATATGAAACAATACCTCCTCCCACCCCACTGTCCTGCTGGTAATAGCTTATCTAAAGTGATCAACAGGTGGGCCATTTCCAGCACAAATCCAGGTTTTCTCACCCTCCACCCCCCACACAAATTCACTCTCCTGCTGGTGCTAGCCCATCCAAAGTGACCACTCTTTACATAATCAAGTCGGGCTATTTCCTGCATAAATCCAGGTTCTCTCACATCTCCCCCACCCCCATACACACACAAACTCACTCTCCTGCTGGTAATAGCTCATCTAAACTGACCACTCTCCAAGTTTAAATCCAAGTTAAACCAGAACATCGGGGGGGGGGGGGGGGGGGGGAGGGGACAGGAGGAAACAGGCTACCTTGCAGCCTGTTTTTTGTCTTTTTGCGAATACAGACTAACACGGCTGTTCCTCTGAAACCTAACAAGTTACTAGTGAAGCACTACTTCAAAGTTTTGAATGTTTTAAGAGTTTTCACTCACAGATGTCAATGGGATAAGATCCTACTCACAATTTATCTTTTTCCACAGGCAAAATGGCAGCCACCAAGCAATGAACACATTTCAGACTTTGTATTTAACAATAACTGTTTTGATTTGCTTTTCCATTCAAGGTTTTCAAAAAAAAATCTGAATTTCAGAAAAGCCACAGTTTTCACTTTTTGGTTCCATTTCTTATGGTCATTCTACGCCTTGTTCAACTAAAAAAAAAAACAACAACATTTTATAATTCAATTAACCTTCTATTTGACTAATCAATTAAGTTACTCCAGTAATGGTTCCGTGAACGAACCTCCTCTTTTCCATCGGATGCATCTTCACATTTTCACACTTATTTTGATAGACTAGTCTCCTCGCTGGTGAAAAGCGCCAGTTGCTATATTTACAGATGGTAAATGACACAAAGCATTCAGGTTTGCATGTTAAATTTGCATGCCAAACATCTGTGAGTTAATTCTGATATTAAAACCTCGAAGAATTATACAGAGAAAAAAAGAGAAAAAGGCAGCAGTGTTCACCTAAAACTGTTAAGAGAACCACCACTGATTTTTTTTGGACAAAACTTAAATTTTGTCCAAGTTCCAATATAATGGAAGTGTTAATTAAAAAGAAAAAAATGTTTTTAAAACAGCGGTTTTGTTTTGATGTAAACAAATATTCATTTCTAGTATTTGAAAGTCCAAAACATCAAAGCTAGTACACAAGCAAAAAAGGAACAATGGAAACTAGTCTGTTTTCAGTACTCTAGAGAAAGTTTAAAAAAAAATAAAATAGTTTGAAGTTACCAGATATTTTAGAGGTGTTCCCATATTTACCTTATATAAACAATTTTTTTTTTAAGTGTGATTAACTCAATTTCCAACTCTTATTTGATAGACAGGTCTTTTCCCTCTTTAAATCACAAACACATTGGTCTGCTATTGTTAGGTTGCTCAAGAAAGCCATTCACCATGTGTGGAAGCCTACCAAATTTGTGCAGGATTCCTTTAATGTAAGGTAATGGAGGGAGTGTGGTCTAGGAGATTAACCCAAGGAAATGGGCAAAACCCTTAATCTGAGCCTCAGCTCATCTGTCAAATAGGGATCGATCACTGTGGATGTCGTGAAGCCTAATCTTCTTATAAAGTCTTTGACAGCTTCCAGTAAGGGAATTATGTATTACTTCATGCACTAACAGATCATTGACAATATTCTGGTGATGAAGAAGGTCATGCTTGAAGATGCCATGTGGTATGTAAATAACTAAGTGACTCTAGAACAGTGGAATTCCTTTAACTGGCACTATTAATGCTTTACCAAGTTCTTATTGCTCACCACTCCCCTACCCCCCAGAAAAAAAAAAAAAGGAGGAGAAAAGAGGAAGGTTATGACAGTTCATGGATATTTCATCATGATCTACTGCTATCTGTATTAAGCACACTGTACATGGCTGCCTCATTAAAACGTCTGAGCTCCAAGCAATGCTAGTTTTAAATTAAATTTAATTAACCTTTTTCTATAACAAGATTTTAGGCTCACTCTTAATATTTCATAATGTACTGTACTAGCCAGTGAACTGAAGAAAAAACATGGCAGGTATTTTTGAATCCAGAACGAAACAAATGATTTGCCCAACTTGAAAAAAGGTTTTTTATAAAGCCAGTTATTGAAATGCTCCAAAAAGGCAGCCAAAGATCATAGGAAGGACTCAACCTTGAAACAGTCTGCCTATTAACAAAAACCATCTACTACAAGATTAGAGTAATTATAATAAAACTGGAATGTTTTGCCTTTGGAAACAGAACTAAGGGAGAAGGTCAGTGAGGAGCAAACACAATTAATGAATTGAGAAAGTCCTCCAAATAAGAAGTTTTGTATGAAAGCCTTCTAGGATATTTCTTTCTGTAACACCTGGATCACCCCCTAAAGCCTCACATTTGAGACAACATTCTCTAGTTTTGTGAGCAGTGAATAACAAAGGCGGCACAGGAAACTCTTTTCTCGACAAAGCTTGTTCAGCTGAAGGGGTTCCGTTCAGTGAGAAAGGTAATGGGGTAATGGTTTATAAGAGAAATCTTATGTCTATAGTCTCACAGTTTTGTCTGCAATGAGGAGAAAACAGGGTATGGAAGAAAGTACTGAGGGGCCATCACAGAAAAGGACTTAAAGGACAGGAAGGAGGTATGGTAAATCATTGAGAAACAGTGATACACACACAAAAGGTCATTTGAAAACTGAAAGAAGATGAAAAGGCTCAGGAGCAAAACGGTGTGCAGGTAATATTGTTCAACGATATCCATCAAGAAGTCAGACAAATACTTTCTGAACATGCTCAACTAAGCTTTACAGCACTGTATCTAGCAAGGGACAGAAGGAGAACCATCTGGACTACGAGTACAGGATCTTCCCTGGAATGTTGAGTTAGCTGTATTGGCAGTTTTTGTAACTCGGGGTAAGGAAAGGACAAAAGTGAACTTTAATCACTTGTGTTTGGAGCTGTTCCCACTAGACCTGGTCACCTGACAGAGCTATTCATTCTAGGGAAGAGATGGTGTAGGTATTTGAAGGATAGAGGACAGAGTTTTACCTAAAAATGTTGCTTCTCTCCATTCTTTCATCTTTGTTCATGCACTAGCTTAACAACTAAGCTTTGTGGCTTTTTAGCCATCCATATTCAGTCTCTAAGCAAGTTAGGAGTGGCTCTTTATGCATCCGATGAAGTGAGCTGTAGCTCACGAAAGCTTATGCTCATATTAAACTGAGTGTGACTAAAGTGCACTTTAAAAGTAGAGAGAATACTAGAGATCCCTTAAAATTCAGAGTAGGGTCAGCCAGTGGTCCCCAAACTTTTCAGTCATGTCCCCGCTTTCCCCCGTCTGCATCCCTTTCAGGAGCGGTGCCGTGGCCCCCAGGGAGGGGGGTGCGCGGACGGAGGTAAGGGGGCCGAGGCTGGGGCCAAAGCTGCAGCTGAGCCAGGGGCTGCAGCCAGAGCAGAGCTCGGAGTGTGCTTCCTCCCCATCCCCCACGCAGGCTTGCCTGTGGGAGGGAGCACCCCACAGTTTGGGGGCCACTGGTTTAAATGCAAACTTTGTTCCTCCCCTCCCCAGAAAGTTAAGTCAAGTTTTCCCCTCTCTCAAAATACACTCAGTACAATCCTCACAAAAGGCAAAATTCCTATATTCTTTCACTTGTTTAGCGGCGCCTTACTTCATAGAGTAGTCCACATGGACATACACGTGTGGAAGGTTGTCAAAAAATGGTTCTGAGGGAAATTAGTAGGGAGATGGTGCTATGGAGAGGAAGTTTATGCGACTTCCCCAGTTCCGATGCCTCTGACTTCACTCTGACATTGGTCGACCCCACATCCCAACTATGGATTAAAATTCTGTTGGACCCTCTGCTAGCCAGGATGTCTAACCAAAGATTAGATCGAATCTGTGCTTAACCTGCTATGGCCCAGAGGGGTCTTGTGAGGCCACCCAGGAAGTTTTCGCTATGTCCATCCAAGCCTGACAAAAGCAACCATCTTAACATTTTGTCAGAAGACTCCACGGGATGATCAAAAATTAAAACAAGCAGACTGAGCTACCCTGTCATTATACAGGTGTCCTCCAACTCCAAGCTAAACTGCAGATAGTTTTGATTTACGCAGTGATTACATTAAACTTCAGTCTACTGATTTTTTAATGTGGTTTAAAAGTTCTCTATTCTATTTGAAGGACTCTGGCTTCTTAGGCTGACTAATCATGTGTTGAGAAACAGGTGTACCATTTCAAACAGAACTTCAAAATAGCATAATGTGATGTTGTTCCATTTTAGGGGGAAGAGCAGCTTTCAGCAGAAGGACAAAATGGGGGGTGGGGACGTGCACAGATGGTGGGTTACTTTGTTAAAATTTGAACGAGTTCCTTCTGGTATTCTGTGAGGGCGCTTTGGAATAAATTATAGCATGCAAGTTCATGCTGCAGATTTTTGCCAGAAAAAAAAAACAAAACTGAATATAGCTAACTAACTTTGTATTTGACTGACACCTGTAAAAATATACTAGCTGTTGTCACTTGAGGTTTACAGTTACACACTGAGTCTGATTTTTCAGAGGTGCTGAATATCCAGAGTTCCCATTGACTTTATTTGAGGAAATGGGCAACCAGTACTTCTTAGCATCAAGCCCATATTGTGCGTGTGTGCACGCACATGATAAAGAGCTCACTGTGAACTCAGCTTAACATCGACTGTTTCGTATGAACAAGCTGTACTACCCCCACTGTTTTGAATACATTTGGATCCTTTCACAGCTAATCCTAATGAAAGCAGTGTAACGTTTTTCCAAGCAGATGCACTTAAAAACTGCTAAATACTAAGCCAACGTGTTGAACATGACTAGCTAAATGTGTTTTTAAAGCGGTGTTAAAAACCTCTACCTACATTAGTGTAAACACACATGTTCAAAGACTGATTTTTAAAAACAGCCTATTTTCCAAGCCTAGGCATGACCTAATTGTTTGCAGACTCAGACAGACACCTAAATATAAGAGCCTAATTTTGGACTAAGCCTACTAAATACATCTAACCCAGTAACAACACACAATCAGTGCAAACTGCAACATTGATTAGTATCTTAGGATGTGTTCTCAGGGACACAAAAAACACTTCATGTCATGGTGTTTTGGCCAAGAAATACCATCTAAGCTTTGGCCAGACACAGCCAAGGTGATATTCCAAAGCAGATCAGCCAGATGCCGCATGTCATGAGAGTCCAAAGACAATGTCCCCATCTCCCCGCACTTTGTACGATCAATTTCCATTTTGTCACATTCTCCAATATGGATGAGGTTCTGAAAAAGGCTAGAGTGGTCAGTCAATGTATTTTAAAGACTAAGTTTATGGAACAAAGTAATCCATTCACTGATTTCTGAACCCAAGCCTTCAGAAGAATGTCAGAATCCATACAGAGCTCCCAAAGGCTAGATTTAACAGCTATGTTTTTGATTTAGCTGAACATCGTTGATATCCACCTATCACAAGCCTGACCACTCCTGACTAGCTACACGGGAAGGCTAAGTTCCATGGGTGTTTTTTTTGTTTGTTTGTTTTTTAAAACAATCCATTATAATTTACACTCACTAAACTGTTAGGCCTACCACCATGACACTCATTACAATACATTAATATTGCAGTGGGTGATTCAGTCCTTTTTGCAAAGATTACCACAGCAAGGCAACTCATAAGCAGCCTTAGCATTATTTCAGACCACACTTTTGTCCGACGACGGCCTGTCTTGACAAACCATATGACACACTGTGGAGACTGGCCATGACACACAAATAACCGTGGAGATGAAAAGCTATACTTTTTTGGTTGATGACACAATATCTGTTGATTTAGAAGCCAAGGTTATCATGAGTCCCTTGACTCTTAAGTTTACTACACATTTTGGTGATGTACAATACTGAATCAGTAGAACTTGTATATTCACAGAAACAGAAAATGAATCCTTTGTAAAATAAGTTTGTGGCACTTCTTAAAACCAAAAACATGCTAAACCATTCAGAAATGGAAATTCTACATTCACTTAGAGCAGTGGTTCTCAACCAGGGGTTCAGGGCCCCCTGGGGGGCCACAAGCAGGTTTCAGGAGGGCCTCTAAGCACGGCCAGCATTAGACTCACTGAGGCCCAGAGTAGAAAGTTGAAGCCCCACTGCATGGGGCAGAAGCCCAGGGCCCTGAGTCCCACTACCCAGGGCTGAAGCTTAAGCCTAAGCAATGTAGCTTTGCGGGGCCCCCTGTGGTGTGGGGCCCCGAGCAATTGCCCTGCTTGCTAACTGCTAACGCCAGCACTAGCTTTTATATGCAGAAAACCAGTTATTGTGGCACAGGGGGACCGTGGAATTTTTAATAGCCTATTGGGGGGGGGGGGGGGGGAGCCTCAGAAAGAAAAAGGTTGAGAACCCAACTTACAGAATATTGCCGCCTACTCTAGAGATTTAGCATTAGTCAGTCAAGTAGCATTAATATATGGGGTAACCCATGTACCACACCTACCCCTCGACAAATCCTCTTAGAAACATTTGAAAAGAGGAACTTCACATTTGCCTTTTCTTATTGTCTCACCTATTAGCATGAAGTTAGAAATGTTTATCTTGTATTAGAAGAATTAAGGTAAGAATGTTACCTTGAAGTACCATGAACATAGTTTCAAAAACACAGAAAGTGACTTGGGCACAGTGTCTTATTTTAAAAGCCGTGCCCAAATTTTGATGATCCGAAAAAGACTGTTGTTTCCATGGGTGCTGGAACTATGGGTGCTGCCGCACCCACTGACTTGAACTGGTTTCCATCATATACAGCAGTGGTTCTCAAAGCCAGTCCGCCGCTTGTTCAGGGAAAGCCCCTAGTGGGACGGACCAGTTTGTTTACCTGCCGCGTCCGCATGTTCGGCCGATCGCGGCTCCCACTGGCCGCGGTTCACCACTCCAAGCCAATGGGGGCTGCGGGAAGCGCTGTGGGCCAAGGGACGTGCTGGCTGCCCTTCCCGCAGCCCCCATTGGCCTGGAGTGGTGAACCGCAGCCAGTGGCAGCCGCAATCGGCCGAACCTGCAGACGCGGCAGGTAAACAAACTGGTCCGGCCCGCCAGGGGCTTTCCCTGAACAAGCAGCGGACCGGCTTTGAGAACCACTGATATACAGAGTTCATAGTTTGGGTCAATGGCTCTCAGTTCCCCCATTACACAAATTGTTCCAGCATGCCTGGCTGTTCCACAAACTCACCCATGAACTTTTGATTAACAATGGAGGGATAAAGTGAAGAAACTGGTCACCCATGTCCACACCTTTAGTAATGGAAGTGAAAGGTGCTGAAAGGTTTGTAGGAAACCTGTCTCTGGAAATCCTGCTTGTGGAGGCCCACTCCACACTCACTGGTGTTAAATCAAATTAATGACAGGTTTCAGAGTAACAGCCGTATTAGTCTGTATTCGCAAAAAGAAAAGGAGTACTTGTGGCACCTTAGAGACTAACCAATTTATTTGAGCATGAGCTTTCGTGAGCTACAGCTCACTTCATCGGATGCATACTGATGCATCCGATGAAGTGAGCTGTAGCTCACGAAAGCTCATGCTCAAATAAATTGGTTAGTCTCTAAGGTGCCACAAGTACTCCTTTTCTTAAATCAAATTAAGTTATCCAAGGGTTCCAGTGGAGTAAGCTTATGCGTATAAGGAGACAATTAAATAGCCAATGACCATAAACCACTATTTGCTCAGTATCAAATCCATTTGGACCTCATTTATGAGCACTAAAAAACTTCAGCCTCACTTGCTGCTATCTGAATGCAAATTTTATTTTAAAATTAAAAACAAAAAACCCACACAGTGAAGTTTCTTCACTAACCCGGA
This sequence comes from Caretta caretta, assembly GCF_965140235.1. Classification (NCBI taxonomy): domain Eukaryota; kingdom Metazoa; phylum Chordata; order Testudines; family Cheloniidae; genus Caretta; species Caretta caretta. Next base: position 245,666,776 of record NC_134206.1, read on the forward strand.
CAAAAATTCTCACTTGTCTAATCCATTTCTTCCAAGATAGATGTTAATCTTCTCAAGATTTGATAGGGGAATGTTGCAGTTAGGTGTCCTGTTACTCAGGCTTCAGGACTTCGGAAGAAATACATTCCAGAAAAAGAAACTTAAAACTTATTTAGCAAATTTTTAGTCACCTGAATTTCCTGTCCCTCTGCCCCCACACTATTAATTGGAGCTTCTAAACAAATAACATGAAAATAAGCAGGAGTTGGGATATTCAACCCCTTTGAATATCTCAGCCACTACAATATTGAGAACGCGCAAAAACTTAATTACATCAGAAATGGTCTTTAGGGTCCCTTTATCTTTGGTAAAAAGAAAAGGAGTACTGGTTTAACTTGGATTTAAACTTGGAGAGTGGTCAGTTTGGATGAGCTATTACCAGCAGGAGAGTGAGTTTGTGTGTGTATGGGGGTGGGGGATATGTGAGAAAACCTGGATTTGTGCAGGAAATGGCCCAACTTGATTATCATGCACATTGTGTAAAGAGTTGTCACTTTGGATGGGCTATCACCAGCAGGAGAGTGAATTTGTGTGGGGGGGTGGAGGGTGAGAAAACCTGGATTTGTGCTGGAAATGGCCCCAACCTGATGATCACTTTAGATAAGCTATTACCAGCAGGACAGTGGGGTGGGAGGAGGTATTGTTTGTGTATATTCTCTGTGTATATATAAAGTCTGCTGCAGTTTCCACGGTATGCATCCGATGAAGTGAGCTGTAGCTCACGAAAGCTCATGCTCAAATAAATTGGTGAGTCTCTAAGGTGCCACAAGTACTCCTTTTCTTTTTGCAAATACAGACTAACACAGCTGTTATTCTGAAATTTGTCTTTGGTGGAATAGAAGAAGGACAGAGCTCTGTACAAGTCTCTATAGCACACCCATTGGTAGCAGTAAACTCTGGCCAGATTCTTGGGAGTATTTTTTCCTCTTGCTATGTACTGACTGGGTTTTACTTCCTAGGCCAAGAGACATTGGTTTGAAAAGCACTGAATGTTCTCCAATACTATTCTGTATTCCAATTTTATAATGTACTTTAAATGTTCAGTTCCACACCTATCCAGTTTAAAACAAAGAATGTGGAGTTGAAAGTAATTTTTAAAACGGTACAAGTTAGAAGAGGAGCTCCATACATCCGCTCATTCTTAATCTCCAAAATCCCATTCACTTCAGCTAACTGCTTATAAAAACCACAAGTCTTTTCCTATGGACCCCAACCATGTATACTTCCCACTTATTCAAATGGGAATCCCAGACAGACATTCATGCTCACCCACAAATGAATTGGGTCCCCATCTCTTACTATGCCTCTATCTAAAAATGTGGTTTATAAGAGTATTAAATTTTCCCAAATCACTAATACCAGGGTGCCTGACCTACAAGTGTTTTGACTAATATTACCAGAAAATTCTAATTCCAGCATTGAGAGCATAAACACTAATCTAGTGGAGGTTGATCTGTATTTGGTTGAACATGCAGACAGACTGCAAATGATCGAAATATACTGCCAGCTCTCTTCTTTAATATATATACAATATAAAAAAAAAAAATTAAGGAACATGCATTTTACAAGGTCACTGAAAAGTCTTTCCTGACAAGACTTCAATTTGAGCCCTGAAGTTTCCTTCTCCACCTCAAATTTGTTTTTTGTTCAACTGAAATTACCACCTAAAAATAGACCAAAAAGCTACATTTTCTTATACTGCTACAGGCATTCCATGACATTAGCCAGGTACGAGAAAAAAGAAAAGGGAGAGCAGAGGAAAAAAAAACAAAAGAAAACCCCACAACCCACAGAGGGCATGATCTCTGGATTTGGCAAGTGACAGGAAATAATTTTACAGTTTTTAAGTCTACACATATATTCGGTTAAGTGATTTAAGATCTCAGTTTTATTAAATGAAAAGCTTTTAAGGATTTTTTTATTTTAAATAAATAAAGCTGTTTTACTACTGTAAAGTAAAGCGTCTTGAGTCAGTTTCCTAACATACCAAGTGAATTATAAATGCCACACACAAGTAGAATCTTGCTAGTAAACATTATTACTCACAGTGCCAGAGAAGGCCAGTTAAATAAAATAATTTCCCTCTTATGCTCAAAGGAAGTGAGAATGTGCATACAAATAGAATCCAAATCCCAGACCCAAAACAAAAAAAGAGATATAAGAATAAAAGGAACAGATCCACTCCCTTCCTGCTTGGTTTAGCCTTTTAATTTTAACCAAGCATTTTTCACTGCATATAATTTTTCTGTGCAAAAATGTCTCCTTCAGACACTGAGGAATACAGTACATACAGTAAATTAACAGATTAACCTTTAAATTAGAGCAGTAGTAGTCATTCTAGGTAACTTTTGAATTTAGTACATTTCTCGTGGAAGATGCACATTTGTAACTCTTATCTAAAAGGCATCAATAAAGCTTTCTTCCTGGCCTGGAGCCAAACTGCTGCTTTCCTATCATGTAGGATAGGTTCATCAGGCAGAAAAGTAGCCACTCTTCCTCCCTACTTATCAGTTCTTTATGTCCACTAATCCAAATGGGCCCAGTTTAAATGGGTTCATTCATACCAGCCCCAGACTAAGCTGCCTTCTGCATATACAATAGATTATAGTGTGCAACGATAACCATTGTTGTGGTAGTGTTCCCAGTATTCTACACTTTAAGGCTCACAAAGTGCCTTACTTAAGCATACCTCACCAAAAAATAGGGTGACCAGATAGCAACTGTGAAAAAACGGGACAGGGGTGGGGGTAATGGGTGCCTATATAAGGAAAAAAGAGTACTTGTGGCACCTTAGAGACTAACCAATTTATTTGAGCATAAGCTTTTGTGAGCTACGGCTCACTTCATCGATAAAGTGAGCTGTAGCTCACGAAAGCTTATGCTCAAATAAACTGGTTAGTCTCTAAGGTGCCACAAGTACTCATTTTCTTTTTGTGAATACAGACTAACACGGCTGCTACTCTGAAACCTATATAAAGAAAAGGCCGTCTGCCCCCACCCCTGCAAATCCCTGTAAAAACGGGACATCTGGTCACCCTACCAAAAAAAGAGTGTAAGTATTGTAATTTGTGTGCACAGTAATATTTAAATTGCACTTAACACTTTCAAAGTACTATACAAATATAAAACAATTAACCTTCAGAATATCCCTGCCAGAGAAGCAAGAATCCCTGTTTCATGCACAAGAAACTGGAATTAGAGAGTGAAAGTCATGTGTCAAAAGCCACATAAGCAAGTCAATGGCAAGACTAGATTAGAACTCAGGTTTCATGTCCCAAACAATGTGCTTATTCCTCCAGACCACAATGCCTCTCCTTTAGAAGCATTAACACTTTTCCTCCTCCCTTCCCCAAAACCAATCTTGCATTTCCTTCTCCATGAAAACGTCAGTCATGCCGGTTGTGAACTTCACACAATTTGTGCTCACCCCCCAGTCAAACCCAGCAGAAAGAGATTGCTGGGGCACAAATGGCAAAGCCAGTTAGAGACAGGGTGTGCACCTGAGTCCTATTCTGCTGTCACAAGAAGCCAGCTTGTTCTTCTACCGACAAGGTACCCCACCTCCACATATTGCACAACCACCTCTTTCTGGGGCTTAGGATAAGCAGATTGCACCAGTGTCAAGAAGCCACTCCCAATACTGACTGTTGTATGGAGACAACTGAGCAATGCTGTACATGCTACATCTCGAAGCTTCAGAGGAAGGTGAAGAACTATTCAATAGCAGAGACATGTTAAAACTGATAAGCCACTGCCAGTCTGATACTATTTGGAAAATTTGATTCCCCAACCTGCTAAAGAGAGTCTAGTGTCCAAGTAAGCAGCTGCATATTAGAATGATCAGTGTTTCATGATTTACCTTGTCCATCCCCCAGTTAATTATTTCATCCACCTGTTGTATCTCATCACAGGTACAGCTTATACGGTATCTGAGGCAGACACAGTCTACTGTGTGCACGTAGTGTCTAAAACGTTGGAACCCTTGTAAGTGGCACTGTAGCATAAGTCAGCGGCTCTCAAACTGTAATATGTGTATTGCTGAGCGTACACAGGCCACAATCAAACGGTACCGGGGCTGCCTTATTGACTTAATACTAGGTTATAACTAAGGATCCAATTCCCTCATGGACGTTACAGATTAAGTGACTTTGTACAGCATAGATACAATTCTGAAAGTTGAAGCCCTATTTTTTAGATCTCCCTTGCTATCTTTCCCTACACCCCCTGGCATTTATCCCCCCCGACCCTCCCCCCAAAATGTTTCTTTTTGCCTCCATCTCCAACCCCAAACCAGCTCCAATCTGGATCCCCAATGCTGCCATCCTGTTACACTAAGCTACTAGAGCAGTATTGCTGTAACGAACACCAGACAGAAAAGGCAACTCTAGACCAGCAGCTTGGGGGCGTAAGTGGAGCTAAGCAGAGAAGCAAAGGCCTCTATCCATCAAAATGCCTTCTCCTTCCTATTGTGTCATGGAAGGAACATACAAGATAAAAACATGAGAGAGAGGTCTGCCGAGTCACATCCAGTGGTTACGTAGTCTGAACTGAGGAGAAACTCTCACCACAGGGACCAAAGAGAAGGGGAAGCTCTATTCAGCCAAATCAGGGAAAGCAGAGAGAGTAGCTCCGCCTCCTTTTAGCACAGGAGCATGACCTTCCAAATCCCTGCCTCATCCATGCCCCAGTTCAAATGCAGCTGAACTGTGGACTCAACTCTCCCGGATCTCAGCTCCTCTCTGCCATGCCACCGGGTGGCCAAAAAGCCATTCCTGGACACATGGTTCCATCAGGCCAGCAACTGGCTAAGCCACAGAGAGGGGCATGCGTAGAGCCAGAGCTCCGTAGACACATTCTCCTCTGGCAGGACTCTCTTATTTGGAGAGAACAAGAATTGTAGGGCCTTTATTAAATTCATTGTATAGTCCTCTTTTAAAGTCCTGTTACCCTAGATTTCAGAGTCTTCCTCACAATGCAGGACAGGCATATCTAGTGTAGCTATACAAAGAAATGCAATCCACTAGCAGCCAGATTACACGTCGTATGAAAGGACTGTATTTAGCTTATTAGTGTATTTAAGCCTTACATAGAGGCAGGCCATTTTATTAACAAGTCTTTACAGTACAAAGTCAATTTAGGAAAGTAATCCCAACTGAATGAGGTCTAAAAGCAATTAGGTAAGAGAAAAAGCAGCTCTTTTGTTTTACACAAGACAAAATCCAATAGTAGAAAAGAGGACCCAGCATATGGATCACTTCAAAGATTCACTGACACATCGATCACATCCAATTGTCCATTGGCATGCACATTATTCCCAACTGTTATCCAAGAGCAGAGAAAACAAAAAACAAAAACAAAAAAAACCCACCACTTATTGGCAATGTTTTCAAGGACTACACATTTCTAATTTTCTGCAACATATGGTATTGCAAGAGACTTTGGTATATTTTAAAAAATTCAAACTAAAATTAGGGAGATCAGCATTTATTTTCCCAACATTAACAGATTACAAGATAAATGTTGAAATATACCAAGTAGCTTAATTTCTCAGAGTCCATTATTTTCAGAAAAAGGCAGTAGAACTTCAGTGGTATGCACAGCTTCTAATGAGAGCTGCAACACAACTGACTATACATTTTGATAAATAGAAATGAAGATTGTGCGCATCCCTCATTCATTTATAATTAGAGTTTTATAATACATGGAGATCTTATTTCACCAGTGTAACACGACAAGCTTCCATTGGCATAATTAGGTATCATTAATATCTACCTTACTGTCCAGAGCATGTAATCTCTCTCCTCCTCTCTGGAAACTCTAAGCAGGATGCAGAGCTCCTGCTCAACAATAAACCAAAGCATGAAGGCTGAGTCTAATCTGACATTACGTTTTAAATTGTTTTAAGTTTTTTTATCCCTTTTCCTAGCTATTTGAAGGTAAACATTTCAGATACTATAGCAAATAATTAAGGAAGTATTCAGTGGAGCTGGATGTCCAACTTGCCTTTAAAAAAAAATCTCTCCCTTAATAGATTAGGATTAGTTTCCTGTAGAAATGAAAAGCCTGAATACAAAGGCTCAGTAGTTCTCTCCATACCTCAAGCAAAAACTTTCTGCATGCACACTGCATCACTCCGGCATAAACACTTGTTTCCAGAAACAGATGGCAGCCTGCAAGACCTACAAATCCTTTGTCTAGAGAGTGGAAAACTAGGTTCCATTGCCCATCGAAGTCAATGGTCACATTGTGAAGCACTGACCCTAACAAATCCATTATGCTTATTTCTACAACAATGCTAAACAAGACAAGTGAGTCAGACTTAATGGGAAAGGGTGGGAAGGATTTTCTATATGTCCAAACTACAAAGCAGATTGTTCTTAACAGATCCTTCACTGAAGAAGAGTTAAAGCTCACTCTCAGGAGCAGCCAGTCAGGAATGATACACTATTTTGCTTTAAAACTGATTGCCTCCTATGAAGCCCCACTGACTTTAATGAAGCTGCACAATGTATGTCAACCATACTGCCCATTTGGTCAAGCATACACATCCAGAGCTGTAAGACAAGGCCTGGTGTACGATAGAGCACATTAGACCCATTCCTACATCTAGTCTCTGCCCTCCCACCCAGTTTTGCAGCAGGGCTGCACTGATATGCAGCAAATTTATATGATAAAAGTTCTTTATAAATAGCTGCAGGGAAAATTAACATATGGAATACTTTCTCCCCATAAATGACAGGTTTCAAAGTAGCAGCCGTGTTAGTCTGTATTAGCAAAAAGAAAAAGGAGTACTTGTGGCACCTTAGAGACTAATTTGTTACTCCTTTTCTTTCTCCCCATGATTTTTTGGCTTAGCTTAGACTAAAATGGGGGGGGGGGGAAGAGGAAGACGGTGACTCATCAAGGCATTAATTACTTCTTCCAAACAAGGCAGGAAGAAACATGGAAGCCTGCTAGCGGAGACTGGGGGCAGGGTGAAGAAACAAAGACCTAATCTTGGCATGGAAATGCTCTATCTGGATTTGTTACCACTTGACTGACAAGGGATACCCAAAACATCTGTACTGGTTGCAACCGTATCACAGAAAGGAAAAACTAATTTGTAAAGGAAAGTCTTTGTTAATACTCATGAATAAGCCCGGCCATAAGAGATCCAATGGTGAGATAGTTAGGGCTTTCATATTAACAAAAACAAGAAGTGTGTCATGTTTTCACAGTAATGTACTGGCTGGACCTTTTTTCAGACTCCTCCAGTAAAGCGAACAGATTTCATCTGGAAATTAAACTCCCTCTACTGGATTTCCTACACATTAAATTGATTTAATAAGGAAATCGCAACAATGAAGCTGAAATTAGAGGCATTTAAATCAAACATTTGAGTTTGACACTTGTATCACAGCATTGTATTATATTACCTGCCTGACAACTCAAGCTTATTACATAAATGAAGATCGTACAACCAAGTTTTATTAATCATGGCCATTGTGCATTGGTCTGAAAGAGTCCAGCATAATAAATTTTTATTGTATTACAATTTTAGATTTAATTAAGACAGTGAAGGGCAAACCATGTTTTCTTTTGTACCAGAGGACATGAAACAGAGATATGCTGGAGCTCAGGACTAGACATGCAAGAGATTGTTTATTTAAAGGTTTTACTATGGCTCTCCTACCAGAGGACTGGAAAGCAGAGATAATGGACTATTTCTGTGGCAGCTGACTAGCAATTAGTTTAGCTAAGACCAAATGGTTCTCTACAGTTTTGGATGTTTTTCAGTTCCCTTTTTATAAGCTTTCATGTGTCAGCTTTTAGATGCATGGAAGGTACACCATTAAAATTGAACACAAGTGAACAATTGTGTGTGTTATGTTCCTCCTAAATCCATAACATGGGTGTTCATGTTATTACCAACACAGCAGCGTATCTGAACAGTTTATAACTACCTGCACAGCAGGGTGCTCTGGAGTTCATTTTCTTCTATAAATATTTAATGTACAGGAACTGTTCAGGTTACCAATTTCTCTCAAATGTTTTGACATCCATGCTCATCACATGACAATGATGCTCTATTTAAACCTGCAGCTGTAGACCGAAGGAAAGATTTAGTTTCCATTTTAAACAGCATGGTTAAACTGGTGACATGAAATAAACTTCATAACAGGTTTTCAGGACTATTATAGGAAAACATCTATTTAAATAACCATAAAGTGAAAGTTCTCTAAATTTATTTATTTATTTTAAAAAGAGAGATCTTGTTTTACTTCAATGCACCTGACACTTCAGAAAATTACCACAATTTGCAGGAATTCTGCAAAACAAAGTCTCCAGAAAGTTCATTTGTTTCTCTAAACCATTAGGATTCCAAATAGTCTATGAATGACAACAGATGGTAACCTCAGTCTCTCACAGCTGATGAACTCTGCATTTTCAGGTAGAGAAATGAGTTGGTTTTTGTTTTTTTTAGCACACCCCACAACACGCAACCCCACCGATGAAGGCTATACAATTTAAATATGCTACAATTAGAGATTTGAAAGGGGCTATTTTACGAGACTATTTTAAGGAACTTTGCTTCAGCATGAAACTATTAGGCCTTGTCTACAATAAAGGGAAAAGTCGATCTAAGCTACGCAATTTGAGTTATGTGAATAGTGTAAATCCAATCGATGTAGCTTAGATCTACTTACTGCAGGGTCCACATTACACAATGTCAACGGGAGATGCTCTCCCGTCAAATCCCCTTATGCTTCTCCATCAGGTGGAGCACAGGAGTCGACAGGAGAGCAATCAGTGGTCGATTTACCAGGTTTAGACCTCCTAAATTGACCACCGATGCATCGATCACTGTAGCGTCGATCCTCCGGTAAGCATAGACAAGCCCTTAGAGCCATGCTTGGGGACAAGTAGATAGAGGTGGTGAATCAATTCAAAAAGGCGTTAGACATTTTAGTATTCGTAAGCACAGTACCACTAGACTGTTAACTGGAATTCCCTGACTTTTTGCTTACACCCACAATTTAGGGTCTCTGACAAGGCAGAATATGCAGCTGGCCTGCTAGGGACATTCTCACAAGAAAGATATACGTAAATGTTTTTCAATGCTATATACATACAAATTGTGTGATACAAACCAAGTTTTTGAAGAAGTGAAACAGAGTAGACAATTAAGATCTACTATAAGTGTTGAAAATAACATGACAAATTCATTCTGAAGACTGGTACAACCATAGCAGTTTACAAAATTTGATGAATTACACGGTTTTGGTTTATTCATCTAGCTTAACTAAGCTTGAATTTATAATTCCTCAGTTACACTAGTAGATGTTCAGCAATATAGGCCTGAATCCCCGTGATTGGATCTACATGGAGTAGACCCTTGCACATTTACAGTGTCCTCTTGGCTTCAACAGGGAATCACATGGGTATAAGGTTTCATTTATGCCAGTCCAATTGTAGGAAAAGGGGTAAAATTTTTGTCAAATTAAATGTAGTCATAGTAATTTGAGAGCTCATTACTGCACTCATCTGTTGAGCTCTGCTGTAAAACGGGAAGACTTATTTTGGGGACGTACCCATTATGAAGTTTGTGGATAGTAAAAATGTGAATCACCAATATCCTACTGTAGTACAATTTGATTAAATGTTCAAAGGCTGTAATCTTTAAGGCTAGTTCTGTAAACAAATTCAGTTGAACACTGCCATTTATTTAGAAAATATATAATGCATGATTAGCCATTCACTTTCATGTTTTCTACTAGGAAACTCAGTTTTCCAAAGTAAAAAAATGTACTTAACACAAACTTGAAACCACTTACCGAAATTTTAGCAATTCCTATTATATTAATTTTGACTCAATCTTTTAAGAGTCTGAGAGAAAAACAGTTTTTCTAGGTACTACATTTAAAACTATAGTAAAGTGCTTTTGGTGGTGAGGGGGAGGGGAGGTGGTTTGAAGGAAAGGGCACAAAACATTTTTACTCCATGTGTTTTATTTTTTGAGCAGTGTTTTCCAATCACAAGCTTATCCGAAAATAAAATTTCTTCTATTAAACTGAGGGGTATGTTCTTATACTTACCCTCCCCTGTGAGCACAATACTCCCTTCCCCCACCTTATTGAATCCTTCCAGTGAGTTAGGAGTTAGATGCAGGATTAGATAAACACCTACAGCACCACCGGTAGCACTGTAGCCGCTCTTGTTCTCCGCTTCATCTCGGCCCATGCAATATACTAAGTTATCTCCTCCCACCTTACTGAATCCTTCAGACCTCACTTAAGTCTGAGCCAGTTTCCCGCCCCCCTCTCCCCCCCACACACACCATCCCTTACAACAGTGGCTCTCAGGTCTTTCTAGACTACTGCATCCCCTTTCAGGAGTCTGATTTGTCTTGCTTAACTCAAGTTTCACCTCACTTAAAAACTACTTGTTTACAAAATCAGACAAAAATACAAAAAAAAAAGTGTCACAGCTCACTATTACTGAAAAATTGGTTACTTTCTCATTTTGCCTGTATGAAAATTTTAGTTTGTACTGACTTCCCTAGTGCTTTTTATGTAGCCTGTTGTAAAGCTAGGCAAATATCTAGATGAGTTGATGTACCCCTGGGAAGACCTCTGTGTACCCCCCCAGGGGTACGCGTACCCCTGGTTGAGAACCACTGCCTCAGTGAGACCATTCAAGTTCCTCTTAACACTCACTTCTCAGCTCACCTTCCACTCGGTCTCTCATATGCCTACAATTAAAACAAATTTAAAAAAAAAATTCTGAAACAATTCTAGAAATTTTATACCAGAACCATCCAGAACAAAAGAAAAGGTTACTCACCTTATATAGTAGCTGTGGTTCTTCCTGATGCATCCCTCTATGGATGCTCCACTTCAGGTGCACACGTGCCTCAAGCCTGGGATCAGAGATTTTCCCTTAGCAGCATCTGTTCAGCCCACGCATGCACTCTATACAACCTCGTGCCACGCTCAGAGGGTACAGAGGGCTACATAGGTGAATCGCCCACAGTTTCTTCTCTATCCCAATATTCAACAAGAACAGTCCGAAGTAGAGGGGAAGGAGGGCAGGTAGTGGAGTACCCATAGGGACACACATTTTGAACAAAACAGTTACTGCACAAGGTGAATAGGCTTTTCTTCTTCTTTGAGTAGTGTCCCTATGGGTGCTCCATGTCAGGTAACTCCTGAGCAGCATCCTCACAGGGAGGACACTTCAGAATCAAGTCCAAGACTGAAGACAGTACAGCAGAACCAAGTTTGGCATCAGATCTGATGGCGTGGACCAAGGCGCAGTGTTTAGTAAAGGTGTGCACTGAAATCCATGTAGCTGCTCTGAACATCTCAGGCATTTGAAAGCTTTTGAGTCATACTGTGGAAGTTGCTTGTGATCTGGCCGAGTGTGCTATAATCCTCTGGGGAAGCAATGCACCAGCTGCATCATAGCAAGCAGTAAATAACCCAGAGATCCATCTCAGACTCTGAAGAGATCATGGACCCCGTGGATCTTTCTGTGTTGGAGACAAAGCATCCAGGTGATTTATCTTAATAGGACCAAGCAGTTACAGAAAAGGTCAATACCTGCCATATACCCAATATGTGAAGGGAAATCTCCTGCTGAGACTTGCATAGTTTAGGAAAAAATCCCAGTGAATGAACAGACTGGTTAAGATGGAAATCCAACAGCACCTTCGGTAAGAACTTTGCAGGTGGACACTGGGAGACCCTGTCCTGGGGGGGGGGGGGGAGATCATAAATGGGGGGTGGAGGTGTGCCACTAAGGCTACAGTTTCTCCATCCCTGCAAGCCAACATGATAGCTACTAGAAAGGAAGTCTTCACAGATAAGTGGAGCAAGAAACAGGTGGTCATATGCTCAAACAGAGGTCCCATAAACAGGTATCTAAGAGGAGATCGCAAGTCTGAGTATGATCTTAAATCTAGGGTAAAGATTCCCCAGACTCTTAATAAATCTCGAGGACACAGGGTGTGCACAAAAAACCAACAAAAAACAAAACCCCCCCCCAAAAAAAACCCTCAAAAAACACCTTTTTGTGAGGAATGAAAAGCTGATACTGCAACAAGATGAACCTTAACAGAGCTAACGGATTTAAAAATAAAATAAATATTAAAAAAAAAAAAACAGGCTTAAGTCCAGCAGATAATCCAAGGCGGCTGACAGCAGAAAAGATTCAGGCACAAGATGGTGACGGTGACACCAGTGGTTGAACCTCTGCCATTTCTGAAGGCAAGTAATTGGAGTGGACTCCCTTCTACTGTTTAATAACCTTGTTGTATTCCTGACAAGCAGGTGGATTCTAACCCCATGAACCCATGCTTGGAGATGGAGAAGGACACCCTAAACTAGGGGTTGAAGCACACAACCTGTGTCCTGGGAGAGGAGATGAGGGACAGTAAGATTCTGGAGCTCCAATTGGCCACACAGATAAAGCAGGTCAGGGTACCAAGCTTGCCTCAATCAGGTCAATATGACAAGGATAACCGTGGCTTTATACTGCCTGACCTTCCTCATCACTCTTAGAATTAGCAGTGTTGGAGTGAATGTGTAGAAAAGGCCCTTTATTCAAGGAAGGACAAAGGAGTCTCCCAAAGAGAGGGGACCTAAGCCTCCTCATGAGCAGGATAAGGGGAACTTCCTGTTACTGGATGTGGCAAATAGGTTCACTTCGAGAAGTCCACATCTCTGGAATATCCCAAGAAGGGATTGGAGAGTCCATCTCTCATTTGTAGCCCTGGGAGACTCACCTGCTGAATATATTGGCTGTGACATTCTGGACTCCAGGAAGGTAGAAGGCTGAGATCTGAATCTGATGGGCTATACACCAGTTCTATAATTTTATAGCTTCAGTGCACAGAGTGGGATCTCGCGCCTCCCGTTTGTTGATACAGAACATACAAGCCACATTAAGAATCATGATTCTTATTCATTTGCCCTTGAGGGGTAGGAACTGAAGGCAGGCATTCTTGACTGCCCCGAGTTTCAACAAGTTGATATGGAGACGAGTTTCCTGAGGTGAACATCTGCCCTGAGTTGAGTGTGCTGAGGTGTGCTCCCCACCCCAACAGCGATGCATCCACTGTCTCAGTTATTGTTGAAGCTGGGTGAATGAAAGGGATGGTCGTGTAGACATTTTATTGATCTTTCCACCAATTAAGGGAGTTCTTGACCTGGAACGGAACCATAACCTGTTTGTCCAAGCTATCTCTGGTTGAGGAATAGGTCCTCCAGCCGAGACATAATCTTGCATGCTCAGTAATGAAGGTGGAAGCTGTCACATGACCGAGAAGCCACAAAGAGTGCCTTGCTAGAATACAGGTCTTCCTTGAATTGTCCTGACCAGATCTGACAATGTAATGAACCTATCTGTGGGAAGGCAGGCCCTGGCTGCCAGCAAATATGCCCCTATGAATTATATTCTTTGTACAGGGGCTAACTTGGACTTCATGTTTAGCCAAGACCCAACTCCTGGAAAAGGTAGATAGCGATCAGGGTGGAAGTCAGTCTCTCTTTATAACAGCGACCCTTGAGCAGCCAGCCGGCGAGATTATGGGAAGATTAAATTTGCTTCTCACCGAAGGTAAGCAGTTACTACCACTAAAATCTTTGAGAACATTGCTGGGGGATGAAGACAGGCTGAAGGGAAGTACTTTGTACTGAAAATGATCCCGGCCCATGTCAAAGTCCAGGTATCTCCTGTGTGGGGGATGTATCGCCGTATGGAAATTGGTTTTCAGACGGATACCTCTCTTGCCTCTACAGAAAGGATTATAGCTGCCAGAGTCACCACGTGGAACTTTTAAGACTTCAAAAATTTACTCAGTTTTAGATCTAAGGTCGGTCTCCATCCTTCATCAGGAGCAGCAGCAACTCCCTAAAAGTGGAGAGGCCACCGGCACTTGAACCATGACCCAGCCCTCCAGTGCCACTCCTTCCCCTCTTGAGGGGCTTGCTCCTCTCCATGCCCTCCGTCACTCACCCTTACTGCTGGTAAAAATTGGAGGGCAATGGTCCCCTGGCTCTCCCGTTCTGGCACCCCTGCCCTCTCATCCTCCTTTGGCACAAGAAAATACTTTGAGTAAAACCCTTTCCACCTGTGAGGGGATGGGACTGGATCTATTGCTCCTAAACAAAGGAGGGAGCATACTTCTTGACTCAGTATAGTCTCGTGAGAAATAGTTTCCCATATAAGTTAATTAAGATTTACCATGACTCAGTTTCTACACAACCATTCATTAGTGTAAAAGCCACTGGGTGTTGATACATTCAACAGTACAAATACACGGGACTCCTTCAAAATCAGTGACGTAGAATTTAGAACAGAAAATATTTACCAGTAGCTGAAATCCAAGGAGAAAATTACTAGGGCTGTCGATTAATCACGGATAACTCACGCGATTAACTCAAAAAAATTAATCGCGATTAATCAGAGTTTTAACTGCACTGTTAAACAACAGAATACCAATTGAAATTTATTAAATATTTTGGATGTTTTTCTACATTTTCATATAGTATTCTGTGTTGTAATTGAAATCAAAGTGTATATTATTTTTATTACAAATATTTGCACTGTAAAAATGATAAAAAGTATTTCAATTCACTTCATACAAGTACTGCAGTACAATCTCTGTCGTGAAAATGCAACTTACAAATGTAGATTTTTTTGTTACAAAACTGCACTCAAACAAAACAATGCAAAACTTCAAAGCCTACAAGTCCACTCAGCCCTACTCTGTGTTCAGCCAAATCGCTAAGACAAAAAAGTTTTACATTTACGGGCGATAATGCTAACTACTTCTTATTTACAATGTCACCAGAAAGTGAGAACAGGCATTTGCATGGCACTTTTGTAGCTGGCATTGCAAGATACTTAAGTGCCAGATATGCTAAACATTTGTAGGCCGCTTCAGCCATCATTCCAGAGGACATGCTTCCATGCTGATGATGCTCGTTTAACGCATTTTTTTTTAAATTACATTTGTGACCAAACTCTTTGGGGGAGAGCTGTATGTCTCCTGTTCTGTTTTACCCGCATTCTGCCATATATATCATGTTACAGCAGTCTCAACTGATGACCCAGCACATATTGTTCATTTTAAGAACACTTTTCACTGCAGATTTGACAAAACACAAAGATACCTACGTGAGATTTCTAAAGATAGCTACAGCATTTGGTCCAAGGTTTAAGAATCTGAAGTGCCTTCCAAAAATGTGAGAGGGATGAGGTGTGGAGCATGCTTTCAGAAGTCTTAAAAGAGCAACACTATGATGCAGAAATTACAGAACCCAAACCACCAAAAAGAAAATCAACCTTCTGCTGGTGGCATCTGACTCAGATAATGAATATGAAGAGGTGTCGGTCCGCACTGCTTTGGACTGTTATTGAGCATAACCCATCATCAGCATGGACGCATGTCCCCTGGAATGTGGCTGAAGCATGAAGGGACATATGAATTTTTAGCGCACCTGGCACGTAAATATCTTACGCCTGTTCTGACTTTCAGGTGACACTGTAAACAAGGAGTGTGCAGCCTTATCTGCTGCAAATGTAAACAAACTTATTTGTCTGACCGATTGGCTGAACAAGAAGTAGGGCTTGCAGACTCTAAAATTTTAGATGGTTTTATTTTTGAATGTAGTTGTTTTGTACTTAATTCTACATTTGTAAGTTCAACTTTCATGATAAAGAGATTGCACTGAAGCACTTCTATTAGGTGAATTGAAAAATACTATTTATTTTGTTTTTATATAGTGCAAATACTTGTAACCAAAAGTATAAAGTGAGCACTGTACACTTTGTATTCTGTGTTGTAACTGAACTCAATATATTTGAAAATGTAGCAAACATCCAAAAATATTTAAATAAATGGTATTCTATTATTGTTTAACAGTGTGATTAATCACACTATTTTTTTAATAGCGCAATTAATTGCAATTAATTTTTTTAATTGCTTGAAAGCCCTAGAAATGACTGATTATCACAGTTTCAAATGTTATGGAGTAGTTAGAAATACCAAACTGACGTATTTTAGCCAATTCTTAATTGAGCATCTGCAAGGGAACTGGCAACTCCTAGAAGCACAAAAAAGAGTCCACAGAAGAGATCTGAACTGATGCTTTTTTATTCCTGCTCCAAGTTTATACCAGCTCTCTCAACCGCGTTAATTCTGATGGAAAGAGGTGTGGAAATCCACATACATCCAGACTGCAACACACAATGTAAGACATGGGCTCACTCTAGTTCAGCTGTTGTGCAGCCAGCAGGAACAAAAACGGGCACTAAGCTTTCTGAGGTTATGATTAGGGCAACCTCATTGGAAAGTTCTGCTCTTTTTCACCTGCTGGTTAGGACAAAAGAGCACAGAAGAGGGGACAGGAGTAGTTCAGGAAAACTGTTTGAGAGACATCCAACCTGTATTACGTACAAGAGTAGAACACAACACACCACGGGATGCTGCACAATACATTTTTCTTAGGCGCTTCAAAAGGAAAAGACGAAACAAGCAACCAAATATGCACTTGGAATCTGACAGTGCTATGGTTAAAGATCAATATGGTTAAAAAGTCACTACTCTGATAGAGGATTTACGAGACAGTCTTCAGGCACTTTCTGTTTATATATAGGACATAACACTTTTTAGTTATGCCAGCCAAGATAGAGGTCCACATTTAAATTACAATATATATGACTGTTTAGTAACATTCCTTAGACAAAGAATATTTAGATCTTAGTCATTCCTCAGTTTAAAAAAAATCCAATATTAAATCCGAATGTTCCTGCTTGGACTAAAAATTGCACAACATCTGGTGTCACATCTTTAAAGCCTGAAAAAGTCTACATATCTGCCAGTAGTAGAGCAGACAATCCACCCAAAGTAGTATTATCTTGGGAAAAGGCTGATCACACAACCCATCTGTGCAGAGTAGTTGCCAGTCATTGTGATCTTTGTAGACAAACACTTAGTTGAATGATAATTGTAGTGACTGCAGCCGAAGGTCACAAAATGAAAAGTGGTGCATTATGTACGTTTAAAAACTTGTTTGTAATGATTCATATTTAACAATATAATGAAATAAGTAAACCACACAAGAATACACCATTAGAAATTTTAAGACTCGTTTGTTTTTAAGAGGTAGAGCAACAGCATTTTCACGGAGAACCAATGAGAAACAAAACATTCCTGATAATCTGTCAAAATGGTCACTCTTCTGCATTTCTTCCGAATATCCTTTCATTTTCCATCCATCAACATCTCATTTTACTCAGTATTGTGCCGTTTCTGAATGTTCTGCCCTCTTTCAGTACTCAGTCGTGAGAGTTAATATTTATACAGATTAACAAAAAAGGCTTCATACATGGGAACTAGCTACACTCATAACTTCGTTGTAATGCTAGCTTCTGAGATAGAAATCAATTTCCTTATTTTAATACAAAATTCTGAAAACTAACATTTTACAACTTGTTTAATACCACCACCTAGTATGGAAGAAAAAAAGATTAGCAGTTAGAGACTGCAGAGAAAAAAATATACTATCACATGATTAAATAATTGAGCAGTAAGTCCTTTCTTGCAACCCACTGACAACTAAAAGCAAAAAAGATTTATCCAATTGCATGCTGCTTTCATTGGTCTTATTATATTAGTTTATGATGTAAAACAAAAAGATCCAATCATTAATCAAGAAAAAAAGGTCAATGTGTGTTCTTCCTACACTACTACAGGAGGCTCCATCTGTCTCCCAATTTTCAATGGGCAGACTAAAAGCTCATTCCCTAACCAAGTTTATAAATATCTTAGTACATTTCATTGATAGTAGTAGTTGAGTAAATTAATGCTTTGCGTCATGATTCTACTATAAACACTTTACATCTATTCTTTCATTGATAAGAATCCCGAAGCATTTTAGTGCTGGAGAGCCCAAATTTCAGAGATGTGTGACTGTAGGAATAGCATATAGAAGTCAGGCATGCAATTGTACGCACAAGTGTGCAGTTAAGACACATAGCTGGTAATTTTTTGCAAGAAAATATTAACATGCATGAACGTGTAGATAAGCACAAAATACTTACTTTTTAAAATAATGGAAATTATATACATGTCACTAACAGGTAAAACTATCTGCAGCAGCCAATGTATATAAATGACACCTCAGATGAAGAAAAAAAATTCTGCCATTGTCAACATAGAATGGCTGTCACTATGCCTTATAGGGCTTTGCAGATTAAATCCTTCATCCCTCCCCACATCTCTCCCTTTTACAGGATGCAAGTGAATAGGGAAGAGCTGGGGGGGAGTAAGGGGGAGGCAAGGAGGAGGAGTCATTCTGGCTTCCCCACTGTGAAGGTCCACTGAAGTCCTAAAAATATTATGTAGGTTGCCTGGAAGCAGGGTGCATTTTATGGCTGAATTAAAACCTGTTAAATAATTAGATTAGCTAGCCCTAGACACTTCACATTATCATTTCAGTCCCCTTTTAAAAAAACAAAAAACAAAAACGAAAACAAAAAAAGAGACAAGCAAGCTGCTAGTTAACTGAAATTAAGCATACATATTCCAAGGTGAATAATTTTTTTTCCCCCCAGTGTGAATTTTAGAGAACTTTCGCATTGGTTCTTGTTTTGTTTTCAGAAGCATCTTTTCATATGAGTTTTTAAAAGGTTATTTTTGTATTAAAATATATATTCTTTGCAGATCCATCAAGCACATTCTGATAAAAGTTACGTTAACTTTTACACCATCACTCAGAGCAGGGTGAATTCAGAGCTAGAAGATCTTAAAAAGTAACTTCTGTATCAGGGAATGCTCCTTCAAAAATTCAAACTTCAAATATCCAAATTGAAGTGCTGAAGTTTTTACATTAAATCCACGAGTAATAAGATTTAGTTTTACATTAAGAGGTGACATAACAGAGGTTTTTAGTATGCATAGTAAAGAGACATCCGTTTCCAACTAGGTCACTGATTTGGTATGCAACCTGAACATCACTACTGACAAGGCAGCTATGAAAAAGCTTGATGAATCCTTATTTCCAACTGTCTGCTGCAGGTGCCAAGGATAACCTTATCTTGAGCAATGTTACCAATGCAGTCAAGTCCCTGTAAACAAGCTCTTGAATAGTGGTACATTAAAGAGACATATCAGGTAGGGTACAACATTTACCATTCTTTCAGCCTGTCAACCATCCTCGAGCTCTCTTTTTTTAAAATGAATCCTAGCAAGGACCTCTGTATCCTAAGCTAGTTAAAAAAAGCCATTTATGAAAACCTTGTTAATTTTGGGGTGGGAATGTCTACAAGTCCGTTTCCCCCCACCCCTGGCCTTTATACAAACTACATTCCAGGTCTTTACTGTTCAACAGTGTTCTTTTAATATGTCCGTCACATGGTTCTTCTATGAGATTTTCTACACAACACTACACTATTGTGCTAGTGCAGCAGAACTAAACTAGACTCTGAAGATACTAGACTTGTTCATTTTCAGTTCTGAGTGAAGCAGAAAGACTGAAAAAGAAACCCAACAGGTGAGAAGTACATTAGGTTCTCTTTTGTGTAGTGTGAATGATTCCAGGTTACTTTTAGCTTCCCCATTTTAAAATTTTATTAGTGTAGGAGGTATTTATTTTCATAGGCAAATGCAAGTGAATGGTTAAAACTGTTTCAGAGAAAAATATGGTCAAACATAGTAAGAGTTCATCTCCCAGTATGTATAACTGAAAATAAAGAACTCACTGTTATGGTTAGAATAAATTAATACAGTACAACAAATCGTGACACCAGTAGTGATAAGTTAGCTGGGTACCCAAACAAGCCAGTCTCCTTATTAGAGACCAGTGTAGCTGGATTCTCTGCTTGTCAATAACATTGACAAATATAAATAAAGGATCCCTTGTTTCCTTTGGCATCAAGATTTTTCCTAGGGGAGTATATTTTTACTACGTAATTCAGAAAGTTATAAGAAGCAGTGCACTGACTTTCCATTATATACTAATTCTAGGATTGTGTATTTTGAAAGAAAAAGTCTTGCCTAATTTTTTCACTTTAAAGTGGCCATTGGTCTCACTATCAAAAATATATTATAGGGGTCAAAGGATTATTTTGGGGTCAAAGGATATTGAGATTGTTAACTCTTGTTATGAGCGGCCACATTATGCCAGGAATAGATTGACATAGGACATTCCCAGTAACTCTGGAATTAGTTACTGGCAACTGGCCAGTTAGAAAACAGGTCATTTTTGAGGAAGGCGTTTTGGACGGGGGAAGCTGTTATCTGTATAATGTGGAATAGGCTCAAATTAATTTCATTGTATTTGACAGTCTCTTTAAATTTGATTGAAAATACTTGGGAATTAATGATGGTCTTAGATTCATTGGGCCTGGGCATTTGCTTATCACATGCATAAGAGTAATTTAATAGCAAAAAAAAAAAAAAGTTACAGAACAAGGTGTTACTGCCGTCATCTACCCTTCAGTTGGAGGCTGTTTCAGGGGAACAGAGCTACATGATCCCATTTATGTACTATTTGTAGCAATGTCACAAAAAGATGAAAGTGAAGAGTATCGCCATATTCCCTTAACTAGACGGGTGACAAGATCACATAAGTAGATCAAAATCAAAAAAAGCAATTCTCATCTACACTGACAAAAACCTAAGATAGAACTTTTAAACATACCAGGAACGCTGTTTACCATATATATTTCCCCATGTTTTCTTGTACATAGTGTTTTATTATGTGAACACCAGCTTGTCCTTATCAGCTATTACAATAGAAAGTCTATTCACTCCATCCAAATGTACACCCCATTGTGTGTGTGACACTCAGTAAAACCTGCTGAGATCACCCATTACTCCTCTTGCAGACCTTCTCTCCTAGCATTTCATTTGAGAAAGCGTCCCCTTCTGTTCAAGCGATGGTGTTAAAACTCCATCACTTCCAAGAGCTCTGACGGAGTTCCAAGTCCCCAGACAATTCCATCACAACCCCACGCTCTTGAGATGCAAGAAAAAGTTAATTGACTTGTATGTTGTCAGTAACCAAGCTCCTCTGTCTGTCCTTTCCAAAGTCACATCATGATGGTTTAACCTTAACAATTCCATGTTAAATTTACAAAGGCCCCAGACTCTGCATCTTTATTTTAAGAAAAAAAAGAGTTGGAATTAAGAAAGCCTTTGGACTGTCTGTTCATTTACAATTCTAACAAGAAAAAAAAATTCAGGAACAGGAACTGCAACTCTGACAAGATCCCTTGCTATGGTCTTGTCTACACAAAGAAGTTAACCAGCATTATTATCACTATACTTCAACAAACCAAATTGAAAGAAGGCCACTATTATTCTGAATGTGGGGGTCCACATGAGGAATTATACCAACATAACTGTAATGGTGAAATTATGTTATAGTAGGGCCAGTAAGGCTGTGTCTAAACTGGGAAACTAAGTGAGAATTTTAATGGCCCTCTACTCAATTTACAACCCACAGAGTAAAGGAAGATTTTCCATTTGTTTATCGAACATCTATTCCTACAAGACATTGAGGCAGTTTCCTTACTAAAATATCTCACCTTATAATTAGGGCTGTCGATTAATCACAGTTAACTCACGTGATTAACTCAAAAAAATTAATCACAATTAATCACACTGTTAAACAATAGAATACCATTGAAATTAAATATTTTGGATGTTTTCCTACATTTTCAAATATATTGATTTCTATTACAACCCAGAATACGAAGTATACAGTGCTCACTTTATATTATTTTTTATTACAAATATTTGCCCTGTAAAAATTATAAATAGTATTTTTCAATTCACCTCATACAAGTACTGCAGTGAAATCTCTTTCTTGTGAAAGTGCAGCTTACAAATATATATGTTACATAACCGCATTCAAAAACAAAACAGATGTAAAACTTCAGAGCAGGGATGGCCAACCTGAGCCTGAGAAGTAGCCAGAATTTACCAATGTACATTGCCAAAGAGCCACAGTAATACGTCAGCAACCCAGCATCAGCTCCACCCCCCCCACCCATTGGCTGCCCCGCCGATCAGCACCACCTCCTCCTTCCCCGCAGCTCCCAATCAGCTGTTCTGTGGCATGCAGGAGGCTCTGGGGGGTAGGGTGAGGAGTGAGGGGAACAACAGGCTCAGGGGAGGGGGCGGGAAGGGATGGAGGCAGGGCCGGGCCTGTGGCAGAGCCCAGGTTTGAGCAGTGAGCACCCCGGTACATTGGAAAGTTGACGCCCGCAGCTCCAGCCCCGGAGTCGCTGCCTATACTAGGAGCCACAGGTTGGCCACCCCTGCTTTAGAGCCGACAAGTCCACTCAGTCCTATTTCAGCCAATCGCTAAGACAAACAAGTTTGTTTACATTTATGGGAGATACTGCTGCCTGCTTCTTATTTACAATGTCACCTGAAAGTGAGAACAGGTGTTTGCATGGCACTTTTGGAGCTGGTGTTGCAAGGTATTTACATGCCAGATATACTAAATATTCATATGCCCCTTCAAGCTTTGGCCACCATTCCAGAGGACATGCTTCCATACTGATGATGCTCGTTAAAAAAGTAATGGGTTACTTAAATTTGTGACTGAACTCCTTGGGGGAGAACTGGGTGTCCTGTTCTGCATACATTTCATGTTATAGCACATGTTGTTCGTTTTAAGAACACTTTCACAGCAGATTTAACAAAACAACAAGAAGGTGCCAATGTGAGATTTCTAAAAGTAACTACAGCACTCAACCCAAGGTTTAAGAATCTGAAGGATCGTCCAAAATCTGAGAGGGACGAGGTGTGGCGCATGCTTTCAGAAGTCTTAAAAGAGCAACACTATGATGCAGAAACAACAGAACCCGAACCACCAAAAAAGAAAAGAAAAAAAATAATCAACCTTCTGCTGGTGGCATCTGACTCAGATGATGAAAATAAACGTGTGTAGGTCTGCACTTCTTTGGATAGTTATCGAGCAGAACCTGTCATCAGCATGGAAGCATGTCCCCTGGAATGGTGGTTGAAGCATGATGGGACATAGAATCATAGAATATCAGGGTTGGAAGGGACCTCAGGAGGTCATCTAGTCCAACCCCCTGCTCAAAGCAGGACCAATCCCCCATTTTTGCCCCAGATCCCTAAATGGCCCCCTCAAAGGTTGAACTCACAACCCTGGGTTTAGCAGGCCAATGCTCAAACCACTGAGCTATCCCTCCCCCCGATAGCTATCCCTCCCCCCGATATGAATCTGTAGTGCATCTGGCATGTAAATATCTTACCATGCCGGCTCCAATGGTACCATGCACACTCCTGTTCTCACTTTCAGGTGATACTGTAAACAAGAAGAGGGCAGCATTATCTCCTGAAAATTGTAACCAAACTTGTTTATCTGAGCGATTGGCTGAAGTAGGACTGAATGGACTTGTGGGCTCTAAAGTTTCACAGTTTTGTTTTTGATTTCAGTTATGTAACAAAAAAAATATATATATACACACACATTTGTAAGTTGCACTTTCACAGTAAAGAGATTGCACTACAATACTTGTATGAGGTGAATTGAAAAACACTTTGTTTTTCAATAGTGCAAATATTTGTAATCAAAAACATAAAGTGAGCACTGTACACTTTTTGTATTCTGTGTTGTAACTGAAAACATGTTTGAAAAGGTAGAAAACATCCAAAAATATTTAAACAATAATAGAATACCATTTAAGAGCACAATTAACTGCAATTAATTTTTTTAATTGCATGATTATTTTATTTTTTAAATCGCTTGACAGGCCTATTTACAATCTACTCTTTTGCTTACAATGGAACCTTTCTGAAGTTTTATTGTGATACTTGAGAGACAAGGTGGATGGGGTAATATCTCATATTGGACCAACTTCTGTTAATGAGCGAGACAAGCTTTTGAGCTTGTCTTGCTCTTCTTCAGCGAGAAGCTCTTCTTCAGCTCTGGAAAAGGTACTCTGAGTGTCAAAGCTAAATACAAGATTGAAGTAACAGTGTTATGCTAAAACTCTCTCTTTAATCTTGTATTTAGCTCTGAAACTCTGAATACGAGGAGATTTTCTTCCAGCCTCAAAACCAGTTTTGTACTAGCGCCAAGTAGCTTCTTGGCTTGAAACCACATATATACTACATTGCAACACCTCCAGTATTCAACACATTGAAGGCCAGGTAATTAGAGACACATTTTCAGTAAGTTCAACTGCCAAAGAATTACCCTTATGATAAAAAATATTAATTGGATATTATGGCATTGGATCCATTTCCTATTTGATAAAGAAGCACTCAAACTGAACTAATACTAAAGAGAGCAGAGAGGAACTAAGCAAAATAAGACATTGTTGCATTGTGATGGCAAATTTAATTTACAAGACAGCTTGTTTATAAACACTTGTTTACAAAATAAGTCACTAGGTTGTCTCCACAAAATTAAGCACAAGTAATTCACACACACACACGACCAATTTAGCTTTAAATGCAGGCAATGTATACTACAAAGGCTATCCCTAGTTAAAGGGAACACATAGGTCATGTAATTCCAGATGATGTTGGAATGCTGACTCATTTGGCAACTAGTCTGTAAGCCCCATGACTTAGTGAAGTGTCTGCGGTTCACTGCTGATCCCGATTGAGTCTCATGGGGAGGGGGGGAATTGTTCTAAATTCCGTTCAAAAGTCATTCGGGGAAAAAAAATACAGTACTACTGACATAGCAGGAGAGCTAACCTCTTCCAATTTCTGACATATTTTGAGTTCTCAACTATAACTCAATTCTATTAAGGCTACAGTTCAGCAAGGCACTTACAGATGTGCTTAACAGCATGTGAATAGTGACTTCAACGGGATTTACATACTTAAAGTTAAGTATGTGCTTAATTACTTTGCTGGATTGGGGGACAGTTTTCCTGTCACTAGAGTAACTGTCCTTCTCCTGGAAGCCTATGGTTTATTGCAGTCCTTAACAAAGAGATAGGAACCCGATCAAAGCTACATAATCCCATTACGCCAGTATTTAATTTTTTAAAAATTTTTTAAACATACACACAGAAGATGACAATCTATACATATAGAGATGAATATATTTCTCTCTTTAACTGCTTCAAAGGTCTAATTTACACTACAGCCCCAGGCCAGTCCACACATATTTTATGTTGTATGAACAAGGAAGAAAGTAAGTTGCTATTCAGGCCCCTCTATCTCCATCATACAATAGTCAACAAGCCACGTCACTTGCCATTAAATCATACCCAAGGAAGAAGCCATTACCATTGCCCAGACCGTAATCAAACTAATGTCCACGCTGCTGGCTTTGCAATATTTTTCCAATATCATAAATCTAATTAAAAATGTGAAGAGTAATTTACATTTTAATGCAATAAGATACATTATCCCTACTACTGTGCTCTCATTACACCTTTATAATAAGATGCAAAGGGTCCAATAAGAACCTCGATCAGTTTACATAAGAACATTTTTTGTATTGCTGCAGCACTCAGAGGTCCTGAGGATCTGGGACACACTGTGCTAGGCGCTATGCACAGATGTACTAGACAGTCACTACACCAAAGAACTTACAGTCAAAGCACATGACAAGAGAAAACAGGTGGATGCAACAAATAAGCAGAGGAAGGTCAAGGTAACAGTGAGACAAACAAGTTTGGCACAATAAGCAACACACCTATTGCTTAGCCATACAATTTTGTTTAGTATGGTATGCCAAGGGTGGGGGGCAAAGGAGTCCTTGGATGTTTTTACAGTGTTACTGTAAACATAATTATTGAGTTAAAGTATATTACTTTCATGATTACACATTTTGTTACTAAGTTAAACAGCAATGTACCAGTAATGCACCTACTCAAGCAATATTGTTGGAATTGGACTACTTTAAAACTGGAGTTATTCTAATGCCTGTTTTATCAAAAGAGGTAAAGACAGTATTTTTTTAAAGTGTTTTCAAGTCATTTATTTGTAAACAAATATTTTAATACATCCCCTATGAGTTCTTCAGGTTTTCAACTATATTCCTGAAGAACTCATAGGGGATGTATTAAAATATTTGTTTACAAATATTTATCTTGTCCTTGACCTGACAATGCCAATTCTTCCTATTGAAAAAAAAAAAAAAAAAAAGTCTGACTAGTGGTGTTAGAACTGGTGAACTGAAGACACTAAATTAACACATGAAATGAAACCTCAAAGAAGTACAGTATGTTATTTATATTCACCCACGAACAGTCCTCATTTTGTCTTACAATTTCTACTTAAGCAGTTTCACATAGTAAGTCAGCTAATTCCTACCTGAGGTGGTGATAAACTCTTCCAAAGACAGTGTTGGCTAGCAAGTTATTTTCAGAAATAGGAATAAGAAATGACAAATGTTAAAACCTTAAAAGGTCATATTAGGCAACTCAGAGATTTAGTACACGGTTCACCTTCAGTGGTGAGATGCCACAAACCAGGAGTTTTCTACTGAAACGAGCAGAATTTAGATGTGCAAATGACAGCAATGCTACACAATAAAAGCAAAAAGTTCAAAAGGTGTGCAATTAAAGTCTCAACTTTAAACCAAGAAATTCTAAATTAACAGTCCCAGCATTACCTTAGCTATTTGCCTAGTGCACAGCACACAGGGTCTTTCATTATGTGATTACACAATTTACATTAATACAAAGGGACAGATGCAATTATTTTGAACCTTAGTCTAAAATACATTAATCAAGAGAATGAAATTCAAATTGTGTTGTCTCACTAAAAAAATTCAGAAAATAAAGTTCTTTCTATTATTGTCCAGTATGTCAAGATCTGTGATATAATGAAAATCCATACCGCAGCACATGCTTACCATCAGGCAGATATAAGCCTCCCACAGCAACCTTACTCCCTGATCCTGTAAATGTTTACATACATGTGTAACTTTACTCAAATACATAGTCCTATTGACAGCAATGGGGACTATTCATGAGAGTAGTCAAATTATACATGTGCATAACGGTTTGCAGAATTAGGGGTCTAGTGTGGAATTTCTTGACTATGTGCAATTAAACCTCACACAAAGCTGTGGTTGGTTTAATGTTTTGGTATTTTTTTAAAGTTAAAATTCAATTTTTAATAACTTTCTTTCTTATTATTTGTTCCCTAAACGTCACCTGCCTTTATTTGAATGTACAATCCTGAAATACAGTTGCATGGATTTTCTATTAACTTCCCAAGATATTCAACTCAATGCTAAGAACAAGTATGAGTAACCTCATCTCCAAAAGTTATTTCAGAAAGTCAAAATTTGGGTCTCTATAAATGTGCAGTAAATGTTGTCACTTTTACACTGGGATATTCCCTCCTGGATTCTATGAAAAATGTGGGGAAAATCCTGCCAGAGTAATTAAAGTATTCTTTATTGCACCCAGTCTTTCAAACCCCCTCTCCCTCCAACATTTTATTACTCCATTCAACATTGAAACATTCTCTTTTTGCAGTGTCCACCTAAGGGAGTCCCACCACACTGGGTGAAGCACAGACACAGTACATTATAAACATACAGACCAGCAGTGAATAAATGCAGACTTTTTGATTTTCATCAGTAAGATTCATGGATAAACAGCCCATTTTAATCATTTCTGCACTGGCCATCAAATTGAGTATGGAAACAGTATATAAAGTGGTTCCACATAAACCAGTTTCTAACACAATTTTACCACCTCCACGCTGGCTGGACAAGTTGTGTCTTTTTAAAGAGACACTTTTAATCACGTTCTCACCCCCATTCCCCCAAAAAAGAAAAGGGGGAGGAGAGAAGAGGAAAAACTTTTTGATACAGGAGGACTGAGGTAAGTTAACAGTACCCTCTTAAACAGGTTTCCTTTTCTGTTTGAAGCTGAATGCATTGGAGGACTTAAAATACAACTGCAGCCCAAGATTCTTGGTTCACCACCATGGAGAAGGCCTCTTAGTTTTCCCTGTATCCCTCTACATGAGTTACACCCCCTCCAACAGTTACCTCTCTTACCCCCTCCTAACTCAGACCTGCAGTGAAATACAAGTGTGCTTCAAACCCTCCAAAACAATTTACTTTGATTTTCTACTAATGGTGGAAAAACCCAAACCTTCAAGAGGGAGAACCACGGCAGGGACAGAAACAGATATTTCATAGTGCCAGAAGGTCCAAAGGTAGCTTTTCCTGCTCTTTGAGCCCAAGTTACCACGAAATGCACACGTTTCTGACTGATTACATCTTCACAGCAACCTCTGAAGCATGAGGCAAATGCAGCTAAACTTAAAGGATAAAGTCCAAGCGGTAATAAGATTACAGCAGCACATCTAAATGTGATCTGCTTACTCCCACTGACATAACCAGTCCTAGCCACTGCAGCAGGTTTCTATAAAGCACCGCCACTGAAAGTGGGGCGGTGGGCAGAGGGAAGCCGGAAGCCTTTTCAGAGAACGGTGAATGCAATCGTGCTTTGCATCCAGTGGGTTTCTTGTGCTGCAATTAGTGGCTGGAACTCAGGCTTCTTGGGCGGGTGGGGAGCGTTCTAGCAATACAAGGAGACATTACCAAATCTGAGTTCAGAAGCAGCCTCCCCCCGGATTATTAGGCAAATCCCTTGAGAGCGACTCCCCGGGAGCGGACGAGGAACACAGTGAAGACGCCGAACAGCCTGTGCACCTCGAGGTGCAGGGCAGAGAGTGCCCCGGCCTGCTGTAGGGGTTTGTGCACAGACACAGGCAGGCAGCCCCCGCGGGACCAGCATCCCCTGGGTGCGCTGCTCTCGCCGGGATATTAATAGCCGCTCTTAACCTGTTAGCGCGCAAACGCACCCGCCCAGTTGCCCCCCCCCCCGACCCACCCCCGCCTGCTAACGCTGCGGAGCGGAGAACACATCGCAATGACAGTGCGGGCAAACACACGCTACCGCCATCCGGGGGGGAGCTGCAGAGAAAGGGGCTCCAGGGCGCAGCCTGGGAGGACACGGCAGAAGAAGGCTGCAGCAGGCATGAAGGGGCAATGAAATGCAGCCCGGGAACCAGCCGGCGGCCCCTGGCCGCTGCGGCGCAGCGCCCACCCCCGCTGGCTTACCGGCCAGTTCGTCGGGCTCCAGCCCGCTGTCCGCGTCGGTCCCGCACAGCACGAAGTAGTGAGCGAAGCGGCAAGGCGCCGAGCCGGCCCCGGGGGCAGCGCTCCCGCTCATCCCTGCTGCTGCTGCTGCTCTGCGCTAGCCCCGGCGCGCGGGGGCCGGGCCGGGATCTCGCGCTCCCGCGGCTGGTCACAGCAGCGGCGTCTCCATCCCCAGCGGCAGGGTCTCGCGCGGGTCCTTGAGGCGGCGACTGGGGGCGGGGGCGGCGCGCAGCAACCGCGGCTCGCGCCGCTCCGGGCCTCTCTCTCGGGCCGCGGCTCGCGCTCCTGCAGGACCCCGCCGGGCACGAGAGCGCAGCGAAGGGCTCGCGCCGCCAGCAGCGAGCGCCCAGGCGGTGGCAATGCGTGCAATGCCCCCAGCCGCTGTCAGCGGGGGCGGGGGGGAAGCAAGCGCCGGCCGGGCTGAGCGTCCTCCCTGCTGCCGCAGCCAGTCAGAGCGAGGGGAAGGGGCGGGCACAGCGGGACATTTAAATCACGGCACGGCAGTGAGGGGCGGGTACCGGGGAGCCTCCCGCCCCGGCACACTCGGCCCCCTCCCCCCAGCCCAAGGCTGCCGTATTGCAGCGCGGCGCGGTTGACAACGTGAGCCCCGCCAAGGAGCTGCGGGCTCTCCCAGCAGGACTCCAGAGCAGACCGTGGAGAGGTGAAGGCGGAGCACGGTTTGTTTAGACTCGCGGCCCAGTTCACGGCCTAGTCCTGGAGCTCGCCTCTGGCTGCCCGGTTGTGCTCCACAATCTCAGCTTTCGTTTTAGAAAAAGCCTATGGCAGGCTCTCCTGGGAGGGAAAACAATCCGGTAAGCTCCGCAGCCAATGCAGCGTGGGGTGTGCGCTCAGCTCCGGAGGTGCCAGCTGTCCCATTCAGCCAAACGAGACCTTTGGCAACGTTTTAAAAAGCAGCTCACTGATTTCGGAGCCAAAGGCCTGGTGTACACTGAGGTACGTCTACACTACACAGCTTTTAGCGACAGGGCTGTGTCACT
This sequence comes from Caretta caretta, assembly GCF_965140235.1. NCBI lineage: Eukaryota > Metazoa > Chordata > Testudines > Cheloniidae > Caretta > Caretta caretta. The sequence goes on from NC_134206.1 coordinate 245,696,939, forward strand.
ACAACCGTGCTGCTAAAAATGCGCAGTGTAGCCGCTTTGTTTGTCGGCACTCCTGCCAACAAAAACTTCCACCCCCAAGGAGCAGTGTTTGTGTTGTCGGCAGGAGGTTTAAACCCCTCTGAAAGACGAAAGTTCTGTCATTCAATTGCCCGTGTAGCCATAGCCTTAAAATTTCTACTTGTACAGCTGCACCGCCGCAGCACATCTGGGGAAGACACTCCATGCCAGTGGTTCTGAACCTATTTACTGTTGTGGGCCACATACAATACTATCTCTGTGGCCCTGAGGATGTCTCGTGGGCCACAGCTCTGTGCTGATTGGGCCGCAAGCGACCCGCTGGCCGCATGTTGAGAACGACTGCTCTGTGCAAACCAGAGAGAGCTCACCCATCAGCATAATAAAACCAGCCCTGCGAGAGGCAGAAGCTGTGTCGGCAGGAGAAACTCTCCCGCCGACATAAGCACTGTGCACACTGGCACTTATGTCAGCATAATTTATGTCGCTCAAGGGGGTGGAATATTCACACCCAAGAGTGACAAGTTTTGCCGACATAGGCGATAGTCTAGTCGTAGCCTTAGGTACAGGTATAGTCAGTACTAGGTCAACAGAAGACTTCTAGGCGGATCAATTACAGCGATGGGGAGAACCCCTCCGATTGCTGTAATGAGTGTCTCCAACAAAGCGCTACAGTGGTGCCACCCCAGCGTTTCTAATGAGGAAACAGTCTTAGGCTGACCTAGCTATGTCACTCAGAGGCTGCGAATTAGGTTCTTCTGGCAGCCTAGCTACCACCTGTAGAGGAGGTGAACTAACTAGAGCAGTGGAAAAACTCTTTCCATCGCTGTAGGATGTGTCTACACTACAGTTGCTGCACCATAGCTTGCCATTGTAGCATCTGTAATGTAGACAAACCCTAAGTCCCATTTTCAGTGATGACTTAGATTTGTCTACACTACAGTAACTTAGGTGCTTTTGAGAATTTTACCCATTGACTCGGGAACTAAAGGTAACAATATTTGGCATAGTGAAAAACTGAAAATGTGTTTTAAAAAAGTATTGTAATGTAAAAATAAATAAGAAAGGTGCTACTGCATTGACTGTATTATTCAACTTTCATAAAAGCTTTATTTTTAAAATTTAGTCTGCAGAATTTCCACTACAGTGCTGCAGAATCCAGAGTGTGTGTCCCCTGTGTGGCGTACGCAGGATATTGATGTGCTTTAGTTTTTTGTGAGGCTTCTGGAAAAGTCTGTGTTCAGAAGGAATTTTAAAGAGGGGAGGGTTGAGTACAGAGCACAGCCCAGACAGTGTGTTTGATGCTATGTAAACAGACAGGAAGATGCAAACGCTGCCTTGGGACTTGTCTATCCGGAGAATTTTAGGGAAAATTCCCACCAGTACTACCATTGTTTCAACTGCACAGCTGCTAGTGCTGGAGAGAGCCCTATATTATACAAGGCTCCAGTGGCATCCAGAGTAAATTTAATCAACACAGATATAAGAATACCAGAAGCCATCAGAACTACTATAAGACACTCTAAAAATGTAAGGCAGACTAAAAGTGAATAATAATGTTAGAATTGGAAGAGGAATAGATTATTTTGGATTCTAGTAATATTTACTTTAAAATCCATAAACTATTTATGGAAACTGGCCAGTATAAAAACATTTCTGACTAGACTGTCAAAAATCAATAGGTGGCTGCTGAGCTACCCGTGCTCCTTCACTTGGCACCCATAAGGCATGAGCCAGAGTTCCACAAAACCATTAGCAGTCTATGGCTGCTTCATCACCTCCGTCTATGTCTACACTACAACTTATGTCGGCAGAACTTATGTCACTCAGGGATTTGAATAACACCCTCCCCCACCCACCCACCCCCAGCCCCGAGTGATGTAAGTTACACCAACATAAGCACCGGAGTGGACAGCACTATATTGTCGGAAGAGCTTCTCCAACGGACAGCTTCTGCTACTCGTAGAGGTGGTTTCGTTATGCTGGGAGGGCTCTCTCCCATCGACATAGAAAGTCTTCACCAGATGCACTGCAGCAACACAGCTGCATTGGTGTCGCGGCAGTGCTGTATGTGTAGAAAAGCCCTTAAGAGGTAGCCTTTGGAAGTACCTACAAGTCTGCTTACTACAGTCATTGCCAAATGAATAATTAAGGAACCTATTAATCTATGGTGTACAGTACTGTCATAAATTCATTTCAGGACTATTCTGGTCTATTAACAAGAGTTTTCAGTGTTGTTGTAGCCATGTTGGTCACAGGATATTAGAGAGACAAGATGGGTGAGGTAATATCTTTTGAGGGGAATCACACTGTAAAAGAAATATTTCCCAACCCCCCTCTTTTGGCCTTCAAACAACCCCCCCCCCCATCTCACCATGCTCATCTTGAGAAGCAAGCACCCCATAGACCAGGACACACCAACTCAAAGCAGCACCAGACTCTGCCATAACAACAGATGCAAAACCTGCAGACAATATCTCCAATGCTATGATGATCCATGCCCCCCACAACACACCATTCAAGATCCATGAGTCCTACACACAACTATCACATGTGGTGTACCTCATCCAGTGCACTAAATGTCCCAATAACAACCATGTGGGTGGAACCAGACAATCCCTACACTCTCAAATGAACTCATACAAAAATTATAAAGGACAAATTTCAGAGTAACAGCCGTGTTAGTCTGTATTCGCAAAAAGAAAAGGAGTACTTGTGGCACCTTAGAGACTAACCAATTTATTTGAGCATAAGCTTTCGTGAGCTACAGCTCACTTCATCGGATGCATACTGTGGAAACTGCAGAAGACATTATATACACAGAGACCATGAAACAATACCTCCTCCCACCCCACTCTCCTGCTGGTAATAGCTTATCTAAAGTGATCACTCTCCTTACAATGTGTATGATAATCAAGTGGGGCCATTTCCAGCACAAATCCAGGTTTTCTCACCCTCCGCCCTCCCCCCACACAAACTCACTCTCCTGCTGGTAATAGCCCATCCAAAGTGACCACTCTCTTTACAATGTGTATGATAATCAAGGTGGGCCATTTCCAGCACAAATCCAGGTTATCTCACCCCCCCCCCCATTTTTTTTTTCCAAAACCCACACACACAAACTCACTCTCCTGCTGGTAATAGCTTATCCAAAGTGACCACTCTCCTTACAATATGTATGGAAATCAAGGTGGGCCATTTCCAGCACAAATCCACTATGGATGTAGAAGCCCTCTACACCAACATTCCACACAAAGATGGACTACAAGCCGTCAAGAACACTATCCCCGATAATGTCACAGCTAACCTGGTGGCTGAACTTTGTGACTTTGTCCTTACCCATAACTATTTTACATTTGGGGACAATGTATACCTTCAGATCAGCGGCAATGCTATGGGTACCCGCATGGCCCCACAGTGTGCCAACATTTTTATGGCTGAATTAGAACAATGCTTCCTCAGCTCTCGTCCCCTAACGCCCCTACTCTACTTGCGCTATATTGATGACATCTTCATCATCTGGACCCATGGAAAAGAAGCCCTTGAGGAATTCCACCATGATTTCAACAATTTCCATCCCACCATCAACCTCAGCCTGGTCCAGTCCACACAAGAGATCCACTTCCTGGACACTACAGTGCCAATAAACAATGGTCACATAAACACCACCTTATACCGGAAACCTACTGACCGCTATTCCTACCTACATGCCTCCAGCTTTTACCCTGACCACACCACACAATCCATCGTCTACAGCCAAACTCTGCGATACAACCGCATTTGCTCCAACCCCTCAGACAGAGACAAACTCCTACAAGATCTCTATCAAGCATTCTTACAACTACAATACCCACCTGCGGAAGTGAAGAAACAGATTGATAGAGCCAGAAGAGTTCCCAGAAGTCACCTACTACAGGACAGGCCTAACAAAGAAAATAACAGAATGCCACTAGCCATCACCTTCAGCCCCCAACTAAAACCCCTCCAACACATTATTAAGGATCTACAACCTATCCTGAAGGATGACCCAACACTCTCACAAATCTTGGGAGACAGGCCAGTCCTTGCCTACAGACAGCCCCCCAACCTGAAGCAAATACTCACCAGCAACCACATACCACACAACAGAACCACTAACCCAGGAACCTATCCTTGAAACAAAGCCCGTTGCCAACTGTGCCCACATATCTATTCAGGGGACACCATCACAGGGCCTAATAACATCAGCCACACTATCAGAGGCTCGTTCACCTGCACATCCACCAATGTGATATATGCCATCATGTGCCAGCAATGCCCCTCTGCCATGTACATTGGTCAAACTGGACAGTCTCTACGTAAAAGAATAAATGGACACAAATCAGATGTCAAGAATTATAACATTCATAAACCAGTCGGAGAACACTTCAATCTCTCTGGTCACGCATTTACAGACATGAAGGTCGCTATCTTAAAACAAAAAAACTTCAAATCCAGACTCCAGCGAGAAACTGCTGAATTGGAATTCATTTGCAAATTGGATACTATTAATTTAGGCTTAAATAGAGACTGGGAGTGGCTAAGTCATTATGCAAGGTAGCCTATTTCCCCTTGTTTTTTCCTACCCCCCCCCCCGAAGTTCTGGTTAAACTTGGATTTATGCTGGAAATGACCCACCTTGATTATCATGCACATTGTAGGGAGAGTGGTCACTTTGGATAAGCTATTACCAGCAGGAGAGTGAGTTTGTGTGTGTGTGTGGGTTTGTTTTTTTTGGGGGTGGGGTGGGTGAGAAAACCTGGATTTGTGCTGGAAATGGCCCACCTTGATTTTCATACACATTGTAAGGAGAGTGGTCACTTTGGATAAGCTATTACCAGCAGGAGAGTGAGTTTGTGTGTGTGGTTTTTGGGAAAAAAAAAGGGGGGGGGGTGAGAAAATCTGGATTTGTGCTGGAAATGGCCCACCTTGATTATCATACACATTGTAAAGAGAGTGGTCACTTTGAATGGGCTATTACCAGCAGGAGAGTGAGTTTGTGTGGGGGGGGGAGGGTGAGAAAACCTGGATTTGTGCTGGAAATGGCCCCACTTGATTATCATACACATTGTAAGGAGAGTGATCACTTTAGATAAGCTATTACCAGCAGGAGAGTGGGGTGGGAGGAGGTATTGTTTCATGGTCTCTGTGTATATAATGTCTTCTGCAGTTTCCACAGTATGCATCCGATGAAGTGAGCTGTAGCTCACGAAAGCTTATGCTCAAATAAATTGGTTAGTCTCTAAGGTGCCACAAGTACTCCTTTTCATAAAGGACAAAAAAACCCATATCACCTGTGGGCAAACACTTTACAACACAATCACTCCTCTCAGTCCTTGTCCTCAAAGGAAAACAGCACAACACTTTCAAAAGATGAGCCTGGGAGCTTATATTCATAACTTTGCTAAACACTAAAAATCATGGTCTTAATAAAGATACTGAATTATTGGCTTTTTACAGCAATCTGTGACCCACTACCCCCCCTCCCCCCGTTTTTGCCCTATGATTGCAGAGGTGTTAAAGGCCACTTGACTTTGAATGGTCTCTTACAATATGTGTTAACTCCTCATGCTAAACAATCTTTCCACCTTCTATTTAGCTGTGACACTCTGACTACCTTTCCCAGACCTGAGGAAGAGCTCTGCAGGCATGTCTATACTACCAACTTAAGTCGACCTATATTAGGTCAATTTACAGCCACTGCAGTAATTACTGCTGTTTTCATATCCATACTGCCCTCCTTCTGACGGTGGTGTGCGTCCTCACTAGGAGCGCTTCCACCGACTTGAGCAGTTTTGGGGGCTGAGAGCCTGGGTTCTCAGCTCCGCACAGAGCTCCCCACTGGGAGCCCAGAAGCTGCCCAGGCTCTCAGCTCCACTCCCAGCTGGGAGCCCAGTCTAGGCTCTCAGCTCTGCTCCCTACTGGGAGACCAGCTACCGCCGGGGCTCTCAGCTCACTGCGGAGCTCCCTGGTGGGAACTGGACTGCCCGCCAGCTCCCCGCTGCCACCCGGGCTCCCCACTCCCCTTCAGGAGCCCAGCTGCCACCTGGGCTCTTGGTTCCCCACTCCCGCTGGGAGCCTGGGCAGCTATAGGGCTCCCAGCAGGGAGCAGGGAACCAGGAGCCACTGGGGGCAGCCAGGCTCCTAGCAGGGAGCTCAGGCAGCAGCCCAGCTGGGAGGGGGGAGCCGGGAACCTGAAGGAGAGCTGGGCTGTAGCTGGAGCCCCCACCGTCCCCAGGGTGACAGTCTGAGCTGTGAGCCAGGCCTATGGTTCACAGCAGGTAGCCTACCAGTCTTTCTTGTCAATTTCAGGGCTCCAGCAGGGAGCCATGAAATTGACAAGAATGAGGGGGAGGGATAGCTCAGTGGGTTGAGCATTGGCCTGCTAAACCCAGGGTTTTGAGTTCAATCCTTGAGGGGGCCATTCTGTATGACAGTTGTTTTAGGGGGAGGGATAGCTCAGTGGGTTGAGCGTCGGCCTGCTAAACCCAGGGTTGTGAGTTCAATCCTTGAAGGGCCATTTGAGATCTGGGGCAAAAATTGGGGATTGGCCCTGCTTTGAGCAGGGGGTTGGACTAGATGACCTCCTGAGGTCCCTTCCAACCCTGATATTCTATGATCTATGACAGCTAACAGCAGATGTAAGTAATGCAGTGTCTACACCAACATAAGCCCTACGCCTCTCGTTGAGGCGGCGTTATTATGTCGGTGTAATAGAGCACTAACATAGGTGGGAGCAAGGCTGTAGTGTAGACACTGACACAAGTAGGTCAACGTAAGCTGCCTTACATCAACCTAACTGTAGTGTAGACTGGGCCTCAATAGTAGCTCTAAAGTTTCTGTCTTTCACCAACAGACGTTGGTCCAATAAAAGATATTACCTCACCCACCTTGTGGCACAGTATATAGGAATTACTAAGGTCAACACTGAAAGATAGGTTTCAGAGTAGCAGCCGTGTTAGTCTGTATTCGCAAAAAGAAAAGGAGTACTTGTGGCACCTTAGAGACTAACAAATTTATTTGAGTATAAGCTTTCGTGAGCTACAGCTCACTTCATCTGTAGGGTGGCAGTTTGTAGCAGTTGTTAAGCAGCATATAGCAGCCCAACAGCGTAAGAAAAGAAGGGAAGAATATCATATCCATATGGGAAAAAAGAGGAATTTACTGTATGCCAGTAGAACGTAGTTATCCAAATTAAATTTAGGTAGGATGCTAGCAAAAATTCTTGTGTACAAATTTAGAAACAACATTAATTATGAGGTTGCAATCATAGTAGAATGATAGTGTACTCACGTACACCTGAAAAAGACTGCATTTAAAAATGGTGATATACCCTCTGTGGGATTGCACTGATCATAAATGACAATTAAGGTTTATTGATACATTTGATTTTAACCTACATTTTTATTTAACTTCTCTTTCTTGTCTAGGGTTTTATAGTATGCCATTCACTGTATTGTTTGAATGCCTTACAAATTTTATGAGACAATTTTTTGTTTTGTCATAAAGTCCCAGTTCCTATATTCCTGTGATTGTGTAAAAGGCTCATCTTTCATTCAAATATATAAAAAAATACATTTTTATTCCTTATGGTTGAGGTGACAAGCTTGAACATGTGAACCCCAAAGGCTCAAAAACCAGAAGGCAAATAAAAAGGATAAAAAATGGTACTATTTTAAAAATCTCATGATTTTTCTAAAGCAGTCATATGGGATGAAATCTTGGCTCCATTGAAGTGATTGTTTAAACTCCTATTGACTTCAATAGGCCAGGATTTCACTTTTTTTTTTTTTTTAGCCTGACTCATTATTTTTGAATGCTTGGGATTGGCAACACTGCATAGCAACAGATCCTAACCCCGTTTTAATCACTTAGCTCCACTGACTTCAACATAGTTATGTCAATTTGCAAAAGCAGAGGATCTGGCCTATAGAATCTAGGAGGAGGGAATTTTTTGGTTTGTTTACATGCACTGTTATTGCTGAAGAGTGAGAATAAAGAAGTGTTTTATATTTTGCTGTGAAGGCAGTGAGGCTTATAGTCATTCTGACGTGTTCCAGGAATGAGTTTAGTCTGGTTTTCACCCCATTTCCTTAATCCCCTTGTTTTAGTATTACATGATAGCTGAAAAATCTTAGGAAGGTCAATTGTTTGGTTCACCCACTTTGGATGATGGAATCTGAGGTTCAAAGACATTAGAGATTAAAATACCTACTGAAGGACCCATTATCCAGTAGTGATATGCCCCCCTCTTTACCCTTGCAGGACTGCTTCCTACACTGTATTTTCTAGAGTTTTATTGTGTCTAATTTATAATATTCAAAATGTCAGGCTTCCACAATGTGTCTTAGACAACCATTCCACCATCTAAACTATCTATTTGTAAGGAAGTTTCTCCCAATACTCAACACATAATTTATCTTTCTTCATTTCATCCCATTATTACTCATGGTCCTTGTACCATCATAAATATTCTCCCATCCTGGTGTTTATACCTTTCAATTATTTGTTGACCACTATGTCCCCTTTCAGTTTTCACTTAGAAAAAAAAGCTCTCTACATTTAGACATTTAAATCTTTCCTTATAAATCATCTCCTCCAACTGCCTAATAATTTGCTGTGCTTTTCTCTGAACTCCCTCAAATTTAGCAATCTCTCTCTGATAATGAAGTGTCTAGAACTGAACTCAGTATTGCAGGTGTGATAGCACCAGAGCCATATGCAGAGGGAGAAGTAGAGATGTGATTTGATGTTTGTATGTAAGCAGCCCCAAATTACAGTGGCCTTTTTTAATGACCACAAGTTATATCTGCTCTCAGTGTCAAACTATCTCTCAATGACAGGTTTCAGAGTAACAGCCGTGTTAGTCTGTATTCGCAAAAAGAAAAGGAGTACTTGTGGCACCTTAGAGACTAACCAATTTATTTGAGCATAAGTGAGCTGTAGCTCACGAAAGCTTATGCTCAAATAAATTGGTTAGTCTCTAAGGTGCCACAAGTATCTCTCAATGGTGGGCATTCCAGCTCACCCTTTTTTGCTTTTAAGCTACTTACATTGATGTATTGTCAACAGATATTTTTTCTATAAACTGAAAAAAATTAAAATCTGCTCGTGTGCGCGTCATTTCTCTGGCTGCAGCATGGAGTTTATCAGGATTTTTGCCAGTTCTAAGTAGGATCAGCTGAGTGGCTTTTTATTTTCCCTACATCTCACCAAGAGCTAAGTTACTTTATGTAGTTTGGTTTGTTTATTAACTTACTTCTGTTTGACCATTCAGCTCTAGAGTTGCCTAGAGTTCACTCAGGCCCTCACTTTCATCCAAACCAAACTGTTTTTTATTGAGATAATACTAATACTTGTTCCTTTGTTGCAGGCTTCTCTGCTGGAGATGAGTGTATGATATAGCATCCCTGAAAAGCAGTAAATACAAGATATTTAAAGCTATATGAATTAGATCCCTCCCAAAAGAAATACTCAAAAGCTTTAACTTTTCAGTTCTGACTTTTCACTTATGTAAGGGGCAATTCTGTAATGGTGTGTTTTAGCCATCTCCTACACAGAGCAATAATTTTTATTCAAATATACTACTCATATACAGAGACATTTCAATCACACTAATAATAAATATAAAATTGTAAAATAGAACCCTTTAGAATGCAACTATAAATATCCAACAAACCCATTCTCTTGAAACACACATTGTGAGGAGAGTGGTCACTTTGGATAAGCTATTACCAGCAGGAGAGTGAGTTTGTGTGTGTGGTTTTGGGGGGGGGGGGGGGGGAGGGGTGAGAAAACCTGGATTTGTGCTGGAAATGGCCCACCTTGGTTATCATACAAATTTTAAAGAGAGTGGTCACTTTGGATGGGCTATTACCAGCAGGAGAGTGAGTTTGTGTGGGGGGGGCGGAGGGTGAGAAAACCTGGATTTGTGCTGGAAATGGCCCAACTTGATGATCACTTTAGATAAGCTATTACCAGCAGGAGAGTGGGGTGGGAGGAGGTATTGTTTCATGGTCTCTGTGTATATAATGTCTTCTGCAGTTTCCACAGTATGCATCCGATGAAGTGAGCTGTAGCTCATGAAAGCTTATGCTCAAATAAATTGGTTAGTCTCTAAGGTGTCACAAGTACTCCTTTTCTTTTTACACAGGTTTCTGTCACCAGTACTCTTCCTGATCTACCCTTAGGGTCAGCCCTCCTTCACACCTTCCCTCCCGTTGTAAGTATAGCTTCAACAGAACCAATAGAAGAGCTAGGTACTTCCTTCTGAGTTTCACCCGAGTATTGATTTCTTCTTTTAATAAAGAGGAAGCCCCAGGCCTCGCATTGTCCCTTGCAAAACCACTCAATTCATCCTCAGTAACCCCAGCAGACCCAGCTGCCTCACAAGCACTTCACTGGGTCAAGTGTCTGTGAACTAGCAAGTAGTGACATGGCCCCCTCTGGGCAGGATTTTTCTTGTCCAAATCCCCCCATATAAGTTGTTCTTATCCAGTCTGATTCTCTCCAGACTGTCTAGTTTGAGACACAGCAAGTTGCTTTCTTTCGTGATTTACTCGTCGTTCTTTACCCTGGCTCCTAATAGGAGTCTGTAGGTTTTTTGGAAGATCTTTGATGAGGAAAATATTCAGTAGCAAGCACAGCTAGCAATGTGCAGGGTACTAATTATACCCAGACGTTTTTCCTTAGATCTTGTGACAATAGCTTTTTTCATGTCAGTGTCTGGCCTGGAGATTCAGTTTATGCTCAGCTTTTCTTGTCTGTATTCTTCCCTGGGCCTGGCTCTCCATTGCCTTGCACTATTTGTTGTCATTTACACCTGTGCACAGTGGCTGTACAACACGATCAAATCACTAGTAGCATTTTATCCCCACTTTGTATGGGCATAAATGACTACACAAAGGGAAAGGCAATAGAGAACCAGGCCCAGGGCAGAATATGGAACCCTCCCCCATCTAATCCACATCCCTATAGAATCATAGAATATCAGGGTTGGAAGGGACCTCAGGAGGTCATCTAGTCCAACCCCCTGCTCAAAGCAGGACCAATCCCCAATTTTTGCTCCACATCCCTAAATGGCCCCTTCAAGGATTGAACTCACAACCCTGGGTTTAGCAGGCCTATAGTGACAGCTCTGTCCCACTACCAGTTCCTCTCTTATTTGTGGGACATCATAGGGGAAGATTTTGGCTGGGCAGGTTTACTCTTTTCTCCAGTTAGTTGTGTTTGCTCGCAATGGATAATTCTCAGCAGTTTCAAGTTATTACCATTTCTTGCTTTCATTACTTGCACTTTCCTTAATCTCATAGCAAGTCTTACTTTTCAAAATCTGTCACTTTAAACTGGGTCAACTGCTAACACTGCTTTTCAGTTTTTCCTCTTAGGATTTGCCATAAAGAATCAGACTATTGCTCTGTCAAGCCCTGCATCCTACTTCTGCCAGTGGCCAGTGCTTCAGAGAAAGGTTTTTAAAATGTTCTGTTGTAAGGATATATTGCACATACTTGTCAGTGACTCTGCTGTCTCATACTTCATTTGCTTCAGAATCCTTCAATGAAAGACATCTGTTCCCCGTGATATACTGCTCTTGAATCTCTCACATTGGTCCAGAATTTCTTGCATAGAATTTTCAGCATCTGCCAAGGCCACACTGATTTTCCATTTAAAGTCTTTATTATTTTTATCTAAATATTTAGATAGTGCCATAAGGGACGGGATGGAGGGACAACACTAACAGAAAATAAGATGCAAATAAATGTGTATAAAGCTTGAAAGAACAGATTTTTAGATTTGACCATGAGAAAATTAAATAGATCACACTAGTGTAGGAGTCGACTGGAGAGCTAGCTGAAAGCAGTGGGTTGGTTTTAAGGAGGGATTTGAAGACAGAGTAAGATCATTCTAGGCACAGGGGGAAAGATGAAGAAAAACACAAAGGCAAAAGTGGGAGGAGACAAATTAAGTAGCAAGAGAAGAAGAGTTGGCAAAGTGCATGAAACAAACATACTTTTTAAAAATAATAGATTGGAGACTTCAGTATGCTTTTGGAGTTTAAAACTGAATAAGCCAAGTTGGTAGGAATAAACACACAACTAATAGATTTTCCCCTTGCACAAATTCACAATTACTGAGAAAGAAGATACTGCAGGCATATTTTCTGAACTAAATCAAATTATAATACCAATCAAGTGAGTGGCTTATCTTCAGTACCAGCCTCATAGCTGTAAAAGATTAAACTTGAACAGAAACATAGTGCTTTTCTCTGGCATAATTATTCATTGAGCAATGGTACACATAATGCATTCAAAAATTATTACTGTTCTATCTGTGATTTACCGTTGTCACCTCTTACATTATAATGATCTTACCAGAGTTTCTGTGGCTTTTTCCATGTATGACGAATTCATAAAAGTCAGTTCCAGTTTGAACTCATTGCATTTTGTTTGTTTCAGACACATCCAGTAATATTTGCATGATGTTCTTTAGCTGAGATTGCTGTTAGGATGATTTGTGCTACTGCAGTAGTACTTATAGGTTTTGTTTGTGCTGAGGATTAATGAAATCTGATATGTCTGCGCAGTGCGTTCTTGTCACTGCCTGGGGACTGGGCCGTCCGGTTGAACACAGTGGACTCACGAGCGAAGCCACGTGAGACCAGTGGCCTTCTCCAATAGAGTTGGTGCCCAAATCATGGAGACCAAAGTGCTGTTCTAGGACAGGTAGAGTATTCATCCTATGCTCAGGTCATGGGAGATTTAAATTCCTTTGTGACCACCGGTGAGACAAACCCTCTGCAAGTATCCTGACTAGACAGATCACCAGCGTTGTCACATACCAATGGAGACATTATTCTGTGAGCATCAACCAAAATCACCCACACAGTGGAGAGTCCGTCACTGTGTGACGGAGTCACTGACTTGCTGTGTGACCTTGGCCAAGTTGCTTAGGCCTGATTTTCAGAAGTATTGAGCACGCTCAGCTCCCATAAATCAGGCCATTAAGCTCTTTGTTCTTACCCCTTCCGTAAAATGAAGATAATGATGCTTATCCACCTTTGAAACTGCTTTGAGATCTGCGGCTAAAGTGCCGTGTAAGTGCACTGCACAGTTATTAGTAAAGCGAACCCTGCGGCTGTCTTACCATGATGCAGACATTTCCTTTACTTGGCATTAAGTTAAACCAGGGGTAGGCAGCCTATGGCACGCATGCCAAAGGCAGCACACGAGCTGATTTTCAGCAGGACTCACATTGCCCGGGTCCTGGCCACCGGTCCGAGGGGCTCTGCATTTTCATTTAATTTTAAATGAAGCTTCTTAAACATTTTAAAAACCTTATTTACTTTACATACAACAATAGTTCAGTTATATATTATAGACTTATAGAAAGAGACCTTCTAAAAATGTTACAATGTATTACTGGCCCGCAAAACCTTAAATTAGAGTGAATAAATGAACACTCAGCACACCACTTCTGAAAGGTTGCTGACCCCTGAGTTAAACCTTGGTGTTGGCAGACACTGCTGAGTCATTTCAATGTGGGCCCTCAGGAGCACTTCAGCATTGCTCCCGGCTGATGAAGGTAAACTCTTGCTGGATTTAGGATGCGCTCAGGTTTGTTAGTTTTGATACTGACTCTCCAGTGGCTATCTAGGCCGAAACTGATCACGTGTTTTCTGTTAGGAGTATACTGCCTATGGCTTGTTTCTAGCATATACTACTGTCGGTGTAGGCGTGGAAACAGATAACCATTTACAGTTCTGACATCAAGGCCTCAGGACATTCCTAGCATTGATGTCACAGAATTGGTTTTGTGGGAAAGATCCAAAGCAGTAATGTGCCAGAAGTCTTGTGACACAGGAACAAAGACATGCATATTTTTTCAGATTGAAGTAATAGAGTATGGCAGTATCCCCACTATCAAAATGAGTATTCTAAGCCAAGCTTAAGTGCAGACTATTTATATTTGGCTGTGGACAACTAATGTTTAACATAATAAGGCCAGCCAATATGGATATCTGGGATTAAAAAATCAAAAAATTCATTCTAGCCTTCATGTATAGCTGAGCAAAGACATGGTGTTTCAACCTGTTTTTTCCATGTTGCTATCCCCAAAGAGAGTTCCTATCCCGCATACACTGACTTTAGTGGGAGCAGCATTCAGCCGAATATTATCATGCAGTTTGGACAAAATAAATCAGTGAGTCACACAGGAGTTCTCCTTAGGCACTTTTAAAAATTGACCACCTCAATGCCTTCTGTCTGGATGCAAATTGAACTGAAGTGTGATTTCAGCATTTATGATCAGGCTTCCCTCTGGTGCACTTTGATTTCAAGGAGAAGTGCCGGGCATCTACATTACAATGCAACACAGCACAGTTACAAAAGCACAAGAGGTTTGCTAAGGAGTCCCAGAATCTATAGCAAATACACAAAAATGAGATGAATGAAAGTTCTGAACAACATAGTGGAATGAATACTCAACATGGTATTTTTAATCAAATGGCAGAAGGCCATTGTTTATTCTGTGTTCCATAATTGGCAAACACATATTCACATCACTGTAACAACACTGTTATAAACCTAGAGATAATCCTGGCAGATTAAAGATTTCTGGGGCCCCTACGTCCTATTCTGACTGTACTGTCATAGCTATTTGCAGTGTTGTTGTAGGCGTGTTAGTACCAGGATATTAGAGAGACAAGGGGGGTGAGGTAATATCTTTTATTGAACCAACTTCTGTTGGTGAGAGAGACAAAAGGATTTCTAGGAAAAGCACTCAGACTGTCAGATTGTTCAGCATAGGCAGTTAACACGTATTGTAAGACCTGAAGAAGAGCTCTGTGAAAGCTTGAAAGCTTGTCTCCCGGGCCAACAGAAAGTGGTGCAATAAAAGTTACCTCACCCACCTTGTCTCTCACATATTGTAAGTGAGCATTCAAAGTCAAAAAAAGAAAAGGAGTACTTGTGGCACCTTAGAGACTAACCAATTTATTTGAGCATGAGCTTTCGTGAGCTACAGCTCACTTCATCAGATGTTCATAACATCTGATGAAGTGAGCTGTAGCTCACGAAAGCTCATGCTCAAATAAATTGGTTAGTCTCTAAGGTGCCACAAGTACTCCTTTTCTTTTTGCGAATACAGACTAACACGGCTGTTACTCTGAAACCTAACAAAGTTAGGAATATAAACTCCCAGGCTCATCTTTTAAAGGGGTTGTAAAGGTTTCTTTGAGGACGAGGATTGAGAGGTCAGATATAGAGTGATCATGTTGTGGAAAGTGTTTGCCCACAGAGTTGGGTTTTTGGTTTTGGTTGGGTTTTTTTGGTGTGTCTTTTATAATTTTCTGGTGTGATGTCATTTGAGAGTATATTGATTGTCTGGTTTTACCCACATTGTTATTATTGGGGCATTTAGTGCACAGAATGAGGTATACCACATATTGTGGTAGGCATGTGTAGGACCCATGGATCTTGAAAGGTATCTTGGGGGACGGGGACAGTAGGGTACTGATCATGGTAGCAGTGGCGTTATGTCTGCAGGTTTTGCATCAGTTGTTATGGCAGGGTCTGCTGCTGCTTTGAGTTAGTGAGTGCTGATTAGTGAGAAACTTGCTTCTCCTGACGAGCTTGGTGAGATTGGATGGTATTCTGAGGAAGGTTGTTAATGTTGTGTTGTTTCTGGAGGAAGTCAATTGTGTCCTGGAAGAAGTTGAATCTTTGTGCGATGAGTGGTTTGAGGATTTTTTTTTTTGTGAGTCTTGAATGATATTCCTTCAGTAAGAGTGCTATGACCAGATATGATGAGTCATCATGGGTTCCTGTGTTTGTGCATCTTGGGAAGCAATTAGAAGGTCCCTAGGATGGGTTCGTGATGACTATGTTAACAAGGCCAATTGACAACTCTCCAACACCACCTTCTATAAAGAACTCAAAGAAGACCCCACACCACAATTCACCCAGGAATTTAAGAATATCATCAAATCCTTCCAGAAAAAACTCCCAAGATAAATTCTACAACCGCATCTCCCTTCTACTATCAGAGCTATGGTTTGTTGGCCAATAGCCTAATAATTTAACATCCATCAGGTTAGCCATTCATATTCCATACCAAGACATCTGGATGCTCTTCGTAGGGAACTAGCCCGAAAATACCTGCTGGTTAGTGTTCTCTCCTAGAGTACTGTCCATTGCAATTCAAACTGCACTCCACTTTCTGTACTGGATTATTTAATTCATGCCCTGATTTCAGAATTGGGTTATCAGTAGTCAGTGCTTTAGAGCTCAGACCTTCAAAAAAGGGATTGTGGCCGTGTCTGTACTACAAACTTTGGCTGACACAAGCTACAGCAGCGTATAGCCACCAAAGTTGGCATATCACTTGGGCTTGTGCATACTTGGCTGCCTGCATCAGCACGGTATGTACTCATCATGAGCGCTTGCTGTATGCAGGGACATTCTCCCCCAACAGGCAGATTATCATTGGTGCCAGAATGATGGTTCCTTCCCCACTCTGAACTCTAGGGTACAGATGTGGGGACCCGCATGAAAGACCCCCTAAGCTTATTCTTACCAGCTTAGGTTAAAAACTTCCCCAAGGTACAACCTTTGCCTTGTCCTTGAACAGTATGCTGCCACCACCAAGCGTTTTAAACAAAGAACAGGGAAAGAGACCACTTGGAGACGTCTTCCCCCCCCCAAATATCCCCCCAAGCCCTACACACCCCCTTTCCTGAGGAGGCTTGAGAATAATATCCGAACCAATTGGTTACAAAATGATCAAAGACCGAAACCCCTGGATCTTGGAACAATGGAAAAATCAGTCAGGTTCTTAAAAGAAGGATTTTATTTAAAAAAGAAAGGTAAAAATCACCTCTGTAAAATCAGGATGGAAAATACTTCACAGGGTATTCAGATTCAAAACACAGAGGATCCCGCTCTGGGCAAAACCTTAACGTTACAGAAAACAGGAATAAACCTCCCTCTTAACACAGGGAAAATTCACATAAAACAAAAAATAAACTAATCTGCCTTGCCTGGCTTACCTATACTGGTTGCAATATTGGAGACTTGGATTAGGATGGATTGGAGAAGATGGATTTCTGTCTGGCCTCTCTCAGTCCCAAGAGAGAACAACCACATAAAGAGCACAAACAAAAGCCTTCCCCTCACAAAGATTTGAAAGTATCTTGTCCCCTTATTGGTCCTTTGGGTCAGGTGCCAGCCAGGTTAGCTGAGCTTCTTAACCCTTCACAGGTAACAGGATGTTGCCTCTGGCCAGGAGGGATTTTATAGCATTGTATACAGAAAGGTGGTTACCCTTCCCTTTATATTTATGACAATTGGCGATGAGGAAATGCTAAACTCAGTCTACTCCTTCCTCCACTCTCTCATGAAGCTGTGCATTGGCCATCTGGACAGCACCAAGGAAAGCTTCAGCTCTTGGCTCAGAAGAGGCAAAATGTATTATGCAGTACACAATATGCAGCTAAAACCATTGGGATGTTTTTCTCGCTGAGATCTAATCTAGTGAGTAAGCGATGTTAACAACACTTCACTCTACAAAAGCATATTCCAGAGTCATTCTGTCTGGAGATAGTGTCTACCTTGTGTAATTTAAATTACGTATTTTGGGTTTTTTCCCTGCTCTATCTATTCTGTTGCGCCTGCTGCAAAATATAAATACTGCTGGGCCTGGGGCTTTGCGTCCTGCCCTGAATTGGGTGGGGTCACTTGCTTTACATTTATGAAGATGGCTGGGGGTTTTCCTGATGCTATGAAGTCTGTGGTACTTGGTATGCATTTATAAGTACCGTTTGATTTCGTGGCTGCTGCTATGCATTCTGTAATATTTGTTGTGAACTAATAAAGATATCTGAGAGCAAAAATTCAGTGCACAAAATCAAAGTGCAAAGAAACATGTACATAGAAACAATGTCATGACCTTCTAACATTCCTATTGAAAAGTAAGTAAATATTGATGTCCAGTTGTGTAAACAAAAAGGTAGTCCAATGTAGTCTGTTGTGGCTACACACGCACCAATCTGTGGTTTTCACAGGTCCATGTATGTGAAGCTCTGGTTTTCCTTGTTGCCCCTCTCCCACCCCAGCATGGAGGGTAGGGGAAGGATGCAGTCTGTGATGCTGTAGGTGATATAGAGAGCAGCAAGCATGGAGTTCTCCAAGGACTTCAACAGGTGGGCAGTCTAGGATTTTTGGACCTGTATGTCAGTCAGGGTCTGCAGCATTTGAGTGTGCTGCCTAAGAGGACCCATTACGTCCTGGTGCATTTCCCCCTCCTGTGCTGCTGGGACTCTCAGGCCTTTCACCTGTCCTTTCTGTTTTTCTCATTGGGTTGTAGGAACTCCTAGAACTTCTCCTCCCTCATCCTCATCAGGAACAAGCATTCTGTGGGTGTGGAGGGGGCCCTCTGCAAGGCCACCATGCCAGAAGCTTCTGTTAAAAACAGACAGACTTATCACTGGATTTATAGTCACAGCGGAAAGGGAAAAGTAAGTTACAAAATTCCTGCCTGTACTCCCTTAAATACTTTAAACAAGAAATGCTTATTGACGCTTCAGCTTTGGAGCACCTCAGCACAGCAACACACTCCAGCTCCAACCCTGGTAAACACAGCCTGGTGGGATTGGGTAGGGTTTTCTGTTGCATGAAGCTGTAAAATTCTGGCCCCTAATCCATGGCTACAAATATAGGGCAATAGCAGTGAATACTGGCACTATTGTTCACGGGCAGAGGTGATTTTGGCTGATCTCTCACTCCTGGGGGGTCACAAAAGCACAGAGCATCCAGCTGCTACTGGTGTACCAAAGCTGCCTGGGCCCATATGGCGCTAGCCTATTTTCTGCAGTGGTGCCAGCCAAACTCATCAGAGTGGCATGGGAAAGTGTCCTACCCTAAAAGAGGAGGCTGCCATCCCTAGAAACCTTCAGGAGAGGATTGCGGAGTATCTCCATGGAAGTTGAATGGAGATGTCTCAAGAGGAGAAAAGGCACATCCCTGTTCACATAAACAAAGTGCTCCACATGCCCCTCTGCTTCCGTCACCTCGCCCAACAAGGGAATGAAAAGCAAATGCTGACTCTACCTCTTCCTGAGCTCAGGACATCAAAATGATGCAGATCATGTAACTGGACTTCCCTACTATGGGTCAATAATTTGTTTTGAATTTACTTCCTAACGTTTTAGTTTCTCACAATATACCAGTAAAGCAGTGTGGTTGATACCTTTGTCTTGTAAACTTGGAGATTGACCAGGCACCATCTTTAAATGCCCGGGGGAAGGAGGAAGGAAAAACAAATAAAACATTGTAAGGAAAAATGCATGTACAAAACTAAGCTCCTTTCCTTAACCAAGCTCTTTCAGCAGCAGTTTCATCCATGCTTGATGGACTCGCTAGACTCCTGCAGAGTTTCAAACAGCTCCTGGTTTGTAACACAGTTGGAGTCCCCCACTGCATTTCCCCCTTCCTCCTCTTCCTCACTGCTCAGAGCAAGGAGCCTCGGTCTTGGTCTCCTTGTAGATATCCGCACTTGTCTGTGGGGTGTTGGTGGGGTCGCCGCCAAGTGTGGTGTGCAGTTCACTGTAAAAGCGGCAGGTCTGCGGCTCAGCACCAGATTTCTTGTTGCCCTCTCTTGCCGTGTGATATCACTGGCAAAATTCCTTTGCTTTCATGTGGCACTGCTGCTGAGCTCTGTCGGACCCCATTTCCTGCATCCCCTGTGCAATCTGCTCATAGATGTCCTTGTTTCTACAGCTGGTCATAGCTATGCCTGCACTGATTCTTTTTCCCCACAGGCTCAGGAGATCCAGTACTTTCTGTCTGCTCCAGGCAGGAGCATGTTTGGTGCATGGAGCCAGCATAGTTGGCTGGGCAGTTGCACACAACCAGGCTCAACTACTAGGAGTGCTTGCCAAGGTGGGCAATCAGGAAAAGGCATTACAAAAACATGTAGGGGTGGGAGGGGCTTCTATGACCCTAGGCACTGGAGTTTAAAACTGTGAGCAGAGCTGTCACTGTCATGGGACTGCGGCATTGTGGGACAATGGCTGAAGAATTCTTAGGGTCAACATAGGTCATGCAGTGTCTACATTTACACTGTGTAGACCAAAGTAGGTTGACCATGGCTCTACGCTATTCAGGGAGATGGTTTTCCCGTGTTGCTGTAACAGGACTATTATATTGGCTGGAGACAAATTTAAGTTTAGACATATGCAGGCATAGGTCAAAACAAGGCAACTTACATTGACCTAACTTTGTAGTGTAGACCAAGCCTATGACTTTGTAGTGTAGCCCAAGCAGGCCAATCTGCAAGGTTTACACCCAGCAGGAGTCAGCTAGTGCATCCTCTCCCAAACCAATTGCTAAGAATTCCTTAAACCACGAATGAAGGTTGAGGTTGAACAAGTCCGAACCAGTCTTTGACAAATGCATGCCTCTGGGATGGAAGAGCTTGAGATACTCTAACATAATGTTCTTATGGCCCAGAACCTTCCACCCATGCTCAAATGCAAATAGCTTCATTTCCCAGTAGCCACTGGATTTCTGGCATGTGGCTGTACTTGCTAGGGAAGAAGGCTGGAGCATACCAGTACAGCCGTTGAGACACTCCCACTGAATCTTCTCAAGGGATGCTCATTCCGGTTCCTTGCTGGTTTTCACTGACAGGCACACTCATTGTAGCCTGGACGGATGCAATGCAACCTCACATGGTGCACCAGTGACATCTAATATTCCCAGGGCATACATCGGAAGATGTAGAGTGTGAATTCAAATCCTCCATTGAGAACCCTTCTTCCTTTCAGTTGTCTGTTTTTATGTCCAGAAAACAATACTGTGACTACATATCCATACTTGAACTGGAGGGTTTCTTCTGGGATGAAAGTTTCTGGAACATTTGAGGCACATACATAAGATATGATGCTTCGGTCAGATGCCGTCTAGGTGAACATCAGCTTTCAGCAGTCTGAAAAGCACTTCCTATTAGCTTGGATATGGAACATGTGCATCATTGAAACGGGCTAATAAGGCTGAGGGAGCTGCCCCTATCCTTGAGTAATGGGTGCTAAATTAATTTTTGGAGGGGGCGTGCATGCAGGAGAGAGAGAGAAACCCCCAGAAAAGTCAATGGTTTGCAAAATACCACTGAAAATTAAGAGCAAGTTAGAAGGCTACCCCCATGTCTATGTGCATGAACAGCAGCCCTTTCATGCTTGGTTGAACTGAAAATAAGTTTCAAGGCATTTGCCAAGCAGGCTAGCTTGGTGACACTATGGAGCCGTTCTGCCATCTTTAGAGTAGCATGATCAGAGTCCATGTTTTCTGGACTCCACTGAAAATCAGTCAAGAGCAGAGCCCCTGTCATGGCCTAACCCTGATTCATGGGCCTGCCCACCTCAAAGGCCTCCAGCAGTGTAACAGTGAACACAGCCCTACAAAGGAGACACTTTGTACTAGAACTGGCCACGTTGGGAGAAGGCTTAGTAACCTTAGTAACTCTGTTTTGACTGGGTGCCACCTGTCTTGCATCTGGCCCAACCCTTTATCATTTTCTGTGCCCGAAGGCCCCAGTGAGGGTCAGAATAGCTGCCAGCCTATGATGTGAAGGTAAAAACCAAGTGGTCAGGTGACCACTGTGGGCCAGGCCCTATGTAGCTAGAAAGGCACTGAAAAATTCCACGTATTTCTCTGGCACTGGCCAATTATGAAGTAACTCTGCTTTTGTGCAGAATTGTTAAAACTTCTGAAAGACAACATGAGATGCTTGCCATGTTCCTGGAGTCAAGGACAGCATACATGAACCCAAACCCTATGAACCCTTTTGCACAAAGATGTGTATGGAGTCTTCCACACTGCTTCAGGCTCCGTTCTGCCTCCTGAGCCAGCTGGAGGTAACTGTTCTGTCTGGAAACGGGAGACAGAATCAACAATATTTTAAAACTTGCTAGGCACAAGCCATGCCTGGAAATCTGTAACACAAAGGCCTAGAAAGCATTCCTTACTACAGGCTCATTGGCAGGTATACCACTGAATATGGATCCTTTGTGGTTGTGGGCCTGTTCCTGCAGACCAGGTGCTGGTATAGGCCAGTTTGTGGCTCCATTCATATGTGGCCAAGGGAACCTATAGTCTGTGGATAGTTAGTGCCAGGCTGTGCTCCGTGTGAGCACCCCTTGGTGACAGACCATGGAGTAGAGCAGATTGAAAGATAGTGAAGTTTTTTGGCTAAATTTCACAACGTTTCAGCCAGATGTAAACTGGAAGCCAGGTGGCAAGTCCACGGCTGGAGGGCAAGTTGGAGGTGCTCCAATGTCAGTGAGATGTTCCTTTCCCGTGGAGACCCCACTTTCACCAAGTTCCAGAGGCTTTCCCTTCCTCAGGGGCCTCCTAAGGGGCACAGCTCCCCTTGTAGAAGCAGTGTGGACAGATCATGCCGCTGAAGCATTGGTGTGGCTGCAGCCACAGCATTGTACTGTACTATTTACACAGAAGCCGTTGCACTAGCCACCTCCTGTCACTCAGTTTGAGCTGCAAGGCCTCCTTCTTTCCCCAGGCTCTTCTCCCCCGTTCCCTGGCCCAGCTCCAGAGCCCCCCTCCACTTCATCTGTTGCTGCTCCGGCTGGAGCTGCTTTGTTTAGGGCACTGGTGTTCATCTGGTGGGGGCGGGGGGAGTTGCAGCTTCTCCATTCACCCAACCAGCTGCTTTCTGCAAACTGCTGTGACACTAAATGCCCCTGCAACTCCTGGATACATAGGCATCCAGTCAGAGGTGGAAGTAAGCCAGTCCAGTATGGTGTACCAGCAAAAGCTGGTATACAACCAACCGTACCGGCAGGGGGCAGCTTCCCCAGGCCGGCAATTTAAAAGGGCCCTGGGATTTAAAGGCCCTGCCTCTTCAGGTTGAGGCCCCGCCCCCTTGCTCAGGGCCCCGGCCCTGCGTACCAGTAAGTCCTTTAAATTACTTTCACCCCTGCATCCAGTCTGAGCCTGATGGAAGGGGACCCTCTGCAAATGACCCAGGAGACCAAGATGGAGTCAATGGAGGACTGACTGGGAAATCCATACAGCTAGGACAGGTACATTCAGGGGAAGCCAGATGGCAACCTAGCGCTCACTCTCCCAGTGAAATCTCTCAGCATGTCTCTCAGCATAGTAGTATAAGTAGCTATGTGGCATGGAAGTGGCTAAGCCTCAGTCTGGAGCTGCTTCCTTGACAGCCACAGCCCCATGCTGCAACTGAGAGCACTTTGAGTCCACACCTGCAAGAAATTCATGTAGGAGTGGTTGGAGTATGTTTTGCAGCCTCTTTTGAAGGACACAGGTCTCACCTTGTCTGGCTGACCAGGGATGTGCTTGCTGGCTGCCTGGATTGATCATTTTCTGTGGTCTCTTCTCTCCATGGTCAGCCCAAGGGGAGGCAAAAATCATGCTGGCGAGTTGCCACAAGTTTCAATGGGACTGTGGATAAAATGGTCTAAAGCCCCCATGGGATTTAGGAACCTAAGTTCCATTTTAAAAAGTGACTTCAGTGCTTAAGAGCCTAAATATCATTGACTGTCAGTGAGATGTAGGCTCCTCAGTGCCTTAGAGCTGGTCTACCTGGTGCAGGAATGAGCACTACAGGTAAATTCTAACGCACAGCAACATGTTGTGCACTAATTGGCCCATGTGGACCCTGCTGGTGCCCACTGAGGGTACAGCTACACTGCAAAAAACAACGCCACGGAAGTATCTCCAAGCCTAGTTCTACAGAGCTGGGCTGGTGGGATTCACGCTACAGTGCTAAAAATAGCCGTGTAGACATTCCCGTTTGGGCTGGAGCTTCGGTTCTGAAACCCACCTGCTACCAGGCTTCTGGGACCTGATCTGGAACATGTACACAGCTATTTTTAGCACTGAGCCACGAGCCCCAAGAGAGCTAGGCTCTGAGACACTGCCACAGGTGGGGTTTTTTAGCAGCGTAGTCATATCCTAAAAGTTCCCTCCCTCCCTGCTGCTTCAGACTTTCAGGCAAATGTTCATAATCTACTAGAAAAAACAGACTCCAATGAGAGACTGCTGAATTGGAATTAATTTGCAAACTGGATACAATTAACTTAGGCTTGAATAGAGACTGGGAGTGGATGGGTCATTACACAAAGTAAAGCTATTTCCCCATGTTTATTCCTCCCCCCCACCCCCCACTGTTCCTCAGACACTCTTGTCAACTGCTGGAAATGGCCCACCTTGATTATCACTACAAAAGGAGTTCTCCTGCTGGTAACAGCTCACCTTAAGTGATCACTCCCATTACAGTGTGTATGGTAACACCCATTGTTTCATGTTCTCTGTGTATATAAATCTCCCCACTGTATTTTCCACTGAATGCATCCGATGAAGTGAGCTGTAGCTCATGAAAGTTTATGCTCAAATAAATTTGTTAGTCTGTAAGGTGCCACAAGGACTCCTTTACTTTTTAGAACTCATTTGTTATTTTCTTGGGGGTGGGGGGCATGAAGCATACTGACAACACACAAAGCTTTTGTGAAATGAAACACAAAATTAAATGAATCATGTGTTGTGTGGTTCACTATGTCAGTATATTAATTCCTCAAAAACACAGAAAGACACATATTGTCTAAAGTGTGGAATTTGCAATTTTGTAAGTAAAATGAAAGAAAACATAAGACTCTAGTCCTAGTCTACCCCCTGATCTTTTGTATTTGCCTTTAGCTACCAGTAGTTTTGCAAATTTACTGCTTTTTTAGCATCTAACCAACTATGAAATTTGAACTGATCCTAATATGCTAAAAACGCAATCGACTTATTCGGAGCTGGCTGGATGAGAGTGCAAGTCTGTTAAAAATTGGCAACATTCTGAATTCAAATTTCCTGACCCCTGTGATTTTACTCCCATCATTTTTTACTATTTTGATGCAATAAACTATGATAACCTTCTTTGCAAACATAGATTTGAGATACAAAACTGGAACTTCAGTTTTAAATTCTAAAAGAGAAGGAATGAACTATTCCATCCTAATGGTGGTTCCATTTCTTTGTTGTTAATTAGCTTGAGCTAGATTTCCTCGTCAGGCAGTAATCCAACAAATCCCTCTGAAACCTCCTTCAATTGCTTTTGTAAATTTAGTGTCTCTTGGTACCGTCCCTTGGTGTACAAAGTTTGTGCTATGTTTTGCTCAAAGTCCTCCTCATCCTTAGTGCAAATTTCAGCATAGTTACATTAGTTAAATACAAATACAGTGACAGCTGTGATCAGCAGAGACCCTCAAGATGAAATCTCAGTTTAAGTGAGAAGGGGCTGATAATGAGGGCCTATCAGTTTTGAAACCTGCTCCTTATCTTGGTCCCAAATAACCCAGGACTAATGTCTTTCAACATGACCTGAAAGTCTAATCAGTTTATTTGATCTTTTGGAGTGGGACAGATTTAATAGGGGATGATGTTTATGCGTTAGGGAAGTTTTATTGGAGATCATCAGCTGGTTAGCTTATGATTTTTATATATTTTTAAAAAATTATGTGCTAGAGTGTTTGATGTTTTATTTATATCACATCAGAAGCCTAAATTTATAAATGTAGAGAGACACAGTCTTTCTGTGAGTTCTGGACAGTATTGTGAAGCTGTGTCATCAATCCTCTTTTTCCTCAGTCAACCAATCACAGAGATGATAGTGACTGTGGAAGAATTTTTGAATTCCCACAACGTGTTATTGAAGCGTGCGTGTTAGATGTTAAAACATTTCACCAAGGTTCAAATAGAAGCTTAGCGGCCTCATGTCAGAAGTTTAGGATGATTGTACCTGAGAAGTTGTCTCATTCTTTTCGTTTTATTCTTGTTGTTTGAGCAAATGGGCAAGACCTCCTTGTCAAATTTCTTTCTGCATTGTCAGGCAGCATCTTCAACAGTTTGGACGCAAAACGCCGCAGTTTCATTTCAGCTGTAGAATGAATAATATCGTGTAGGAATGTATTATTCCTTATAAGGATGCATTTAGGAATTTTTAGATCATATCTCATGTGTAGCTAAACCTCTTGCTTTAATGTGAATGTTGAATCTTTTAACTTGCCACATCTAGTAACAGACCTGAAAGATGAAATCTGCCTGTACAAGTACATCCACAGTGAAGTGCCTCAATCGTAAATTGCTCATTTTGTGCTTCACTGCACAGTAGACAGAGGTGAGGTGCAGTAAGGACATGCCACATTCTGCCAAAATATCCAAAAGGATCATCCATGTTTAAATGAAACTCCCAGCTCTGTAAGAAGCTTTCACATCAGAGGACACTTTAATTGTACTAAACCAGCTGATCACTAGATGGCCTCATAACCTAAGAGATTCGGGCAGATCTAGGTTTAGGACATTGTGCGATTACCAGCCTTACTTTTAAAAACTTTGGGATTTATAGTTGTCACTTCAGAGAACAAGCAAGACTCCCTTTAAAAGGCTGTTTGCTAAATGTCATACTGAGTGTCAGAAGGATTCTAGAACAAGAGACTTGTGCTTTTGTACTCAGCAACTCAGTTTAAGATGTAGGCCAATGATTCCCAGGCTGTCAGTTGAGACTCCCAAAGCATATCACCAGGGAGCTTCACGGGGCATGCACATGTGTGAAGGGAGGTAGAAAAAGGCAGGTCACAGCCTCAAGTGAGCCCTGATGTGCTGCAGCACCACCACTCCTTCCATTCTCCTCTGGGGGCGGGGTTGCTGATCAGCCACACAAGGAGGCAGCACCAAATTCAGCCAGCAGGGGGAACAAGAGACAAGAGTCCAACTTTCACCCTAGGGTTGCACAGAAGGGGATTGGTAAATGGAAGCTGCCGCTCCACCACACGGCTGGACTGACTGGGGAAGGAAGAGAGGAGGCCTGCTGCCTGTTAGTAACTGAGATGTGGGCAGTTGGGCCTTGTGGGTAGAGCAGGAGTCAGTAGCCAGGAATGGGAGCCTAGAGTCAGAACTGGAGTAAGAAATCAAGAGTCAGAGCAAGGTTATCTGGAGTGAAGCAGGGCTAGTCACACAGGCAAGATCACAGACATGGGTAAATGCTATGAGCAGCTGCCAGCTTGCTATTGGGCTGAAAAGCTGATCTGCTGACTCTTCCCAGCAGTCAGGGGATGTAGCCAATCAGGCAGCCTACTGCAGGCCAGCTGTGCCTATTAGGATGCCTGGAGACTGGCTCTGCTGCAGACCCTGATTCCTGACACCATCCTCTTCCCAGTCTCAAAGCACAAAGGCAGTGCTGGGAGAGAGATTGGGGAGGACAGAGCAGATCTCAGGAGAAGACAGATGAGGGGATTTTAGGGGAAATTGGTGGTGGGGCAGAGGAAATCCATTGGGAGGGAAACACACAGGTGGAGGAGACGGAGTTTGAAAGCAGAGGGGAATCTGTGAGAGGGAAAAAGAAAAGGAGCACTTGTGGCACCTTAGAGACTAACAAATTTATTAGAGCATAAGCTTTCGTGAGCTACAGCTCACTTCATCGGATGCATTCAGTAGAAAATGGGGAAGCATACTATAAATTTGCTTGAGGGACAGATACAGTATCTGTTTGCAAGGGGAGGGAATGGTCCCAGTAAATCCCTTTGAAAGGGGCTGCTGTTACATTAAGGCTGGGAAACCCTGATCTAGACTGAGTTAACTTTATTTCACAGAGGCTCTATGAGTGAGTAAAGAAAAAAAACAACTAAACTTCACTATTGTTAAAAATAGGTACAGGGTGTAAATCCATTTCCCATCTGGTTTTCTTTTATTTACATTTTTAAATTTAGGGTTAGTTTACCCCAGTTTGCAAGAGTTTTTACAAAATCTTTTTTTTTTTTTAAGTTAGAAGTTTCATCTCACATCTGTATGACATGGTCAGATTTTTAAGAAAATTATACTATATTTTACTGAATTTGGTGCTGATAAGTTTGAGTTTTATGAATATAGATATCTTATAAAACACAAGAACATAGTAATAGTAGCAAAAATAAATACAATATCATTAAACAATGATATTTCATATGCATTAATTTAGGTTACACTTTCCACTCCACTTTGATGGAATTTAGATTGATAACTCCTATTACACTCAATGACATTAGTGTGGTTTAAGCCTGTATCAGCCATTGAAGATTCAGGCCCTGATCTTGTAAAAATTTATCCACATGCTTAACTTGATGCACTGTGGTTGAAATCCTGGCCCCCCCTTAAGTCAATGGCAAAACCCCCATTAACTTTGATGGGGCCAGGTTTTCACCCTGTGAGTAGTTCTGTTGTAGTGAGTGCAGGATCGGAGGTTTAGCGCTTTACTTCTTCGAAGCCACTATTCACTAGCAAAACAATCTCAAAATAATATGGTTTTCAGTTACCAAATTCTATCTTTGTTTTTATCTCACATGCTGAATTTCTTCCAAATAACAGATAACTAATAACTGATGTTTTTTTCCCTACAGGAACATATCAACTATAAATTGGATCACTCTAATTATTTTTGTTTCATTTTGTTCTTTACTTTCAAATGCAGAACTAAAAACCAATTAGAACACTGGTATGGGAAATGCTTGTTATCAGTAAGTATGAAGGGCCATGGAATTATAAGAATTTCAGTCTCAAAAAACCAACAAAAGATGGGCACCCTAGACATTGCACCATTGTGCTAGGACATGAGGACGCGAAAATGAAACTGACTAGTTTACGTTCACTGTCCTGGTTGAGCGAAACACAAAGAGTGAAAAGTAAATTAGACTGCAAGGATTGTTTCTTATTTTGACAGGTTTCAGAGTAGCAGCCGTGTTAGTCTGTATCCGCAAAAAGAAAAGGAGGACTTGTGGCACCTTAGAGACTAACCAATTTATTTGAGCATAAGCTTTCATGAGCTACAGCTCACTTCATCGGATGCGTGCAATGGAAAATACAGTGGGGAGATTTTATATACTCAGAGAACATGAAACAATGGGTGTTACCATACAAACTGTAACAAGAGTGATCAGATAAGGTGAGCTATTACCAGCAGGAGAGCTGGGGGGAAGGGGGGGGGACCTTTTGTAGTGATAATCAAGGTGGGCCAGTTCCAGCAGTTGACAAGAACGTGTGAGGAACAGCGGGGTGGGGGAATAAACGTGGGGAAATAGTTTTACTTTGTGTAATGACCCATCGACTCCCAGTCTTTATTCAAGCCTGAGTTAATTGTATCCAGTTTGCAAATTAATTCCAATTCAGCAGTCTCTCATTCGAGTCTGGTTTTGAAATTTTTTGTTTGTTTGTTTTTTGAAGAATTGCCACTTTTAGGTCTGTAATCGAGTGACCAAAGAGATTGAAGTGTTCTCCGACTGGTTTGAATGTTATAATTCTTGACGTCTGATTCGTGTCCATTTATTCTTTTACATAGAGACTGTCCAGTTTGGCCAATGTACATGGCAGAGAGGCATTGCTGGCACATGATGGCATATATCACACTGGTAGATGTGCAGGTGAACGAGCCTCTGATAGTGTGGCTGATGTGATTTGGCCCTATGATGGTGTCCCCTGAATAGATATGTGGACACAGTTGGCAACGGGCTTTGTTTCAAGGATAGGTTCCTGGGTTAGTGTTTTTGTTGTGTGGTGTGTGGTTGCTGGTGAGTATTTGCTTCAGGTTGGGGGGGCTGTCTGTAAGCAAGGACTGGCCTGTCTCCCAAGATCTGTGAGAGTGATGGGTCGTCCTTCAGGATAGGTTGTAGATCCTTAATGATGCGTTGGAGAGGTTTTAGTTGGGGGCTAAAAGTGATGGCTAGTGGCGTTCTGTTATTTTCTTTGTTGGGCCTGTCCTGTAGTAGGTAACTTCTGGGTACTCTTCTGGCTCTGTCAATCTGTTTCTTCACTTCAGCAGGTGGGTATTGTCGTTGTAAGAACGCTTGTTGAGAGACTTCAACAAAGAAACTTCAAAACCAGACTCCAAGGAGAGACTGCTGAATTGGAATTAATTTGCAACCTGGATACAATTAACTTAGGCTTGAATAAAGACTGGGAGTGGATGTGTCATTACACAAAGTAAAACTATTTCCCCATGTTTATTCCCTCCCCCCCACTGTTCCTCACACATTCTTGTTGTTGGGGACACTGGGGCATGGCCACTAGGTAACTCGAGGGGATGGAAGACCACGAGTGTCGATGAAGCCCCCTTGCACTAGGCCCAGGTGTCCTTGGCCCCCCCTCCTGCCTGGAGGCACTTGCAGCAGTTCTGCGTACTAGGCCCAAGTGTCCTTGGCCCCCCCGCCTGGAGGCACACACAGCAGTTATGCTGAGAATCTGCAACAATATGTTGCAGAGTCAGACTGCCTGAAACTAAGCAAGTCCACACAGGGCAGATATGGAAGAACAATGCTGAATAAAGCAGCTTTATGTATAGTTTAACAAATGATACTGGGAACTGGATTGGCTGGCTATATGGATACTTGGGGCAGCTTGCTATTGGATAAGTATGCTGGGAAAAAGGATGTATAAAAGCCTGTGTAACTTCCTGCTCGGTGTGCAGGATTTGAGATTTTATTCTCCCTGTACCTTTTTGCAGCTGCAAATAAACTTTTCTGCTTCTCCACCCCATTGTGATTATTGGGTGTAGCACACCGGGTAACGAACCAACTCAAGCTGTTGTTCAGCCTCTCGGCACTGGGTGCCGGCAATATTGTCAACTGCTGGAACTGGCCCACCTTGATTATCACTACAAAAGGTCCCCCCCCCCCCGGCTCTCCTGCTGGTAATAGCTCACCTTACCTGATCACTCTTGTTACAGTCTGTATGGTAACACCCATTGTTTCACGTTCTCTATGTATATAAAATCTCCCCGCTGTATTTTCCACTGAATGCATCCGATGAAGTGAGCTGTAGCTCACGAAAGCTTATGCTCAAATAAATGTGTTAGTCTCTAAGGTGCCACAAGTACTCCTTTTCTTATTACTGATTTTGTAATCTCAGTTGCTCTCTTTCACATCAGGAAGAACATCTGGCTTTTTTAAAAAATGCAATTTTTAGACAGACTATTCCTATATATAATCCCAATCTAACCTCACCAAGAATCACAGAACTTTAGAGATGGCAAGAGGCCTGTCTGATCTGTCTCCCTGCCATCGCAGGATTTTTCCTTTACACAGGCATCTCAAGGCAGATCCAGCAGCAGTTCTACTATATCAAACACTGCCCCCTTTAAGGGATGTAAGGGAAAAATCATGCACGTGGCTTCCAGAGCAGAGCACGAGCCTGATGATCTCACCGTGCTGGTGCACGTGAAACAGGAAACAGAAAGCCAGGCAAATGCTATTTGCTAACCACAGCAACAACACAAGTTGCAAAAAAACAACAACAACAACAAAATGGAGAAGGACAGATTCACTGGGCAGACGGACTCCAGGTTTAAGCTGTCACAGTAATAACAAAGGTAGGCTTTTAAAAAACATTAAAAGTTAAAATCTTTTCTGCACTAGCGTTAGCACAGTGTTAGCAGCACCTTCCTAAGGAGGACTGCTTTTACTAGCTCAGTCCCTACTCCCCTGGCCCACGAAGACAGGGGTGGAACTGTTAGAAGACTGTACAAAGCTCTGCTGAGCAGCAGGCTCGCTGCTCTCGAAGCCGTGAGTCTTTTAAGAGAGGCTGGGAAGAGAGGTACATGGTCAGTGATACAGACCTGGCAAGTCTCAATCTTTTGGATTAATTTTAAGGCAGTTTTAAGAATCCCTTATTTTTGGATTAATTTTATCCGAAGAACACAATTAATTTGAAATCTAATCAGTTTAAAAAAAGGTCGTGCTATTTGAGTCCTTCTGTCAGCGTATGTGGTTTTACGCTCACATTTCTTATATTTAAAAACCGATATTTTCCCTCTCCTGTTGCTATAGGAGAAACCCATACAACTCGGAAAACTGACTAAACGGGAAATCATGAAATTGACCATAAAACAAAGTGCGGTCAAATGCACTGTACAAACCAACTGAAAAAAAAAAAAAGTCCTCTCTTTTTGATAGATTCGAAGATTTTAAGGACAGAAGTGACCATTAGATCATCTAGTGAGTCTGACCATCTGTACAACACAGACCACAGAATTTCACATAGTTGTGTACTGTCTCTCAGCTTCATAGATTCATAGAATTTAGAGCCGGAAGGGACCATATGGTCATGTAGTCTGACCTCCAGTATATGAGCCATTAACGCTCACCCAGCTACCCTTATCCTGAGCCCAATAACTTGTGTCTGTCTCAAGCTTAAGTTATGTTTGACCTAAAGAATATCTTCCAAAAGGGCATCCAGTCTTGGTCTGAAGACATCAAGATATGGAGGATACACCACTTCCATTGGTAGTTAGTTCCAGTGATTAATCACACACACTATTCAAAATTTGTGTCTAATTTCTCATTTGAATCTACCTGGCTTCAGCTTCCAGCCATGGGTTCTTGTTATGTCTTTCTGCGCTTGATTTAAAAAGCCCTTTGGTACCTGGTATTTTCTCCCCATGAAGGTATTTATACACAGTAATCAACTCACTTCTCAATCTTCTTTTTGATATTCTTAATGGGTTGGGATATTTAAGTCTCTAGCCCCCAAATTATTTTTGCAGCTCTTTTTGGAATCTTCTTCAATTTTGTTACCTTCTTTTTAAAATGTGAACACTGGAC
Source organism: Caretta caretta (assembly GCF_965140235.1). NCBI lineage: Eukaryota > Metazoa > Chordata > Testudines > Cheloniidae > Caretta > Caretta caretta. Next base: position 245,729,610 of record NC_134206.1, read on the forward strand.
ATGTACACAGTACGTGTCTTACTTATGCTGTATTCAGAAGTAAAATCACTTTCCTACTTCTGACTACTTCCTTGTCTATACCGAGGTAAAATTACCTCCCTATATCTCAGTAGTGGCCAGTGTTGCCAATTCCCATGATTTTGTCATGGGTCTCATGATAATTGTTTTCCTTAAAGCCCCAGCTTCTGGATTCAGGTGGATATGTGATGATTTCAGCCTTCATTCTTAAAGAAAAGGACGTTTCTAGTCCTCGTGGCTATGGAGAAAGCTTCAAAATGTGACCCCAGTACACTGCATCCTAAAGGCTCAAAAAGCGGAAGGCAAATAAAAACAACATCAAATGTATTATTTTTACATAATCTCATTATTTTAAAGCCAATCTCATGATTTTTGGTGAGCCTGGCTCATGATATTTGACAATTTGGGGTTGGCAATACTGGCAGTCCCCTATGTATACATCCAAGGGTTGCATTAGCTGTTTTTAACCACAGCTTCTCATTCATGTTCAGTGGCTTGTCCACTACTAGCCTACAATGATCCTTTTCAGAGTTACTGCTTTCCAGGACACAGTCCCCCATTCTGTAGGCATTGCCGGCATTCCTTGTTCCTAGATACATAGCTTTGCATTTGACTGTATTAAAGCATATTTTATCCCAGGTTTTCAAGTGATCCAGATGGCTCTGTATAATTGTCGTGTTGTCATCATTTAGTGCTCCACTAATTTTTGTGTCATCTGCAAATTTTATCAGCAGTGATTTTATATTTAATTTCCACATCATCGAGCAAAGTGTTGAATAGCATTGGGCCTACTACCGATTCCTATGAAACCTCACTAGAAACATCCCATTCAATAATGATTCCCCATTGACAATTACTTTTTGAGAATTGTCAGTTAGCCAGTGCTTAATTCATTTAATGTGTGCTCTGTGGATATTGTTTAGTGCTCTTTCTTAATCAGAATGTCATGCAGTACTAAGCAAATGCTATACAAAAGTATAAGTATATTATACCTATATAGTTACCTTTATCATCCAGACATAATCTTCTTAAAAAATAAAATCAGTTAATTTGATAAGACCTATTTTCCATAAAAGCATTTTAACTGGTGCTGATTATATTCCTGTCCTTTAATTCTTTATCGGTTGTATACTGTATCAGCTTTCCCATTATTCTGCCTGGTGTTGATGTCAGACTAACTAGCCTATAGTTACCAGGTCATCCCACTTGTAATAATATTAGCTGTAACTTGCAATACTATGTGCATAACGTATTTTAGGAATGTAGGTTTTAAGTTAACAATGTCCCTTTAACGATTAAACTTTTGGCCTGTGTTACACTGATAGTTTTAAAACTAAGAGATTTTAAATGTCTCGCTCATTCAGATTGTTCCCACCGTTTGACAGCCCACTCAGTGCAGGATTTTAAGCAACATTTACGTGGAAATCCACAGGAGATTCAATAATAGAGCTCTTTCTTGAATGGAAAATAAGGTGCGTTGTTCCTACACCTGGAAAAAAAATTAGAGGTAAGAAAGACTTTAGATTTCCATCAACTTCAAAGGCAGCAAGAATTTTCAGCAGAGGTGTGAGCTAAGTGATAATAGCATAGTCATTGCTCTCCTTAGTGTCCTGGTTTGATTTTGACCGGAGGTTAAAAAAGCTTACGGCATGAATTAAGATGCACTCAGGGCCCAGTCTTGCACTCCAGTGGCACCCCTGGGCACAGTTAGTGTTCTGGGTGTAGCAGAAATGGATAATCATGCCCTATGAGTACATTTTGGGTCAATTAATGCCTGTTCTACGCCTGCCAGGGACTTCCTCTACATTGTTGAAATTCCATAGGGTACAGAAAGGCAGCTTTTTGGCCCCTTTTTGCTGGCAGAGCTGGTGTAAGGTGGTTGTGGGGCATCAATGAATTGGGGCCACAGCCTCTTTTTTAGGGTCCTCCTCCCAATGAGTAGTTCATATCTGTCCCACTTGGGGGCAGTGTGAAATTGACTGGAGTCAGGACAGTGTTGCTGCTACCCCCACAGTGTTTTGATTGGCAGCAGTGTTGTTCATTGTACGCTGCTGCTGCTTGGTAAAGCTACGAGCCTCAGCACAAGTGCTGAAGCCCTCCCTTTGCAGACCGCACTACAGTGGTTTTCATTCAGCTCACATATGGCTATCTCCACAACCCTGTGGGTTGGAACCTGCTCTTGTTTTAGTGAAAGCTTAAAGTCCCCAGAAATTGATGGTTTAATGCCCCCCCACTTGCCAGGGAATACTTCTTACTCACCCCTGGAGAGTAGATTAGTTAAGTACTGCACTATAAATATCTTAACAAAATTCAAAGCAGCCATTGAACCTTTAATTAGCATTTCTATAGCCACTTTAAAGTTCATGCCACATATAACAACAACGTGGGCTCTCTGCCATGCCTGTGCATAATTGCATAGATTGAACATTCACTGAAAAGCAATAGGTGTGAACATCCTGCTGTTGTGTTTATCTGTGGGGAGTAGGGAGGCAGACGCTAAAAACTGTGTGTATTTAATCTTTAAATCTGTCAATTCAACCACTGACATTGTATGTCCTTGGAAGTGTTTGAGACACTTCCCCATATGCAGTTCCCTGATTTGATGACTTTAATGGCTCATTCCCTTGAACGCCACCACTCCCGTCATGAATTTTATTTTAAGTATCCAAAGACACTGTAGTAGAGCACAATTCAAAGTAATACCCTTCCCCAAACCTTTTCACGGTTTTGTAGCAAAGGTGCCATTTCATGTTCACTCTCGCCTTCCCTATGGGAATACCTGCTGCAGAATGTGAGATTAGTAGCCGAGCCTTAGACCAGGTCTATGCTAAGAGCACACTGCCAGTATAGCTACTCTAGCATACTATACTCGACGCAGCCCCCTCCGCTTGCCCCCTCCAAGTAAAATAAGCTATGGTGGCAAAACCACTGTTTTATTGGTAGAACTGCGTCTGCACTAGGGACTTTTGCTGGCTCAGCTCTGTCGGTCAGAGATTATACCTTCACACCCCTGCCTGACATAGCTATGCCAGTACCAGTTGCCATCCAAGGCCTAAAGTTGAAATTAGAAATCAAGTCCATCTAAACGGCAAGCCCAGCAGTAACAGTATGTGGTGTAATTTATGCTCAGTGCATGTTTATGTTTCCTTAGGGCCACTGAAGTCAATAAGAGTTTTGCCATGGACTTTAGTGGAGCCATGGTTTGGCCCATTGGGTTGACTTTGTCTCCTCCTGCCATAACAGAACTAGAGTAATGAGCTGTCACATGAACTGTTGCTTTCCATCCAAAGAAACTCACCCCACTGTCCTCTAAGTTCTCCACCCCTGTGTAGGATTTGCCTTTTCTGGAACTACATTGTAGACCTGTGACATGGGGAAATATGAGCCTGACAAATTTGAGATCTTTCATCCACGTATAGCAACTCCCATCCAGCTGCCGCCTCTTGCAGCATTGATGGTTGTTAACCTTGAAATAGATATTTTATCATTAATACGTTGCTCTTGCTTTCAGGAATCGCCATTCATTGCTACAAAACGAGACCGCTTCTGAGTTGGTTTCAAACACGTCTCCTCACACACTTACAAGATCAACCTTCGCTGTGCAGCTGCTTTGAATTCAGATCAGGAAGGATTTTTACCAAAGGGGAGGCATGGTATTCTGCTACTTGAAGTGGTTTATAGGCTTTGTCAGTAGGGATGTCCTCACAAAAGCTTCAAGGAGCAGTAACAGAAGCACCTCTTTGGTATGGAGATGCTGCTATCACAGGACTCCAGGAAGCTTCCTGGATCCTGAGATGAGAGCATTTCTGGAGGAGAACACTGAAGTCAGTAGCAGTGGGCACCTCACACCAGAGATACGACTGCGACTTCTGACGCCTCGCTGCAGATTCTGGCAGGAAAGAGCTGACTTGTGGCCCTATGGCGACCCCTTCTGGGCAATCTACTGGCCAGGAGGCCAAGCCCTGTCCAGGTACAGTGCCCAGTGACCACTAGAGTAAATATGTACTATCACCCCATGCTGCATCGGATACCAGATTTGCTTGTGATAGTACTGCTCTCTAGTGGCTGCAGCCAAAGGGGTTTGTAAGCCCTAGTACAAGTACACCTAACACAGATTCTCCTTCAGCTCAAGTGATAGAAGCCTGTGGCTTTGGAATAGAAGGTCCCAAGTACTATCTCTGCTGATGACTATGAAGTCTGTGCAGCTGCTGTATGTAGAATAACTGTTGGCTGTTAAATCTGTTGACTTCAATGGAGTAGCATGTGTTTACACCAGGGCTGAATTTGGATGTGTGGGAAAGTTTTGCATTTTCCACAAAAATATTGCAAGGTATTTAATCACATCATTTAGTGTCACTTCAAGAGGGGAATACTTAGTTCACAATAACTCAGGGTTATTCCAGGAGGAGACAAAACATGCTCATGGAAGCATATCTGTGTCCACTGAAAAGGGTAGAATTCTGCTGGTGCAACCTTTGAGTGTAGACAAGGCCTAACCTATATCCAGACTGGTTCTAAAATCCTAAATAAGGGGGCGGGAATGTACACAGACAGGATTATTTTATATTTATCTGACCGTGTTGCACTCATTTACAAACTGTATGCCATATTTTATTTCTGACAATTTTGCAGTCAAAATGCAGATGCTGTCTCTGATTCCCAGGGGCTGTTAATGTTCTTATATCACCCAGAAGTATCTTTTCCTACCTAAGAAGTCATGAGTCATAACTGCAAACAGCCAACCTTCAGCCATCTCCCATTAAGTTGAAAGGGAAAGGTTTGATTTGGGGTTGGGTTGGGTTTTTAATACTTTAAATTTTTATCATTTTATTTATTTTTGTCTGCAAGAAAGCAAAAATCAGAGGCTTTTTTAAGTTGGAAACAATATGAGTCTCACAGCTAAGTTATGAGAGGTGATTAGATGGACCTTCAACACAATTAAAGTGCTGCTAAAAACAGTAAGTCAATTAGGTACTGTAGTTAATCTCATCTCCATGGTTTGTTATCAAATGGTGCCTTTGCTACCTAACCATTTGGTTAGCAACATTAATTAATGCTCTGGCATTTCACCAGCAGATTTAACAACGATTTGCTGTTTTGCTGACCTGAGAACTTCAGTAATGAATTGCATAATCTGAAAAAGTGAAAAATGGACGGTGCGTAGGGGGGGAAATGCTGCTTCCGCAATTGTATGCTCTTTCAACAATGTCTGTTTCCCACAACATCTGAGCTCTCTGATGACAAAGTTTCAGAGTACCCTTTTCAATATAACCTGAGATACCTTATTAACCTAGCCTTGCAGACAACTGTCTCCAGCACTAAGGCAATCTATTTCCACGCTGGGCTAGCATTTAGGCCCTAACTGTTTTCTGAACTTCTAAAGCGAACATCAATATTACAGGTTTCAGAGGAACAGCCGTGTTAGTCTGTATTCGCAAAAAGAAAAGGAGTACTTGTGGCACCTTAGAGACTAACCAATTTATTTGAGCATGAGCTTTCGTGAGCTACAGCTCACTTCAGATGTATACCGTGGAAACTGGAAATATTACAGGCAATCTGAGAAACACTGAGTTGGAATTAAGGTACTTAAAAATATTCTGGGCACAATCACCCTCTCTACTTGCATTACTTCAGATCCAAGCAGGGTTCTGCTGCATGCTCCTCCTTTTCTATGACCCCCCCTCCATATATAAGTTATGGGTTCATCTGAGAGAGAGCAAGGCTGCCATAGAGGAAAGGGTGTCAGCAGGGCTGGATTAAGGTTATGAGGGGCCTGACACTAATGGGAGGGAAGGGCCTAAGTATGAATTACATATTGCAAGAACAATTATGAAGTCATAAAACATTTATCGACAAACATATTTACATATTTATTTATTTATGTAAAATTAACAAGTTTGTTCTACTCTAACTACGCTCAATTCTTCAAACAACACCCCCCCCCCCAGCTTTAGCAGTGGCAAAGTCATGAATGATGTCATTGTAATTCAAAGACCTGATGATTTCATTCTCAATGCTCAAGAGGGACAAAGCACTGAGATGCTCTTGAGTCATGGTGGATCGGAGGACATTTTTGACCCTGGTTAGAAGACAGAAGGAACATTTCTCCACTACAGTTAGTGATCATTAATGACAAATACAGCCGTAATGCAGTTTCAACATTTCAGAAACATTCTATCACAGTGATAACTCAGTACATCCAAATACAATTTGCTTTCATCATCTTTTCTCTCTAAATCTGAGAGTGATGCGAATTCAACAAATTGAAGAAATTCTTTAGTAAAATCGACAGGGAGATCGTCTGGGTCCTTCTGACACAGACGTCTGAAACCTTCACTGACTTCAGAACTTGAAATGTTAGGCAAAAAATTTGTCAGTACACTATAGTACAGTTTTGTCAATATTTTCGTAAGCCTCGATCCAATGTCCTAATGAACTCTTCAGTTTGTCAATGATTGTGATGAAGGTATTAGCTCTGAAGGCCTCCTTGTCACTGAATGAGTGGGAAGCTGCATCGTCGCATGTATTCTGTCTTTTGCGGCGTTTGGCTGACTCTTACTCATGGTTAGCAGTCTTTGCAGCCCCCTGAATTTCATACACATCAAAACTATCCTGCATTCGTTGAAAAACAGTTCCAAGACTCCTCATTAGGTTTACCGCAGTGGAAAGGTCAATTTGAGCACTTTGCAAGCGTAGACTGCACCTGCTGAATGGCTGAAGTATATCATTCCAGACCTCACACAAAATAGCAGTTTCCAAAGGGTGCATTGCATCACTCAGGATCTTCGCATCTTTTCTTGTTGCTGATTTTTGAGATTCATCTTCCTCGATGCTCTCTAGTGCTTCAAGGATGTTGGGGTATCCCAGAACAACTGCATTCTCAGCTTCAGTGTTAGCGCTCCACCGTGTCCCTGAGAGTGATTTGGGCACCCCTTTGGTAGTGAATCTCTAAGAATCATCCAACGACTGGTTGATGCAGAGAAAAAAGATTGTACAATTCTTGGACAAATCCAAAAAAAGAAACTGGTTCAACACAACAATCCACGGCAGATTGGCCAACAAGGCTGAGTGAGTGAGCAGCACATGGTATGTAATCAACCAAAGCACTGTGCTCTTTTATCTTTGCCTGCATCCCTGAATATTTGCCACTCATATTACTTGCATTGTCATAGCTTTGGCCACGACAAAGGCGGATGTCAATCCCATTTCTGGTAAGGAAATTGAGTAGGTGCGAGACAAGTTTCTCCCTTGTGTAGCTGGTGATGTTTATGAAGGTCATGAAACGCTCAACTGGTCCGCTGGGTAGCACATAACGCAAGATGACAGTCAGCTGATCTACATGTGACACATTCGGTGTTGAGTCGACAGACACTGAAAAATATTCCACATCTTTGATCTCATCTATAATCACTGATAGTGTCTTTGCCAGCAGTGCAATGAATTAATCACGAATAGTCTTTGATAGATATAATGTATGGCCTTTTCCATAATTTGCATCTTCATTGATGTGCTGAGCTAAGAAAGGGTCGAACTTAGAGATTAGCTCTAGAATGCCAAGATAATTGCCATTGTGTTTCAATCCAACAGTCTCATCTGAGCCACGGAATGGCAGACCACGCTCAGCAAGAAAAACTATGGTTTTAACAACGCATCTGAGAACATTCTTCCAATAAGCACGAGCTTCCAAAAACTGATTTTCCATTTGTGTATCAATTCTGCCACTTACTTTCTTTCGGGCGTGGTAGCTGCTGGCGATGTATGCTGCTCACTCATTGCATGATTGATAATGTATGCAGTATTCTTCCAATCATTGAAGCCTTTGCAGAACATTCCCCACTTTTTGGTATGAGAAAACAGGCTGCAATAAAAACAGTACACTTTCTTCTTAGAAGGTGAATAGATGAGCCATTTGTTTGCCAATCTGTTTGTTAGACTTCACATATTCAAACATTGACTTGGTCAGGTAACAATTCTGATTGGTGTACTCTTGCTTTGTCAATGACAAGTCAGCATCTAGATTCTGGCATTTCTGTGGGCCCTTCTCTGTCCAATATGCAATGAGATCTTGAGAAGTCACGTCCCACGCGCCTGGATCGTTGGAGAAGGATATTTTTGTCTTACTATCACTGGGGGGAAAGTCTTGAGAGGAGCAGGGTGAGACTGCAGCTAGAGAAGTCACAGGAGGCTGCTCCTTTTCATCAGACGCAGGCGCAACAGGGTCACGTGGGCTGGTATTCGCCTGGACTTCCTCACCACCAGACTTAGCAGGAGGAAAAAACGTTAGGAGCAAAGGAGAACTTTTCAGTACTGCATCTTGTCTTTGCCGTCTGTCTTTGGCCTCCTTCAATTTCTACCATCCTCCTTTCTTCAACATGGCTTCTATTGTCCAGTGTAGGCCTACTGTGTACAAAGTTCTATGTTGCTCGGCCCACAAAGACAAAATCACAACCACCGTAAATTGAATTCACAATCTTGATAGATTAATTTGTACAAAGCAATATCTAATGAGAAAAAATTTCTGATGGCCCCGTTACCGTCGCTCAGCTGTTACTTCAGTGTGGAATGGAGGGCCTAAAAATAGGAGGGCCTAAGGCTATAGTCTTATTAGCCTATGGGTTAATCTGGCCTGGGGTGCCAGGAAATAGTGCTACTGGGCCATCACATAAATTCCATTGCTCTTTTTGTTGGTGCCCTCTAAGCTACAGAATATCCCTGTGGATCTCAGAACATCTGCACATTAGGAGGGTCGTGCTGCCTGCTCATTGTATGGAATAAGGGGAGGAGGGTTGGTTAAACCCCTTCCCCATGGCAGAATAGTGAAGAGTCTCACCTGTTGTATATTGTCATAGCCCCTATGAAGCTAGGACAACCTTCATCCCACCCCCACACATAGGGGAGAAAATGACGTGCTGTATTTAATAATAATAATAAATAATAATAATAATAATACCTGGCTCTTATATAGTCTTCAGGCTTTTCCTCCTCAGATCCAGGTTAGAGGTCTTTGTTTGCTGACTCTTCACAGCACAATGGTTCTGGCTGTCATGGTGCCAAGCATAATCTCACATTCACTGTTAATTCGTCTTATTTTTCCTGTCACTCCGGTGTAGCATTTCAGTGGAATATGAGCATGTGGCTCTTTAAAAACCAGAAAAGGAGCTCGTGTTGCAAGTTGTCAGATAAATCATGTGGCAAGACATGAGTTGCTTTGAAGTTATAGAATTTACATCTCTCAGAGGCTGAGTGCTGCATCAAACTATCCAGACATTGCTGTTAAAACATTCATATTTGTACTGATAGTTGTAACTTTAATGTCACTACTATCAGCTACAGTTGTTCCATTTCCTGCTTTGAGTGTCAAGTTTCATAGCCACCATCCAATTTTAACCCATTCATTCCATGTTTTAAACCGAGAGAATGATCTGATTGATTGAAATGAAGGATGTAGCTTGTTGCTGTTGTCGCACTGCATGCACCCTCTGGTGGTTTTTTGTGTTAGCACAGGTTTCAGAGGAACAGCCGTGTTAGTCTGTATTCGCAAAAAGAAAAGGAGTTCTTGTGGCACCTTAGAGACTAACCAATTTATTTGAGCATGAGCTTTCGTGAGCTACAGCTCACTTCATCAGCACAGACATGCTGGTTTGCAGGAGAGACTCCATGCAAGGCTTACATGGAATATCTTCTGAATTAATATCCTGCATCATTACATCTATGAAGTGGACTCTCACCCAGTTTTCATTTTATGCTCAGGTATATCTTAGATAACCCGGATGCTGTCAGAATGGGATCAGTACTAGATCTCGGAAGTGGATGTGGAGCAACAGCAATCGCTGCTGTGATGAGCGGTGCATCCCAGGTCCTTGCTAATGACATCGACCCCAGTAAGATACTTCTTTCCAAGCCCTGCAAAAGGACATTTTTCAAGCACATTTGAGGAGTAGCATTTCTTTCAGTTGTTTGGAGAAATTCCTGGTTTCAAATAAAATTAGAAGGAAGCAAAAACGTTACGCAGGTCCTGCCCAGTGCTTCAGTTTACAGCGCTATCGGCAGAGCCGTTCCTGGGGGATGGTGCATCGGGGTGACCGCTCCGGGTGCCACGCTTTCGGGGCCCCTGCGGGCTGGTGCAATTGGCCAGTGCCGCACGGGCGGCAGGTGAACCGCTGGCTGGGGGAGGCTACCCTCAGCCCTGCCCCTTCCACCCGAGGGAGAGCGCGCCGGGAGGGGAAGAGTGTATGGCAGTGCGACTGCAGCCTCCCCAGTCCCAGAGCGCCAGGACGGAGAGCGTGTGGCACCGCCGGAGCCTCCTCCCCACCCCCAGGAAGGCGGGCGCCATGGCCCCAGCCCGCTGGAGCCCAGGAGTGCTACCAAAGCAGTACCCTGGCAGGGCGGAGTGTAGGCTGGGCCACGCCTGGCTGTTTGGGGAGGCACTGCCTCCCTCAGCCTCCCTTACCTGCCCTCGGCACGGTCGGTCCCGGAAGTGACGTCACTTCCGCCCTGGGCCCCGCACCCCCTTAGGGAAGGCCCTGACTATCAGTCTAGAATCTTTGGCAAACATTAAGGACTAGATTCTGCCGTCCTTACTCATGTGACTGAGGCCATGTCTACACTACAGAGCTTACAGCGGCACAGCTGTACCGGTGCAGCTGCGCCCCTGTACGGTCTCTCATATAGAGCTCTGTGCTGAGAGCTCTCCCATCAGCAGCCTGAAATCACCTCCAGTGAGCAGCGATAGCTTCTCCCGCCAACATAGCGCTGGGCACACTACCACTCATGCCGGCATAATTTATGTCGTTCAGGGGGGTGGAATAGTCACACCCCTGAGCAACAAGTTTTGCCGACATAAGTGGTAGTGTGGACATGGCCCAAGTAGTACCTCACTCTGTGCTCATGCCCATTGAAATGAATGGGAGAGCACATTTTCTAACGTACTGTCCCTAGCAAGAAGACCCTCCAGGGGAAGTGGGTAGTTTAGTCTCTATGCCGAATCAGGCCTTGACCTCTCTGCCAAGCCTGCCAATTTAAGTGTTGCTTTTTGTGTAGTGGGCACCAAGTCACTAGGAACTGGACTGCAGTGGAAGCCTGTCTCGCGATAGATCATAGGATTAGCAGGAGAACTGGGTTCTGTTTCCAGCACTTGCATTGAGTTGCTCATTGACCTTGGGCAAGTCACTTAACTACTCTGTGTCTAGTTTCCCTGGATGTAAAAATGGGGATAATATTTATCAGACTGGTGCCATGAGGCTTAATGTTTGTAAAGCTCTTGGAGTTCTCTGGCCAAAAAGGAAGTATGAGTGCACGGTAATTTTACACACACCTCTATTATTTTTTCACAATGGCCCTTGCTACCATCTGTCATGGGATAACAAGTATAAGTCATTAACAGCCTGGATCATGTCAAAATTGGTGATGCCTTTAATGTCTTCTGCGGCATTACAACTTGATGCAAAACTAGACCTGTGAATTTGCTCAAAGCCTCTTGTAACAATAAAAAAGTCAGACTTAGTATGTTATTTCAGATTTTTCACAGTCACCTTCAAACCTGACAGATACTTGGATGGTGATTTCTTTTATAAGAGATGTCAAAAATCCTCCCTGCCTGCCTCGCATACCTTGGCAAGTCTCTGCTTCTGTTTTCTGGCGATCTTGCCTAAATGTCTGCGTTCCCCTGGTAACTTGTGTATGCAGCTTTTTAACCACAGCAGTGCTGTATCTGACCTCAGCCTTGTGTAACACTCAGTATACACCATTGGTTAGCGGCTAAATGACTTCACCTAGAAGGTCAGTCAACAGGTGAACTTGCATTTATGAACCTTTCTTTGCTGATACATTTTGGTAAAGAAATAGTTCTGTTCTCTCCAAATTCTACTGAAAACAGTCTATTCAGTTTTTATCTCTATATTATCTTAATCAAATATTTTTTGTATCTGTTTTGAAACAGCTTATCACCTCTAGGATGGGATAAGTCTCGTCCTTAACAATTTGTTCTTTTCATACTTAGGTCAAAGAAAGCCAGACTCAATTTCTAAAGTATGTGCAAATAATCCAAGTTAATATTTGAAAGATGACTGCTGATTATGACTACCAAAGCGTTCCCCACACTCTTCAGTCTGCTAGATTACACTGCTTTGGACTTTTAACAAAAAAAAAGTTTAATCATCAAGAAATTAAAGTTAAAGCAAGATTACACACACATGCTTCCCTCCCCGCCAACACACACAACTTCTAGAGGAATTTAAAAATTAACACATTTTACATAGAAAATGTAGAACTACATTTTTATACTTTAAGGCTTGATTTATTTTCAAAGTGATTGATTTTGAGTGTCTCAGTTTTGGGGTGCCCAATTCGAGACACCTTAAAGGACTGATCTGAGTACCCATCTTCTGAAATTGCGCCCAGTCACCTTTGAGCATTTAGCTCCTGATTCCTAACTTTTATGCGCTTTATTCAGCACCTAAGTGAGTGACCTGATTTTCTAAGGGGTTGCACACCCAAAATTTTGACAACTGGCCTGTGTTTTTAGTTGCCTTACTTAGGGAAAGAGACTAATGAGATTTATTTTATGGATTTTATTTTTGAATAAACCACACTGATACTGTCTCTATCCCTGGGGTAAACTCTGACTTCTGGGAAGTTACACCAAGAATGATCTGTCCCATGTTTACATGTTTTAATAATTATTTTCTGATTATGTGGCTAACAGCAGTTTACATGTCTTATTTTTACTTGTTTTCCCCTTGGCACCCTTTATATTTGATTTATTCTTATTAATTTACTTAACATTCTTGGTTGACTGGGGAGAAGGTATTGTCTCGTGGCAAAGGCACTGAACTGGGACTTGCACAAGTGAGTTCAAGTCGTGGCTCTGCCACAGTGTCCTGTGTGACCTTGGGCAAGTCACTTCATCTGCGCTGTGCCTCAGTTCCAATCTGTAAAATGGGGATAATACCTAACAGGGATGGTATGAGAATCAAATTCACCAGTGGTTGGGAGGTACTAAATTACTACCTTAATGAAAGCTATATAGATACCTAGTAGAATAACACTGATATTTAAGAGATTATCCAAACAAAGAATTTGTGAAAATATTGGAAGAGTTTACCACTACAGATGGCATTTAAGTATAGAATTCTAAATCACTTCTCATGTACTTTGTGCTTGTTCTCAGTTGCAGGAATGGCCATGGTATTAAATTGTGAGCTGAACAATGTGAACCCCTTTCCTATTCTAACTAAGAACATCATTGATACAGAGCTGGACCACTGGGACCTCATTGTTTTGGGGGATATGTTTTATGATGAACAACTTGCAAACAGTCTTCATCGCTGGTTGAGGAAATGCATCAGTATTCATGGAACTAAAGTGCTAATTGGTGACCCTGGGAGGCCTCAGTTTTTAGGCCACCGCATTCACAGTCAATTGCACCAAGTGGTAGAATATTCACTTCCTGAATCCACTAGGCAAGAAAACAATGGATTAACCTCAAGCATTGTCTGGAGTTACCAGCCCTGACCTCTCGGTTTCTTCAAAAACTGGATTTAGAAGAAGTATGGCCTTTAAAAAAAGAAATCTGTTCTGTGTTTATAAAGTACGAAAATGGAACATTTGGGCAGATCCTCCGCTGGTGCAAACTGCTGTAGCACCACTGAAGGCCACACAGTTATACCAATTCACTCCAGCTGAGAATTTGGCCCATCGTTTGAGAGAAGCCTTACAGGCAAATTCCACTCTTAGACATGCAGATGCCCCCCGCCCTGCCCCATTGAAGCCAATGGAAGCTAAGTGTGCGTGTTCAAAGGCTGAACAGGATGTAACCAAAGAAAATAAAGGTAAATGGGGAGAGGATAATAGAAATTCAGTGTAGCGGCATGCAGCTTAGTGGGCTACCACAGAATGTTCCTGCTCACTGCTGCACCAGTTGATAAGAATATAGTTTTCAATGTCTAGTGAAGATAAGTTTCAGAGTAGCAGCCGTGTTAGTCCGTATTCGCAAAAAGAAAAGGAGTACTTGTGGCAATTTGTTAGTGAAGATAAGTGTGTTGAACTATCTGGCTGCTTCACAAATTTCCTTTGCTAATTATGAGGCTATTTTGTTCCAAGAAGTCACAGTTTTATCCAGCAGCATGTGCCTGCAGTTCCTCTGGGGGATTTAAATCTCCTTCCTGTGTGTAATCCAGTTATACATATCCAGGTGGATATAGCATTCTTGTGAGCTTTCTATTCTCTGCAACTAGGATGTATTCACGAGAATAAAAATAGCGTAGTCCTGTTGATGTACGTGTTAATAGCTCTGCAGACGTCCAAACAGTGTGGCACTAGCCCTTTTAAGACCAGTGCATCTGTACTGCATCAACTGGCCCATATTAGGCTTTAAAAGAAGGCACTTGGGCCTGAGAAAGAGAGACACCAGGTGAGTCAGAGCTAAAAGCTGCAGGAAGCAGCAAGACTGTCAGAGTCCCCTGGCAGGAGAGACAGTGAAAGCCTGAGCAGTGAAGGGGAAAAGTCCCCTGGGGATTGTAGCTCAGGGTGAATTGAGGAATTGGGCTTGCTTGTTTTTTGTTTTAAGTTTGGTCAATAAAACTGCCCCAAAAGAGCCTGTGGGCATGGCAGTGGATCCTAAACAAGCTGGAGAGAAGACCGGCCTCGTTACACACGTCTTCTGGATTGTGCTTAGGGTGAAAGTAGAAAAAATGGGAACACCATGTCTTGGGAGCGTTGGTAAATTGTGTTCCTCTTTTAAATGAGCTCTCCCATTGACCTGTGGTAAAGTGGCTTTAGGCATGACATCACTACTACTTCCTTGCATTAATCCCATCAAATGGGGTCTGCTTTATGAGTCCTCTCCCTCTGAAGTGCTCTGTTCAGTACCATGTCCTGTATCATACTACATGCTATCCAGTCTTCCTTTATGACAGCCACCACTGCTTCTTGGGGCGGCCTCAGTCTTTGTCTTTCAGTCTTGATCTCTTGGACTCTCTCACCTATGTCATTGTCACAGCTGCACTTTGCGAGACCAAACCTACTGTGCCTGCACCCCCCCACCTCATTTTCTCATGTATGGATATTCCTTTGAGCCTGCATACACATTCCTCACATGGTCTTTCTTGCTCCTCCCCACTCATCCTTCTCAGCATTCGCATTTCTTCTTTGTTGCCCAACACTCGTTGCCAGGACAAGACACCATTTTATAAGCTGTGACTTTTAATCTTGCTGGGTCTTGGCACGACACTTCTTTCCTAGGAACTTTTTTCCCAGCCTGCCTCTCTAGATTGGGCCTTTGAAGTCTGCAGCTACTTGATTTTGCCAAATTTAAAGTGATAATTCTGCACCTGGTAAGAACTTCTGTGTTCCCTCTCTTATGAGTGAAGAGCTGGCAAATTCTTATGTCAGAAGAATCACTTTGTCAGCATACAAGTGCTGCCTTGCATAGATCCTGCAGAGGCAGGAACTTCTGGCCAGAGATGAAGGGGCTGGTTCCAGGACCATGTCTGGCCCCTGTTGCCTGATTTTTAGAGATTAGTAGATTGTTATAGGCTCTCCAATTGATCTGACCAGAAGATAGGAAGGTTCTTGTTCTAGAATCAGGCTACACTGCGTTCTATATCTTGTAAGGACCCTTTGGGGGCCTTAAACTTTGGGGTGCATGGCAAGAACACTCACACTGAGGACAAATCAGCCTTAGAGACTTTTATTAAAATAAGTGAAAAGGTTATCAAAGTTCCAAGCCACAGAACCAAAAGGAAATAGTACATTTCTGGGAGTACCTTGCAGAAGTTCCTAGATTAGCATACTCACACCCTTCCTTGGGGACCTGGTGGTAAGAGACGAAGGACCAGCCTCATCCCTGGCATGCCAACTGAGTCTGATATTCCAGGTTCCTGAATGCTCGAGATTGATGGTGAATAATAGAGCGGAAGGGTCATAGAATCATAGAATATCAGGGTTGGAAGGGACCTCAGGAGGTCATCTAGTCCAACCCCCTGCTCAAAGCAGGACCAATCCCCAATTAAATCATCCCAGCCAGGGCTTTGTCAAGCCTGACCTTAAAAACTTCTAAGGAAGGAGATTCCACCACCTCCCTAGGTAACGCATTCCAGTGTTTCACCACCCTCCTAGTGAAAAAGTTTTTCCTAATATCCAACCTAAACCTCCCCCACTGCAACTTGAGACCCTTACTCCTTGTCCTGTCATCTTCTACCACTGAGAATAGTCTAGAACCATCCTCTTTGGAACCACCTCTCAGGTAGTTGAAAGCAGCTATCAAATCCTCCCCCATTCTTCTCTTCTGCAGACTAAACAATCCCAGTTCCCTCAGCCTCTCCTCATAAGTCATATGTTCCAGACCCCTAATCATTTTTGTTGCCCTTCGCTGGACTCTCTCCAATTTCTCCACATCCTTCTTGTAGTGTGGGGCCCAAAACTGGACACAGTACTCCAGATGAGGACTCACCAATGTCGAATAGAGGGGAACGATCACTTCCCTCGATCTGCTGGCTATGTCCCTACTTATACATCCCAAAATGCCATTGGCCTTCTTGGCAACAAGGGCACACTGTTGACTCATATCCAGCTTCTCGTCCACTGTCACCCCTAGGTCCTTTTCCGCAGAACTGTTGCCTAGCCATTCGGTCCCTAGTCTGTAACGGTGCATTGGATTCTTCCGTCCTAAGTGCAGGACTCTGCACTTATCCTTGTTGAACCTCATCAGATTTCTTTTGACCCAATCCTCCAATTTGTCTAGGTCCCTCTGTATCCTATCCCTACCTGCCACTGTATCTACCACTCCTCCTAGTTTAGTATCAGCCGCAAATTTGCTGAGAGTGCAATCCACACCATCCTCCAGATCATTTATGAAGATATTGAACAAAACCGGTCCCAGGACCGACTCTTGGGGCACTTCCAACTAGACATGGAGCCATAGATCACTACCCGTTGAGCCTGACAATCTAGCCAACTTTCTACCCACCTTAATAGTGCATTCGTCCAGCCCATACTTCTTTAATTTGCTGGCAAGAATACTGTGGGAGACTGTGTCAAAAGCTTTGCTAAAGTCAAGAAACAATACATCCACTGCTTTCCCTTCATCCACAGAACCAGTAATCTCAACATAGAAGGTGATTAGATTAGTCAGGCATGACCTTCCCTTGGTGAATCCATGCTGACTGTTCCTGATCACTTTCCTCTCGTGTAAGTGCTTCAGGATTGATTCCTTGAGGACCTGCTCCATGATTTTTCCGGGGACTGAGGTGAGGCTGACTGGCCTGTAGTTCCCAGGATCCTCCTTCTTCCCTTTTTTAAAGATTGGCACTACATTAGCCTTTTTCCAGTCGTCCGGGACTTCCCCCGATCACCACAAGTTTTCAAAGATAATGGCCAATGGCTCTGCAATCACAGGTCAAATGTGCTCATTCTCAAAACCTGTTACATCTTGCCTGAACTGATTTCTGTTTGTTACTTCTGTGTTTCTGCAGTGTACTCTGTTGAAGGGTTCATGTTTAGTTATTCCACCTGGAAACAGTCAGGGCACACCCTGACTGTTTTGTAGAAGCAATGCACACATTGCTCTATCCAAGGACAAGGACTAGATATGAACCATGAGAAGTTGATTAAAAGACAGTGACCGTGGGAAGCTTTTTTAGCCTGAGCTCAAGGCCTGAGAACCAGGATTGTAGTAGATAAAAGTTGGTAAACAAGTATATTAATCAACGTCATACATTCCTTTGTGTGTCTTTTTGCGGTAGAAGTATGTAATGCATAGGGGGGAGAAATATAATAAAAGGGGAAGGTGGAAAGCTGGGGGGCAGCAGCCCATTTCAGCTGACCAGCCTGCTTGCTTGCATAAAGCTGTGTTCTGTCTCATCATTGAACCGCCACACTCTGTGGTCAATGTTAAGCCTCGACTTTCTTAGGTAAACACGTCTAGTTCCCCAAAATCTCAAAGGGTGACTGTTAGGCCAGTTATATATGCCAAAGGTCACAAGCCTACTTAACCATACTTATGTTAACTTCCTTAAGATAATCATGCAGGATACAGGCCTGCAAGTTCCTTGCATTACAGACAAACAGACTAATTCAATACAAAAATACAAGCCAAATAAAATAAAATAATCAAGCTAGTAAATGAAGGCAAAATATAATAAAGCAAGCCAGCAAATTAACCCTATAAAGCAAGTCAGCAGCTTAAACCTATAGGCTACACCCCTTCCTGACAGCTCTAAGGGTTTGTCTACTCTACCGCTTAAGTAGATGTAACTTAAGTTGCTCAGGGGTGTAAAAAGCGAGTGCCCCTGAGTGACACCCGTTATACCAACGTAAAGTGGTGTCCACACTGTGCCATAGCCATGGAAGACACCCTCTCGCCGACATAGCTTCTGCCTCTCCTTGAGGTGGAATAATTATGCCCACAGGAGCGTGTTCTCCCATCAGCATAGCATGTCTTCACCAGATGTGCTACAGTGGCTGGTATAGCACACTAGTGTAGACTAGCCCCTAAGCGTCTCCAAGGACGGGACCCGATCAGTGAGTAAGAGTCAGTGGACATACTCGCTCGAAGGGGAATCTGATATTTTCAAAGAAAGCCTAGCACTATTGAGCAACCGTACGATAATAAAACTATTGTGCAAATACAGTGGAGGAACAATGATCGGAGCAGGAAATGGACCTTCTGTTTCAAGCTCCCACACAGTGATTACTGCAAGTTTTAAAAAAGCGGTGAAAATATTTGTCATTTTGATAACCATGCTGTCTGCGGTGGGAGCATCTGCCAACCCGACACACTGTTCTGGGAGGTGTGCTGCCTGCCAGGAGCCTGTGTCTGAGATATTATGGAAAGGTTGCTGTGGCTCACCCATTGCTACCCGCTGCTGCTCATCCACCTGGGTACTAATAATACTGCCAGGTCTGTCCCTGAGCAGATCAGCAGTGACTACAGGCCTTTGGGAGCTAGACAGAAGGGATCAAGGGTGTAGGTTGTATTCTTGTCCGTCCTCCCAGATGAGGGTAAGGGCCCAGGCAAGGGCACACACATCCTGAAGATGAATGCATGGCTCTGTAGATAGTGTCAAAAGGAGGGCTATGGCTTCCTCAACCATGTAATGCTGTTCTGGGAAGAAACAGGGGGCCACCTGACCAAGAAAGGGAAGAGCATCTTTGTGCACTGACTCACCAACCAAGTGAGAGCTTTAAACTAGGTTCAAAGCCCACAAGTAAATATAAAAAAGTGATGTTAATGGACGTTAGTTGTTGGTGGGACATGGAAAATTACAATAGGGCCATAGGAGCAACAAGAAGGAAATCAGTGGGGGAAGCTGCTCAACATCTCAGATGTCCACACACCAATGCAAGGAGTATGGAGAATAAATGGGAAGAACTGGAAGTATTAGCGTACATAAGCTAAATTATGACTTAATTGGCATCACAGAGACTCAGTGGGATAAATCTCATGACTGGAATATTGGTATAGCGGGGTAGAGCTTGTTCAATAAGGACAGGCGGAGTAAAAAAGGGAGCAGGTGTAGCATTATACATCAAGAACGTATACACTTGTTCTGAGGTCCAGAAGAAGGTGAGGGGCAGACCCGTTGAGAGTTTCTGGTTAAAAATAAAAGAGGTGAAAATAGAGGTTAAAAAATAGATGTCATGGTAGGGTTGTCAATAGACTACCAAATGAGGAAGAGGAGGTGGATGAGGCAGATCTAGAACAAACAAGAGAAATATCCAAAACTCAAGACCTGGTGGTAATGGGCGATTTTAACTTCTGGGGTTATAGAGGATCACAAATTGAATGAGAGTCAACAATCTGATGCAGCTGCCAAAAAGGCTGGTATAATTCTGGGGTGTATCAACAGGAGTGTTATATGTAAGACGCGGTAGGTAATTGGCCTGCTCTACTCAGCACTGGTGAGATCTCAGCTGGAGCAATTCTGTCCAATTCTGGGCGCCGCATGTCACGAAAGATCTGGACAAATTGGAGAGAGTCCAGAGCAGAGTAACAAAAATGATAGAAGGTTTATGACAAATGGATGAAAAAACTGGCCACGCTTAGTCTTGAGAAAAGAAGACTGAGGGGGCGACGTGATAGCATTCTCCAAATATGTTAAGGGCTGCTATAAAGAGGACAATAATCAATTGTTCTCTACGTCCACTGAAGGCAAGACAAGATATAATGGGCTTAATCTGCAGCCAGGCAGATTTAGGTTAGATGGTAGGAAAAACTTTCTAACTATAAGGGTAGTTAAGCTCTGGAACGTGCTTCCAAGAGGAGTTGTGGAATTCCCATCACTGGAGGTTTTTATAAACAGGTTGGACTGTATGGGGAGATGTCAGCAAACCAGTAAAGTGCCCGAAACCACTGTGGCTTATTGCTAAAAGCAGCCAAGTCAGCAGGCTGCAAATTGGCCATTCAGCAGTCTCAGCCCGACCAAGCCAGGAGGGGAGGGAGTTTTGGGTGCCACAGAAAGGGCAGCTTGACCCTGCGTCCTTCCTGATAAGAATTGTGTTGAAGTTGCTGATACATGCATTTTAGAAAAGCAGGATGTGCCCCATATCTATTAGGGCTTCAAGGCTGCAAACTCTGGAAAAACCCACACCTGGTTAATTAATAATCAGAAGGAAACCTTTTGCTGACCACTGAAACTGCTTACTTAAGTTTCTTTTAAGGGACATGTCGTTCTATTACTAATGAAATAAGGCGAAAAGTTTGAGGTAGTTGGACTCTTTTGGACTCTCCCTCTGGATACATCTTGCGGTCCCCACCAGACGAGACGGAAGATTTGGCCAACAGAAGCCTGCCGCTGTGTCACTCGAGAGCCACCCTCAAGGGTTGGGGATGTTTTACTAACCTGTTGCGCACGTGTGTAAGTGCTTGAGACTAAGTAAAGTTTAGCTTTAAGTGAAAGCACTCTTTTGTTGTCCTGTTTGTGCCAGCCATCTATCGATCGGACGGCCATGTCTCCCTTGATTTATTTCCTGACACCACCTCACACAGAGTAAAAGTTACCAAGAGCTTTGGGTTGAAAGAACCCTGGGTAACAGGACAAACCCCTGTCAGGGATGGTGTTTATTTGGTCCTGCTACAGCACAAGGGGCTGGACTTGATGAACTCTGAAGGTCCCTCCCTTGCAGCCCTACATTTCTATGATTCTGAACTGCTTTCAACTGCTTGGAAGTATACAAAAATGTCAATACACTTAAGCAAACTTTGAAAAAATACTTATCCAGCCCATCTAATTTAAAGGATTTAGTTTTCAATACAACACAATTTTTTTTTGCAGTGCTCCTCTCCAAAGTGCATAACCCAACACAACTTATCATAAGTAACACCAACTAGGGACAAAATAGAATATGAAGAATTAAACTAAATCTTCATATAAGTGCAGACAGTAGGCTAGGTTTCCATCCCCTCCCCCCCCGCCCCAAAACACCAACATTTGTATACACAAGTATTTTATAGTGTAATCGCTGATCTCTGTTCCTGTGCAATGTGTTAGTTACACAGGTTATGGAAGACCATGTTCAGTTCAATAACTCGCTTATATGTAACTGAGGGAACAATTTTCAAAGTTTGTCGCCTAAATCCCTATTTATTCACCAAAATCAGCACTAAGGCCTTGTGTACAGTGGGGAGTTGCTCTGATTACAGCCATTGGCATAGCTGCACAGGTGCAAACCCCCCTACTAGTGTAAGCAGGTAAAGCCGCTATTTGCACTCGGGCAGCTATACCCTTGGCTGGACCAGGATGGCTATAATTGGGGCAAATCTCCACTCTAGCTAAGTGCTTCGACATCTGAATCTACATTTAGGGCCTTATAGGCACATGAATTTAAGTATCCAACCTTGAAAATTAGTTTCTTCCTATTTTGGGGCCTACTGATAGTTTATTGCCCTGCCACATGGGATTCCTGGCATTGATCTGGGCACCATACTCCCTGATGGGGAGGGATGTGCACTAGAATTGCCTTGCAATACATCCTGTGTGACTGCTGCAACCGATTAGGTTGCAGCATTTTAGAGCAGTGAACCGCAGCCACTGGGAGCTGCAGGTGGCCGTGCCTGCGGATGGTCAATGTAAACAAACTGTCTTGCGGCCCGCCAGCGGACTAACCTGACGGGCTGCATGCGGCCCATGGGCCGCAGGTTGCCCACCACTGATTTAGAGGCTCAGCAGGCATGAGAACCAGTAAGGCACAAGGATTGGTCCATCTCTGCTTGCATAAAGTAGTGCTCCCTAGAAGAATGAGCAGCTGCAGTAAGGAGCACTAACCGCTGTGAGGCTGCTATTCTTCCAGCTACTGAGCCAGGGAAGAAAGCTGTTATACAGAACCCCAGGATGGCAGTGAAAAGCCACCAAAGATGGGAGCTCCTCAAAGCTTCAAACAGAGGAGGAGCAATCTGCAAAGGGGGTGAAAACATTCCTTTCCAGTGGGACAGAAATGCTGCGAATCTCACAATAGGTTTGTTTGAAATTATTCACCATTCTTTGTTCTCACAGTGGGGCATGGTGTCATGTTAAAGGAAGATGCAGCTTATATTTGCTTTTAAATTTTGCATGCAGATCTGTTATGGTCTTCTATCATCTACCTCTAGTGTTTGACTTGGCGATATCTTGTCAACTTGTACTGTGTACAAATGCCTGCACGCCGAGATGAGCAAAGTCTCTTTCAAGGACAACCCCCTGTCCCGAGGATACTGCTTTGACAGGGCAACACATTTTATTCAAACACGCGTACGACCGGAGCCCGATCCTGACCTCTCACCAAGTTTTTAACCGAGTAACTCAATTGAGCCTCAGTGGAGTTATTCTTGATTCAAGCCAACGTCGCATTTAACAGCATACGTGCTGTGCTTTGGGGCGTATAAAAACCAAATAAGCTCAAATCAATGCCAAAAAGAGCAGCATTAAACGTATCTTAAGGAATAACACCTCAAGGTGAACATAGCTGGGCCTGTGGAAAACGACAGCTACGCAGGCGGCAAACTGCGACTACTGTTTGTTAGGCAGAACATGCTTGTTTTACTGTTTCTGTCCCCTACTGTTGGGATGACCAGACAGCAAGTGTGGAAAATCGGGACAGGGGGTGAGGGATAATAGGAGCCTATATAAGAAAAAGCCCCAAAAATCGGGACTGTCCCTATAAAATCTGGACATCTGGTCACCCTACCTACAGTCACCTGTTCTATCCACCTGCTTATCTAGTAATAGATTTAGGTCCCAATCCTGCAAACACTTATGCACGTGCTTAACTTTATGCTTGGGATTTCAAATGAAAGTTAAGTGTTTGCCGGCAAGCTCTCCAGGGTAGGAACTGCCTTTTTACCATGTCTGTACAATATCTAGTGTAATGGGATGCTAGGCATTACTGATTATTGCCTGGGGCCCCAAGGCATTACTGTAATACAAATAATAATAATTTTAAACTATTTTCTTAATGAAATACTGTTGGAGAATCAAAACATTGTAAGGTCATATTAACTACATATATTAAGTAAGAGTTAAGGCCAAGCCCAAACCTGCTGACCACTAGGACAAAGGGCCTATTGCTAAGATAAGATCTATTGTTAAGTGGACCAACCTCTTGGCAAGGTTTAAGAATAATATGTAATAATAATGTTAAGTTGTGTGGCCTTTATTAAGAGTGGATAATTTAGTTGTTTAATGTTAGCGTACTATCTGGTTTAAAATTGTCAATGTGTCTTTTAACTAAAAGTAAAGAAAAATGGATGCTTGCAAAATATCAAATAATAGGATGCTTGAGAAAAACAAACTATTGTGCACCCAAATCATCCAGGGCGCAAGAACAGATACATTGAGATTAACAGGAAACATCTGGATAACGTGAATGGGCAAATAAGGTGTTTATTAAGCATGAACTGCATGTGATTGATTTGAAGGAACCAATTAGAACGGTGTTTTGTATAAAATGAAGCATGTACATAGAATGAAATATATTAAATATGGACAAAGGAAAAGAGTGATTAGATATGGGCATGCGTGATGTAGGGGTTATGTAAGCGTATAAAAGGATGTGAAGTGTTAAGAATGATTGGAGCAACACAGAACCCTTCCCAAAAGGCCAAACTTGTCTAGCCCTGGTGATGAAAGAAACAGCCGACTATGCACGAGGACAGGGGTCTCCAAACTTTATGAGATGAGGGCCATATTAGATTTTTGAAGGGGCTTCGCGGGCTGAAGCGACTGTGAAAGACATTAAATATATGCAAATTATATGCAAAATCGTTAAAAACACAACGCTACTCTACTCAGCTGGTTGGGACTATTTGGTTCTATTAGTGCTGTAGTTAAAATGTAACCATTATGAAATTGTTAATTTCCATCTTCTTTCCCCCATTTATTGGAGATGTAATTAAGCATCTGGCTTGTATTTTTACTCTAAGGCAGGGGTCCGTGCCTGCTTGGCTGCAGCACCAACTCTCCCCAAGTTGGCTCCCCTTTCGTGGGGACACTGGCTCCCGGGGGCACTCACCCCTCCACACAGCTCAGCTGTGCTGCCACCCAGCATGAGCTGCTGCCGGCGGCTCCTCCCCCTGCCTACTCAGCTGTTTGCTTCGCCCCTGTTGGTTGGAGGGCCGGACAAACGGAAGCCCCGGGCCAGATCCAGCCCATGGGCCGTAGTTTGGAGACCTCTGCACTAGGACTAGGGAACTGAGCACTCTCTGATCCTCTCCTGCTTTATCTGTTTTACATATGCTTTGTGCTATAATTAAGGCGCTAATATACTGCCCTAAATTTTTTCATAAAGCTTCAAAATTAATTATTCTCGTTAAATTGGTGTGAACTGTGTTTTTCACCCAAAAAGATGATCAGACTTGTGATGTAAAGAGAGCCGTTGCTTTAATTACAGGAAATATCATTTCACAGGGTATTGACAGGCACACCTAAGACATGAAAGGACTTGGATGCTGACAGAGAGCTCTAGTACAAACAAAGAATGAAGGAATCTGGTATTACTAGACAGTGGATACCAGAGAGAAAGCTGTTCCCCAGAGATGGTTGTTTCCTGAAAAAGCTGTACCATCTGGAAACTTTATATACAAATCAATAAACAGTCCATGTCACTTGCTTAATTTTGTTTGGTCCAACTAATTGCTCCAAGGCTTCTCGGGAACGATCTGTAAAAAAAGCACAAGAAAAAAAACGTTATTAATTGTTTATAATGTATACAGATACTGTGCAAACAAAAGAATTTTGTAATACAACAAGATACAGGAATAATTTATTTCTTCATATTTGTTTAATTTGCCATTAGCACAAAATATGGATTTTTTTTTGTTTGCTCCATATTCTGGGAATGGACATTTGAAAAAAAATCACATTTCAGATACTTTTATATCTGTAATAGTTCAAAATTGTGCAGTTTCTTCTTTATACCTAATAATAATAAAGCACCATCAAGAACCAGACACTAGATTACAAGGATAGATGTTGGCAAGGTAGGGTTTTTTTCCTTTATTATTTAATAAATACACTCAACTACCCCTCAACCTATTCAGTACTAGTTGGCCTTTTTTTTTTGGTAGGCATCTGAATAGCTGTGGGTCTTGAGGTGGTTTGAAAGAGAAGAGGGTAGTGGCCTACAGATCAATTCAAGAATAGCATCCCACATACAAAGGGCAGCATGGCAGAAGGTGTGAAGTTGGTTATGGGAGGAATGAACCAATGGGCAGAGCAGGCTATCATCTGTGGTGGAGAGGAGAGGGCAGAGCGATAAAAGAAAATTCTGGGTAAGTAGTGAGGAGCGGAGTTGAGAAGAGCTTTGAAGGTGAAGACAAGAAGCTTGAGCTTGATGCAGAGGAAAAAGGAAAACCAGTGGAAGATTGAAGAGGATAGGGGTGGGAATGACACGATCAGAATGATAGGCAAAGATGATAACCTTAGCACCTTAAAAGGCTTTTCTGGTGCACTAATAAAAAAAAATCTGCTTTTTTCTATGTTTAAAGTTTAAGTAATTCCTGGGCTAAGGCCAACATTGTATCACTATTTAACATTCATATTGTGCTAGCAGGTTAGGGCTTCATTGTTCCAGGCACCATACAATGGAGAAAGTGACAATCCCATGATAACCAGAAGGCCACATAGCACTAAGAAAAGAGCACCACCTTCTAATTTTTAAGGTAGAAACTCAAGAAGAAAATGAAAGGACCAACAAAACAATTACAAATTGAATCCAGCTGAACCACCTCCAGGGTAAATCCTATCTAAGGCCTCGATAAAAGAGAACACTTAAGCCGGTGTTTAATTTTAAAGCATCTGTTTAAGCGCTTTCCTGAATGGGGGCTAAGATACTTTGCGTCTGATCCCCAAAGAAAACTGCTTTTTCCATCTTTTCATTGACTCAATTCAGTTCACATTGCTGGAATGACCAATTACTCTTGCACCCAGGAGTGCAACCATACTTTTCCTAAGGAAGATGCCCAAAGCTCTCCCTCCCCAGCCCTGCACCCAGCTCCACACACTGCCCCCCTGCTGCTCCCACACCAGGCTGAGCTCTCCCTGCCTCACACCCAGCACTGAGCTCTTACTCAGAGAGGTGATCAGGCTGAGGAGCACCAGCTCCAGCAGGGGCCAGAGGTCTGAGAGCCCCGGATCCCTTCCTCCTTCTGCATCTCCACTTCCCCAAAAGCCCAGATCCAATCTGCCTACTCTTCACGGGACTGGGGGTTCCCAGTGCCCATGGGTGCTGGAAGGACTGCAAAGGTGGTGGTGGGTGGGATGTGGGGGATGAAAAGCAGACACATGAGGCCACAGTGATACTCAGATTTGGTCTAGCCACCCCTCCTTGGTCATGACAGATGTGTGGCTGGGCCAAATTTCCAGCTCCAGTCAGGGGACAAGAAGAGGGGCTGCCCACTCCCCAGTGCACCCCTGCCTGCATCATCAGTTCCAACTGAGTTTATTCATAGCTTGCTAAGTGTTTATTCTTGATATTAGTTTTACCAAATGCAAAGCCACTATATTAATGCACAGTTAAAAACTGGCCTTTTCATAATCACAAAAGACTCAGGAAAGACAAAGTTATAGGTTCCCAAAGCAGCTGCAACAGTCCTCTTAAGCAGCCTGAATCTCCTCTCAAACTAGCACAACTTCAGTGGAGTTCCTCCTGATTTGCATCTGTGTGAAATTAGAATCTGGTTCTGCGCAATGTATTTACTTACCAGTTTCTACAGAGCCAACCACTGTGTGAGGTGGGTGGTACATGGACACACCAGATAGGTCACATATGAAAACTAAGAACAAATGGGAGGTGGCATAGTCAGGTGAATAGTGGACTTGATTGGGAATCAGAAAACCTGATGTCCTATTCCCTGGCCTGCTTGGGGATCAAAAAAAGTCACTAGGGGGATATCAACCGCTATTGACACCAATACAGTTTCAGCTACATATAAGGACTGGAAACAAAGCTAAGATAAATCAAAGAGAAACTCATTAAACATGAAAGCCTTTTAAATAAGGTATCGATTTTGCACAGTAAATTTTCAGAGCAGAACGGCTCTTTAAAACCTACTACTTTTGCAATCTCTCCACCAATGCTGTGGCTACACCAACATGTGCCTGACCTGTTGTGTCTTGGTTTTGTCTTTGTTCAACTGCCAAGTCTCAGAGGCAGGAACATTGCCTTGCTGTTTTGGAAAAACCCTTGTATATTTACATCACTATCATTAATAATCATTTGTTATTTGTTTTCAGGAGCATCCACAACTTGGTGAGTGCTTTCAAGACAGAAAAAAGGCACGCTCCTTGTGCCATATGTTGGGCTGACTTTGGAGTGAATACTTTGCTGGCTACCTGCTTGATTTGACTAACCTGTTATCAGTGGGCATCCATGAAACAGCAGAATATATATCGCCGGACAGCAGGTAAGGACAGCTTCCACAGCTACATCTGTCAGAGTCACACAGCGTTCCATGTGGATTTCCTATTACGAGAACAAAAACCTGGTAACTTCTGAAGCACAACTTTTATGCTGTCCATTCTAATTTTATAGATCCGCACAGATGGTGATTATTAGGTTAAATATCCAGCTCTGTAAACTAACTATGAAAATGAAGTCCTTTTTTGTGCACAAAGATTTCTGAACAAACATATATGCACAAAGATTTATAAGAAATTCTTGGTACTTAGGTTGAACCTTAGTGGGTAACTATGACAGTCAGGATCCAGACACCCAAGAGGAGAACAGAAGGTTTAAACTCCAAAAAAGAGCACTTGAACCAACTGATCGCATACTGTATTATTGTGCTGTAGACTTGTATTGAGCAAGGTCTTTTATGAAAGCTTATAATGTTTTGAACTTGATGATCCTTATGAGGTATGTATACAGACTGTGGCTATGTAGTTGTGTACATATAAAAACTGAGTTCATAAGTTGTGCTGCAACGTTCAGTGCCACCTCATCGTGAGGCAAGTCAGACAGGGAGGGGCTTCCTTCCCTGCCAGATGAGACTAGCTCCAAGCACCAAATATTGTACAACCCAGCAAAAGACAAATGATGGGCTATTCAAGTTAATGGGAAAACACTGAAACAACCTGAAACTGAAAAGAAACCCCAGTCTTGGAAAACTAAGGGTATGTTTGTTGTACCATGGGCACCGTGCTATAAAATTGTTTATGTTTTGGCTATATACAGTGTATGTTTTATAGTAAGAATTAAGATATTAGAATAAATGAATAGGATAGTGGATACTAGTATTAGCCATTTTATTTTTATGCCTTGTAAGTAACAGACAGGATTTTGTCTGTGTCTATGTTAATTAAATTAGAGGAATTTTGCAAGCCCAGGCCCCAGTGTGGGAAAGGACAGTTACAAAATTTAGTAAGGTCTAATTTATAATGCCTTTCTTGTTCAACATAAAACACTGCTATTTGTTACCTTTTGAAGGTCTCTGC
This sequence comes from Caretta caretta, assembly GCF_965140235.1. Lineage (NCBI taxonomy): Eukaryota > Metazoa > Chordata > Testudines > Cheloniidae > Caretta > Caretta caretta. The sequence continues at coordinate 245,758,532 of NC_134206.1, forward strand.
AAAGAACTGTTTTGTGTGAATAAGGAATGTATGCATCAGGGAAAAATAAAGTGTAAAGGCCATTTTTGAAGCCAGATGGCCCAAGAAGAAAAAGTGAAGAAACTAAAGAGACTGAAGAAACTCAAAGACGCCAGAGAACCATCAAAGCGCATCCATGGTTGAGGAGGGGCAGACTGACGATTCTGGGGTAAAGGCAGGCACCCTTAAAATACAAAATAATTAATTAAATCAAAACCAGACAGAATGACCCTCTCTGAGGTGTTTTGGGCCATCAACAAATAACACCAATTAAGAAGTAACTGGTCACAAACTGACACAGCAAAATCCATAAATTTCAACTACAAAAAGACTATAAAAACAGAGTGCTTTCCCATGGGACTTTGGGTTCATCTTGCCACTACTCCAAAAGCATCAGATCGTGACCAACAGAGCCCGGCTCCCCTCTGCGACCAATCTGGCTGGCCACTAGATTGATCCAGACTCTGAACTGGTAACTATAAACAGCAACTGGCAGGACTCAGACTAAAAAGCATATGCTAATTGCTGTATTCTCAATAAATGCGGCGTGTTGCCATTTCCCCTATAAAAAAGATCTTGTCTGCTCTATTTAAGCATAACATGTTTACACTTAAAATGCTACAGCACTGCGGTCACACTTCAATGTAGACACTACCTACGCCGACGGGAGGGCTTCTCCCATTGGAATAGTTAATCCACCTCCCATGGGCATAGGTAATCCACCTTCTGTTGACCTACCGTCGGATTTTTCACTATATCAGATGTAACTTCCGAGTGTAGACTAGGCCTAAGAAAGGAGGGAGTTTTCCCCACTTTGAGTATCTATAGTGGTTGAAGGAAAAAACCCTGCAAGCCATTAAAAGTGGAAGGGATTTGAACAGAAGAGTATCCAGAAATTGAGGGACAGCATGTAGGCTGGAAGCTGTCTGTAAAACACTGGATCCTCCCTACAGTTAGGAGGTATACTGAAAAACTGTTCAAAGCCAATAGGTCACTTGTATTAGAAAAGGAATTATTAATGTAATTTAAAAGTGTAAAGCTTAAAGTTGCATTTTATGTTTGTTTTCTGCTCTTTTATATTTGTTTCCCTTGCTGTTTCATGTTTTAATCTGTGATTTTTTCTATTAAATGAACTGTTTGTTTTTATCTCAAACAGGTCTCTGGTGTGCAAACTGTATGGAATGTATGTGCCAAAGCAAGCTGGTGTCTGCGGGGCTGGTTTCACACCTTTGGGGGTGACTAACCAGAGGGGAAAAGTCCGAGTGCCTGGTAGTTGAGAACTTGGGATGGATGGATTTGGGGAGGCTTGGGACTGGACAGGCTGTTTGGATCACCCTGCCTGGGGTAACTAGGCTGGTGGAAGGCAGCGTGAGACCTATATGCATGTGGGCTGGATACTGGTGTCCGGGCTCTGTGACATAGCAGCACAGCATTAGGACACTCAAAGTTACAGGGCAGGCAGTGACATAACCTCTTACTGGTCTGGGCGATCCCCAAAACGTCACAATAATTAAATGAGGAAATATACATCGTCAATAAAGGAATTCGTATAATCTTATTCTCTATTCAGAATCTACTGACCTGTGAAGAATTGTGTCCAGATGTCCAAAGAGGGAACACTGGTAATTGGCAAAAAATGATGATCACACGTGTTCTGTGATTAATGAAACACCGGTGATTAACAAAGGGTGCCTATTACTAAGGCTATGTTTTAGTCACGGGTATTTTTAGTAAAACTCATGGACAGATCACGGGCAATAAACAAAAATTCATAGCCTGTGACCTGTCCATGACGTGTACTATAAACACCCCTGACTAAATCTTAGGGGCGCTGGGGTGCTGCTGCGGCTTTTGGGATGGGGACTCCAGGGCGCTGCTGCTGCTTGGGGAAGGGGAGGGGCATGCCATGGCTGTTCCGGGGGTTGAGGGGGCAGCCCGGGGTGTCGCGGCTACTCTGGCATCTCCCGGGGCAAGCTGCCTGGGGCCACCCAACCAGCAGCCAGTGCGGCTGACCCCAGGGCTGCCCCAGCTGCTAGGGCAGCCCTGGCGACAGCCACACTGTGACTGCAGAAGTCAGAGGGGTCCCAGAAAGTCACGGAATCCGTGACTTCCTTGACCTCCAAGACAGACTCGCAGCCTTACCTATTACTAAAGATATGTGCTGTGGTTGACAGATGCTGGTCTGATGATCAACAAGGTCCCCTTATCAGCCACATTTTCTCTAATTGATGGGATAATGAACCACGGATTGATTTCCAAGTCAATAAGAATCATTTGTTTACATGGATAGTTTTGGTAATAATGTATTAGTTACAGATGTCTTCTACAATTAAGTAAATAGAGACACCTAAGAGAGAACTCTCAGTTAAATCAATCATGAGAAAATAATTTCTTTGTTCAAACCCCTTCACAGGAAAAGAGTTTTGAGGCAGTTGAATTTGGAGTGAATTGTGCTGCACGCACTTCTTTGGTTGTCAGATCGGTTTGGTAAAGTACAATATGAGGCTGACTCCAGCTTTGGTCAGAACTGTTGGCTCAGCTGAAAACAGGAAGTTAGGCCAATCCACTTGTGTATTAGCAGATAATCAAAGGAGGCTGTTAAATGTCAGTGAATATGTTTGGTGTTTAAACTTCATAAAATTAATGAGATTCTGTATGTACTGTTTTCATGTACCCGTATCTTAACTTTTTGCATTGTATATGACCCCCAATATCTAAATAATCCTCCAAACATGGAAAAAGCCTTGTGTAATGCAAATAAAGTACTCTTTATCAGAAAGGTAATGCATCTCCGCACTTCAAAGCAATTGGTTATTGTGAGGGCATTCAAAGAGTTCAAAGACTCTAAAAGCATTCCTCTCTCACTGCTATCTAAGAAGAAATCACAGCACAGGGTAGCTATCCTGTCAGATTGTTCTAGGAGAACGAATACAAATCTGGATATAAAGGAAATTCCTTCATCTCTGGAATGTTTGGATTCAAACAGGGCAGAATAACAGAACAAGAAGACAGAGATCCCCAGAATTATTCTGGGTAGCCCTAAAAGACTTTTGGGAAACTGGCAGATTATTACATCTCAGCTACCATTTGAAATGATAGACTGTGACTCACCTGTACATATATTTTGCCTGCTTTAACCTTTCAATAACTCTATTTTCTTTTTCTTAGCTAATAAACCTTTAGAACTGGCTACCAGTGTTGTCTTTGGTGTGAGATCTAGGATGCAACTCAGGACTCTTGGGACTGCAGGTAACCTGGAATATTTGTGATGTTAGGTGTAAGTAACCATTTATCACATAGTCCAGCTTGCCTGGGTGGCAACGAAGTATATAAGACTATTGTAGTACTCAGGGATTTCACTGGGTTGGTGAAATTAATTATAAAACATACCACCAGACTGGGGTGTCTGCCCTGCTTTTGACAGTCTGCCCTGAGGTAGGCACTCACAGTTGCGAGCCACTCCAGACAACAGGACATATACATTCATCTGAGTTCTGCTGTATTACTCTCTATTCTATAATCTCTGATTAAATATATTCCAATTAAGCTAATTATTTGGCATCTCCTATTATCATTATTCAAATTCAAACATGCAACATCAGAAAGGACTAACGCTACCTCCAAAGTCTGTTCGGGCCCTTCTTTCAGGGCACAGTTTTATTCTTCAGACGTACAACTCACAAGGTAACACCCACACAAAGCTATCCTCCTAACCAAAGCAGGCTGCAGCGGCCGACGGGTCTTTCCCCTTGAACAGTCACAGATGAGGTTAGGCCCAACTCCCCCTAAAGGGCCAGCCACCCTGTGACATAGCCTCTTAGAGTTGTTAATTATAAAGAAGAAACTGATTTTTAAGTTTTGAATGCATTCCTATGAATTCAACCAGGCCTCAACTCTTCCTGCTCTGCTGACCCTTGTGTTGCTGAAGATTGCACCTTACTGCAGCTACACTGATGTAAAAACGACCACTGTAGAAAAGGCCTTAGTCTTTAAGAACAATTTTTGCTGTATGACTTGCTTTTTTTATTCCACTTTGGGCTGCTCTTCACGGAAAGCAGCACCAGGGCAGTGACATCACGGCAGCAGCCGGTGCCAGAGTCGCTGCCAGCAGCTGCTGGGGCTCCCCTGTTAAGCCGTCCTGTCCCCCCCAGCACTGGCAACCTAGGTATCACTTCAGGCGGGGGGAGTCAGTCAGTGAACCACGCATGTGCGTTTGCCCCCACCCCCCCAAATATAGCACTCAAACTATGTCTCTGACAAAAGCTGGTGACCCGAAGGCTGCCTAATACTTGATTCATGCCCACAGTCGTGGTAATTGTACATGTAAATGTAAATGAGTAACTTGATAATATAAATAAGATTTTTCCTCTGGAATTTTAAAAATGTACAAAATGTACCATATTTGCTTTTAACATTGCTTTGTGCTTGGAATAGGTTAGATGAGTTACCTTTAAATTCTTCGAACACATCCCACTAACTAGTGCTATGACACCATTATCAGTCACCTAGAAAAAAAAATCGGTTATTGGCATATTGGATTAAAGAACGGCACGTACATATCTTTTTAAAAAGCAGTAATTTTGGAAGGACAACCAGAGAGGGTGCGATGACGCATCCAGTGCGGTAATGCAACTGATCCCAGAGAAGCAGGGAACGTATTTCCAGTCATTAAACTTACACACTTTTTACATGCCCCGTGCTTTAGACTACCCGGAAACCACTAAAATCGTTTAGTTCTCCTCTGAACTGACACGGGAGAGTCATACAAATATATATGTTTACTCTACTTAGTAGTTTCAAATCTAGACGACAAAGGCGTCCTGTTGTAGCATGTTCTTGCTGTCTGATCCAGGTATGGCTGCCACACTGGGGCTGTGTCTACACGAGCTTTCTGTTGAGAAATCGTCAGCTATTGAACTGCCACCAATGCAGTTCTACCAGAGGTAGCAACAACAGGAGCGCTCGTATAGCTGGAGCACGGGCATTTTTAACACAAGGGGTTGAAACATGTCATGCCGGTTTCTACCAATGGCTGAGTTTTCTGACAAAGGGTAGTCCAGGCACCTTTTTGCAGTCTTCTCTCGGCTTAAAATTTGATTTCTGCTAGTCTTGAACTAAACACAAAATTCAAATGACATGCACGCTTTTTAAAAATACAGAGCCAAATTCAAGGCTAGTTTAAGTAGGCACGACTTCACTGACATTTACACCAAAGGTGAATTTGGCCCACTGTGGTTTTGAAACTGGCTCTTTTAAAATGGGGGGACAAGGTGGGTGAGGTAACGTCTTTTATTGGACCAACTTCTGTTGGTGAGAGAGACAAGTTTTCAAGCTACACAAAGCTCTTCTAGGTTTGAAAGTTTGTCTGTTTCACCAACAGAAGTTGGTCCAATAAAAGATCCACCTTGTCTCTCTAATATCATGTGTCCAACACAGCTACAACACTGCATACAACAATCTTTTAAAATGGGTCAGGCTGCCTTCAGCTGCCCAAACCAGGAGTACATTGTAATTTTAATCAGTTTTATAACTGGTTTGAAAATGTTTCCAATGCAGACATACATGCCCATGTAGTTCTTTACATCCAGATAAGCAGACATTTACAAGAAAGACAGTGTAATGTAAATCTTCAGAACTTTAATGAGAATTTGAAGTTTGCAAAATGTAATACATTCAATCAATGGAATTAACCTATTTATACAATACAGAGGAAAAAGACAGCCCACAAAACCATATCGGCTGCACTTGACTTATTTAAATCAGAATGTTTTGATGACAACAAACCACAAGAACCACAGAAATGCGCTTTGAGTAGTATGTATATTTCATCATAAACCAGAAGTGAGATAAAGAGATATTTATAAAAATGGTAAATTTTGCTTTGTTGATTCCCAATTAACCTAATGTTACCCCCATTTCACTCAACTGACTAGCCAAAAATATGGGATCTTGTCGATTGTTTCTGTTGGGAGGATATCTTGGTGATGGAGCCAGGTACTACTTTAATGCAATTTTGCTTATTTACAAAAAACTGTACAAAGTCCTGTTTCCCTGAACACAAGAGGAAACAAACACCAGGAGGTTATTTCCTTGCTCACAGCCCCCAACCTCATGTAGCCAGCATCCAACCCAAAGGCACCCTTCCATGCTTCTCTCAGGCCACATAGTGGGTTTTTTCCATGCTGCATCTGGAGTTTCCTCCTTTGTTTCTGTGTGCCTCTCTGTTTGTCTCTCACCCACTCTCTTCACACTCAGAGATTACCTAGCAAGGCTCCTAGGCCTAACAATGCCAACATTGTTCAGTGGCCTTCCATGTACCTTTGTTCTGGGCAGGGACTGCTATTATTTCATCAAGGAGCTGAACTGTTTCAACTATCTTAAAGGAAGTGCAGGGGTAAGACCCACCAAGTTTAAATTAGGCTTAACCCAATTTATAACACCGTGAATTTTTCTCATGGAATTATTCAATAATGTTATATTCTGTGTATGTTAAATGAATTTGTTCTTTTTTGCTTGTCTACAAATAACACTAGTTGTTTTGCCATTTAAAACAATAAATCTAGCTCAGCTGACATTTAGCTGCTTTCGCAGTATGAGAATTTATTTTTAGTGAAAGTCTTGCCTAAGGAAGGAAATAGTAAAGACCACACAATTTGTCCGTTAGACTCTCAAAGTGTGATATCATTTCTTTGAAACATTTATATGGCACATAAATCAACAGACATAAAACTGCCATACAATGAAACGAATACAAAACATTAGGGAAAGAACAAATTAAAAATTACTTAGACAAGTTATATGTCTTCAAGTCACCACGGCCTGATGAAATGCATCCTAAAATACTCAAGGAGTTGACTGAAGAGATATCTGAGCCATTAGCGATTATCTTTGAAAAGTTATGGAAGACTGGAGAGATTCCAGAAGAGTGGAAAAGGACAAATATACTGGCAATCTATAAAAAGGGAAATAAGGATAACCTGGGGAATTACAGACCAGTCAGCTGTACCTGGTTAGATAATGGAGCAAATAATTAAGCAATCAATTTGCAGATAATAGAAGATAATAAGGTGATAAGTAACAGTTGGTATGGATTTGTCAAGAACAAATCTTGTCAAACCAACCGGATAGCTTTCCTTGACAGGGTAACAAGCCATGTGGACAGGGGTGAAGCGATAGATGTGGTATATCTAGACTTTAGTAAGGCTTTTGATACTGTCTCACACGACTTCTCATAAAGAAACTAGGGAAATGCAACCTAGATGGAGCTACTATAAGGTGGGTGCATAACTGGTTGGAAAACCGTTCCCAGAGAGTAGTTACCAGTGGTTCACAGTCATGCTGGAAGGGCATAACGAGTGGGGTCCCGCAAGGATCAGTTCTGGGTCCAGTTCTGTTCAATATCTGTGTCAATTATTTAGATAATGGCATAGAGAGTACACTTATAAAGTTTGTGGAGTATACCAAGCTGGGAAGGGTTGCAAGTGCTTTGGAGGATAGGATTATAATTCAAAGTCATCTGGACAAACTGGAGAAATGGTTTAAAGTAAACAGGATGAAATTCAATAAGGACAAATGCAAAGTACTCCACTTAGGAAGGAAGGAACGATCAGTTGTACACATACAAAATGGAAAATGACTGCCCAGGAAGGAGTACTGCGAAAAGGGATCTGGAGGTCATAGTGGACCACAAGCTAAATATGGGTGAACAGCGTAACACTGTTGCAAAAAAAGCAAACATCATTCTGGGATTATTAGCAGGAGTGTTGTAAGCAAGACACGAGAAGTAATTCTTCCACTCTACTCCGCACTGATTAGGCCTCAACTGGAGTATTGTATCCAGTTCTGGGCATGACATTTCAGGAAAGATGTGGACAAATTGGAGAAAGTCCAAAGAAGAGCAACAAAAATGATTAAAGGTCTACAAAACATGACCTATGAAGGAAGATTGGAAAAACTGGGTCTGTTTAGTCTGGAAAAGAGAAGACTGAGAGGAGACATGATAATAGTCTTCAAGTACATAAAAGGTTGTTATGAGGAGGAGGGAGAAAAATTGTTCTTAACCTCTGAGGAGAGGACAAGAAGCAATGGGCTTAAATTGCAGCATGGGAGGTTTAGGTTGGACATTAGGAAAAACTTCCTAACTGTCAGGGTGGTTAAGCACTGGAATAAATTGCCTGGGGAGGTTGTGGAATCTCCACCATTGGAGATTTTTAAGAGCAAGTTAGATAAACACTTGTCAGGGATGGTCTAGATAATACTTAGTCCTGCTGTGAGTGCAGGGGACTGGACTAGATGACCTCTCGAGGTCCCTTCCAGTTCTATGATTCTATGATTAAAATAATAAATGAAGACACATCAACACAAATATAAAGCTAACTGAAACCAAGCAATCTGGCACAAGGGCAACACAGATAGCTCATGTGTGAGCCACCCCACCAGAAGAAAAGAAAAACTTCCCATATAACACCGGGCAAAACTGTGGCCTTTAGTCTTTGGTCTGCATAGGAGGGATTCAGAAACATCCAACTCCACGCAGAGTTTGGGGTGGGACTGTGTCTCCCTGAGCCTATCCAAGTGGCATCACATACATGGGAACTTTACATCCTGAACCATCCTTTAAGTTTGTCCCAGCTCCTCTCGTCCAGCAGGCTGCGTGTAGGTATGTCTTTGTATGCTCTCCCTCCCTACATGCGCCCATATAAGGGCTTAAACAATCTTACCCACAATGTATAACACGGTAGGCAGCAAATACACAATATGAGGACTGAAGAATACCTTTAGTTCTCTGAGGGGACAGCAAAGGAAAAGAATTAAGCTTATAAAAAAACTAATAATATAGTAGGCCATAGTTCTTAAGGGTGACCTGCAAGATTTTTTTAAAATTGGGCTTGTGCCTTTTTTGATTCTTTATGAATTTTACAGAAGACTTGAAAGAATTCAGTTTTTAAAATGAGGGAATTATTTTTTATCTTAGAAATATCATAAATGTCAACTCCAATCTTCCCTGATTTTGCTGGAGAAAGAAACTTCTCTACTATGCTAACTTGGGCTGGGAAAGGGAGCAATCTTACTATTATGGGAAGTGTGCATTTTGGGGTAGCCAGACCTGATGTTTTGGGAAAAGAGTGCTAAGGAGTTAGCACATATAGGTTTCCTGCTAAAAGGAGGAAACAACCAGCAATGTGCTCCAGCCAGGGACAATGTTAAGGCTGTATCTATACTGGTAACATTCAGCATTTCTCTCACCATTGGCATAGCAAAGGTAGAAGTCAGTTTCTTGTGAAGGAGTTTATACATGGTTAGATGACAGTGGTAAAAACAACACCTCCCGCCAGTCTCATAGACTTTAAGATCAGAAGGGACCATAGTGATAATCTAGTCCAGTGGTTCTCAAACCATGGGTCGGGACCCCAAAGTGGGTTGCAACCTGCTTTGAATGGGGTTGCCAGGGCTGGCTTAGACTTGCTGGGGCCTGGGGCTGAAGCCCGAGCCCCACTGCCCAGGGCCGAAGCCAAAACCTGGGAAAGAATTCTCTGTAGTAACTTGGAGCCTTTCCCATCTAGTGTCCCATCTTTTATGAGGTCCTCACTACTTACCAATACTAAATCTAAAATAGGTTCAGTGACTATGTGGTGAAGAAATCTGTCAGCTATCACATGCAGGACTATCTGGGCCCTACCATTAGTAGTAGCACTTGTCCTCCAATCTATATCTGAGAAATTAATCTCCCATAATCACACAATTCCCAGTTGTATTTATTTCATTAAAATATTAAATAGGTCTCTCTTCATATCCATATTGGATCCTGGGGGCCTCTAGCAGACCACAAGCACTATCCCAGTGCAGCCTCTGTTACCTGTCTTCCCCAAAGTAATTTTGACCCAAATAGAGTTCCTTTTTATCCATTCCATTGCTTCTTCTGTCTTTACAGTCTACCTCATCATTAATATACAAAGATACTCCACCACCTTTACCTTCACTTCTGTCTTTCCTGAACAGCACATACACTTCAATACCTATATACTCCAGTCATGGTTACTATTCCACCCTGTTTCTGTTACCCCTATATCATCTGTTTTCACTTCCTGCACTAGTAGTTCTAGTCTTTGTTAGTGCTTCCATCACTAAGCAACAAATGGAGCTGCACTTATGCTAGACCAATGGTGGGAAAATTGCTGGTAATTCTCCTTATACCTGAGGGGACAAATTATTATCTCCAGACATCTCTCAATCAGTAGGACTCAGCTCCTACTTAATATCACACAGCACTGGAACACAAACAGTGTCATATTTCAACTTGTCTCTGACTCACGGTCCCATGCAACTGCAGGCTTGTTAGCCTTTTTGAACTAACTTTGCTTGGTAGAAACTTGAACAGAAGCCAGAGAAAGCACAAATCCCTAGCTTTCATAGCAACAGCATTTGTGAGGGAGCTCCACTGACAAATTTTTTCCAATCACAGCTTTCCCAAGATTGAGGCCAGGTTTACACTTCAGACATATCAGTATAACTATGTTGCTCAGAAAAATCCACATCCTGAACAATGTAGTTATACCAACTTAACCTCCCATGTACACAGTGCTATGTTGACAGGAGAGCGTCTTTCCTCGACATAGCTATTGCCTCTTGAGGAGGTAGATTAATTACACCGACTCCCATTGGTATAGTAGCATCTTCTTCTAAAGAGCTGTATGTGAAGACAAACCAAGAAATGATTCAGCACTTTGAAAGCTTGTGAAAGAATTTCAGATCTGACAGTGTCTATATTATTTGAAAAGTTATCAAAACCATTCCCAAGAACTATCCTCTTTAACAGTTTTGACGCGTGATAAACAAAAGCTAATTGTTTCCTTATATGGAGTCAATGAATGTTAAAGAGGAAGAGGAGTTGTAGCCATGTCAGTCCCAGAATATTAGAGAGATGAGGAGAAACGTTTCCCACACCTGAAGAAAAGCTGGTCTTTCTCACCAACAGAAGTTGGTCCAATGAAAGATATTACCTCACCCACCTTCTCTCTCTCTCTATTTCTGTTGACACTTTTACTAGTTTGAGGGTACCTCTTCCCTGGACATCTATTTTACCACAAACTTGGAGGCACCAGTCTTAACGAAGTGCAGTCTAATAATCATGTGAAATTCCTAAACATAGGTTACTCTCAGGTTATAAACCGACACTCTGGCCTTATTGTTCAAACACACTTTTTGCTAATACCATAAAGATTTTGGGAGAATAGTTAATATGTCAAGAATTAAAAACACAAAAAGGAAAAGGGGACTAAAATGGTTAATATCTACTAACAGGTAGTAACAGTATTAATAAAGATACTAGAAGAGAAGTTCAGAAGGATTTCTGATTTTCTGCTTCTGGTGAAATTGAAGGAGATAAGAAGGGTATTTAAAATAAAAACCTGTTGTGTTTAGTCTCAAATCTCCGGGCTTGTCTCCACTTACTGGGGGATCGATGTATGGCAATCGATCCACCGGGGGATGATTTAGCGGGTCTAGTGAAGACCCGCTAAATCAACCACCGATCGCACTCCCGTCGACTCCAGTTATTCACTTAGCTGGAGAAGCATAAGGTAAGTCAATGGGAGAGTTTCTTCCGTCGCAGCACAGTGTAGACACTGCAGTAAGTCGACTGAAGCTACGTCGACTCCAGTTATTCACTTAGCTGGAGCTGTGTAAGTTAGGTCAACTTAGCCCTGTAGTGTAGACCTGCCTTCAGATTTCAACTCCATGACTTGCTTATACTCAACATAAAGAAATCCTTACATCACTGTTGACTGAATTCCTTATCTTCCTCTGCCCCCTGCATCATGCCCTATCACAGTCCATAGTTCCACTATTCCCCAGTCACTAAGGCTTGAAACCTTGCTGTCATGTCTGACTCCTCTCTTTTCTTCTCCCTCCAAATCCAGGCTGTTGAGAAACCCTGTTGGTTCTTCCTCCACAATCTCTCCAACCTTTCTTGTCCATTCCTTCCACTAAAACCCTGTCCTCGGTTTGCTCATCTCTTGCAACTTCTTGTACTCAGATTTCCAGTTTTCACCCTCAGTCTGCACAATAAATGCTGCAGCAAAAAGCAGCTCTCTCTCCCTTTCATTGCCCAGACTATGTCACTCCCCTGTTTTAAATCCTTCAGCGACTTTCCCTCACTTTCAAGACTCTGGTCCATGGCTTTGCTCTACACTATGGGTTCTCAAACTTTGTCATAGTGAGTCTCCTTAAGCTAAGGAAAAACAAAAACCAATTGTGTCTCCCCATAGTTTACTGAGAAAACACAAACTGAAATTCACATGTTCCAAACCTAAATGTGAGCAGCCAACTAGAACACCAATAATCTGACTTGTATAATATGATCTAGATGTAACAAGGCTTCCCCACCCTCCACTTGGAATGGAAATCACATGGCAACTTGCACTGCAAAACCACTGCAGGCTCCTTGCCTCACCTTTCAGTCAGATCTAGCAAATAATTCCTTCCCCCAAAACACAGAATCCCTCCATCCACTGCTCTTTCTGAGGCTGCAGGGTGCCTTGGCAGCAGCTCTCCCTCCTCCTAGCCCCCTCTCCTCACTCCATGTTCTCTTTCTCTCTCAGGCTGACGAGACTTGCTCTGCTGCTCTATCAGAAGCATGCCCAGGCCTCCCAGGCCTTACCTAGCATGGGTTTTCTCCAGTGCAGACTCCCATGCCTCCACCTCCCTTCCCCACAGGTCTGGCAAACATCCTCCTGCTCTCAGTGCAGGCTCCTTCCCTCTCCTGCAAAGAGACAACCCACTTGGCCCCATCAATATACTTTCCAATGGTCTCAATAAATCAATGCTGTTACACAGACCAAAAATCCCCTCTCCCCCCTCAACCTACTATTTTGGACTTGTTTTGCAAAACCTATTCAAATAAAATATGTTTTGTGTATCCCTAATTGCATTACAGCTTTAATTATTACCACTATCTTAAGCACACTAGCATATGAATTTTTGTTAAGTTTAGATTAAGGGTCAACTGTCACCACTCTCCTTCCCCTGGTCTCTGAGGCAGCCCCAGTGTAGGCTTCCCACTCCACCCCCCAGACATCACAGTGTATTCTCCTCCCTTCACCCAATTATTTTTGTATGGTGATTCTCTCAGAGAGAGGGAGGGAGGGAAGGAAGCAGTGGTTTCCCCCTCTACTCCCTCCCCCCGATTGGCAGCTGCGCCATGCCCAATCAAATTAAGGCCTGTGGTGGACTGGTCTAGTTGCCAGACCAGGAGATGCTCTCTCCTCTTTGCTCCAGCAGAGGGCGAAGGACAGGAAATCAGGGAACTGAGACATCCCTTGCCGCACATGAGAGCTGAGCCCCATTGTAGTTTGCAAACCTCTGCTCTCCACTGTTCCTGCATACAGCTCTGCTCTTATTTCTTCCTCATCCCCACCTCTCTCCTGCAAGTCCATTCAAGGCACCACCCCAGCCACTCCGTCTCCCACTCTGGTTTTCATGCATTCTTCCATGCTCCCCCCTCTGATTGGCAATTTTCTCCTCCTTGTGCAGCAGTCAACTACCCTCTTCTCCTTCAAATCCTGTCTCTTAACACATACTTCTTTCACAAGCCTTTAAATGAAAAAAATCACCAAAGGAACCATTTCAACTGTGAGGTCTGTCTAAATTAGAGAGTTAACTCTGTGGGTCTGAGACAGTGCCTTCCACTACGCCTTGTACAATTCAGAACACTAAGAAGCTTCACAAAAAGGAAAAAGAAAAAAACCACTAGCTTTACATGGAACATAAAATGCCAGGACACTTATTATTTTGAAGAAAAAAAGTCACAAAACAGGACCAAAATCCCAGCTTAATCCAGTGCTTAATTTGTAATGAAAGAGGTGCCGAGGTTCAAGCAATTTTTTTTACTTTCATAACTGACGCAGCAAGTCTAGAAGTGCCGGGGCTATGAGCTGCCAAGCCTAGAGGTGCTGAGCCCTGGGCAAGTCCTGGCACAGATTAAGTGTTGTCTTGATCATATTATTAATAACGCATAAATTTAGCAGAGGACTCAGAGTACAATGCACTCAGACCTTTTGTTTTGCACATTCAACTCTTTCTTTCAAGAGTGACTGAACCTTGAGAAGTGAAAAATTAGTTATCATCAGGTGTTTATAGTTTGTCTTATGCTTTTACTGGTTGTATGACTCATACAATTCAGCATGTTATCCCCCACACAGACCAATTAGTCCTTCTAACCGGTGTAAGGTTATATTCCTATGGCACAGAGTAACACCAACAGCACAATAAGAAAACTCGAATACCTGACAGGCTTTAATAAAAAAAAAAATGCATCTGTGCTCCAGGTTCGATATCGTTATGAGTAACTCTCACTTGGAGAGAATACGTTTACATTATCAGAAGACAGGACATATTTAATACCATTTCATTGGGAAAGAGTGTCTGGAACTATATGTGCCTTTGGCATTTTGAATCTTAAAAACCTGCTAAAACACAGCTAAATTAAAATGCAATTAATAAAACTCACCTCTTCATTTTATTTATATCACTGTCATTGACATTTTTATTGGTGCCGTTTTAGTTACCTGAGTCGATGAAAAATCCACACTATGTAGAAATCTGCAGTTCTGTCCAAGCGCATGCAGGGATGCATCGGTGATGCCTGAGCAGCTGCCTAAGTTAACTATTTGTAGAAGATGGCAGTTGAGCGCCAGAGCAAGAACTCCATTGTCTGATACATTGCAGCATCTCTTAAATGAAGCTTCACGTAAATAAGGGCAAGACAAGGCCAGAGCTCTGACTCCTATTGAAGAAATAAAGCAAGTCATTCTTATGTAAATAAGCTTTAATCTATAAAAATATTTTATTGTGTAACACTTCTTTATAAAAATGAGTCTGTCAATTCAAAAGTCACATTCTGCCTGAGCTTTTTTTTTTACAAATAACACAAGTAGAGAATATTTTCCAATTTATTTATTTTGCATACAGTTGGTTTACCTATTTCCCCTAGTGTCTGTGTGGGCTTTTGGCTTAGTTTACATTCGCAAAGTTGCACTGATTTAACTGAACTGATTTTTAAGTGGTTAAATCTCTGCAAGCCCCCAGCACACACACACAATTCAATCAGATAACCCTGGGGTTAAATTGGTTTAGCTAAGGGCATGTGTATGCACAGAAGTTGCACTAGTTTAGCAAATCAGTTTAGTTAAACCACTGCAACTTTTGAGTTTGACCTCTCATATTGGTTTAAAACTGGTTATACTGATTTAACTTCTTAGTAAATGAACCAAACTACCATAACTCTTTTTATTCTTTGTAGGTGAACCAAAGTCCCAGCATGCCTTGTATTTATATTTTTTTGTATTCAAGCAGAACCTAAACTGAACTTTAAATGATCTAGTCCATATGCCCAGAAAGAGACTACTGGTAACCAATATGTTGCAGTTGTTTTCTATGATTAATAAGATAATGATCTATCAAGAGATACTTTTAGCTTATCAGGAATTACTCTAACAGATGATTTCTGTCATAATGACTCAGTTACAGATACTTTTGTAATTCATAAAACAATGGATGGTTGAAGCCATAGAATCATAGAAGTTTAGGGTTGGAACAGACCTCAGGAGGTACTTGTTGAGGTCTCGCGGGTCCAGGATGGGCCGTAGACCACCCGTGGCCTTTGGTATTAAAAAGTACTGGGAAAGAACCCCTTGTTGCTGTACTCGAAAGGAACTTCTTACACCATACCCAGCTGTAGCAAACCCTTTACCTCCTGTGCAGGGAGACTCTTGTGAGAGGAGTCCCTGAAGAAGGATGGGGAAGGCGGGTGTGGGGAGGGGTAGAAAGGAGGGTATAACCCTGGTCCACTGTGCTGAGGACCCATCGGTCCAAGGTTACAGTGGTCGAAGCAGGGAGGAAAAGGGAAAGGTGGTTTAAGAACACTGGGACAGATGGATCGTGGGAATAGTCTGATAGGTCGCCCTTGGGCGCACGCGTAAAATGACCATTTGGCCCCTTATTTGGCACGGGTTGAGCAGGTTGGCTTAGACGGTGCTTGTAGCCCTTGGCTCGTTTGTGGAGCTGGTCCTGCCGAGGCTGGCTCCCCGGCCCTGAGGCTGCTGTGGTTTGAACTGCTTATGCACCGAGGCTGGGATGTAAAAAGACCCAGAGTGGTGCGGGCATCCTTGAGGCCATGCAACTTGCTGTCTGTTTGCTCCGCAAATAGGGCTCAGCTGTCAAAGGGCAAATCCTGCATTGACTGCTGAACCTTAGAGGAAAAGCCAGAAAGGAGCAGCCAGGAGGCTGGCCGCATGGAGATAGTGGAAGCTGGAGTAAGAACAGTAGCATCAGCAGCGTCCGAAGCTGCCTGGAGGGCTGCCCTGGCCACAGTTGTGCCCTCATCGAGGACTGTTCGGAACTCCTTTTTGGAAGCCTCAGGGAGCGACTCTTCAAACTTGGCCATGGCTTGCCACATATTGAAGTCATACCGGCCAAGAAGGGCTTGGTGGTTGGCCACTCTCAGCTGAAGGCTGGAAGATGAATAAATCTTACATCCAAAGAGATCCAGCTTCCTCGAGTCTTTATTTTTGGGGGTGGCCCCGGGTTGTCTTTGCCTCTCTTTGTGGTTAACCGCCTCTACCACAAGAGAATTGGGGGCAGGGTGGGAGTATAAGTACTCATGCCCCTTGGTTGGCACAAAGTACTTGCGTTCGGCTCTCTTAGAGATAGGGGCCAAGGAAGAGGGGGTCTGCCACAGGGCATTAGTGATTTTGGAAACCCCTTCATGAAGGGGTAGGACCACCCTGGCAGGAGCCGAGGACATCAAACAGAGTCCGAAGGCTCTTGCAGTTCCTCTGCCTGAAGCCCCAGGTTGGAAGCGACCCTCTTCAAAAGTTCCTGGTGCGCTTTGGTGTCATCCTGAGGAACCGGGTAAGGGGGCCCATGATCGTCCTTGTCGTCACCAGACGAGGCTATCACAGTGCCGCGGGAACCTCCAAGTTCACTGGTGGTCCAGCACCTTCCTCCCCCGGGTCCTCCTAGACTTGCGGGGTTTACCCCCTGAAGCCTCGAGCACCGAAGGGGGACAGAATACTGAGGCCACTGGTTTCTCCGAGGCTCCTGACACCGATTGGGCAGCCTGGGACGGTTCAGTGAATCCCCAAGGATTCCACAGGTACCATGGTGCCGGCAACTTTGCTATCGCTATGAAACCGGTTTCGGTGCCATCGATGCTGGCATCACCATAGGTACCAGGGCTTGTCCCGCAGTCAGTGAACATTGCTCCATGCTGGAGCAGTAAGTGGAGCGGTCAGTATCGGGCAACCAGAAACGAGCAGAACGGTGGCTCTTGTCCAACTGGTGCCTGTCGCTTCAATCCAAAGCTGACCTGTCTGAGCGAGTCGGGTGCCTTGGTCAGGGTTTCGGAGACCAATGGCGTTCGGTGGATCTGCGTCAGACACCTGGCAATCCATGCCTCACGCTGCTCAACCGGTACCGGGATGTCAAACGGGACCGGGAGCCACTACAGGCTGGCTGTCAGGAGGAATGTCCTGAGAAAGGCAATCTCCTCCTAGGAGATGGGTAATGAAGACTGGGCAATTGGTCCTGTGATCAGTACCGGGCCCTTGCAGTTGGTCGGGGACCATTCCACAGATCTTGCCAGGTGGCACATGCCCCAGAGGGTCTGTGCCAATCGACTGGTGCGGAACGGCTCAAGTCCTTCAATCGATGCCCCTGGTGCAAGGACCAAAGGGGGCTCCGCTGAGCCTGCCTCTTTTGTCCCGCGGTGTGACAGCTTCACAAAGGCAAGCGCTGGTGGGACGTCTCTCTTGATGGGGAACGGTGCCACTGGGGCTGGAACACACACACAGGCGCCGTCTTCCCCGCTTTCCCCTGGGTGCTCAAACCCCCACCCGCCGCCTCCAGCCCCGCCCCCACTCCACCCCTTCCACGAGGCCCCACCCCTGCCCCACCTCTTCCCACTCCCTTCCCTGCCCCCATTCCAACCCCTTCCCCAAAGTCCCTGCCCCAACTCCACCCCTCCCTGCCTCTATTCCAACTCCTTCCCCAAATCCCTGCCCCGGGCCCGCCTATTCCCCACCTCCTCCCCTGAGCATGCCACATTCCTGCTCCTCCCACTCCCACCTGGAGCATGCTAACACCAGGCGGGAAGTGCTGGGAGGTAGGCGGAGGAGTAGGGAGGCGGCACACTCAGGGGAGGAGGAGGAGGAGGTGGGGCACGGGGTGAGGGGAGCTTGGCTGTCAGTGGGTGCAGAGCACCCACTAATTTTTCCCTGTGGGTTCTCCAACCCCGGAGCACCCATGGAGTCAGTGCCTATGGACACACACACAGAGGTCCCAAAGTGGGTTTTCCCCGAGACCAAGGTACCACGGGAGCCAATAAGGGCGGCACTGGGAGTGTCAGGATCACCTGAGTTGCCTGAAGCGCTTCAAGTGTCGATGCTATCTGAAGGTGGTCATGACTTGCACCACTATCTGGAGTTGCAGGCAAAGTACAGGATGGGCTGCACTGCTCGACTTGAGATGAGGCCCAACTTCCTGAAGGCTGCGTTGAGCTGCCCGGCATGGGTCGTGGCTCGCCCCCATCCCTCTCTTTCCTTTGAGGGAGGTAGGAGAGCATCCCGTCACATTCTTCTTCGCCTTC
This sequence comes from Caretta caretta, assembly GCF_965140235.1. Classification (NCBI taxonomy): domain Eukaryota; kingdom Metazoa; phylum Chordata; order Testudines; family Cheloniidae; genus Caretta; species Caretta caretta. The sequence goes on from NC_134206.1 coordinate 245,777,193, forward strand.
ATGACCAGAGCCATGGAGGAAGACCAGTGCTGGCTCATGGACAGCGCTGGTGGAGCACTGCGCATGGAGGCCACAGTGCTCAGTGCAGAGTCAGACCACTGCTCTGGTGCCGGAGTGAGTGCCAACTCCATTAGGAGCGCCCTTCAATGAGTTTCGCGCTCCTTCTTCATCCTAGGTTTAAAGGATTTTCAGATACAGCACTTGTCATTTGCAGATATGGCACATGTGCCCCTCGTCTAAGCACCTTAGGCAGCTGGTATGTGGATCGCTGATGGGCACAGGTTGTTTACAGCGATAGCAGGGTGTAAAGCCTGGGGACCGGGGCATGCCCTGTCCCCCAGCTGAGTCCCATTTGGGACTAACGAAGAGTTGAGAACTACTACTAAGGGTTTAACTAAGAAACTATACACACAACCATTTTACAGATTTTCAAAGTTTGCAAGAACAGAGAACAAAACAACACTAGCCGAAGCAGCGGACGTTCCAGCACCGTCACTGGTGGCAAGAAAGAACTGAGGGTGGGGGAAGCCAGCGGAGCCCCTTATACTGTGCCATGCGGGCACCACTCCAGATGGCACCAGAGCTGGTCCCCTACAGACACTGCTAAGGGGAAAATCTTCCAGCACCAGTGCATGTGGCAAGCACAGACACCTAATATGGCATGGACATGAGCAAGCACTCAAAGAAGAAATGTTAGCCACAAACCAGAAGGGGTTCCAGGCAATAAAGAAAGATCAGAGATGGCATGTGTCCGCTGCTCAATGGAGAAGGTGAGCTGGAAACAGAAGATGATAAGATGGTGGAGCTGCTCAATGAGTACTTTGCTTCAGTCTTCACACAAAAAATAACATGTGACCAGAGACGAATGAAGGGGAAGGGATGCAGATCAGGATAAGTAAAAAACACATCAGAGATCTTCTGACTAATTTGAATGAATTCAATCAGCAGGGGTGGATGCTATTCCCCCAAGCGCTGGAGGAATTAGCTGAAGAAATCTTGGAACCACTGGCAATAATAACTGAAAACTCATGGATGACAGATGAGGTTCTGGAAGACTAGAGAAGGACTAACTTTAGTACCCTTCTCTAAAAAGGGGGAAAAGGAGGTTCCGGGGAACTACAGACCAGTCCACCTGACCTCAGTACCTGGGAAACTACTAGAGCACTATATAAAACATTCAATTTGCAAATATTTGGAGGATTAAGGGGTGATCACTAGCAGCCAGCACGGATTTACTAACAACAAATCGTGCAAAACAAGCTTGATTTCCTTCTTTGACAAGGTAACTAGTTTGGTGGATAGGGGAAATAAGGTGGACATAATATACCTGAACTTTAGCAAGGCTTTTGACACAGTCCCACATGACATGCTCACAAGTAAGTTGGAGAAATACAGGCTTGGTAGAACTACACTACCATTAAGTGGATACAAAATTGGTTAAACAACTGCAAACAAAGACTAGCTATTAATGGAATGACATTATATTGAAAGGTCTCAAGTGGAGTTCCACAGGGATCTGTTCTGGATCCGGTGTTATTTAACATCTTTATTAATGACCTGGATGTAGGAATAGAGAGCATCCTGATCAGATCTGCATGACACAAAGCTGCAAACACTTTGGAGGACAGAACTAAAATTCAAAGGGATCTTGCTAAATTGGAGAACTCGGCTACCGACAACAAAATGAAATTCTACTAACACAAAAATGTAAGGTGCTACAATTAGGGAAGAAAAACCAAATGCACAGACACAGAATGGGGGATAACTGGCTTAGCAGCAGCACTGCTGAAAAGGATTTGGGAGTTGTGGTGGATCACAAGCTCAACATGAATCAACAATCTGATGCTGTTGCAAAAAAAAGCAAATACTATTTTGGGTTGCATTAACAGAGGCAGTGGTGAGCTGGAGCCGGTTCGCTAGAACTGGTTGTTAAATTTAGAAGCCCTTTTAGAACCGGTTGTTCTGCGAGGGACAACCGGTTCTAAAAGGGCTTCTAAATTTAACCAGCCCAAAGTGGCACCTTAGGCGCCGACTCCACGGGTGCTCCAGCCCTGGAGCACCCAAGGGGAAAATTTGGTGGGTGCAGAGCACCCACGGGCAGCTCCCCGCCCCACCCCCAGCCCCAGCTCACCTCACCTCCGCTCCGCCTCCTCCCCTGAACACACCGCCCCGCTCTGCTTCTCCACCCCCCCAGGCTTCCCGCGAATCAGCTGTTCGCGCAGGAAGCCGGGGTGGGCTGAGAAGCAAGCAGCGGCTTCAGGCTCAGGCCCAGGGAGGCAGAGCGGAGGTGAGCTCGGGTGGGGGGGGCATGAGGAGGGCCACCCGCGCCACAGCAAGTAACCCGGGGGGGTGGGGTGCGCAGGGGAACTGCTCCCCGCCCTAGCTTACCTCCGCCACCCTCGGCCTGAGCTGGAAGCCGCTGCCTGCTTCTCAGCCTTCCCCGGCTTCCCGCTGAACAGCTGATTCACGGAAAGCGGGGAGGGAGGAGGCGGAAGCGGAGCGGAGGTGAGCTGGGGCCGGGCGCGGGGCAGAGAGCTGCCGGTCGGCGCTCTGCACCCACCAAATTTTCCCCGTGGGTGCTCCAGCCCCAGAGTACCCAGGGAGTTGGCACCTAAGGCGCCACTTTTGATGTGATTCGTGGGGGGGAGCAGCCGCTCCCCCTGCTCCCCCCCAGCTACGCTCCCCCACCCCTAGGAGCCAGAGGGACCTGCCGGATGCTTCCTGGGATCTGCCCTAGGTAAGCACCGCCGCGACTCCCCCCCTCGCCCCCTGGCAAGTGCCTCTGGCTCTTAGGGGTGGGGTTGGCACCCACTTTGGTGGCCCACGAGACCCTCCTGCCTGGTTCTGTGGGCAGGCGGGGGGGAGGGTGGATGGGGCAGGGATCCTGGGGGGTCGTCAAGGAACGCGGGGGGGTTGGATGGGGCAGGAGTCCCAAGGGGTGGGGGTGGGCAACGACACCCTCTTGGGGTGAGGATGGAACCCATTGTTAAGATTTTGGCAGCTCATCACTGAACAGAGGCATATAATGCAAGTCATAGGAGGTGATAGTACTGCTCTATTCAGTGCTGGAGTAGTGTGTCCAATTTTGGTCACCGCTGTATAGAAAGGATGTAGAGAAACTGGAAAGGATCCAGAGGCAAGCGACAAGGATGATTAAAGGGATGGAATGCAAGCCATATGAGCAAAGGCTGAAGGAATTGGGTATGTTTCATTTGGAAAAGAGGAGATTAAGAGGGGACATGATAGTTGTGGTGGAAAATTAAAAACACACTGTGTTTGGTTCAGAACAAGCCTGACACCAGCTTTATTCAAGCATGCGCATACAGGGAGAGTCAGCCAGAGCTGCTCTCCTGTAAACAGAAATACTAGAGCTTATATGGCTGAAAACCACAATTTGCCAAACCCACTTCCTTCAACAGCATGTTCCTTATTTGGCATATAGTGCAAGCTTCAACAGTAGCTTTGCCTTACTTGGGAGTTTAGGAAAAACAAGCTTTTCCTTTTATTGACAGGTGTTTCCTTTGTAATAAACGGTTTTTCTAACTTCTAGCGGTTATGGTTACATTTCATAAGCTGTGCTGTTTTGCAATTGCCCCTCAATGGAATTTTCCTCACACTTCTCTTATGCTTCATATACACAGTTAGCTTGACCAAAGTTTTAGGCCTAGAAGTTTAGGCCAACTAGATTTTCCTTCACATTGTGGTCTTCAAATACTTGAAAAGCTGCGTTCAAACTACTGCATAGCAGATTTATATTAAATGTTAGAAAAAACTTCCTAAGTGTAAGAAAAGTAGGACAATGGAACAAACTGCCAAGAAAGTTGTGGAATCTCCTTCACTGGAGGTTTTCAAAAAGAGGCTTGATAGCCATCTGTCTTGGATGTTTTAAACACAACAAATCCTCCATCTTGGCAGGGGACTGGACTAGAGGAGTCTTGTGGCCCCTTCTAACTCTATGGTTCTATGATTCTATGGCAACTTAAGTGTAAAAATCAAGAAATAAAGCATCTATCTTCCCCAATGCCTCTCCCTATTCACTCCTTTTAGCCACCATGATCACAGAAAGTCTCTGGCTGTGCAAAAGCTCTCCTTGCTGATCTCACTGAATGTAACATAAGCCAATTAGTTTAAAGAAAAGGAGTACCTGTGGCACCTTAGAGACGAACAAATTTATTTGAGCATAAGCTTTCATGAGCTACAGCTCACTTCATCGGATGCATTGAATGCATTGGATGAAGTGGGTTTTAGCCCACGAAAGCTCATGCTCAAATAAATTTGTTCGTCTCTAAGGTGCCACAAGTACTCCTTTTCTTTTTGAGGATACAGTCTAACACGGCTGCTACTCTGAAACCAATTAGTTTAGTGACACAGTTGGGGGAGGGGAGTTGTCTGGGACATGTTTTGAGAGTGTCATCATGTGACTGTAATCTCCACTTTGCATTGTCACCTCCATCTTGGTTTAAAACATCTAGGTGGTGTTGGGAGGGTCAGTCTATTCTGGATCCTGTGTGATCATCCTAAGGGATGGGAGGAGAGGGCTAAGAAGGAGCAAGCCATTAACACCAATCAATACAAAATGAATCTTCCCAGCTGGAACAATGGGTTTTCTACCAACAGAGCCTTTGACTTTGAATGGAATTTATTCAGAAACTAGTCTAAGGAGGAATGGGCTAGCATTCCCCTGCATAAACACATGGCTGGGAGGGATGCAGAGTCTACATTTGACAACCTGACTGAAGAGAGGAGAGGGAAATAATGGGTGAGGTAATATCTTTTATTGAACCAAATTCTGTTGGTGAGAGAGACAAGCTTTTGAGCTTACAGAGCTCTTCTTCAGGTCTGGGAAACGTACTCAGAATGTCAGAGCTAAAATACAAGGTGGAACAGATCGTTTAGCGTCCGTAATTAGCACATATTTCAAGGGACCACTCAAGGCGAAGTGGCCCATTTACATCCCTCCAGCCATGGGGGAGTGTTAGTAGGTTACAGATGGTTGAAATAAGCCATACATCCCGTGTCCCTGTTCAGTTCATGGTTCTTAGGGTCTCGCAAAGTTATGAATGTAAGCTCCCACGCTCAATTTTTGCAAATGTCCTTTGAAAACGAGGAGTGAGGGGTCAGCTACAAAGTGAAAAGTGTGTTCACCCACAGGTAGTAGGGTGCGGTTGTCTTTTATCATTTCCCTGTGTGAGTCCAGTCACGACTGTATTGATTGTCTTGTTTCAGCCACATAGTTATTACTGGAGCATTTCGTGCACCACCCCATGTGGCAGGCATATGTAGGACTCCTAGATCTTGCATGGTGTGTTGTGGAGGGTGTTGACCATCTTAGCAGTAGAGATTTGTCTACACACGTTTTGCATATATTATTCTGGCAGGGTCTGGTGCTGCTTTGATTGGCGTGTCCTTGTTTGTGGGTAGCTTGCTTCTGCTGATGAGCATGGAGTAGTAGCTGGGGTATTTTCTGACTGCCAGAAAAGGGGGTTCAGGAAAGATTTCTTTCAGGTTGTGGTCCCCATCAAGTATGGGCTGTAATTGTTTAATGATGCCCTGTCCGGGTTCCAGTGCTGGGTGGTAGATGAGAACTAAGGGTGTGCAGCTGATGAGGGATTTATTTCTGTACTGAAGCAGATTCTCTTGGGGTATTTAGATGACCCTTTCCATGATGTGATCTACCTCTCTGGTGGAGCGTCCTTGTTTGGTGAAGGCAGTTTTAAAGTGTGTTAAGGTGTGTATACTGGACTTTCTCCTAGGAGCATATTCCATGGTACTAGAGTGCCTGGCTGTAGATAACCGATTTCTTGGTGTATTTGAGGTGAAGAGACTTTATTTAAGGAGGCTGCTTCGCTGAGCAGGGGGCCATTCCATTGCCACTTGACAGTAGAACATGTTGGGGAAAGTGAAGGCAGAAGAGTACTAGTACTATAAATCAATTATACATATATTATATCTAAAAGCCCACAGTTATAGGCACTGAAACAGACACAATTTCTTTTAAAATATTTAGGAAGACATGTTCTATTTCTAATAACCAGATTAAAACCTTGGATATCAGTCTTCCCCGAACTGACTTCATGCATTTAATCCAGTCTTGTCTCCTAATTGCTGTGGTCACGATGAATTGTTGTCTCCACTGTTTCAGAGTAACAGCCGTGTTAGTCTGTATTTGCAAAAAGAAAAGGAGTACTTGTGGCAAATAAATTGGTTAGTCTCTAAGGTGCCACAAGTACTCCTTTTCTTTTTGTCTCAACTGTGGTGGTTGAAACCCAATTTCCATCCTTTTTGTTCAACAGTTCAAACCACGTATCACGAAGATAATCGATATAAAAGTCCTAAATTTTTTTTTTTTTTTTTTAAATATTGTCCTCTGCTTCTTTGCTTAGTCCTTGTCTTGACTCTCACTGAACATCTGAGTGTGGAAAATTTACCTTTAAGTGGAAAAGTACAACTCTTTTCCATTTTGGACCTCTCACAATTTGGAATAATGTGGCAATAGAGAAAGTGTGTTCTTGGGGGAATGAAATATATGCAAAAATCTATCATAGTCTGGACTAAATTTCTGGGATACCTTGAAAAAGCAGGATCCATTGCCCATGAACTCCAGATTCTTTATTATTAAAAAAAAACAAAAAAACTCATCAATCTAGTTTTGACCACCCTATGCCCATTTCCAACTTCACATCATTCCCCCCCATCTACAGGAAATTTGGTTTAGTTTTTTTTTGTTTGTTTTTAAATTGTATATTGTTAATATCTGCTCTTTATATACGTTTTCATTTTGTTAAGGCTAATACTCTTTTTAACATTGAAATAGAATGAATGTATCTGGAATCCAGACTGTGATGGGGCGGCTGCCTCTCACTGGTAGGTAAGGGAGGCTACACAGGAGGCAGAAAGAAAAGGCTTGTAGTGCCAGCCAATTAGGGGAAAGTTTATTGGAAGAACCAATCAGGGCCAGGCTGGCTCATATAAGAAGGGGCTGCTGAGCAGAGCAGAGGCAGTCACTCCCTGGAGTTCAGGGAGGTGGACTGGCTGCTTAGAGGGCTGGAGCACCATGGACAGAGCAGTGTTGGGCAGGGTCAGCAGAGTATGAGAAAGCTCCAGGCTGACAGCTACCAAACTGAGGTCCTGATACAAGGGCAGAGGACCAAGTATCAGAGGGGTAGCCGTGTTAGTCCGTATCCACAAAAATAATGAGGAGTCCGGTGGCACCTTAAAGACTAACACATTTATTTGGGCAAAAGCTTTTGTGGGTAAAAACCCCACTTCTTCAGGACAGAGGAGGTGCTGGGGCTGCGGGGAAGCAGCCCAAGGAAGGAGACAGTGGAGTTGGAGGAGGGGCAGTATGTGGCTTGGCTGCCGGTAGGTGCAGAGCACCCACTAATTTTTTCCATGGGTGCTCCAGCCCCGGAGCACCCATGGAGTCGGCGCTTATGTTCAGGCAACGGCTAGAGTCCTTGGACATAAGAACATTTAAGTACTTTGGAAAAAATGAAATAAAATATCATTGTAGAGTTTCAGGGGAACTGCACTTGTATTCCCGCCTCACTATTGCCCCTGGCCCCTGCTGCCTCCCCCAGGTGCCCCCCCCGGCCCTCACCCCTGGCCCCTGCTGCCTCCTCCCCTGGGCTCCACACCCCACCTCCCACTGCCCCAGGCCTCCATTGCCTCCTCTGGGCTTCCCAGCCCCTCTGGCCCCACTGCTCCCCTCCCCACGCCATTGCCCTGAGCCCCCATCTGCAGCCTCGCCTGCACCTCAGGCAGCTCCACCGTTGAGCCTGTTGCCAGCCTGATCTTGCTTCCCTTCTCTGGGTGCCACCTACCAGGGCTCAAAGGGAGTGCATGTTGTCGGTGCCTTTCCCAGGCACATCCCTCTCAGTCGCGCTCAGCCCAACTCCCACCCTGGCAGAAATCTGGGGGAGGGGGATGTGACTCCACATGCCCCCCCCAAAACGTGTTGCCTATGCCTTTGCAATATTTTTGTAAGAATAGTTATGTGCAGAATAGAATATTTTTAGGAAGCAATTTTATAAACATTGTACAAACCAATGTTTGAGTTAACAAAATGTAATGTGACCACCAAAAGGACATAAGTAAACAGTATAATTTACTAAACATAATGAAAATTATATGTTGAAAAGTGGAAATAATAAGAATGTAAACAGCTAAGGTAGAAATAACATTCATAGATTCCAAAGCCAGAAGGGACTGTGAGCATGTAGTTCCAATTGTTAAGTATCCTCACTGTTAAAATTTTACACCTTACTTCCAGACTGAATTTGTCTAGCTTTGGCTTCCCGCCATTGAATCATGTTATACCTTTTTCTGCTAGGCTGAAGAGCACATTATCAAGTATGCAAAGCTGTAGGCACATAACAGAACCAGACAGTATAAAAAAATCGAACTGTAATCGGCTACAGGGCTTCGTCTTCCAGATTTTGGTAAGGTACACCTTTCTGTTATGCAATGACTAACAACTGTTATTAACTCAATCAAGCTGAGTTATATGAGGTCTCTTTAATTACTGAATGAATTCAAACTCAAAAAAACATCACTTACCCATCAATTGTTACAGGATCACCCTGCAATACATCAACCAAAGTACAAAATTGTGATGTTATTTGGTAGGGCTTAGCCATAATAGATGCTGGGGCCCACACAGACACAGGGACCCATTATGCAGAAGCAATTGCTGGGCCACAATTCTATGGTTATTAGTTCATAAATTTTAAGTAATGCTACATTTTAAACTTAAATAAAATGTTATACAGTTTATACTGGGCTTTCAGACAACAAAGAATCTAAAAGCAGAAGAACAACCTGGACAGGAACACATCCTCTGATAAAAGTCTCTTATCAAAACAAAACCATGTGGAGGATGCCAGATTCTTCTGTAGCTGAAATCCAGGAAAACAAGAAAGCAAGTAGTAAGAGAAACTGCTAATAACCTTATCTGGAAGCAACTTAGGGCAACCATATTTTCTAAATAAACTGAAAAACAGGCAGCTGTGGTTATTGGACTTTCTGTCATATGAACCAGAGGGAGACTATAGGCAAAAGAAAGTATCTGGTGTATCAGATTCTATAATTTCTTATTTATCTTCAAATTCTTTTTTGATTAATGCAATATTCAGGTAAAATCCTGACTCCATTGAAGACAACGGGGGTTTTGCCACTGACTGGTGGAACCAGAATTTCACCTTACCGCTTTATAAAAATTTTTAAATATTAGAGCTGGTCAGAAAACAGAATTTCAATTCTGCAGGGAATTCTGACATTTCAAAATGTGTTTTCATTTTAAATTGTAATAAAAGGTTGAAATTTTGAAATTTACAGAAAAAAAATTTTTTTTTTTTTTTAGGAAACTGAATCATTTTGATAATGTCAAACCAATATAAATATGATAAAATAAAAGTTTAAATACAACAAAGAAGTCAAAATTAAACATTTTGATGTTATCGATATAAAATGATAGTCAAAACAGTTCAACGCTTTTCTATGGAAAAGTTTGTTGAAATCGACACTTTCAGCAAAATATTTGGATTTTGACAAAACTGCATTTTCTGATGGAAATAGTCTGCTAAAAATTTTTTTACTAGCTCTACTAAGAATTTACTTTAACCAAGCAACATGAACTTAAACAAATTCCTGAGGAGTGTAGTGTTTCTGTGTGTAATTGATTAAAATGACTTCGCCAACGTGTGTATTTAATATCATATATACTCTAATTGCTTTCACAATTTACTCCAACTCTCCCAACGAAAAGAAAGAAAACAGAAGGTAGATTCAAATTCTATCTGTACAGGAAACATACCTTCTGAAGTGATGGCTAGTCTGTTTTCTTTACAAGAATTTAAGTTAATTTTTTTCAGTTGCTTGCAATTACAAAGTTGCAGCAGGGCAGTATCTGAAATATCACAGTCTCTAAGATCTAGCGTTTCCACCGCTGGGTGCAGCACCTGTAATGCAAGCACAGTATTTCCATCAAATTATACATGGTGTAGCACAAATATGCACATTGAATCTGTGATTACTGCGTTAGAAATTACATATGACTTTTAAAAATGTTCTTTTGAAAGGTGCCAGGTTAACAGCCTGGGAAATGAAATCCTCTCTACAGAATGTACACAACTCTGAGGTGACGAACAACCTCCTGGGGTTAGAGAGCAGTCCAGTTTCTATGTATGATCAATTCTTATCATTCAAATAAGAAATTAATCTAATCACACACAAAAGCCCATTACAGGCACTTCTGGCAACAACCAGCTACAACGTTTCCGCTCTTTGGCTCCCAGACACACAAGTCCCTTTGTCTAACAGATGCCAATAAAATCTCAAAATACTTGACCCCATTTGATCTTGCTGTCTTACTCTCTTGCACGCAGACTCACATGCATTCAGAAACACACACAACCGCTAACATTTTGAGGACCAAAAGGCATTCATTCCCCATTAACTAAGCCTCCTCAATCCCACAGGACTGTAGGTTGGCTTTCTTGTGGGGCCCCAAGCAGAGGTCTTATAAAAATAAGATCCAAGGCAATGGAAGGTCTGATACTTTAACATCAGCTTCATGTGGGGGAGGGGTGCTACATATACCACCTTTTTAAATTTCACCCCCCGCAGAACATCACTACAGGTTGAACCTCTCTAGTCCGGCACCCTCGGGACCTGACCAGTACCGAACCAGAGAATTTGCCAAACCACGTGAGGTCAATATAGTAGTGAGCGGGTCTCTTTATTTTTATCTTGCCAAGGCAAATAAAAAGAACAACGCTGGCAATGCCGCTAGCCAAGGCTTACCGGCTCTCTTCATAACAAAGTGTTAGTGTTGTGACACAATTTTACTGTACTGGCACAAGGAAATAAGGAGATAAAGCATAAAAAACATAAAATAAAAATAAAAATAAAATAAAATCATGCCAGACCACGGATGTTGCCAGACCAGAGTGCCAGACAAGAGAGGTTCAACCTGTACTATCTAACAAGATATACCACCGGTCTTCCAATCAGAATGTCCTCACCACACACACAATCAGCACCTATGGTGAGATGTAATCCAGACCAATACTCAAACTGGGAAAAGACAAAAAGAAGGATTACCCAACTTTTCCATCAACTTATTCTTTCTTCAATCTGTAGTGATAAGGCACAGACATGTATGATAACTCTGGTATTACATAAGCAAATTCTGATTCCCAGACATGGCCAGGATACACTTTATTAGTTGGCCACCATGCGAAACTGGGTTTTAGATTTCAACACCTATAATCATACCACTACTGTAGTTTTGTTGACCTCTGAGCCAGACTTTATAAGGCCTATAGCTTGCCCCTGAGCCATACCTCTCCATGATGCCTTGGGAGTCATGCTAAGACAAGGCAGTGCTAGCCTGTTAGAAGGAATAAGTACTTTTAACAACATACTGTACTAAAAAAAGAAGTGTGGGTGCTTACATTAGCAAAATTTGATGGATTTACGAAAAGATATAAGTTTAAATAACAGATATCGAATTGTATAATTAGAAATTTATTGGAAAATGTGCTGAAAATAATGTCTGTCTGTAAAATAAAAGTATGCAAATACTGAGACTGAAACTATACCCAGCTCCTCTATAAGCATGTTAAGCCCTCATCCAAATTTAGAAGCAGACAAAGAGCGCGGTCTACCTGTCACTGGATTGGTTCTCACAGACTGTGGTAACTTACTCTGTTATGTGCTAACTAATTATCTAAAAAAATCCAATCAAGCTGACTGATCCTCAGCTCTCTTTGATTATCAAGTTCAAACTTTACTAAATGTGGCAACAAATTGGTAACAATTTTCATTTACTTTTTCAGTTCTTCATACATTAGCAGTATGAACAATCTCTTATCTAACTCGCATTAAAGTCTTATATCATTAAGATTTCTGAATCATACCTAAAATATCTCTCCCCTTTCTGTCCCCAGCCGCCCCCATCCCTCTTTGGTTGCATTATTTATTTTGCTGCTTGAAACAAACTTTATAGCTTTGCGCTACAAACTATAGTTTTTCCACGAAACCTTTACTGCACTGCAGGTACAGACATGTATAGACATATTTTTGGAGAAGTGATAAATGCAATAGGTGACATTTCAATTCACATAAGAGATAATGAAAACCAAAAAGTCATTGTGGGCTGTTTTTGTGAAAATTTCTGCATGTAAAGCATGTTTAAATGTAACCAAATAATATCAGTTTCTGCTTTCCACTCAGCTTTACTAGGTAATATTTACTGAATATGAGTGTGCTCAGCACCATACAATGCATGAGGCAGGGACCACTTTTCCCTTCAGGCAGTTTATGGTCTAAGCTAGATAGAAATAGTTCAGGCACATAATACACTAGATGAAGATTAATTCCTGAGGCAATGCAAATTTTTAATTTTATAAAGCAACACTAAAAGGCTTCACAGAAGTGTATTGTAAAGGTGGGACTGAAAGAAGAGATTGGCATACATGACATGAGAGACTGTTCCAAGCATAGGCGGCAACATGGACGGATTAAATCAAGAGCAGAAGGATGACACAATGGGGGTAATGTTAGCCAATCTTGAGGAAGAGCGGAGAGAAAAGAGATGGAATAGAAAAATACACAGAAGTGAAACTGAAGGGCTGTAAATGCAAGGACAAGAAGTCTAAACTTGATGGAGAAGATGAGAAGCCAGCAAAGGAGTGGGGGTGGGAGAAGATACTGAGCAGCAACATTTTGGATGGGCTATAGGGGAGCAAGGCAACAGGCAGAAAGGGGGATATAGGAGTGAAGAAAAAAGATGATCAAGTTATGGGCAAAAAAATGTAGAAGTAGAAGTGAAGAAGGGAGAACAGCTCATAGAAATGTTGTAAATTAAGAAAAGGCAGGATTTTGTGACATCCTGGATGTGGGGAAAGGAGAAAATGAGGAGTCAAATATAAGCCATAGTTGTGAGTCAGGGTAATGGGGAAATACTGGAATTATCAGAGTGAGAAAGATATGAGAAGAATAATAGAGGATGGAGAGCGAGGGGTTGTGGGAATTTGAACTGGCATTTGGATATCCAAGAAGAGATAGACCATCAAAGATACAACACTCAACTACAATAACCACCTGCTGAAGTGAAGAAACAGATTGACAGAGCCAGAAGAGTACCCAGAAGTTAACTACTACAGGACAGACCCAACAAAGAAAATAACAGAACGCCATTAGCCATCACCTTCAGCCCCCAACTAAAACCATCATCAAGGATCTACAACCTATCCTAAAGGACGACCCATCACTCTCACAGATCTTGGGAGACAGGTCAGTCCTTGCTTACAGACAGCCCCCCAAACCTGAAGCAAATACTCAGCAGCAACCACACAACAAAAACACTAACCCAGGAACCTATCTTTGCAACAAAGCCCATTGCCAACTGTGTCCACATATCTATTCAGGGGACACCATCATAGGGCTAATCACATAAGCCACACTATCAGAGGCTCGTTCACCTGCACATCTACCAATGTGATATATGCCATCATGTGCCAGCAATGCCCCTCTGCCATGTACATTGGTCAAACTGGACAGTCTCTACGTAAAAGAATAAATGGACACAAATCAGACATCAAGAATTAGAACGTTCAAAAACCAGGCAGAGAACACTTCAATCTCTCTGGTCACTCGATTACAGACCTAAAAGTCGCAATTCTTCAACAAAAAAACTTCAAAACCAGACTCCAATGAGAGACTGCTGAATTGGAATTAATTTGCAAACTGGATACAATTAACTTAGGCTTGAATAAAGACTGGGAGTGGATAGGTCATTACACAAAGTAAAACTATCTCCCCATGTTTATTCCCACCCCCCTTCCTCAGACGTTCTTGTCAACTGCTGGAAATGGCTCACCTTGATTATCACTACAGAAGGTTCCCCCTTCCCCCCTCCTCTCTCCTGCTGGTAATAGCTCACCTCACCTGATCACTCTTGTTACAGTCTGTATGGTAACACCCATTGTTTCATGTTCTCTGTGTATATAAAATCTCCCCACTGTATTTTCCACTGCATGCATCTGATGAAGTGAGCTGTAGCTCACGAAAGCTCATGCTCAAATAAATTGGTTAGTCTCTAAGGTGCCACAAGTCCTCCTTTTCTTTTTGCGGATACAGACTAACATGGCTGCTACTCTGAAACCAGACGGGAATGGTAGATTCAGAAGCTGTCAGCATTGAAGGTTAATGTGCACTTTACATGACAAGGAGGATAGGACCAAAGACAGAACCCTGGGGATATTAACAGAGCAGGAAAGGGAAACAGGAACTGCTGAAGGAAGAGAACAGGAGTACTGAAAGTATAAGGAGAAAAGAGATTCCAAGAGAAGCAGATTAAGGCTGAGACCAGAAAGAGGCAAAGAAGGAGACACTCTGTTAGAGAATATGGGGTAAAAAAAGAGGGAGCTTGGAGTTTTCGTAAACTGCTTTTACTCAAATGTATGCACAGATCACATATGAAAAAATTATGCAAAGCACTTATGATGCTTAGAAATGTTTGTTCACTACAAAAATGACCCTTGCATGGCTCAAAGCAATTCAACAGGCGTGTTAAAAGCAACAATGTATAAGATTGACTCAATTTTAATTTTTTCTCTCTTTTTTATTACAGTTCAAGAAATAGTGTGTGTTAAAGGTGAAGTTTTTGTTGTTCGGTTTTTCCCAACGATTCTGGTGCGCTGCCCTTCACCTCATAGTCTCATTATTCTGACTTTCAGGGACTGATAGTATTTGCCTGTCATGAGTCACATATCAAAGCAAGAATGAACTGGGGAGTTGTTCATTCCTATTTCACCAAGGTCAACCTTTCGTTTTCCATAATTCTTACACCTCCCTTCGAGACTGAGTTGATATAAAAGGATACAAATGTCAAAACATCTCAATTTACAACTGAGGCCAAGTCAGTAATATATTTCATCCCTGTACACTGACAAGCATGAATGAGCAATTGGGATGAGAGAATTTTGAATCACTGAGCTCACAGCCCTCACCTCACCATCATATTTCAAAGAACTGAGGATTTAATGGAATTTTATCCTAAATCATAGACCTAAAGCCCACCTAAGATTATAAGAATCTCAGATTTTCCTTGAGAACCTTACATTATTTAAATACCACCTTGTAGAAGCCCATTTTGGCAACCGCTCCTGTCATAGTGCTTTCCCATTGCTACCAGAAGAAACAGCAGTGTGGTCCAACACTTAGAGTCAATCTGCTGATCCTGCTGTATTGTAAAGGAAGCATTCTGTGCAACAGCCTCAGGAAACAGACGCAATCCAACACGACTCCTGCTGGGGATATTCTGCAGAAAGGTTTAAAAACAATGCTGCTTGGCTATTAGGCCATTGAGTTTGCAACTGAGATTAATTTGCATGTTACACACTTATTTATGTAAGTTAGATAACTTAATTAGAAACTGATAGCAACATAAAGTGCAAAGTGCTACTATTTCTGAATCGCCTCATAAATTGCACAGCATCTTATACTCAAGTGTGTACAATGAACAACAGTATCCCCTCAGATTAAACTGATCCAAAACAGGATGATATACAGGTCAACTAGAAAACTTTTTCATTGACTTGTGTCCATATTCATCTTCTTGATTTTTATGCAGGGTTGTAGGCATTTATGGAGCTTTACACACAGATAAAAGACACAACCCCCTCAATCAAGATTAGGCATGGCATGATATGAAATAGGAAGAGAAGTAATTAGGAGGAAGCAATGAGGCGTAGTTTACATAGTACGAGGCCCTGGGCTCACTTGTTGAACTGTATACATAATTTTAGTTGAGCTCATTATTTAATATTTTGCTGTGTAATAAACTGGCATGAATGTGAAGAGACAGGCAAAAGTGAATTTTGAATAGGTTCTTACCTCACTGATATTTGAATCAGTTATCCGCCCTTGCATACTCATTAATTTTATCAGTTTATCTTTTATGTTGGGAGGTAAAGGCTTAATATCTGCAACATATCTGGAAATGTTCTTTGTCAAACACTGAAGACACCTGAAATAAATGTAAGTTAAATTCAGTCACACAGAGACACAATGTACTGGTACTACCCTGAATTAAATACAGTCATTAATTTAAAACAGTCGATTAATCGCAGTTAACTCATGGGATTAACTAAAAAAGTGAATCGCGATTAAAAATATTAAATCGCAATTAATGGCAGTTTTAATTGCATTGTTAAACAATAGAATACCCATTGAAATTTATTAAATATTTTTGGATGCTTTTCTACATTTTCATATATATTGATTTCAATTACAACACAGAATACAAAGTGTACAGTGCTCACTGTATACTATTATTTTTTATTACAAATGTTTGCACTGTAAAAATGATAAAAGACACAGTATTTTTCAATTCACCTCACATAAGTACTGTAGTGCAATCTCTTTGTCGTGAAAGTGCAACTTACAAATGTAGAATTTTTTTGTTACATAACTGCACTCAAAACCAAAACAATGCAAAACTTCAGAGCCTATAAGTCTACTCAGTCCTACTTCTCATTCAGCCAATCGCTAAGACAAACAAGTTTGTTTACATTTACAGAAGATAAGGCTGCCCACTTTTTACTTACAATGTCACCTAAAAGTGAGAACAGAAGTTTCCATGGCACTGTTATAGCCGGTATTGCAAGGTATTTACGTGCCAGATACTGTAAACATTTATATGTCCCTTCATGCTTCGGCCACCATTCCAGAGGACATGCTTCCATGCTGATGATACTCATTAAAAAAATAATACTTTAATTACATTTGTGACTGAAGTCTTTGGCGGAAAATTGTTATGTCCCCTTCTCTGTTTTACCTGCATTCTGCCATACATTTCATGTTATAGCAGTCTTGGATGATGACTCAGCACATGTTCATTTTAAGAACACTTTCGTTGCAGATTTGACAAAATGCAAAGAAGGTAGCAATGTGAGATTTCTAGAGATAGCTACAGCACTCGACCCAAGGTTTAAGAATCTGAAATGCCTTCCAAAATCTGACAGACATGAGATATTGAAAATGGTTTCAGAAGTCTTAAAAGAGCAACACTTTGATGCAGAAACTACAGAACCCAAACCACAAAAGGGGGAAAAAATCAATCTTCTGCTGATGGCGTCTGACTCAGATAATGCAAATGAACATGTGTCAGTCCGCACTGCTTTGGATTGTTATTGAGCAGAACCCATCATCAACATGGACGCATGTCCTCTGGAAGGGTAACTGAAGCATGAATGGACATATGAATCTTTAGCGCATCTGGCAAGTAAATATCTTGCAATGCCGGCTACAACAGTGCCATGAGAACACCTGTTTTCACTTTCAGGTGACATTGTGAACAAGAAGTGGGCAGCCTTATCTCCTGCAAATGTAAACAAACTTGTTTGTCTGAGCGACTGGCTGAACAAGAAATAAGATTGAGTGGACTTATAGATAAGAATCTGAAGCACAAACTTATTTCAGGTCACAGGTGGAGGCATAAGAATATGGGGGAGAAAGAAAAAGAGTGGTGGGTGACCTATTATTAGGAGGAGTTCCTGGTTCTCTAGCGTTAGTACCTGTTAGTAAATATTAATGCTTTATTAGTTCTTTCTTTCTGTATATTTGATTCATTTATATATTAACTATTCTTTAGAATCTTTATCTTCAACAAAGAGTATGTCTGAATTCTAAGGCAGCATTACCTCCTGCAAATTGTAACCAACCTTGTTTGTCGAGTGATTGGCTGACCAAGAAGTAGGACTGAGTGGACTTATAGGTTCTAAAGTTTTGCGTTGTTTTTATTTTTGAATGCAGTTTTTTTTAACATAATTCTACATTTGTAAGTTAAATTTCATGATAAAGAGATTGCACTAAAGTACTTCTATTAGGTGAATTGAAAAATACTATTTCTTTTGTTTTTTATAGTGCAAATATTTGTAATAAAAATAAATATTGTTGTGGTTCAAATGCAAGACAAACAAAGCTTTTAGCAAGCAAGCGGGAAGGTCTGCCGTGTCGGCTTTCCAGCCTCTCCTTTATTCTTTCTCCACTCATGCGCATTACATACTCCAACCGCAAAAGGAAACAACAAAAGGAATAATATGACTTTGATTAATATTCTTATTTACCAGCTTCTATCTACTACACTCCTTGCTCTCAGGCCTTGAGCCCAGTCCAAGGAAGCTTCCCAGGGTTCATGTCCTCTGGGCGACTTCCCATGGTCCAAGCCCTTGGAAGGAGCAGTGTGTGCACTGCTCCCACGCAACACTCAGGGTGTGCCCTGAATGTTTCCAGGTGCATGAACCCTTCAAAATATAAAGTGAGCACTGTACACTTTGTATTCTGTGTTGTAATTGAAATCAATATATTCGATAATGTAGAAAACATCCAAAAATATTTAAATAAATTGTATTCTATTATTGTTCAACAATGCAATTAATCACACGATTAATCTTGATTGTTTAATCATGCAATTAATCGTGATTAATTTTTTTTAATCGCTTGACAGCACTAATTTAAAATATTAAAAGGGATCTTTTTACAGCCTTTTTAAAAAAAAAAAAAAAACTTCTACTCTGCAATGCCCACTTAGAGGCCTGAAAATATAACGGATGTTGCTCTTGATGTAGTCCTTTTCCATTAGATAGAAGTGCAAAGGGGATATTATTCATGATGCATACTTCTCAGATTTATTATTCCGGCCTGAAGAAACAGTTTTGTCCTTGCAGCTGGCTGTTCTTAATCTGAAGGCAGCACATGGTAGTGCATATTTGTACTAGTAACAATATCAACATGTCTTGTTTGAGATATTTTTCTCTATGTTGTAAATTCACTGCTCCCTACCTTTCCCACCACCCATGTCTCACAGTAGCCTTCTGTTTTGAGAGATTTACTGTTATAAATTTCATGGGTTCTCAAATACTTATGAATTTACCTTGCTCCAGATCCATGTCTTAATCAGAGTAGACTTGTATTTTGCTTTTTGAAACATCTATGAAATAGTGCTGGATGAGGAATAATGGTGCTTGTGCAAATTAATCCCATACATTCACACAGGTAAATACTTCCTTGGAATAGAAGGACCAGAGAACAATCAAATCCAAAAATGTGTAACACATCTTTATTAATAAATGTACACTTGCAGCAGAATTAAATACTCAAGTGCGCAAAATTCAATAGTATCTTAAACCAGGAAGGCTCCTATATTTTGGCAGGATCACTTCTCCCTCTTTTAAATAAGACAAGTTTAGTTCAAACATGCAGCAAGATAAGAGTCTCCAAATGAAATGGATCTTCTGGCAAATTCTCTTAAAACAATCCCCTCACATAGAGAAAACAAACAGATAACACTTATCCAGATACCTTTAGAATGGTGTCCAGAGGGAATACTTCGGTGATGCTGTTCCAGATCAACTGTACATGAAACTGTAAAAACTTCATTTTGCAGATGGAGGGGGAGACTTTCAAGCACATGTCCTACACCTGAGGAAGTCCTTCACACCTGGTTCAGTTCAGGCAGCATTTGCACACCAACTTCCCAGAGGTTATTTTAAATTGCAGTCAAGGCCCTTTAAGAATCCATTCAGCAGAGGCTAGGGGCTTGTCTACATTACCTGCTGGATCGACATGCAGCAATTGATTCAGCAGGGGTCGATTAATCGTGTCTAGTCTAGTGCTCTCCCGTTAAGTCCAGTACTCCACCAGGGCATGAGGCGCAAGCGGAGTCGACAGGAGAGCATCAGCCATCGACTTACTGCAGTGAAGACACCACGGTAAGTAGATCTATGTACGTCAACTTCAGCTACGTTATTCACATAGCTGAAGTTGCGTAACTTAGATCGATCCCCCCCAGTGTAGACCAGGCCTACGCATGTGCAGATTTACACATCTCTGGACCATCTTGGCCAGATTTACACATCTCCAGAGCTAGCAGCACCCAATGATTGGAATATAGCAGGTGACTGCAAACCCCAAGTGAAGTAGAGGTTGTAAGCAACCTGCATCACCACAACTCCTCCTCTCAGGTCCAGTGTGCCACTGTAAACCAGGGGTGAATCTAACTGGCCAATAAAATAAAATAAAATAAAATGGAATTTCCATCCCGCACGAAATTCTGAGATTTTGAAATTTCATTTATTGCCAAATTGAGCCAAAAAGTCAAAATCTCAGAGTTGTTCATGAAATGTTTTGATCTTATCAAAACATTGTTTCATCTTTTCCATTTTGATTATTATAAGTAGCAAAAGTTGAAATGATAAAATTAAATATTTCAACCCTAATTTACTGTCTAAAATTCTGACAAAATCCATATGTTCCAAGAAAATGTTTAGCTGCTGGCCAATCAGTGACAAAACTGTTCCAACAAAGATTTTCAACCAGATCAACTCAGTAATGACAGCACACCATGAAGTCAAAGTCAATACCCCCATTTCATAGATAAGAATCTGAAGCACAAACTCATTTCAGGTCACAGGTGGAGGCTTAAGAATATGGGGGAGAAAGAAAAAGAGTGGTGGGTGACCTATTATTAGGAGGAGTTCCTGGTTCTCCAGCGTTAGTACCTGTTAGTAAATATTAATGCTTTATTAGTTCTTTCTTTCTGTATATTTGATTCATTTATATATTAACTATTCTTTAGAATCTTTATCTTCAACAAAGAGTATGTCTGAATTCTAAGGCAGCATTACCTCCTGCAAATTGTAACCAACCTGTTTTTGTCTGAGCGATTGGCTGACCAAGAAGTAGGACTGAGTGGACTTATAGGCTCTAAAGTTTTGCGTTGTTTTATTTTTGAATACAAATATTTTTTGTACATAATTCTACATTTGTAAGTTAAATTTCATGATAAAGAGATTGCACTAAAGTACTTCTATTAGGTGAATTGAAAAATACTATTTCTTCTGTTTTATTATAGTGCAAATATTTGTAATAAAATATAAATATAAAGTGAGCACTGTACACGTTGTATTCTGTGTTGTAATTGAAATTAATATTTGAAAATTTAGTAAACATCCAAAAATATTTAAAAGAAATGGTATTCTATTGTTGTTTAACAGTGTGATTAATCACATGATTAATTTTTTTAAATTGTGCAATTGTTTTTAATCGCGCAACAGCCCTACAAATTAATTTTTTATTCTCCAATATCTGAACAAATAAACTACCAGGTTGGATGCTCGTCTGATTCACGGTCTTTTTATGTAGTTCCCTTTTTTGAAGTTAAATGCTACTGTGGTGGGCTTCTTGGGTATTTCCTCCCCAAAAAGGATGTTAAATTTAATTACATTATGGTTGCTGTTATCAAGCTAGTTCAGATATATTCACCTCTTGAACCAGATCCTGTGCTCCATTTAGGGGGTAAAATCAAGAACTGCCTCTCCTCTGGTGGAGCCCAGGACTAGCTGCTCCAAGAAGCAGTCATTTATGGTGTCTAGAAATTTGTCTCTGCACCCTGTCCTGAGCTGACATGCAGCTGGTCAATATGGGGATAGTTGAAATCCCACGTTATTATTGATTTTTCTATTTTTGTAGCCTCTCCCATCTCTGTGAGCATTTCACAATCACCATCCTTGTCAGATAGTTGATAGTATATTCCTTCTGCTATACTCATTATTCAAGCATGGAATTTCTATCCATAGAGATTCTACGGTACAGTTTGATTAATTTAAGATTTTTACTATATAAGATTATAAAATAAGGTTATAAGGTTTTTACTGTTAGCTACTTATAGCAGAGCTAGAAGGAGGACCTACCACATCATCCAGGAGGTGTCCCATGGTCTTGGCTGTCAAATGGGCCCTTTAAGCAAAAACTCATTGTTCAAATTCCCCTTTCATATTCCCTACCTATGTATGAATCAATGTTCCACTTGTCTCGGATACATCCGCCCTCTCTTCCTTTAATCTTATAAAAACAACTTTAATTTGCCAAACAGCAGCAAAGCTAATTATAACCAATTTTACCTAACAACTACCTACTTTCTTATTTTTACATCAGGTTCCATCTTGCATTATCAATATTCCTTCACCCTTGTTAAAAATTTTGGCAACACATCACCACCTTATTCTATCCTGTACATTCTTCAAATTCCTGATCTTCCCTTGGGCTCTATCCTTCTAAATATTAGTTTCTTTGTTTGTTTTTTCTAACGGAAGTGTTTTACAGGGATAGTTGTGTTCTACTTCAGCTAAGAGGAACACCACAAAGACAAAAACATAGCTTGGAGTTTCACAGAGAATACTGTTACCATGACTTCATTATTATCTCTCATTTCTCTCTCTCTCCCCTATCTCTTTGATAGCCAATTTGCTCTACTCTTTTGGAGTGAGGGGAGCTCTGATACAATAATACATATAGTAATTGCCATATTTTTATAAACTTCTTAATAAAGAGTGAAGATACTATTATTCTGTATGGAGAAGTTGCAAAAACTGAAGTATCTGCTCCTCTTTGCTAATTTCTTACTGTTACTTCCACTGAGTTGCTGTCTGATGCTTCCTATAACAGTGGTTATGGTCAGTAAGATAAGAGCTGTGGCTTTTTGGATACACATTGCCTACATGTGACATATACTTAGGTGCTCCTCTTCCATATTTTGTTTCCAAACGAACTTGAACGAGTCAGGAATAAAAATGGCAACAACCACAGTTGTGTAAAAATATTAACCTTTCCCCTCATTTTCCTACGACACTCTCTACAACTGCAATGACCTGATAAACTATAAAATCCCTCATTACATTTTTTCAGCTATTCTTCTCCCTCATCTCTTCTTGCACCATTCCAGCCAGGCTTCTAACACACAATTCAATTAGGCTTGTCTACAGCAAACAGTGCCCCTTCAGGGATGTCATTTATTTAATCCAAGGCCGAACACACCTGCAAGCAAGTCTTCAGACCCAGCATCCTAGCTAAAAGGAGCAAGTTAATATTAGTTTGTATTCCCCATCTAAGTCCACCTGTCTCCTCTGCCCAGGCTCTTCACCTCATTATTGGGACACCCATTCTGGAGTCAGGCCTACTGCCAACACCCAAGAGTAGGGTTCCTTCCCTAGACTCAGGGTCCCTAAAGGGGTCAAACCATTGCAGCTATTCTCTGGAGTGGCGTATTATTCTTCTGGGATCAGGACCTCTTGTCACTGTCTGGAAAGGTCCTTCTGCTAGGACTAAGCCTTTCTAGGACTTTGCAACTCATAGTCCTTTTGGAACCTGCTCCCTGCCCCAGCAACACCTCTCCTAGATTCCCTTTTCTGGTGAGCTCTCTAACCAGCTCTCCTGACAAGTCTCTTTCCTCAGGAGCATCCTCTCTAAGTATTCTGGGGCTCCCTGCCTGAGCCCTCATAAGTCTCAATGAGGCCCTGTGTTCTATAGCTAATTAACTGCAGCCCAGCCACCTAGGTAATTAACTACTGACAGGTGGATCTGGGTTGGCTCATTCTCCTTAGCGGAGCCTGTCACAGGTAGACAAGTCCCTGACTCCCTGGAAATGGCCAGCTCCCATAACACAAAACGTGATATCTAGGCACAATAAACATTTAAGTTTCCAAGGAAACAGAATGATAGGTTTAAATATATAATTTTCAAAATTCAGTGAACATTATCCACAAAATTTGTCGTCAAGTCAATCTTCAGTCTCAAACAAGTAATCAGGGTCCCTGGCAAGATAATTATAAATTTTGAGTGCAATTATATATCTATTGTTGCTACACAGGACAAATGCTCAAGGACATGAAATGATAAGACAACGTATTTACTAACGTCATCTATGAGGAAATCCTGTTATCATTTGGAATCAGAGCCAGTGCTAGAAAGAACTCAGAGGTACTTGATTATCCCTATATTCATTCCTCTCTAGACTCTGCTGCCTTTTTCCAAGTAGTCTGATTACTCCAAAAGTGAAAATGGAATACCTTAGGTCATCAATTGCTATCAAGCCCACGTTGCTAGTAGCAGTGATCAAAAAAGTCATCTTCTAATAGTTTTTTGGTGATTACAGTCTGGTTACCATTGAACTATTATCCACATTACCCAAATATCACCAGCATATGTGGAACTTAACTGACAGTCTCGTTGGCAGTCACAGCAGAGAAGCCAAGGATTCCATGAGCCATCAACAGTGAGAGACAATATTACCCTCATCAGGAGTGAGGGACATAGACAGGACTGTGGAGAGGAAACTGCTCTGCTATTACCTATTCCTGTTTTACAGATTAATAGAAGGTTTCAGTCTCCATGGCTCTCAGGCTATGAAATTCACTTGAATTAACTCAGACACCTTACCTCCGACTCATTATGCATGAGAAAACGTAATCACCTTTTTAAGGTTTTGAACCTACAACAAGCTCCACGCACACAGACCCCAGCACCTGTGAAGATCCTTGGCTCTAGGAGTCTGCCCATGTCTACACTGCAATTAAGAACCCATGGCTGGCCTGTGCCAGCTGACTCAGGCTGGCAGGGTGTGGGCAAAGGGGCTGTTTAGCTGTGGTATATTTGTTGCAGCTCAGGCTGCTGTCTCAGCTCTAGGAACCTTCCGTGTTACAGGGTCCTAGATCCTCGACTCCAGCTTGAGCCCAGGCTCCACCCCAACCTGACTGCCTAGATTGAAATTAAACAGTCCGTTAGCCCAAGCCCAACGAGCCTGAGTCAGCTGACATGGACCAGCTGTAGGTGTTTATTTGTAGTGTAGACATACAGATAGAGCTCACCGTATAGTTCCAGGGGAATTCGGCACCATTGCATATGTGCAGAATGTGTGTCCCACGAAGATTTCTTTGCTTCCCTACAGAAAAATGACTTTCTTGACAGGGAAGCAAAAGGAAGCCACAAGAGTGGTCATAAGACCCGCCCCAGCAGTATGTTTTGGGTATCCTTCACCCAGTATCTGGACCTCCCTGCACTGAGCCCTCCACACCCAGGCCCCTCTGCCGAGCTCTATCCCCCCCACACCCAGACACCCCCTGCTGAGCCCCAACCACCTTCACCTGGACCCCCCTACAGTGTCCCATTATTGTTGCACCCAGGACCCCCCAACAAGACCCTGTGCATCCAGATCCCCCCCGCACCCAGATCCACCACTGAGCCACCCACACCCATATTGTCCCACAAAGAACCCTCTCAACAAACAATGGATCCCCCCCACACTTGGATCTTGCCTGCTCACACCTGGTGGACCTGGCATGGAACGGCAGGGCCCTGGGGTGTTTCTGGGGCAGGCCTGATCCTTGCGTTGTGTCAGGGTTGGGTGCAGCCTCACCACTGAGTCCGTGTCCTGGGGGAGAGCTACACAGTGATCTCCCACCTCTGTGCAGCCAGTGGCCTGTGCTCCCCAATGCCATGCTGGAGCCTCCACATTTATTTGACAAATAAAATATTGCAGAATTTTAAAATATTGTGCACATAATTTTTAATTATTTGGTGCAGAATGCCCTGAGGAGTAACTGTAGGATCAGGTCTTAAGTGTTTACAGGACAGAAGCCTTAATGAGACTGCACTAACTCAGCTTTCATGAAAATTACCAGCCCCAAATTAAAATCTCCTCATGCTCCCTAAACTACAGCAAAAGTTATAATAAATAAAATAATAAATAATAAAAGATATTTTACCTCCCCATTAAACATATTTTCTTGCACAAGATAAGAGCAAATTGATTTTTGCAAAGCTGAATTAATGTAATTTCCTGCACTTAATTTTCTTGGTTTCTTAAAAAACTGAACCACCACCACAACAGAAAACCTGACCTTCATGATAAACCCTCTGCATATAAGCAAATCTCACTGGATCTGTTCTGATGTGACAGTTGCATAATCAGGATGCAGAAATTTGAGAATACACAATCAAATACACACACATTAAGTAAAAAGAAAAGGAGTATTTGTGGCACCTTAGAGACTAACCAATTTATTTGAGCATAAGCTTTCGTGAACTACAGCCCACTTCATCGGATGAAAGCTTATGCTCAAATAAATTGGTTAGTCTCTAAGGTGCCACAAGTCCTCCTTTTCTTTTTGCGGAGACAGACTAACACGGCTGCTACTCTGAAACCACACATTAAGTCGTCCTTCTAGACACTGCACAGTCAAATAAACACATCTGAAGTGGCATCAATTATATTACAATTTCTATCCATATTTACAGGTTTCAGAGTAACAGCCGTGTCAGTCTGTATTCGAAAAAAGAAAAGGAGTACTTGTGGCACCTTAGAGACTAACCAATTTATTAGAGCGTAAGCTTTCGTGAGATGCTCAAATAAATTGGTTAGTCTCTAAGGTGCCACAAGTACTCCTTTTCTTTTTGAAGTATTTGTACAGCTGACAAAAAGAATTTGGCCTGCCGACTTGTTATGCACAATGACATATTGCTCCGCAATGTTCTTCTTGCATGTTTTGAGAAACATCAGCTACAGTAATAGGATGGGGGAAAAGCCTCTTTGAAGGATACTGGATTATTTGAAGAAGGGAGGAATACAATTGCATTGTGTATAGCTCTTGGAGGCAACAAGGTGTGCCTGGGCTGTGGTGAGAGCTGGGGCCCATCTACATCTGAAATCTTACCAGAAACAAAAAGTGAGCAACATGAGCAGGAAGCAGGACCTATTTATGTTTTTTAATTGTTTTCATATATGAAAACATTTTGATCTTTTATACCAAGTCCTTTAGATAACAGTGTAAAAAAAGATATAAATAACAACATGAAAAGGAAGCAGAGGTACAAGAACTTTTTCCTCTCAAACTCTGAATCATGAAACACCTTTCATTACAATCTTTAAATGTTTTAATCTTCCATATTACTGAATCATTCATGCTGTAGAACAAGGAGCCCGCTTTCCCTAGACTGGGAGGGAACATGATGACAATTGTCAGAGCTGCCAATGGCAAAGGTTTATTTTTTTACTAGATGCGGCCAGTAGTAATACCCAGCATTTCTATAGCATTTTTCATCTTCAAAATACTTTGAGAGACATAAACTACTAAAGATACAAAGAAGGGGGCCACAATCAAATAAATTTGAGACCCACTGGGATAATGGATGAGGAGATTTTGTTCAAATTACCGCGTACAAGGATGGTAACTAATAACGTCTGGAATGTAATATGTAACTTGTTTGTATCAATGCATAACAGGAGAGTAATGGGAAGTGTAGCTCTGTATTAGCCTAAGGGATAATGCTATGTTGATTGAGCTGATACCTTATCACTAGCATACATGTAAAAAGAAAAGGAGTACTTGTGGCACCTTAGAGACTAACCAATTTATTTGAGCATGAGCTTTCGTGAGCTACAGCTCACTTCATCGGATGCATACCGTGGAAACTGCAGCAGACTTTATATACACACAGAGAATATGAAACAATACCTCCTCCCACCCCACTGTCCTGCTGGTAATAGCTTATCTAAAGTGATCATCAGGTGGGCCATTTCCAGCACAAATGGCCCACCTGATGATCACTTTAGATAAGCTATTACCAGCAGGACAGTGGGGTGGGAGGAGGTATTGTTTCATATTCTCTGTGTATATATAAAGTCTGCTGCAGTTTCCACGGTATACATCTGATGAAGTGAGCTGTAGCTCACGAAAGCTCATGCTCAAATAAATTGGTTAGTCTCTAAGGTGCCACAAGTACTCCTTTTCTTTTTGCGAATACAGACTAACACGGCTGTTACTCTGAAACCTAGCATACATGTGTTAGCATACTCGTAGCCTGCTATACGGGATGCTAAGATGGTGCTTTGTTGACAATAAACCTAGCCAAGCCTTTGCCACAAAACCCAGCTGTGGCCTTTCTTTATAATGAACATTGAGGTCTACTGAATCAACAATTTATGCTGGTGCAGGGAACACTGGAGTTCCAGGAACAGCCAGGGGAAAAAAAATTGATGCCCCTGAGCTATGTAGTTAAGTCAGCCTAAGTCCTAATGTACACAGTGGTAGGTCAACGGAAGAATTCTTCCACCGATGTAGCTACTGCATCTCAGGGAGATGGATTTACCACAGCAATGGGAGAACCCTTCCTGTCACGGTAGTAAGTGTCTATTCTGAAGCCATGCCACAAGCATTTTAAGTGCAGACAGCCTGAGCATCTACACTTAGGCCTCATCTGCTCTGCAGAGTTTTGTCAATGCAAGTTATGTTGACATACAGCCACTGCTGTAGCATGTCCACACTATACTCCTTGTGTCAGTGGAGCGCACCCGCACAAGCAGCTCTTGCACTATCTCACTGTTCAACTGGCCACAGGGTGCTTTCGGAAGGGTTTGCAATGCCCCGTGGGGGCAGGTACAACATCACATGATGAAGGGTTCTCAATCCCATCATTCCATGGTCATTCTACTAGATTGCCAGATGCTTTTCAACTGCCCTGGTAACCTGCAACCCAGCCATCTCTGTCAGAAAGCATGGATCCCACACTGCTGTTCAGTATTGGCTGTGCATTATAAACACAAAGCTATAAGAGGAGCCCAACTTGGGCGGGGGGGCACTATGTGGCTGCGGGATGCCTTGAAGGAGCATATTAACTCTGAGCCACAGTAATGCATGTGGCTATAGTGTGCTGAGCCTGGCATTGTTTGTTTGCACCATGCTATGAACCTTGTAATGATTGCTGTGTGCACCGAAAAAGTAACACATTTTAAATCACTTTTTAAAGTAGCACTCAGTAATATAACAAAACTGAAATTGCTCAACAGTGAGAGAGACAGAGACAGACACGAGAGTGTGTGTGTTGGGGGAGTGTGTATGTAAGAGAGAAAGACAGTGTGTGTGTGTTGGGGGAGAGTGACTGTGTCGGCATGCTGTCTCTTTAAGTTCAGACTGCAAGCAGAAGTAACCAATCCTGAGGCAGAAGCTGGTGCACAGGTAGCTGGTGTTCCCCGTCCCCACATCCCAGCTCAGTAGAGATTGGTACGCCAGCAGTGGGAAGGGGAAGCCCTGACATCAGCCCCTGCCTCCCTCCCCAGTTACGCACAGCACAGCAGTCTTCCCCCCAACCCCTGTAACAGCAGCCTGCCCTGCCTGTTGTTGTGGTCCTATATGAGCTTTCCACACTGAGCAGTTTCAGAGCTTCCTGGGGCTTTGAAATGGGAGGGGCGCATGCCCATGTAGCTGGACGCAGGGCAGCAGAGTTCAAAACAGTGAGTAGAGCAGTCACAGTGGATATTGTGGGATACCTCCTGGAGGTCAGTTACTGCAGTGTAACAAACCGCAGCATCTACACTGATGCATTGTTGATCTAACTTTGCCGCTAAAAGCTCTATGCCTCTTGTCAAGGTGGTTTTATTTTGTCGGCAAAGCAGGAGAGTTTTGTCAGCAGGAGGAGCATTGTAGTGTGTACACCTCTATTCTTTTGCCGACAAAACTGTGTAGCGTAGACCAAGCCTAAGCCTTTGCCTATACTAGACAGGCCTTGTTGGAAGAGCTGTATCAGCAAGTCCTCATAGCATGGACATAGCTTATACCCACAAGAGTGTGCTTTTGCTGGTATTGCTTATATCAGTTCCCCAAACAAAATATGCTATACCAGCAAAAACACTTTTTTTGATGGTATAACTGTATCTATATTAGGCTTTTACCAGGACAAAAATGTCAAAATATATATATATCTCATCCCTAAGCAACATCACTGTACTGGCAAAAGTTTCGAGAGTAGACCAGTGCTCAGTATGCTGAACTGGTAATAATGCTAACATATTGAGCAAGTGCAAGATGTTATGCTATGTTCACTCAGCAAGTTTACTCCTTATATAGTTTTTCCTTCCAAACTTACTAAAACCAGCTTCACCCCATTGAGCAACAGGTACCAGCTGTATCGGAGGTTTAAAATCCAAACAGTTTGAGTCATCAGGGTGCAAACACCAAAGAGGAAGATGGGGGATAGTGGGGAACAGATGGACAGATTAAGGTGGGGGGAAAAGAGGGTTACCACTATGCATGGTAGTAGAGATTTAATGGGGGGATGGGTATGAGGGCAGAGGGGTTAAAAAGCAGGGTAGTGATGGGGGTATTACTGGTGTTGTCCAAACTGAATCAGAGTCCCATAAGGCTCTGTGGCTAGGACAAAAGTGAAGTGGAAAATTACTGTTTGGGAAGCCACAGTTAGATATAATGCAGACCTGGCAGTAGTAGTTTTACCATCTAAGAAAGGGAATTGTATGAAGGGCTGCGTGATTGGATCTTGCAAACAGATGCATTAACAAAAAATATTGAAACTATCTTACTGCTGTCACTACAAGCATGACTGGATAAGGTATGGTATGTAACTAAGGGTTGGTCTACACTAGGACACTAGGTTGATCTATGTCGCTCTGGGGTATGAAAATCCATCCCTCGAGCAACACAGTTCAACCGACCGACGCCTGGGTGTGGACAATGCTAGGTCACTGGGAGACAATAAGGGCGGAGGCATATAACATGGGGGAGGGCAATAAGGGGCTAGGGGAGGTATAACATGCAAGAGGTCCGGGGCAATAAGAGCTGGGGGTAGTTATAACATGCAGGGGAGCATTAAGGGTCTGTGGATATAAAGTGCAGGGGACATGAAGAGGCTGGGGGGTTACAGACTGGGGGGCAATAAGGGGCAGGGGGGATTAAGGAGTGGGGAAATGAAGGTGATGGAGGCATAACACACAAGGGGCCGAAGGCAATAAGGGGGGTAGAACACAGGGGCCCAGGGGCAGGGAGGAGGTGGGAGGTATAACAGACGGGGGGGGGCAATAAGAACTGGGGGTGGTTATAACGCACGGAGGGGGGCAATAAGGGGGGGGAGAACGCGCGGGGGGACCGGGGCCATAAGGAGCGCGGGGGGAGGGGGAAGAACGCGGGGAGGGGCCGCGGTCCGAGCCACTCACAGGTCCAGGAGGAGCCGGACGCCCCCGCAGGCCCCGTCCCAGCCCCCGCCCGGAGCATTCATGGCCCAGGCCGCTCGCTCCCGGCTCTGCAGCCCAGCCGCTCTTTAGGGACCATCCGCCATTTCCGTAAGACGCAGAGGGCCGAACCGAGCCGCTTTTCACTCCCTCGCCTCACGTCTCCAGCGGGTGGCGAGCTACCGAGGCCCCCAGCGCGCAGGGCTTTCCGTGCGGTCATTGCCTCGCTGTGAAATCGCGGCTCCCCGTTTCTCAAGAAGGCGAGGAGTTTGTAGCGATCCCCTTAGGGGTGCTGAGGGATGATGGGAAATGTAGTCTTGTTAGGGAGCTGCTTCTTCCCTGAATGGCAGGAGGGCTCCTAAGAGCAGAGGTTTTCCCAGAGCTCTGGGGAAAGCCAGGCTCAGACCCACAGCTGGTGCTCAGTCCAATATTGCCAACCCCCAGGGGTCAGAAACAATGAGCCAAGCCCCCCAAAATCATGAGCTTGGTTTAGAAATAATGAGATTTGTAGAAATAATAGAGTCATAGAAATGTGGCTCTGGAAGGCACCTTTGAGAGATCATCAAATCCAGCCCCCTGCGCTAATGTAGGCTCATAAACCTCGACCATCCCTGTGAGGTGTCTGTCTAACCTGTTCCTAAAAACCTCCATGCAACAGGGATTCCATAATAACTAATACATAGTTTTGGGTTCCTATTGTTTTTTTAAAAAACAACAAGGAGTCCGGTGGCACCTTAAAGACTAACAGATTTATTTGAGCATAAGCTTTTGTGGGTAAAAAACCCACCTCTTCAGATACATGGAGTGAAAATTACAGATGCAGACAGAAATATACTGACACATGAAGGGAAGGGAGTTACCTCACAAGTTGAGAACCAGTGTTGACAGGGCCAATTCAATCAGGGTGGATGTAGTCCACTCCCAACAATAGATGGGGAGGTGTCAATTCCAGGAGAGGTAAAGCTGCTTTTGTAATGAGCCAGCCACTCCCAGTCCTTATTCAAGCCCAAATTAATGGTGTTAAATTTGCAAATGAATTTTAGTTCTGCTGTTTCTTTTTGAAGTCTGTTTCTGAAGTTTTTTTGTTCAAGTATAGCTACTTTCAAATCTGTTATAGAATGTCCAGGAAGATTGAAGTGTTCTCCTACTGGCTTTTGTATGTTCCCATTCCCGATGTCCGATTTGTGTCCATTTATTCTTTTACGTAGCGACAGTCCAGTTTGGCCAATGTACGTGGCAGAGGGGCATTGCTGGCACATGATGGTGTATATCACATTAGTAGACGTGCAGGTGAATGAGCCTCTGGTGGCGTGGCTGATGTGGTTGCGTCCTCTGATGGTGTTGCTAGAGTAGATATGGGGACAGAGTTGGCAATGAGGTTTGCGACAGGGATCGGTTCCTGGGTTAGTGTTTCTGTAGTGTGGTGTGTAGTTGCTTCAGGTTGGAGGGCTGTCTTAGTTCTTAAGGTTCATACAGATCATGCTTGTCATGCTTTTTTCCACAATTGTGAGGATTAGAAACTTGCTTTAAAAAAAAAAAAGGGGGAAAGCTAAGATTCTCAGCTGCAGGAGTTGGTGCTTCAAGGAAAAGAGTAAATATTGTGAAACTCATGAGATTTGGCAACATCATCTTCCCCATCCCCGCAGTCTGACTCCACTGAGGCTCCACTAAGACTGTGGTCTATAGCAGGGGTGGGCAAACTTTTTGGGCCAAGGGCTACATCTGGGTGGGGAAATAGTATGCAGGGCCAGGGCAGGGGTTTGGGGTGCGGGAGGGAGTGCAGGGTGTGGGAGAAGGTGCAGTGTGCAGGAACGGGCTCAGGGCAAGGGACTGGGGCAGAGGAGAAGTGCGGGGTGCATGAGGGGGCTCAGGGAAGGGGGTTGGGGTGCAGGAGGGGTGCAGAGTGCAGAAGGGGGCTCAAGGCAGGGGTGCAGGAGGGGTACGGACTGCGGGAGAGAGCTCAGGGCAGGGGGTTAGAGTGCAGGGTGTGGCGGGGGCTCAGGGCAGAGGGTTCGGTGCAGGAGGGGTGCAGGGTGTGGCAAGGGGCTCAGGGCAGGGAGTTGGGGTGCAGGAGGGGTGTGAGGTGTAGGCAGGGAGCTTAGGACAGGGAGTTGGGGGGGCAGACGCAGGAGGGGTTTGGGCTCCGGCCCAGCACCACTTACCTAAAGTGGCTCTGGGGGGCAGCAGCGCACACAGGCGCCAGGGTAGGCTTCCTGCCTGCCTGCCCTGGCACTGTGCCGCTCCGGGAGGGGGCGCACAGGGCTCCACGCACTGCCCTTGCCACACCTCCAGGTACCTCCCCCAAATCTCCTATTGGCCGTGGTTCCCCGCTTCCGGCCAATGGGAGCGGCAGGGGGCGGTGCTTGGAGGCGCGGGGTCTGCGGCACCCCGGGGGGCAATCCTGCGGTGCGGATCCAAAGCCCTGATGGGCCAGATCCAACCCATAGGCCGTAGTTTGCCCACCCCTGGTCTATAGACTGTTTTTGCACCAATTTAACTAAATTTATTAATGCAAGATAAACACTTAAATAAATGAGAAAACAAGATAACTGCATCCACACCAGGGGATTTCATTAATGTAACTACATTGGTTGCTATATTCATTTAGTTGAATCAGTGCCAAGACTATGTCTAGACCAGCCCACAGTAACTGAGGAACTGAGATCAGTTTTAAGGAAGTTCACTCTGTTGCAAGCCTCATTTGTGAAAGATCTGCCTGTAGTGGAAAGAATAAGACTCCGATTTTCTTCTTAGAAAAAAATGCCTTTTTTTTTCCCCTGTGGCATTTGAAAAAATAAATGTTTGTTTTTTCAAACATCACAGAGAAACCCATGTTTTGTTATAGGTGGAAAAGCAGGCTTTAGGCAAAGGAAATATAAATCAGAAAAACAATATATCCCCACATTTTGTGTAAATTTGGACCAGGGTGGGGCTTAAGCTCTTATTTCTTTGCGTTTCATCTGGCTAGGACCCAACTCTATTCCTCTTCTAGTCAAAGCCACTTGACTTTTATATCTGTCTGCAGGTTTGTTGCGCCACTGAAAGTACTAATATTTTAGAGGTAAGTTTCAGGGCCTGAGAAATCCCCCAAAAGTTAAAGTCTCCCACTCCTCTCTCTGTACCTTCTTCCACATTGGCTCCAACACTTGGAACCCTCTCCCTATCAGTGAAAATTCTACCCTCAGATGGGTATACACTCCAGCTGAAGTTACTGAGGCCTTATCTACATTAGGAACATTTGCAAATGTTCTTTTCAGCCCTAGTGCAACTTCATGGGTAGCAACAAAGGTAGAAGCTGTAGTGTAGAAAGATACAAGTGTTTTAACTATGTGTTGCCTAAACGCACAGCTTCCATTATTGCTACTGCTAGAGGAGCTATATTGGTGCCAGAACAAAACAAAAACAAAAAAACTTTAGCATTCCCCCAGTTTAGTGCAGGTTTGTCTAGTTTCCAGCTTGTGGCAAGAAACTTACAGCCTTTGCTGGCTCAACTTTCTGCCTACTTGCCAGATTTTTTTTCTGTGCCTTTGCCTGGCAGGTGAAAACACACAGAGCACATGGGGTGATCTTGCTGTGAACTGTCTTCCCCTCACTTCTTTCACCTTGCTTTAGAGATGGAAGTTCAGAGCAGTAGCTGAAAGAGCCTGCATGGATATGCCCAGCTCTCAGAAGGAGGCAGGCCAAAGCTGTCATAAATGGGAACTGAGCCCTAGAAGGTACCAGAAGGAGTAACTGATTTTGGACTGAGGAAGTTGATATATTTTGCGTGGAGAGTTAAATTTCAGGGTGGATAGGAAGAATTGATTTAGGGGAGGAGAGAATTTATTGCGTGGAGAACTAAATATTCTATGGATTGTGAAGGGGGTTTGAGAGGAAGGAGAGAGTTTAATGAGGTGGTTTTGCTTGAAAGGAGCCATTCACAAATTGTCTTGCCATCTTGTTGTCAACATTGGGAAGGAAAAAACTTCAAGGGTGGGGGAGTGGGACAGATAAGGGAAGGGCCAAAGGTAAAGATCTGTGGGGAATCCAGTTAAAGGGCAAAGACAACTTGGTGGGACCAAGTGGAGAAACCTCAACCGAGGAAGCGCAGCAGGAACTGAGGCCTTGTGTACACTCAAAATTTGGATCAACATAGCTACTTCGCTGAGGGTTGGGAAATCCACACCCCTGAATGCAGTGTCTATACTGACCTAACCCCTGATGTAGATGCAACTTGGTTGACAGAAGAATGCTTCCATCGACCTCGCTATCCCTGCTTGGGGCACTGGATTACCTACAGTGACTGAAAAACCCCTTCCATTACTGTAGAAGCATCTATGCTACCTGCGGAGATAAAGGAAGAAGGAGGCACGCCTTGGGGCCCTAATTCACTCCGGGGTGTTCGCTACTTCCCACCACCCAACACAGATGTAATGAGGTTAAGTGGTGTCTGTATAAGATAAGTAAGAACTACACATTATTCCTCAAGGAACGTTTTTAATTATTTTAGACTATAGTGACAGCATAAACAAAACAAAAAAAGGAAAACCAAAGACCAGCACTGAATAAGAATTAATACAAATGGCAAATTATATTGAAGACAAGTGCAAGTACATGCAATATTGTGGACCATTTGCGAGTTCCTGAACAATGACTTTACATATGCTGGTCCTGGCAGGTTATAATAAAAGCCCCGAAGACAAGCATAAGTAAAGCTCTTATTCACCAGTTTTACATTTCTGGTGACAAAGTATTCCGAAGACAAGCACAACTATATGTATAAGGAGCCAATGAACGACAGCATTACAGGCATCCGCTTGGACTACTGGAAAGATAAGCACAAATACATGCAAAGCTATTATGCATCAGCCACCTACTATTGGTTTTATGCTACAGTATCAATACAACTATGATCAATTCGGCTCGAGCAACCAGACTGCTTCACTCCGTAGACTTACCCTGCATTCGTTCGAAAATACGTTACCCTTCAGTCGGCCGCTTTTTGCACTGGCCAGGTACAGAGAGTCGAGAAGTGCACGTCCTTCGGTTTAGGGGGTGTGGATACTGACACACACACAGTCCTGTGCCTTCATCCTTTTTATTTGATTTGACGGCCGTGTTTTAGAACAGAGCAACCAATCAGGATGGGCCACATTGTTTATGTGGTTGCTGTAGTTGCATAATTGATGCATATTTAATTTTTATATCAAACTGTTCGTTGTTCGTATAATTTAGGCTTATTTATTTTTTGTAGCCAATTGGGTCTTAAATGTGGGTAATGTGGGTTTGATAAGTACATAGGAGTCAGCATAAAATGTTATTTGGCTGCAGCGTGTCCTGACCACAAGCTTAAGCTTTATTTTTGCAAGGCTTGCATTTTGAAGTATACGGAAGTTTGAGGCCTAACATTTACAATACTTCTATTTCGTTTAAGCTTGACAAGACAGTTCAATTTATTCACACTGTCATGCTATAGCAGAGTAGAACGTGCCTTACTGCAATTACCACTCCACAGTAAAGAAATTTAAGGATGCCCGGCAAGTCATGAGGGTAGTTGTCATGCTGTCTGGAGTTCCTCAACCCCTTGAGTGCTTACCTTAGGGCAGACTGTCAAAAGCAGGGCAGACATCCCAAACTGGAGGTATGTTCTAGAATTAGATTTCACCAAGACAATAACAAATGTGAACTCCTGTAACAGTCACTGTAACAGTCTTAATATGGTGTCAAAGACAGTCCCCTTAGACACTCCAGTCTATCTTGCCACCTGGACAATGTGATAAATGGTCACATAAAAAAAAATCACAAAATATTCTGGTTGCACACAGGCCCAAGAGACCAGTCACTTACCCAAGTCAATTTGTATCTCAGATCTCACACCAAAGACAATGCTGATAGCCAATTCTATAGTAAGCTAACTAAAGGTTTATTAGCTAAGAAAAAGGAATGCAAGTTATTGAGAGGTTAAAGTGGTTAAAAATATATGTACGGGTGAGTCACAGTCCATAATTTCAAAAGATGGCAGATGTAGTGATCTGCCAGTTTCCCAAAAGTCTTTTAGGGCTATTCCGAGTCACTCTAGTGACCTCTCTTCATTACACTAATAAAAATGATACCGACAGGCTCTTGTAAGAGGGACAAGGCAAATTGCCACGTTTTTGTAAATACAACAAAATATTCCTATATGCAATTTCTATATAGATCCATCCACACACACACAGACATTCACACACATTCGTACAAAAAGGCTGTTACAGTTACCAGCCTAGACGTTGCTCGTGCCAAGTCATTGGCCAGGTGGCCTGGACACGAGAGTGGAGCCGAGTCATTGTCAGATGCGCATCTGATGCTCCTGGAGGGTGGTCGTAGAACCAGACTCCAAGAACACAGTCCCTGGACCCAATGTTTATAGGTCTCTGGTTCAGTACAAGTCTATGGAGGTTGCTTCATCATGCTGAATTTACAATTGAGATGACCATCGATCAGCTCAATAAGCAGGTGGTAATCCATGACGGCTCCATAATGGCTAGGTGTTATCTTCTTGTTCTTCCTTGATGAGTTTTGGGTGGATTCCGGTTCGCCCTCCGGGGTCATCTCGTTATCTCCACTTTGCATATTCTTTGGCCTATCGATACCAAGGTTGAAATTCTTAGGATTAGGCTGGCACCATTTACTAACCAATTATTTCCCTGCTTCAGGCTCTCAATTCCATGCACTCATCATCCATTCTTTTACTTAACAACACAATCTATGACTCTTAATTCATTTAACAAGTTTTATCCCACTATCAATTTTTCCCTCTTTGGATACCAAGATTTACATAGGCATGACAAGGGCCCCCAGCGGGGGAAGAGCATCAGAGTGTTGTTTTATCGAACAGCATTGTTTTCTCAAAGTTCTTATCACTTTCCAGCACAGACTCTTTGTCCTGTACCGGCCTGAAATAATTAGCACTTTGGCCTTGCATTTGTTACAGAGTGAAATTCAACAGCATGGAACTGATGTTCATACCTTGTTACAATACCTATATACTCTTTTGTCTATCTTTATTTCTACAACTACATTATTATAATTCTATCATACTTATATAACTTTGAGGGCAACCCAACATCTTCTCACTCAGTTATTCTGCCCAGTTAGAATCCAAACAGTCCAGAGATGAAGAATTTTTCTGTGTCTTTATTTATAGTTTCTTCTCACAGAAACCAAGCTGACAGCAACAGTTCCCACAGGGGTCCCTTCTTCATGGTGTGTGGGGAGGAATGCAATTAACAAAGTCTTTGATCCTTCATCTTGCACAATGGCTTAATTAACCAGGATTTAACATCTTCTTGCAAGATACTATCAGTTGCATTACACAGGGTTTTTTCTTATTTGATGTGTTATTTGGTACAGGGGTTTATACAATGCAAATGTTTGCTGTTACATTATAACTCGGGGTATAGTTGAATGAGAACAATACATGCAGCATCCAATTAGTTTTCATGAAGTTTAAACACCAAATATATTCTTATACAATAACTTAGATCTTCTATACACAAGGGAATTGGCCTGGCTTCCAGCTGTGAGTTTATCTCAGCTGATATCTAGGCCTTGGCCAGAAATGGCACTTGGCTTACCAATGTTCCAGCAGTGACCACAGTGGAAAAACATCTGTGTAACACAGATAAGCCCTAAATATCTAAAGAATGCTGATTTGGGAAGAACTCTCATGACAAAGTGTTTTTTTTTTCTTGGAGTGAGAGGTTCCATAGGAGTTGCATCTCCTCTGGAACATGAAGGGTTATTGCGATCATTAATAATTATATTAGAACTATGAGTAGTGTAATGTCCTACTGCTATTTAGTGCTTTTAAATGTAACTCCTTTCACTGACTTACCCTACATTCTAGCTGACTCTTGTCTTTTCCTTTATGTCTGCCAGACTGAGAGGAAAAGTCTTCTTTTGTTTTGACCCATGTGTAAGTGTCATTCTTCAGCGAAAGCACCAAGTGTCAGATGACCACAGGATTAATAGTTGGAGTACCACCGGGCTTGCATTCAGGGTTTGTGTTATGGTTGGCATAGCTATCAAGAGTGCCAAATTTCAGTGTGCCACTGCTCACGCAGACTCAGGTCTGTCTACTTTAAGGTCAATTATTTATTACTGAAATAAGTTTTTAAAGGCTCAATAAACCAAAATACACCTTAAAAGTGTAGTTCACTTTTAAATACAGAGGTTCTGATCCTGCAGTCTTTTCTTCAGAAAAACTTCAATGGGAGATCGGGATCAGGCTCCAAGAGAACAAGATTCATAATGGTTAATAGTTTAATATGGAAGAGTCTTTGTGGTAGGAGGAGAATCTATACCTAAAAACAAACCAAATGGCCTGGACTTGTGTTTAGAGTAAGTAGCCTTACTTCAAAGACCCAAGAGGCCAATCTGGTACTTAAGGAGTCAGGAGGTCACTGAGCTATATGAGACTAGATTGACAGAGATGTATTTTCTTTTAAAGATAAATCATCTCTGCTTTAGAGCCAATCACAAGAGAATTCAGCCTTTGCAAACCCATTGTGAAGAATTCTGTGATTCAGTCAACTAGGACTTTATTTTAAAATATTTTAAAAGAGAAATACACTCTATTTAAATAAGCCACCAGGCATTGTTCCTTCTCAGGTTTTCTGAAGGAAAGGGCCCTAGGATATCACTAGTATCAGGAGGAGTATACAACCCTAGCAATCCAGCCATGCATGCATTAGCAAACAGTTGTGAATTGTGTTCACTGTTTCTCCTTTGTATAAACAAATGATTCAGTAAGCAGGTACCACCATATCAGTGGTTCTCAAATTTTTTTTTGTACTGATGACCCCTTTCATACAGAAGGCCTCTGAGTGCAACCCCCTTTATAAATTAAAAACACTTTATTAATATTTAAAATTATAAATGCTGGAGGAGAACTGGGGTTTGGAAGTGGAGGCTGACAGCTCGCGACCCCCCTGTAATAACCTCACGACCCCCAGTTTGAGAACCCCTGAACTTCACATACCACCAAAACTAAAAAAAAAAGCAATTAGTAAGGACAGCTCAGGTAGGCAAACTCTTGGTAGCTATGAAGTCATAGATATCATTCTACACAAGATGGTATAATATCTATGACTTCATAGCTACCAAGAGTTTGCCTACCTGAGCTGTCCTTACTAATTGCTTTTTTACTAGTACAACATTCACCCCTCCACAAGATTATACCATTTTGTCTAGTGGTGAATGTTGTACTAGTAAAAAAGAGAAAGCTTGACAGGTTGGGAAACCAAAATCTATCAACAGAAAAGTTGCAGCACCATGAGTTCCTTACTTTCTCTCACTAGTGTGCTTCAAGCCCGTCTCATTGGGTTTATCGGTCAACTAAGCTAGTTAGACGTATCATTCTTTTGTATTTACACCCAGGCACCAATATATTTCTCCCCATTTATTTGTTTTTTCAGTACCTACTGATTTACAAGTTTTCACTAGCCCACAGGGCTAGCCTGCTGGTTTGCTTTATTATATTCTGCCTTTATTTATTCATTTGTTTGTTTGGTTTATTTTGCTTGTATTTTGATTTGGATTACTTTATTATGTTTGGCTGTAACACAGAACCTACAGGCCAGTATCCTGTATGATTAGGTTAAGCGAAAAGAAAAGGAGTACTTGTAGCACCTTAGAGACTAACCAAGCATAAGTATGGTTAAATAGGCTTGTGATCTTTGGCATAGATAAATGGCCTAACGGTCATCTGTTTAGATTTTGGGGAACTAGACATGTTTACCTAAGAACAGGAACTTAATAGTGACCACAGGGAACACTGCAGGAACATGGAAGTAACAACCTTAAACCACTTTGGGCAAGAAGTGGCAGGTTTGAGAGTGAGCTAATTGGCATTAATGTGCACAGATATGATAGCCTGTAGAACAGTGGTTCTCAGACTTTTTTTTTTTTTTTTAAACTGGTGACACCTTTCACGTAGGAAGCTTCTGAGTGCGACCCCCCTTATAAATTAAAAACACTTAATATATTTAACACCATTATAAATGCTGGAGGCAGAGTGGGGTTGGGGTGGAGGTTGACAGCTCGCAACCCCCCCCGTAATAACCTTGTGACCCCTTGAGGGGTCTCAACACCCAGTTTGAGAACCCCTGCTATAGAATAAGTGCACCCCAAAATTATGTGGGTGAGGAAGCTAGATTTGGGCATGAAAGGTTGAGCATTAGCATGAATACTCAGGAGAGTGCTCAGGCCCTATAAGAGAGAAAACCACCGTGGGTAGGGAGCTTTTTCTTCTTCAGCTTTTGAGTCTCTTAGCTGTCTATTGTTAACTTAGCTTCTCAGCATTTGACCCTTCAGCTCTATTATTCACTATTAAATCTCAAGGACTGAGGAACTTAGATCATCGGACTCATTTGTAAAGCCCTGAAAATCAGCAGATATCAGCAGACTGCTTTTGCTGATCGTGGATTGGATGTGGATAGAAATTTTGTATCCACGCAGGCCTCTACTCATTTGGCATGCCAGGGATGAGACTGGTCTTTGATCTTGTACCCCACATCCACAAGGAAGGGTGTGAGTATGCTAATCTAAGTAGCTTCTGTAAGGGATGATACCACCGGTACCCCCCAAATTGTACTATTGTGAGTGTTCTTGCCATACACCTCAAGGGTCCTTACAAGATATTGAACTCACTATATTTAATTCTGTCTAGCCTGATTCTGAGATAAGAACCTTATCTTCTGGTCATCAATTGGTGAGCCTATATAATGTTAACCTCTAAAAGCCAGGCAACACCTGATTGGAACATGGTAAACATCTCAGTCCATGGATTGAGCTGGCTGGAAAATTCTTTAAATATTGACAGAACTCTAAATTCAACTTTTATGTTCTGACTTTGTTGCCACAAGTTTCCACAATCTCGATGGAACAAACTTCTACACAACATATTTGCAAACACAGATTTGGGACAAAAATTTAGATTTCTAATTTTAAATGCAAGAAGAGAAGAGAAGGAATGCAGGATTCCATTCCTTCAGTCACATTTCATTCTCCCCTGATCTGATATCAGTCAGGTTAGCCAATTAAGGTAAAGGTTCCATAGCTTCTCTGTATCAGTTTTGTGCACGTGTAGTTACAATTCTTCATTGTTTCCACTTGAGCTGGAACAGTAATCCCATCAACCTGACCTGTCAATCTCTTTGAATGCTTTTTTCAATTGCTTTTATAAATTGTGCTGCTGTGCAAAGTCCCTGGGCAAAATACATGTTAACTCCAAATTTCAACAGGCTTATGGTAGTTGGATGCCAATATAAGGACCATCTTTTTCAGAGTTCCTGGGCCATCAATCCTCCATTTTCAATTAGCCATCCATAAGGTTGATATTTATTGCTGAATATTTTTTTTTAAACTTCTATAATATGCTTTGAGACTGTTTTCTGCTAGCTTAGGAAGGTTCAGATTGTGTACTGAGCACTCATAGGTCCTAAATTCAGGATGACAGCTTCTGAAGTTACCGCAACTTCTTCATTTTATTCTAATTGACTACATAAATAGCAAAGACCTCCTGGTCATACTTTTTTCTGCATTTTGAGCTGGCTTCTTGAGCAATTTTGACATAAGACTGGTCTTTTTAGATGTAGAATCAAGAGCATTAGATAGGATTACATTTATTACTTATATCATCATAGTCCTTAGGAGCCTCAGTCATGGACCTGGATTCCATTTTGCAAGGTGCTGTACAAACAGAAGAAAAAGAAACTCCTTGGGGCAGAGCCTACAATCTAACTATAAAACAAGAGACAATAGGTGGATATAGACAGATGGGGGAGTACAAGGAAACACTAAAATAATATTAGTCAGACTGATAAGCAATAGTCTCAGTGCACCAATTGTTACCAAATTTTGTGAGCATTACAGAAGTCTTTAGTGAGGCTCAACTGTTTTGCATTTTTGCCAGTGTTGATTCTTTTAATTCTGTTTCTTCACTTGCGACACCAAGTAGCAGACCTCTGGGTTTGTCTGTCTGTACAGATATATCCCAGGTGAAATGCCTCAACCATTTCTTTAATTTATTCATTTTATGCTACACCAAAGGCACAGCAACCAGAGGTGAGGCAGGGTCTAGATTCCCTTTCAAACCACTCCTCTCCCCTGACTCTCAAGGGACCAGCCAAAGACTCACATGTTCAAGAACTCTGGGGCTATGTCTGCAGGAGCACAGCTGGGTGAAAAATGCTTCAATCATTTAAATTGCTAATATTGTGCTACAGTTATGATTGTTACTAAGAAAGAATGCTACAGCTTTCTTACCAATTTCAAAGTTTTGCCTTTCAGTTATTTTGGTGGCATAATCACTGATTGACCCTTGGCTGGTTTTTGGGTGTTGAAGATAAACTACTCCTGAAGGAAGCGGATATTGAAGAGCTGCTAAAAGGCCTAAATCAGGGTTTTGAATGATCATTCTGACTACATGTGGATGAAGATTGTGTAGTAAATATTCATCTTCAATTCTTTTCTGTATAAAATTTTCATGATTTGTTGACCACACATCCCAGAATCTTTTCCGTGTTAGCCACAGAAGTGC
Organism: Caretta caretta; assembly: GCF_965140235.1. Classification (NCBI taxonomy): domain Eukaryota; kingdom Metazoa; phylum Chordata; order Testudines; family Cheloniidae; genus Caretta; species Caretta caretta. The sequence goes on from NC_134206.1 coordinate 245,820,617, forward strand.
TGGCTAAACTTTACTGGTATGGATACAGTGGCAAAATGAGGACAAACACATGCACAGAATTAAGTAGCAGGCTGCAACTTTTATTAAGCTTCTAACACAAGGGAGGGGCACGACTTGCCCATCACCCAGACTCTCCTATACCAGGCATTTAATTGGCTCCAGTGCAAGGCTTACAGGGCTCCTTAATGTATAATCTAGTGTTAGACCTGCAGCAGGAGTCTCCCTACGAGACGGGAGAGCAGGCAGATACCGGACACAGTGTTAGTATGGTCACCCGGTCTTGGAACCAGCCAAGAAAAAACCACTGTTACGAATTATGCCTGAGAGGACATGCACACAACTGCTGTGAATTACACCTGGTAGGTCACGCACAGTTCGAATCTAGGCTGAGGCACATAAACAAAGTCCCCAACTGCAGACTTCCCAAAAGACACTAAGTTTTACGCTCGAGCATGGTGCCCCCCCGCTAGCCAGGAGGGGACCCTGAATACAGATTATACACTTTTCAGCAAAGCATGTTGCCCTCGTGCATTGGAAACCTTAGCCAATAAACAAACCCTTTTCTTATCTACCACCTATCCCTGCTTGGTGCATTCCTCGTGCTAAACCAGTATGTTAATTACCCAGCATGGTCCTAAAGCCATGCATCAGAAACTTTTATTATCAGGATGGGAGGCCTCACATCAAAGGCCAGGAGATAGGGAGTTAGAGACTGACAAAAAACAGATACTGGGAGTCAAGGCAGGCTGGAGACAAGGGGGAGGATTGTCACAGGGATGCAGTATCTAAGGAACACTCCTCCTGGTGCATGATGTGCTTGCTTTTAGACAATGGTGGGCCCCAAACCAAAATGGAGTCACATGTGCTAACTTTTCCTTAACACCACAAACAAAGGTCTAACTAGAGCAGCACTGAGGGTTAATTTATTGCTTCTCTTACTTGCGCACGTATGCTCACACACAACACATTCATGCCAGCAGGCTGCAGGTGTGGGTTTTGATTTTGCAAGTGGCTGAGGCTGGCCAGGCGACAGCTACCTGGAGATCGGCCGTGAGGTGACATGAGTCCCCAAAGTCCCTTTGGATCCGCAGGAGGGCTCTACTGCTTCCGGTCCAGTAGCGAGTTTAGTGTGCTGTTCATTTCCTTGTTGGTACCCTGACCTGGCCGGGTGTCTTGAGATTTATACAGTCACCAAGATAATACCATGGTTCCATAAAAGGTGACATTTGCCTCTTTGTTTTGCCATTGGCTGTAGGGTGACTAGATGAAATGAAGAAAATATCGGGACACATGGGGGAAGCAATAAACAGCAACAAAAAGCAGCTACTGGAGTTCCCTAAGCAAAAAAAAAACCACACGCCGGAGCAACCAAAGCCACAATATCAGGACAAATTGCGTCCCGACCATGCATTGGTTGGGATGTGAGACAAAGACCTAAAAATCGGGACAGTCCCGATTTTATTGGGACATCTGGTCACCCTAATTGGCTGTCACTCATACTATCTCACTCATTCCTTACAATAACTGATTACGTATCCATAAGCATGAATACAATTGATCTAGAGCAATGCAGCTTTAAGCAAGTATCTATCATCATCAGGGAGCTTTCGCTGCTTGTGGCTTTGTAACAGCCTAACAGGAAACTGCAGACTGCACACAAAACAGCAAATGTGGGGGGGGGGAGGAAGGAGGGGGGCATCCAGCTACAGGTATATAATCCACAAATACTCTTTATTGCTTACAAAATAAAGCACTCACTCCACATTCTTAACCCAAGCATACTACACCAGAGTCTGAAGATCAGAATTGAAGTCCCGATGGCTAGTCAACATTCAGTCCAATCACAAGATGTGGGGAGCCAGCATTACCACATCTTAATCTAAATAGGGCTCTGGATCCATGAACGACTCCAAGTTGCAAGTGTATTGAACACCTTTTATAATCCACTCCATCACATCAGTGGTCTGGGCAATTTCAAAGAGACAGTTCTGGGCAAATTGCCAAAGCCTAAGATGTTTAGAAACAGTCCCAGGCCCAAGATGTTCTTCTTTCCCCAGTTCTCATGTACAACTGCAGCAGATACATTACAACAAGTACATTGCCATGGCAATACCCTCAGTGTTATTCCTTTGTCTGATATTCTCCCATCTTTCTCATAAGAGTTATTTTTCCACAATCAGCTCTTGACCGCTTAAAACCTTGCTTCTGTTGTCACACAACTCACGTCAAGCACACTTCATCCACACTAGGCCTATAACATATTACATGGATATAATATATGTATCAACACTGTAACTGGCACCAGGGTTACAGGACTGCTTATCATAGAACCCAATGCCTACCTGCCAGTACTCAGCTGTCTGAATCCTTGCACCCTCCTATCCTGAAGGTGGACAGACGATGCAGCAGGGTGGGGATCTCTGCCTGTGAGGGCCAGAAGGTCCATCACCAAAATTCCAGGTCTTTTTCCTCTGGGAACCATTCATTTTATTCTCTTAACCACACTGGAAACTGATCACAGGGGGCACCAGCAACTAGCTTGGTCACTTCCCCACCCCCACCCGCGCTACCTGGTACAATTCTTGTCCAATTGTAATGATCCCCACTTGGGCTCTGGTTTGGAAGTGTGGTCTAGTGGTCATGGCCACAACCCTGGACTGCCAAAGGTTGTGGGGAGGGGAGCCCAGGCCCTCTCACTCCACTGGACTCTGACCCAGGGCCCTCCAGGCTACCAGTAATCTGGCAACCAAGGTTACTTAAGGCTGTCTTCCCTGGGCCTCTTCCTCATCTCCCCCCCAGGGTCAGCTCAGTCTAAGGCCTTCGCCTGGTAGGGAAATCCAAATTTAAAAAAAAAAAAAAAGGGAGTTGCCACTGTTCAAGGCCACATGATACTTCTCTCTCTGTGGTGGGTCCTCCCTTACCTCAAGGAGGGCCCCTTTAGGCAGCTGTGTCTGAGCCTTTAGGTTTTACTCTACTCTGCTGGAGCTGTGGGCTGCAGGTCTGCTCACTTCCAGCTCTTCCTCCCCAAATGAGCTAATTCAATGCCTTTTAATTCTGCCAGAAGATGGAGCATTTGCTGCAGGTGTGGTGGGGTGGGGCTAGCTGAGCCCAGAATGAGCCCTTAAACCCTTGTTGTTCAGTGTGGGTGTAGCAGTGCGAGACTCACCGGCATGGCGCCTCCTGCTGGTCATCTCAGCAATTAGCTCTTCCAGTCCAGAGCACCCCCTGCAGGCCAATGTCTCTCCTGCCGCTGGGCCCAGTGTCCCTCCCAGACCCCAGTGCCCCTTTACCTTGGGATGCTGCCCCCTGGCAGTACACCTACACTCTGGGTCTCCCCACCCAGGGGAACCCCCAACCCTCTAGCCCCACCTTGCCTCAGTGGCTACTGCCAGTCATCATCTAGCCCCTGCTCACTGGGGCAGACTGAAGTCTGTAATGGCCACTCATCACAGGCAACGGGGTAGGACCAGCTGCCTCTGCCTAACCCTGGAATGCACCTCTGCTACCCCAGTATGTGTATAGGCCCTCACCAAGGCCTGCAGCCTGGGGGTTGACCAGGCAGGAGCTCCCCAGCTCCCTTTGCCCTATCCCCAGCCCTGCTCCACTCAGGCACCTTCAGCTCCTAGCCCTTCTTCCTCAAGGCTAGAATGAGACTCCTCTGCTTCTGGCCCACAGCCCTCTTATAAGGGCCAACTGGGCCCTGATTGAGCTGGCCACAGCTGTGGTCAGCTACTCACTCAGATTCCCCAGCTGTTCTTAATCCCTTTTACCCAGCCACAGCCCTCTCCAGCACTGCTTTTAACCCCTTCAGGGCAGGAGCGAGGTGATCATCCCGCTACAGTTGGGTTTGTACATCCCATCACACCAATCCATTCCCTCACAGCCTGTAGCCATATGTCAGCAGCTCCATCTGACAAATGTATGCCATCATCTCTGAAAACTTCTGGCTGACTGTAACAGATGTGCCTATCCTGTACCATTGAACCCCCTGTTTCTAGGAATATCCTGGTGATGTCTCTATTTACTTTCTTTCTAGCCTTGTCAATGTGGGTTGGGTCTGCCGCTCCCTGCCAGACTCGCCTTGCGAATATTTCTGACCATAGTAGCCTCATCTCCAGCCATGATTACCTAATTTAGCTAACATCTGTGTTAGGGGGCTTATTCCTTCACCCACTTACTTCCCTGGTCCTTCTCGCATGAACAGAGAGCAACAATACCCGAAGTCCAAAGGTGCAAACAATTCGATGTTTATTGGGGTGAACTTCCAGCAAGCATGATTCCAGTTTCCTTCCTTAGTGTCCCCCTTCCCAGCTCTGACACCACAGAGCCCTACACCTGTTTCCCTGTTCCCATTCCTGCCCTTAGCCAAACATGATTCCAATTTCCTTACCCCCATTCCCTGTTCTCATCTCCCACACCCACCCCCTCACTTCCTGATTGACTGTAGACTATGTAGTAAAACTTGAGTTCTGCTTAGCTATACCTTAACCAATCATTTTCCTGAAATTTAACTAACCAATCCTAACATATTGTAACATGATTATGTAACCAATTATATCCCACCACCTTAATTAGTTTACACCCAGCAAAATTAATTATACAGCAGACAGGAACAATCACAGAACCAGACAGAGATTATACAGACAAAAAATAGCAAAGTGGGAACTATAATGACAAAACAATACAGAAGTGAGGATTTCACATCCCAGCTATTGATAAGTGAGTTCTTGCCAGACAGGATGCTGTCAAACTAAGTTTCCTTTTACATTTTCTAGGCACTTCCCTTTCTCTGGAGGTGATAGGCATTATCAGGACAGGATTGTATTCCTAACAGCCCAATAGCACCTTATTTCAATGTGACTAGTTTGGAATGTGAGGATGTGACCGTTCGCTTCTCAGCTTATGGCTGCCTCTGCTGCTTAGCCAAAGGCCTTAGCCTAAGAACAGGGCCTCAGACTGTCACAGTAAGAGAAGGACCTTACACTGGCAGACAGTGATTTTGATTCTTTCTATTATACCTCTATAACTAGCCAAGTGATAAGAATACACCTAAATTCTTCGAGTACAGGCCTTTACAGACAGACCTGAATATCTATATCCTAACAATCTGTCTGGATCTTGTCCCTTAAGTTACCTTGTGTACAGCCCCTGAGATCATCTCCCCACGGTGAATAACTAGGACATGAGGTAGGTGCACTTTGCTTGTCAGCGAGTGCAGAAGTGGCATGAGCTGATACACCTCTTCTGCCGAACTACTGGATGCCAACTGCTTCGGCCCTGATGCCTAGCTGAAATCCAGCTGCCATCCTGGCTACCCTCTTGCGGGCCCAAAGCACTGTAGTGTGCCTGGAAATCCAGATATTTCATATGCTCTGTATAGCTCCTGAACCCAAACACACACACATTAGGTTAGATATGTTTTGCTGTTCCCTGCCATCTTTTCCTTGGTGCAGACGCAAGTCCTGTAACACCTCGATTTCCAGTGTCCTATTCCCTGCACCTGTTGTGGGCCAAAACTTCTGCAGCTGCTGACATCTCTTCCCCAATCCTGAAAGAAAGAGTACCAAATGGGGGGGAGGGGTTTGCAGAAGTGGTTTTTCTGAATACTCCGTTGAATTGGTACCTTGTCAGGCAGCTGCCATCACCATGTATGAAAAGCGGTCCTAGCTGCAGGCCCTGAATTTTTATTCCCTATTGCATTTACAGGGCACAAGTGCCATCTGCACATTTCTTCAACACCACATAAGTCCCCTTTCCCTTCTGGTATGTTTTCAAGTACCTTAAGGGCAGGGACACTACTCCTGCAGATAGTTGTACGCAGGGTGGATTTGATTTAAATCAAATTGATTTAAATAAATCACTAGTCAGGAAGACTCGATTTAATCCTGGATTTCTACATAAAAATGCATTCTTGTTGGCTGTTATAACCTTAATACATATTCTTCACAACTCAGAGATAGATGTAGGTTTCATTTTTAGAAGGTACACACACTATACATTTTTAAACAGTGATTTATTTTGGAAACTTTTCCAAGTAGTTTTATAGTTATATCAAAAAATGAATGATTGTTTGGTTATTTCATTTCCCAAAGGTAATTCAAGCAGATATTTATGAAGTCACTGGGAGGTGAACGATCGCCAATTCAACAGGCTAATCATTAATATTTGGAGGATTTTCTTGCCATGTTGTATTAGGAGAAGAACATCACCAGACATACATTTAAATTGTTTTATTTAACTAAAACAACAACGTTAAGTATTCTGGATTTTTTTCTTCAACAGCAAACATATAATATTTTAACAAAACAAGCATATGTCCCTCGCTTCTCACATTTATCTCCAGACTTCTTCTTGTCCCGATCTATTCCGCCCTCAACAATCTTCTATTCATTGAACTTTTTGACAGTTTGCACTTTTAGAGAGAGGTAAGGGATTGACTCTGTGTACACAAATTTGCAGAGGGACGATAGAGTTGAGGTCTGTTATTTCTCACCTCTATATATTATTTATTTATTTTAAAACATTTTTGCTGTTAACAAACATGTTACCTCTGGAGACACAAATCCACAGTTTGAGAACTGCAAAACTAAGCATCTCTGATGGTATCTTCTAGAATGAGCACTGAGTCCCATTGGGTAGATAGAAAGATTAACATAAATAATCTATACAGAAGCCCGTGGAACCCCATAAGATTGGGTCCCTAATCCATGAACTATTGGAACTCATTTACAAAACTTTTCTTAAACATTACATAAATATATCGTCTCATAGTACAGAATTAGAATTTATAATCCCTATTCTGTGATGAGATATCTTTGAGCTATAATGTGTCTTAATTAAAACTATCTTTAGATAGTTTTCCTCAAAGAGCATTTTATAAAAAAAATCCAATTTAAATAAAAAAAATCCATTTTTAATTTTTTTTTTTTTAAAATCATTGATTTTTATCCACCGTGGTTGTATGTCTGTTACATTTAACACATGCTGGGACCTGTCTGCAGCTGCCATAGGCACCAGCTCACTCAATCTAAAAGCACCAAAGATAACAACAAATGCTGCCTTAAATAAAGTGGCCGCGTTCCCACATTTGCAGACCCATGGTAGAGCCTGTACTAATCCTGTCACAACCTGTAATCCCTCTGGCATCCAGCTCTTCTGGCCCACCCGTCTAACAGTTTCTGCACTATAAAACGGTCACATGGGTCTGGGAAACCCACTAACCTACTCCAGTAGGAAAGACCCACTAGCCGGTCAGAAATAGCAGAAGGAGCCAAACCACAGTGGGTCAAAGACACCACATGTTGCACCTCCTAATTCCATGAACTCTGAAAGACTAGCCTTATAGGCCCACAGAGCAACACAGTCCTCTTCTAGTCCCACTGCTACTCTTGAGCCAAGGTTCCAGAGTTGTTGGGCCATTGCCCGCAGATCCTTGCTGGCCAGTGGAGCAAGTTCCTGGAATCTGTTGTCCTGAAATCGAGATAGTTGGCCACCTCTGTGCACGCCACTCTCCTTGAAAGTAAACCCCAAAACGTATGCCTCCTGAGGCATCAGACTGTACCTGCCCTCAGTTTTGAGTCACCAGTCTGAATGCCATATTGAAACGCCATTAAACTCTTCCAGGAATCTTTCCCACACTTCTAAAGTCTTTTTTTCATTCCCCTTGTCATTCTGATAAAGTGGTAGGGTTTTCACACTCCAGAGGAGGCAGACACCAGACGGGCACAGAATGCCCAACCAGGAACCTTCCTGCAAATAAGAAGTCATGAGAGTGCACCACATGAGGCAGGCCAGTCTCATGTACGATTGCCCACCCCAGCATGGAGCTGACTCATTCAAAAGCTACACGAAACATCAAGCACCCCATGGGCATGGATTTGTCAAAATAGTAATGGCCCTCAAACTGAAACCCAAGCAGGTTAAAGTCCCTAGGATGCACTGGAAGCAACTGGAATGCAGACTTGATGTCACAGTTTGTCAACAGTATCCCAGCGCAACGCTCACTAACCATGGCTCCCGCAGCATCAAATGATGAATATCTCACTGAATGCAGCTGGGGGGTCAATATGGTCATCTGCCAAAAAGCAGGTGATAGATCTGCCTGTATTCCCCCTTCTCCTTCTTTGGTACCATGCCCAGGGAAGTTATGCACAAATCTGGCATTGGAATACATCGGAAGGGGGCTGCCACTCTCCCTGCTACCACCTCTGAGGTGAGCTTTGAGTTTACTATATTTTCAAAGCCTTTGAGCTTGGACTTCAAGTTCTCTGCCCAGGAGTGGCACCTCCTGCCTTCATAAGGGATTTGAAAACTGGCTGTAAATCCACTCCATAAATAAGCAGCATCTGTTTTCTTATAATAGTCAAATAACAAGTTCCATAACGCCTGCATCTTAATTGGAGATCCAATTTCCATGACCATTGCCCTCCCCGTAGCATCTCTTGAAGCAGTGGGACCTTGCAGATGGCCTTTCCTACTGCCCTGTTGGAAGCACCCTTTCCTCCCATATCCGGGGAGTGTGCTGTGCTGGCCCCTGCACCTTCCACAGAGGTGTTTGTACTTCCATTGGGAACAAAATCATTTCCTGTAGCTAAACGCAGAGCACACGTTGGCTTTTATACCTGCATTTTGAAGCTGAAGGTTTGGCACTGGCAACCCGCTGTCTGTGAATGCCAGCTGAGTGGGGCAATAAAGCCATTCCAGCCAAAGTTCCTGGTCTATTTTACCCCAAGGTAAATCAGGCTTCTCTGCTGCCCTCTGCTTAAATTCTCTCTCATACCTTACCCATGCTACCCACCCATGTGTAGCATAAACCCGTGCTATTAAGTCTGCATACCTAAACAAGGAAATATGCCTTTCACATAAATATATATGGGAGATCTACTCACATAAATGTGAAAGGCTGCAGGCCAGTTCTCAACAGTTTAATGTACCTTATGTCTATGGCATTTGTCCTCTTTGTTTTTGTGCTTTTTGCCCCCTTCCTCTGTCTGATCTTCCCTGAACAGCAAGGTAAATAAATCCACAAATTCCCCTTTCCAAATGTGAATATTTTCTTTAGCCCCTTCAGACAGATGATTTCCAAGTGGTCGACTGGATCCCACATAAGCTCTAAGGCCATCAGCTTTTGTGTCTCCTGCCCAGGGCCAGCTCTAGGCACCAGCAAAACAAGCAGGTGCTTGGGGTGGCACATTTCTAGGGGCGGCATCCCGGCGCCGGCCATGCCACCCCTAGCAATGTGCCCCAGCTCGCCTCCGCTCCGCCCGCGGCTGCTCCCCTGAGCGCACCGCTGCCGCTCCGCTTCTCCTCCTTCCCGCCCAGGCTTGCCGCGCGCCAAACAGCTGTTTTGCCCGGCAAGCCTGGGAGGGAGGGAGGAGAAGCGGAGCAGCGGCGCGTTCAGGGGAGCAGGCAGAGCAGAGGTGAGTGAGGGCGGGGGGGGGAGTCGCGGGAAGCAATGGGGGGCAGGGAATGCAGCATGCCCAGGGAAGGAGGCGGGGCCAGGGATTTGGGAAGGGGCGGAGTTGGGGACGAGTAGGGAGTGGGGGGGGCACCAAAAAAAAGCAGAGGCCGCTGTAGGATTCTTGCAAGGTTCATGCACTTGGCAACATTCAGGGCACACCCGGAGTGTTGTGTAGGAGCAGTGCACACACGGCTTCTCTCAAGGGCATGAACCTTGGAATCTCGCCCAGATGACTTGAACTGTGGGAAGCCTCCCAGGACTGGGCTCAAGGCCTGAGAGCAAGGAATGCGGTAGATAGAAATTGGTAAATAAGAATGTTAAACAAAGCCAGTGTATTCCTTTTATCTGTTGGAGAATGTAATGCGCGGGGGGAGAGAAAGAATAAAGGAGAGGGTGAAAAGCTGACAGGCAAAGCAGTCCGTTGGCAGACCAGCCTGCTTGCTTGCTTAAAGCTTTGTGCTGTCTTGTATTTGAACCGCAACAGGCCGCCAAAAATCTTTTTGCTTGGGGCGGCAAAAATCCTAGAGCCGGCCCTGCTCCTGCCCATATTACGTTAGGAGTGATGCCACCTGGCAATGGGAGGGGTGGGGAGTCCCTCTCTAATTGGTCTGTATTGGTTTGCGGGATATCAGTCCCACCCCAAACCTGTGACTGTGCTAACCCCTCATCTGAGAGGGTCTCACTCTTACCAGGCAAACAGCCCAACCTATGCGCCAATGTCAATGATTTTGCCAGGTCAGCCCATATCTCTTGGGGTGGGGGCACATCTGAAGGAGGAGGGACGTGGGCAGCCACCCTTGCCCTAGTGTGCCACGGTTGGCAATCCCCCCCTTCAGTGCATGAGGGCTGCTGATGAACTCCATAGCTGCATCCTGAGGATGCCTGGGGGACTCCTGTCAGGTGGTGGGAGTGAGGTGCAGGCCCGGGCAGGGGCACTCACCTGCTCCTCATCTTCTTCATTCACCTCTATAAGTCTCAGACCCTCACTATCCTCCAACTCAGTCCCCAGATCCATCCCGTGGGCTTCCTCTGTGCGGGGTTCTGGGTCCCAGCCAGGAAGGACACACTCTTCTGACTCAACACCATCTGCAAAATGAACAGTCCGTGCTGATGTCAAAGCTCCAGCCCAGCTGCTCCCCTTGACCTGTGACACTCCTCCTGCTCCTGTCGCAGGCCACTGGTTCTTGCTGAGCACTTCCTTCCCTGCAGGACTGTGCTCTGAAACACACGATTCCCCAGCAAAGTTGCTTGAATGAGCCCTCACCCAGCACTGAGGCCAGTACTCTCAATGCCTCCATTAGGGCAGGGCTACACAGGCACTGAGTTTCTGATTTTCCTCGGGGTGCTCAACCCTCACTCTGCCCGAGGCTGCGCCCCCACTCCAGTCCTTCCCGCAAAGCTACACCTCCGCCCCGCCTCTTCCCACCCTGTTCCACCCCCGCTCCTCCCCCGAGTGCACCCTGCTCCTCTCCCTCGCCCCCAGCACCTCCTGCCTCCGGCTTCTTGCCACAGATTCAAACCTGGCAGGTCTCAGCTGCTCAGGGGGAGTGACCCTGGCATTTGCTGCTGCGCTGATGAAATTCACCCCTCGGGAGCCTGACCGCGAGGGGTTTGCATCAGCTTGGAGGGCCAGGGTCAGTTCTCCAGGGTGATGGTTCATAAGTTACTGGCTGGGACACCCACCAGAGCCTGGTAATCCCAGCTGGGCCCAGGCGCCTCACCAGGTGAAACTGCCCCGCTCCCAGGCCCGGTGTGCTGTGTTTGGACACACGGAGAGCTTTGTGCCTGGGGGTTGGGGCACAGCCCAGGCTGGGGACAGCCAGCACTGGATCAGGCAGACCCAGGTAGTGGGTCTGGCTCCCCGGCTGCCTTGGCCATAGTCTGGCTCTCTGCAGCCTGAGCTCCGTCCCACAGATGTGGGCTGTTTCCCCCCACACACACACACACTGCCCCACTGCCTGAGAGATCCTGGCTGGGGCGGCGGCTTCTGCTCCCTGCCCAGGCTCAGCTGCTGGGACCACGGCTGAGCGAGCCAGAAACGTGCCAGGGAGGAGGGGGAGTTCCGGCTTGCTCTCCCCTGGTTCCCGGCACCTGGGCAGGGAGCGGAAGCTGCCTCCCCAGCCAGGCTCTCTCAGTCAGCCGCCAACCTGCCATGGTGAAAAGCAACATCTCAGCAGGTCCCACCCCTTTCATTCCCCGTCGGTGGGTGCTGAGCACCCACTATTTTTTTTTCTGTGCATGCTCCAGCCCTGGAGCACCCGCGGAGTCAGCGCCTATGCAGGGCTGGGTCAGTCCTGTGACTGTGGAAGAGGACCCCTACTCCCGGTGCCCCAAGTCCTGCTGCCTCGCTCTGAGGGGGTGGGGGAGATAGGGACTGTGCATCATGCCTGGCTCCTTCAGAGCAGCTCTTGGAGCAGGCACCTGAAGGCAGCCAGCTATACCCTTGGTCCAAACCCCAGAGCCCTTCCCCACCCCCCACCAGAAACTGGATGTGGGGGAGGTGTAGTAGTACACAACGAGCAGTGCACTCCCATGGCAGGTGCAGTACACCCACGGCCCCTCCTCCCACGTGCAGGGGCAGGAGCAGCAGACCCAGCTCCATCAGGGATGCCCGGGTACCCGAGGCCCTCCACAGCCACAGTAGCAGCACCATGTGACCCCCCTTCCCCTCCCCGGTGAGTAGTGGGAGGGGCGGGGGCCAAGGCAACAGCCCCAGCTCAGGCAGGACTGCCCCCGCCCTCATAGATGCAAAATGTGACCCTCAGACTCCCACCCGGTGGGTAGGGGATAGAAGGGTCCTCTAGATCTGCCTGCAGCAGGGCTGCCTGGGCGTATTGAGCCAGGGCCTTTCCTGCCAGTGTAATGGTGCCTCCAGCAGGGAGAGCGGAGAGGGCTGCAGCAGGAAACTCTGCTCTGGCTGGGCCATTGGCAGCTGTGCCATGTGGCCCCTGATCTGTCCCCTCCCCCACCTCTCATGAGCAGGAGGGGATTTGCTGCAGGCCCAACCCAGGCCGCACCCTTCTGGGACCCGGAGGCTGTGGCAGCTTCCCCAAGCAGCCCCTGGCCCCCTGCCCCTCAAGCAGGGAGGGCCACCAGGGAGCCCGCATGGTATCCATCCCCAGGGGCACTCTTGCCCTGATAGCAAGCAGAGTCTCCCTGCTGGGGGACAGGAGTAAATGCCCCACAGCTGGGGCAGACCCTCTGCCTCCGGGATCCTCACCCATCTTCCTTTGTATCCTGAAGAGGAGATCGACCTGCTGGAAGCTGGTGAGTAACCCTTTCCCTGCTGAAACAGATCCACATGGCCCCTGCACTGGGCTAAATCCCTGGAGCTGGACAATGCTGGCCAATCAGCACCCCTCCTCCTCAGCAGGTCAATGTGTGCCAGAGACTCCCATGGGAGGAGCTCTTGTCCCTTGCCAAGTGCCTCCCTCCCTTGCTACTGGACCGTCCCCCTTTCACCGCTGGCCCCATCGATTTCCCCCTGCGGGTGGGTGGCATATGTTAGAGTGTTTTGTTTTGGACTAATGAATGTCCGTAATCATAGAAAGCCTCTACTCAGTGGTCCCCTCTGTTTTTATTCTGAACTTTAGCTGACCCTATCAATAAACTGAATTTTAGCTGGACTTTAGTGTGTTATTAAATAATGGATTGTGTGTCCCTTTGCCCTAACCCTTCACTCTAAGGGAAGTGTGTCCAGGTGGCCAGAAAGGAACCACTTGTAACTGTTATGGGGAAGGTGTTAAACACATACCAAAGAGTTTCAAAACAGTCTAATTTTTCCCTTCCTCTCTCAATTGCTTCGGTTTCAGTGTCTTGTTAAGAAATAGGCCTTGTCTACAAACAAACTTGCACCGGTTTAGTTAAATTGGTGCAAACCAGAGTTATTTCAGCTAAGCTTAAGCCTCTTTCTAAATGACTTAAGCTAAACTGTGTTAACACGTAGCTCAGACTCCCATGAAGCTTTGTGTGGTTATGCAGATCAGTTTTGTATTGGGTATAGAATGGAGGTATATATAGGGCATGATCCATTTTTGCAACTGCACAGGATGTTCCAGTGTTAGGGGAGATTTTGTTAGCCAAACAAATGCCTAAGCCACTGCCAGTAATTGAAATATTGATTACCACGCTTATTGCCACAAGCTGCTATAAGGCCTTTGGAGCAACCTTAGCATAGCTAGGCAAGCCGGAGAGAGGGGGTGAGTGACCACGAGAGTTGACCATGACCCTGCTGCCAATCTGTTGATCTTCTCTTTCCAGACTGGTGAAGAGTGCGGCTTTGAAAAACAGGAAGTCGAGCTATTTTTGATGTGGAAATACAGCTGAATAGCTAACGTCTGGAAAATTGCTTGCTTAACTTATTTATTCATTTATTTATTTACATGTTATTGATGTTATTGTAACACTTGCTAGCATAAAAAGGGTAAACCTGTCTGAGTGAGTCAGATTTGACCTTCTGGGCAACTCTTGAGATCCCCAGCGACAGGTAGATGGTTAGCCACCTGAACCTTGTGATTTGACCACTCGAAAGTACTCCAGGCTGGAGGTAACTATAGATTCAGGGTGCTCTAACCTTTTGCATATCTGTGTGTGCTTGAGATGTAATAAAATAATAATTTTGGATGAAAGCACTCTGGTTTGTGCCAATCTTTTAATCAGATGGATATGCTGTGTCCTCCTTTGATTTATTCCTGACACTGCCTTGCAAAGGGTACAGTTACTAAGAGCTTTGGGTTGAAAGAACCCTGGGTAACACCAGTTGCAAAGGGCAAAATGAAATGCAGTGTGAATGTCACCTTAGCGCTATTAATAGATTCAAATTAATTCCCCCCCTTTTTTCTTTTGTTCATGTTTTTTGTGGATTAGATTTATGTATATAAATCTGATTTTTTTAAGAAAAGGAAGAAAAACTGGGCATAGGTTCAGGAGAAGTGGAAGACATGGTAGAAACTGCCTCAGAATATTTTACGGTTTACTACTAGGATTATAAATGAACAAGGATACTACATAGATATGAAGTGTAGAAACCCTTAGCTACTGGGGAGCCCTACCTAGTCAGATGTTTGACTGTAGTGTATTTAACATGATAACACAGGTATCCCTGGACTTGCCAATTAAGTTTACTGAATTGTAATTTACAACTGTTTGATCCACCATCCAAAGCAACCTAGCTTTACCACGACATTCTCTCTTCCTGCTGCAGTATCTTCTTGTAATGCTTTAACAAGCAGCACAACCACCCCCTTAAGTGGCCCCAAACTTCTTACTACCACCTGATCACTTACCAAATCTCTCTCTTCCCCAGCCTTGCTCTTTCCAACAGATGTGTATTCCCCATTATAGTGACTAAGGTAAGGTGACCATATTTTGTAAACCAAATCTGGGACACACAGGAGTGGGAGCACAGCAAAATGGCCAAGACAGAAAATGTAAGTTGCGGAATGTAGCAAAGCAAAAACATTTTAGTAGCTTATATTTTAACAGTTGCACATATACAATACAAATACAAAACAAATATGAATATAATCACCATGGATGTGACGGCATACTAAAGAAGCACATTCAGACACTGGTTACAAATAATACAAAAACACTGTTCAGGGCATCCAAGGTCTATCACTTCCCTTTTTAAGCTCATCTTTACTTTGGTGTACACACTTTCTTTTCCATGTCTGTATAGGCCACCAAAGTTTATGTTTGTATTATCTACTAGAATGCTACAACCTTATTTTCAATTCCATGCTTATTCATAACATTTATTATCTCAGCTGCAATAAGTTTTGACGTCTCATCTTTAAGTTTGACAAAATCCACAAGTTTAGTTTGCACACACAAACTGCCTTCATAAGCCTTGAAATAAGACAGGAAGCAATTTTACATGTCTGTGATTTGATGCATCAACAGATAGTGACACCTATTCAACATCTTTCAGGTCGTCAACTTGTTCATCCTTTGCCCATGGAGCAAAAACGTTTGCAATCATTGCTTCAGACTTCGTCCACACACTGGAGTATTTTGGGTTGCTGAATTTTTTATTTCACTTGGAAATACATTCCATTGACCTGAAACTGTGATTATGTCTAATGGTATGATATGCATATATTCCTTCTTGCAAAGCAAGGTCATACTCACTCTGTGTTGGCTCAATTTTGCGAAAAAAATCAGTAACAGAATTTGAACTAGCACATACGTTAAGAGCAGCTTTATGTTTAGTGGTATCTTCATGTTCTTTTGTAGATGTGCTTCCTCCACTTGAAATGAAAAATACTGACTGGCATATTGAACATAATAAAGCTGTTTCTTTTCCAGTAGGTTGTAAATATGGAAAATCCTTTTGAAGCTTGTTGTTAAAACAGCATTTATGCTTTTTTGACAATGCCATTTTCACTTTACATCGAATCTCAAATCTTGCTTGTGTTCTACATCATATGCCATTCAGTCAGTGTAGTAGCTTTGGCAACTGCAATCGTGCTGTGCCATCTATGTTATAGCTAATAGTAAGAATAACAACAATAGAAATGTTCTGGATATTTCTCTCTAACGCATTTATGCATTGGACATATTAACTAACATGAGAAATAAAAAGTAAGGGTATTCAAGGATGAGTTTTCATGAACCGGGGACTCTTCTGGGTACATTGCCTGGAGATATAGTACTTCATCTGGGGACTGTCCCCGGAAAACAGGGACATATGGTCACCCTAGACTAAGGCCTCAAAATTACTAATTATTACTACTTAAGAATTGCCCAGGTCTCAAGGCTCGTTAGGAAAGAAAGGACAGAGACCTCAAAGTCTAGTGGCAGTGTTTCTTCAGACTTTCTGTATAGTCTGAGGAAACTCAGAGTTCCTGCAGCCTTTCACAAGCTTGGAGTACAACCCAAAAAAGGTAAGATAGGAAGCTTGTTAACCACACCATTGATGTAGCTGAACTGAAGATAATTCCCCTTTTCCCTTCTCTAGTATACTGCGAATGAATACATCGAAATATAGATACTAAATATTAAGATATTATGATATTGCCAGATACAGTAATAGTAGGAAACTAGGGAAGAAGACTGAATAAAATATTTTGATTAAATGAAGTTATATGTAAAAGAGGAGTCAACTAATCGTGCTGCAGCTTTGGGCAAAATATTGTAAACTTTAATGACAGGGTTTATCTTCTGGCCAATCCTGTTAGGAAAAGAAGGGGGTTATGTTTTTATTTATTTCTTTTAGTTTAGTGATAAAGTGAAGAAGTAAGGCTAATATTTGCAAACACAAATGATTACGTTATCAAGTTAGTGAAATACACCCATGCTGGAAGAGGTACTAAATAAAAGAGAAACCAAATAAAATGTCTGTTATAAGGACACTTGGTCACAGAGTTGGATAATCAGAAATATAATTGTTTGATCAGTAATGTACAGATGCAGCTCCACCATACATACAAGCTTCCCACCATTATTGTTAAAATAAGGAGAACATAAATGGAAGATTTAAACAGCTGTTCTGGCTTGCAGGAGAACAGCAGTTCTTGACGTGACTTTGTGATTGTATAATGGACAGTTAAAACAAGTTTATAGGGGGTTAGACTAGATGACCCTTGTGGTCCCTTCTAACCCTATGATTCTATAATTCTACAAAAGAACATCAAAAAATATGGAGGGACTTTGTATAAACTCTGCAGGGCTAACTTAGCTGACATGAGCAGGCCCACCTTAAGAAAAGACAAGTCTGAACAAGTAACCGTTGAACAAGCAGGAACAAGTAATTGCTGAAACAACTAACTACTGTGAATATGTTTATAGTAAATAAGGGAGGCAGAAACTGAATAAACTAACTATTGTGGGGACGGGCGGCAGGTTTGTATCATTTTTGGTGGTGCTCAGAACGGGTCCAAGTTCCCCCACGCTCCCCGCTTGTAAGCCGATACATATTTTTTAAAATAATGTAAAAATGGACTGGAAACAGTAAGCGTTTAACAGTTTCCCTCTATTGCACAATATCACTATCATAAGAAAAATTTATTTAACTAAGAATATCAATTTTATTAATACTCTTTTGAATACAGAAACAACCAAGCACTCTTGGATCAATAACCCTCAAAAGCAAATACTTTCTAAAATTAAAACAAATGTAGCCCCTTCTTTTGCAATGTTCTTCAGGAAGCAGCAAACACTTTTCATCGTTGTTCGGTTCTTGAAATGAAGTCATCCAGGAGACTTGCAATGTCCAATTAAGAGGTAGAGTGATTTAGACATTCTTGGCCCATTGTCATTCACAAATAACTTTTCATCCTGCGAAGGCAACTGAAAGATCGCTCAGCGGTGCAGGTTGTAGTCAGAATTGTGTAGAATAATTTCAGGAGAATTGTAACTTCTGACAACATGTCACTCAAGCCTTCATTTTGTTTCAGAAATTGCTTCACTTTGCTCACCAAATTAAGCTGGCAATTTCTCAATCTGCAAATAACACTCAACATTTCTAAATGAAGAGAGAGCCTCTCCGCATTAATGTCACCATGGAAAGCTTCACTTATTGGGACAATGTCCTGTTTCGAGCCATTTGCTGTATCAGTTATATGCTTCTCCAATTGTACTGCAAATGTAAAGCTTTCTGTTGAAAACCTCTGTTCAATGGCAACTTTGCAAGCATCAATGATCCCGACATATATTTGATGAAAATATTCTTTGGGGTCACTGAAGGTGGGGCGGGGGGGAGCAACGGGGGAGAGATTGCTCAGTGGTTTGAGCATTGGCCTGCTAAACCCAGGGTTGTGAGTTCAATCCTTGAGGGGGCCGTTTAGGGATCTGGGGCAAAAATTGGGGATTGGTCCTGCTTTGAGCAGGGGGTTGGACTAGATGACCTCCTGAGGTCCCTTCCAACCCTGAGTCTATGATTCTATTCTATGAAGGTGTAAGGAAGGCTTCCATGGTCAAGCCATCTCAGCAGCTTGCATTTTCTCAGGAGTGTAGGATCATCTAAATAAAGATTTCTTGCCTTCTCTACTGTTGTTTCCCAGAAGTGATTGTATGACGACTTGGTGCGCATCCCACTCAACACCTATCGCAACAGGCCAACTTTCTTCATAACGCTTGCCAGTGACACATTTGGCCTTTGAATTTTTGCATTAGCTTCTTCTAGAGAACCCATGGCTTTCTCAAGAACTGTTAGTACGTTGAAAATGATTGAAGGTACATTGAAAAAGATTGAAGTTGCTTTGAGAATACACTACATTTTGAGCCAAATTCACCTGAAGAGTAACTAAATTCATTTGGGCAGTTCATTGTGGCCTCGTAGTTGTGGAGCAGTGATTTAATGCTACTGATCCTTGGTGCCCATCTTGTTGGGCACAATGTTCATAAAGAAGGCTCCCCTTCACTCTGAAACTCTCTGAATGCTGCCATATGCTTTGCTGACTCCCTGAAGGCATTGAGATCTTTCACCATCAAAAACATATCACGACATTCTGGAATATTATGCAGGGCATCCTGCGTGACAAGTTTAAGGGAATGTGCAGCATAGTGCACAAATTCCGCTCTTGGCTCTTGAGCCTTCACTCTGGCTTGGACCCCAGTAAATTTGCAGGACACATTACTGGCTCCGTCGTAACACTGCCCCCAGCAATCAGAAAAGTGCAAATCACACCTGAGAAGTGTATCTCCTACCTGAGAAAAGAGAAGCAGCATCCATTGCGTTAGTTTGGTAAAACCCAATAAACCCCTTATAAATCTCCCTGTCTTCACTAGAAAAGAACCTTAAAGAAAAACTTACTTGTTCTTTTCTTGACAAATCAGTAGTCTCATCCATTACAATGGCGTAAAATTTTGAAGCCTTTATCTTTTGCACAATTTGTCTTAGCGCCATCATTGCCATCATTTCAATTATTTCGTTAATAACCTCATGTGACAGCTACTTGTATTTTGTGCGACTAAGCCACTGTCTCAGTTCCTCTGAATCTGTACTGTGTAGCAACAAGAACTACATCGAATCTGAATCACTCTCATTATGTCCACATAATGTTATTCCTTGCTAAGCTAGGTACTAAACACTGTTAAAAATTCTGTGCAGTGCATTCCTAGCAGATTGTGATTCTTTTCTGTAACTGGCCAACGTTAGTGCACAAACATTTACCTGCGATTGCAGAGCAGCATACTTCATTACCACTTCCTTGTGACAGGAGGATTTTTTGTGTGATGTAAAACCAATGTGTCTCCAATCTTGAAATCCGGACAAAATAAACGTTGGTTCGGCCTTCGTAGAAAATATTAAGATCTTCTTCTCAGAACAGTTTTTGCAGACTGAGCACAAAGCTCTGTCTAATTCATTATTGTACTCCAAGCACGTAAATCTTGATAGCCAAGATTGCTGAAAACTCCTTTTCTTATCTTGTAGATTTACCGCATCTTTCTTTTGTATAACTTCAGTTTGAAAGCTGGGTGTCGAACTCAGGCAGTCACTTGATGAATTATCCTTTTCTTCTTTTTCTCTGGGTAACTTTATTAAGAATTTATCCATTGTTGATTATTACTGGTCCTACAAATCAAGAATTTGTTGCTGGGAAAAAATGAAGCTACAACACGCCGGCATCACAAGATTACAAGGGCCAATTAAAAGTGAAAAGTCAGAAGCAGCACTCGCCTGCTTCAAAACATAATATTTTGTTGTACCCATATACAACCAATTACAGTAACTCTTCACTTAACGATGTCCTGGTTAACGTTGTTTTGTTGTTACATTGCTGATCAGTTAGGGAACATGCTTGTTTAAAGTTGCACAATGCTCCCTTAGAACGTCATTTGGCAGCTGCCTGCTTTGTCCACTGCTTGCAGGATTCTCTGGAAGAGCAGCCCTTCCTCATGGAGATTAGAACCAGGGGGGGCCAGCAGTCTCCCCCATCAGCTCCCCTAAATTCCCTGTAAGGTATGTGGCTTGGCAACTGCCCAGGAGCAGTTCAGGTGGCCCTTCCCCTGCTCCCGCCCGCTGTGCTGCTCCTGCCCTGCCCTCTGCTTTGGAGCTGCTCCCAGGAGCTTCCTACTTGCTGGGGGAGGAGTGGAGAGGGGTGCTGATATCAGGATGTCCCCCTGTTCCTGCCCCCCCCCCCCCGCCGCTCCATACCCTCTCTCCACAAAGTGGAGGAGGGGACAGTCACAGGACTCAGGGACAGAAAGGGGGGGGAGCGGGGGAGGGGAAGCTTGCAGGAAGCTGTTGATTCCTGTCTGAACTGGCTGATCTGCTTAAAAGGGCAAAGTACTTGAAGTGTGATCAGTGTACTTAAAGGGGCATGCACCCCCCAGCACTTTGGAAAGTCAGCACCTGTGCAGCCGTGCGTGTGCTGTCAGGAGGAGGGAGTGGTGCGCTCCATCTGGATAGCGTGGGTTCATCATCATGTTCACTTTTCGCAGGGAAGTGTTTGCAGCTACTGCCCTGCATCTATTGTGTTTCCTCCCTCCTGCCTCAGTCCATGCTGCCTTGTAGAGTGTGAGGCTACATTAACAACAGCGTAAACCCTTGAGGGCTCAGCCGAGTGCTAGTTCATCATTTAGCAGCAAGGCATTCCCTGGAAAATATTCCTCCCTTTTATTCCACCATCTCACCCAAGCTTTACAATCATTCATTGCTGTGTATAATATTAAACTGATTGTTTAAAATTGTTTAAAACTTATACTGTATATGTATATAATGTCTTTTGTCTGGCAAAAAAAATTCCCCTGGAACCTAACCCCCCCCCCCATTTACATTAATTCTTATGGGGAAATTGGATTCGCTTAACATCGTTTCGCATAAAGTCACATTTTTCAGGCACATAACTACAATGTTAAGTGAGGCATTACTGTATACACTTTAAAGGGTGTAAAATAATCAAGTATTGTTCTGAACACGATCATACCCCAAACTGACTGCCGAATATAAATTGTGTGTTTTTTCCCTCAGGTGAGGGCTCTGGGATGGGGCTGGGGATGAGGTGTTCATGGTGCAGGAGGGGGGCTCAGGGCTGGGGTAGAGGGTTAGGGTGCATGGGGTGAGGGCTCTGGCTGGGGACGTGGGCTCTGGGGTGGGGCAGGGCTGGGGATAAGGAGCTTGGGGTGCAGATAGGCTGCCCCGGGGCTATGGCTAGAGAGGAGGACTCCCCACAGCCCTCTCCCCGCTGGCAGCAGTGAGCTCCGGGGAAGGGACCCCCCCCCCTTAATCTGCCCCAGCAGCACACTCACCCTCCACCACTATCACTGCACGTGCTCCTAGGGCCCCTCTCAGGTCCAGGAAGCCTCCTCACCCCCCTTTTGGTGGGTGCCGGTGGGGGGCTGCCATCACATGTGGCCTCCTCCCCTTCTACTGCCCCTCACCGTAGCCTCACTGGGGGTGGGAGATGTGGCTGCCCCTTGCCCAGCATGGGGCAGGAGCGGTGGCTGCGGGCAGGGGCAGGGGAGACCTGATCACATGGTTGGACACTCACCCAAGTCCCAGCAGCTGTTCAGGTGAAGTCCAGACTCCATCTCCTGGAAGCCCGCTCTGTGTCACCTCCTGGTGGGTGCCAGGGGAGGAGACGGCTGACAATCATGTGCGTGCCTCCTCCTCTCCTCCCTCCACAGGTGCAGCAGCCGCCTCAGACTGCTGCCAGTGCCACCTTGTGTTGTAGGCAGCAGCGGCCTGTGGCGGCGACAAGGGAGCACAGCGCAGAGTGGCAGGGCAGCTGCCCGCTTGAGGCATGGACACTCTGCAGCCCAGGGGGAGGTGCGCAGGAGAAGCAGGTGGGGCCTGGGGAGAGACCCGGCTCCGAACATTGGTGGAGCCGGGCCCCCAGGCCCTGAATATTCCTGGAGCCCAGGCACCATGGGCCCATACAACTCGTCACCCCTGATTGTGGGTATTTTTATAGTAAACAAAGTGGGCAAGAACACCCTGAACTAATAAACTTGCCTTGCACAATCTACAGAGCAATTGGTCCTTAGGCGATCTGCAAAGTGATTGGTCATAGGAAAGATGTATGTAAACTGTGCAGTGTGTGACGTGAATTGGAATTGTGGTATCACCCTGTACCTAAACCCACTGCATCTGGTCCTAGCCAGCATGGACAAAGAGTTACATGCCTAATAAAGGTTTCAGAGTAACAGCCATGTTAGTCTGTATTCGCAAAAAGAAAAGGAGGACTTGTGGCACCTTAGAGACTAACATTGTATAGGCTCCTCGGTGCTGGGACACTGTGCTGCTATGTAAATTGGTTAGTCTCTAAGGTGCCACTAGTACTCCTTTTCTTTATGCCTTATGAAGTAACCTGAATGATGAGCTGGAGTTGAACTGAGTGTTTTGGATCCCAGAGAACTGAATTAAGTGTTTTTCCAGAGATGTACAAGGTTTTCTGGGTAAGCTGAGTGGAAAGGTCTTGGAGGGAATCCCAGCAAACTCTGTGTGAACTTTAAATGGGATGTTCATCAGCTAACAGAGTGCTTATGCAGAAACTGCAACTTAAGCAAGCACATCATGCCAATGGAAGCACTGCTAGGGGGATTCAGGGAAAGCGATTTGAGAAAGTAATTTGCTGACCAGTGCTAACCAGCAGTTGTTCAATGTGTGCCCCAAGATGGTTGTACCAACAATTATGGCTTAACTTGTCTTACCAAACTGGTATGACAAGATGTTTTGCACAAAGAGATGGGAATATTCCAGCCCCAGATGCAAGAATTTAAAAGTGATGCCTCATTCTCTGATTGTATGGTTAATTGGACATTTCATAACTTTATCACCAGTCACCATCTGATTGGTGCATGCCAGCATTCCCAAGAAGAGGAACCAAAATTGGACCACCCAGCAGAAATGGGATAGAACAGCCTGTCCTCTTCAGCACATTACTTCCCAAAAGCTGAAGACACCTTTGAAAGGGAGAAGACTGAGGTCCTGGGTTGGCCACCTGGGAGTACTCCTGGTAATATCAAATACCTTATTTCGGATAGGCACCCTTAACTGTCTTTCCCCCCGCCCCTCACCACCCCCAGCAATTCAGGTTGCCCACTTGCACACAAGGAAAAGACCAGAGTTGTGTCTGTCCTCCACTGCTCCTGCATTTGCAATGTACACTCCTGCTGTTTGAGGGTTTAAAACTGATGATAATTGAATTTCATGAGACACCAGGTAGCCCAAGCTCAATCAGGTTTATTGTTAAGATACAGTATCAGTAAAACAGAAAGCCATATCTGTTATCAATCCAGGGAAACCCTTTGCAGTGTAGCCAGACCTATAGATTATGTATTAATTACACTGATTACTCAAGAATTCCCAGATGTCACTGTGAAGATTGACAGGTTCTTGTCCCAAGATCAGGCCCAGTATTATTCAAATTATTATATAGTTTGGAATCCTGACGTGCACAGCTGCAACACTGCCACTGTAGGAACTCTTCTATATTTACAAATAGTTTATTAATACATTTAGCACAGTTGAAACACTCTAACTCAGTAAGGTAGGTAGAGATATTACAGAATGTACACCTGCACATCCATATACTCACACCATCCCTTGCAGAACAACTTGAAATGTTAGCTATCATCGTCTTCATTACCATCACCTTCACCCGCATCACCAGTGGCCATCATTCTTGCACTTCCCAAGGGCTGCATCTCTCTCTCCTTCAGTTCCTAGATTGGGATGCCACTTTTATAATCTGTTATGCTGACGCCACTATGTTTGATGCAGTAGGGGTTTTTCCCCTTTTCCTTATTTGTATGTCCTCTCCTCACTAATGTTGAAGTGTCCTTCTATAAGTTAGTAGATCAACGTTATCAACTTATTATCATATACATCAATTCGTTGCCATGGCCTTCTTGTGGTTAGGTATCCGAGGATGTAGGTCATATTCCTTTTATTGTTATGTACATCAATTAGTTGCCATGACATTTTTGTGGTTGCACTCAAGTTCCTGTGGTCGGAAATTCCCCTTAAACACTATATTTTCAGATCCTCAATACTTGGGGTTTTCTGTTGAGCCATTTATCGGTGCCACATAGGCCTCAAGCCTTATGCTAAAACTGATGAAGCCAATGTCTTACAGAGTACAGGCCGGTAGGTTCCTTGCATTACGTCTGAATATAATGAAGATAAGCTAGCCCTATGGGCTACACCAACTCACATATTTCAAGATGTTTCAACTTGGTTACATTTTTGTGGGGTTTTATACCCTACCTAGAGGTATACAGTCACCGAGTTTTGGGTTAGAAGGGACTACCAGATCATCTAATCTGAACTCCTGTATATCACAGGCCACCAGTATCACCCAGTTTATGCACACTAAACGCAACAACCAAAACTGGACTGAAGTATTACAACCGTTACAGAAGACTGAACTATTATTTGCTGCAGGACTGAGACGCACCAATGCCGGAGCCCCTGCAAAGTCAGGGAATTCTATACCCAGATTATCCTGGCAAGTGACCCACATTCCATGCTGCAGAGGGAGGTGAAAAACCATGAAGGTCTCTACCCACCTGACCCAGGGAAAACTTCCTTCATGACCCCCGCATATGGTGATCAATTAGACCCTGAGCATATGAACAAGGACCATCCAGCTAAGCATATGACAGAGAGAATTCCCAGTACTACCTTGTAGCTTCGGCCCACACCATCCAGTGTCCCATCTCCAGCTCTGGCTATCCCTGATGTGTCAGAGGAAAGAGACAAAAACAAAAAAACAACAACCCAGAATACAGAGAAGGGGCAAAACCTTTCCTGACGCTTGTGGGGGGCTGGCTGAAGACCTGAAGGATGAGTTTTACAAACATAAGGAAGAAGAAGCCCTCAGGCTGCCAAGCCCTGTCTTCACCATCAGAAGCAAACCCGTCATACAACCCCACTCATAAATTTGTCCAGCTCTCCCTCAAAACTAATTAAGTTGTCGACTCTCAGTTCCTATTGGGAGGCTGTTCCAGAACCTCACTTCTCTGGTTGTTAGAAACCTTCTTCTAATTTCCAGCCTGAATTTGTTCCTGGCCAGTTTGTACCCACTTGTTCTAGTCTTTTATCTTAAATAGGTCTTCACCCTCCCTGGTATTGACCCCATGATGTAGCGATAGAGAGCAATCATATCCCCTATCAGCTTTCTTTTTGATATAGACTAAAGAAGCCAAACTTTTCAGTCTCCTGTCATAAAATAGGCACTCCATTCTCCTGATCATCCTACTAGCTCTTCTCTGCATCTGTTCCAATTTAAATTCATCTTTCTGGAACATGGGTGACCAGAACTGTACACAGCATTCCAGATGAGGACTTACAGGTGCCTTGTACAATGGCATTAATTTGTTTATCTCTACTGAAAATGCCTTTCCTGAAACATCCTAGGATTGCATTTGCCTTTTTCGTAGCCACATCACATTTGTGGCTCATAGTCATCCTGTGATTGATCCAAACATGCAGATCTCTCTCCTCCTCCATTGCTTCCAACTGATGAGCCCCCAGCTGGTCAGTTTGTAGCAGAAATTCTTATTATTAGACCCATAAGAACATAAGAACAGCCATACTGGGTCAGATCAATGATTCCCAACATTCTGTTAGCTTTTTTGAGTGGTGCTGCACATTGAGTAGATGTTTTCAGAGAACTGTCCACAATGACCCCAAGATCTCTTTCGTGAGAGGTAACAGCTAATTTAAGCCCCATCATTTTATATGTATAGATGGGATTATGTTTTCCAATGTGTATTACTTTGCATTTATCAACATTGAATTTCATCTGCCATTGTGTTGGCCAGTCACCCAGT
Organism: Caretta caretta; assembly: GCF_965140235.1. Classification (NCBI taxonomy): domain Eukaryota; kingdom Metazoa; phylum Chordata; order Testudines; family Cheloniidae; genus Caretta; species Caretta caretta. Next base: position 245,846,802 of record NC_134206.1, read on the forward strand.
TTTGTGAGATCCCTTTGTAACTCTTCGCAGTCTGCTTTGGACTTAACTATCTTGAGTAGTTTTGTATCATCTGCAAATTTTGCCACCTCACAGTTTACCCCTTTTTTCAGATCATTTATGAATATGTTGAACAGTACTGGAAACCCCTTTGTTTCCTATCTTTTAACCAGTTACTGATCCATGAGAGGACCTTCCCCCTTATCCCATGACAGCTTACTTTGTTTAAGAGCCTTTGGTGAGGGACCTTGTCAAGGGTTTTCTGAAAATCTAAGTACACTATATCCACCGTGTCCCCCTTGTCCACATGCTTGTTGACCCCCTGTAGCGAGGCAGTGTGGTTCTCCACCGTCCCGGAGAGGGGAGAACCCCTCCCGACACCAGAGTGGGTGGAGCCAGCGAGTCCTGCGCCTGCCCCCCCCAGAGGTCAAGGCACAGGACAGGAAGTATAAAAGCCCGACCCAGAGCTCACTCGAGGAGTAGCCGCCGGAGAGGCCAGATGCCTCCGGCCTAGCTCCTGGTTGGGAGACCCCAGTGATCTACAGCAGACCCAAGAACTGGCCTGACCTGCTGACACCCAATGCCGACCAGAACCCAGAGGAGCTACCCAGCCTGCCCTTCGCCAATTACCCAGAGGACCCTGTGGTGCTTGACCCCCTGGAGGACACCGTCCGGACACAGGTACCTCCAGAGGGGGAGTTTGGAAGTAGCCCGCAGGCAGCCAACCCTAGTCTGGCTGCAGGACTGCCAGAGCCTATGTCAGTGTGTTGCGGCCAGGATCCCCACTGACTCAGCAGCTGGCCTTCTGCTGCTGCTAAGGCCCTGGGCGGGGAAGCAGTGGAGTGGGTGGGCCTGCATTCCCTCTGCCACCTAGCTTGTGGTGGCTGTCTCCCCCTCTCCCAGGCCCTTCTGAGCCTAGAGCCTTGGCTTGTTGTTTACCTGCCTTTGCTCAGCCCCTGCCTGAGGGCCTGAGTCACTGACTCATTGCTGCCCTGCCCTAACCCAGGGCCTGGGCCTGCTAGTTAAATACTGTTTGCTCAGCCCCTGCCTGAGGGCCTGAGCCCTTGACTTGCTATTGCCCTCCCCTGACTTAGGGCCTGGGCCTGCTAATTGTATAAACTGTTGCTCAGCTCCTGCCTGAGGACCTGAGCCCTTGACTCGCTATTGCCCGCCGACCACAGGCCGGGTACGAATAATTGTCTGTGTTTGCCTGTATTGCTGCCGCACCGAGAGACTCCCGCAGCCAGGCTAATTCCCCGTCAGCAACTGGAAGGACGTAGCAAGGCAGTGTGGTTCCCTGCTGCCCCAGAGAGGGATGAGTCCCAGGCAAACCCCTCTACACCCCCCAAAAAATTCTAGTAGATTGGTGAGGCATGATTTCCTTTTACAAAAACCATGTTGAATCTTCCCCAAGAAATTATGTTCCTCTATGTGTCTGATAATTCTGTTCTTTACTATAGTTTCAACCAATTTGCCCAGTATTGAAGTTAGGCTTACCAGCCTTTAATTGACAGGATTGCCTTTTAAAAAAATTGGTGTCACCTTAGCTATCCTCCAGTTATCTGATACAGAAGCTGATTTAAATGATTGGTTACATACCACGGTTAGTAGTTCTGCAATTTCACATAAGAGTTCTGAAGGAACTCAAATTTGTCACCTAAAAGGAATGGCTCAGATTTGAGAAGCTCCCTCACATCCTCAACCATGAAGACCAATGAAAATAATTCATTTAGTCTCTCCACAATGGCCTTATCATCCAAGAATGCTCCTTTAGCATCTCAACCATCCAGTGGCCCCACTGGTTGTTTAGCTGGCTTCTTGCTTCTGATGTACTCTTTTTTTGCTGTTTCTTTTTGAGTCTTTGGCTAACTATTCTTCAAATTCTTTTTTGGCCTTCCTAATTATATTTTTACACTTCACTTACCAGAGTTTATGCTCCTTTCTATTTTCCTCACTAGGATTTAACTTACACTTTTTAAAGGATGCCTCTTTGCCTTTAACTGCTTCTTTTACTTTGTTGCTTAGCAACAGTGTATAAAGGAAAAATTGGGTAGGCCTAATCTTTGGTCAAGCTAACTGAGTATGTGGAAAGAGGGCATGAGAAGAGAGTGAGGAAAATTCCATTGTAAGGCAATTGCAACAGCCCAGCTTAAGAAATGTAACCATAACAGCTAGGATTAGGAAAACCATTAACTGTAAAAGAATAACCTGTCAACAACAGGAAAAGCTTGTTTTTGCTATATTCCTAATAAGGTATTAGACTGCTAAGGTTTGAAAAAATACTAATGAGGAAGTATGAGTAATTGAATATTGCCTGTAACATATATAAATTTCTGTGTGTTCCTGTTTGGGAGAGCAGGTAGGCTTTCTGACTCTCCCTGCATGCACATGCTTGAATAAAGTAGCCTCAGGCTGTTGTGATCCAAACACAACGCGTGGTTAATTTTCCACAACAAGTGGCACTTTTTTGGTTCTCTTACTTTTTTAACTTGGGGTATACATTATTATGGTGTCTTTAAAAAGTTTCCATGAAGTTTGCAGGGATTTCAGTTTTGGCATTGTACCTTTTAATTTCTGTTTAACTAATTTCCTCATTTTTGTGTAGCTCCCCTTTGTGAAATTAAATGCTTCCATGGTGGGCTGCTTTGGTGTTCCCCCCATTCTCCCAAGTATGTTAAATTTTATTATGTTATGATCACTATTACCAAGTGGTCCAACTATATTCACCTCTTGGACCAGATCCTGTGCTACACTTCGGACTAAATCAAGAATTGCCTCTCCTCTTGTGGGTTCCAGGACTAGCTGTGCCAAGAAGCGGTCATTTAAGGTGTCAAGAAACTTTATCTCTGAATCCTGTTCTGCGGTGACATGTACCCAGTCAATATGGGGATAGTTGAAATCCCCCGTTATTATTGAGTTTTTTTTTATTTTTATAGCCTCTCTAATCTCCCTGAGCATTTCACAGTCACTGTCACCATCCTGGTCAGATGGTCGGTAGTATATCCCTACTGCTATATTCTTATTATTCAAGCATGGAATTACTAACCATAGAGATTCTCTGGATCTATCCATAAAGATTCTATGGACCCTAAGTGCTTACTATTAAATTTCATGCCATTTCTGTCACTCCTTCCTTCAAGGTCACCTAGATCTTCCTCTATAATATTCCAGTCCTCCTTTATATTGACTATACCTCCCAACTTCATATCATCAAGAAACTTCATTGGCACACTCCAACTTTTTGTTCCAAGGTCATTAATAAAAAATATGGAATGATTGGTCCCAAGACCTATCCTTGAGGAACTCCACCAGTAACCTCCATCTAGTGTGATAGTTCCCCTTTAGCCCATTCCTTGTCCACCTTACAATTCTTGTACTAATCCCCATCTTCTTTAATTTAACTAATAATTTCCCATGTGGCACCATGTTGAAAGCTTTACTGATATTCAAGTATATTAGCTCTACCACATTTCCCTTATCTAAAAAATCAGTTATTTTTTCAAAGAAGGAAATCAAAGAAGGATAATCTGCCATGATCTACCTTTGTTCATTACAAGCCCCTTTGTATTTATCTCATGAAATAATTATTATTATCTTCACAATTTGTTCCAAAGTCTTGCATGGTACTGAGGTTCAACTAATAAATATGTAATTGCCCGGATCACTTTTTCTTCCCTTTCTTAAATATATGTAAGACATTAGCTATGCTTGAGTCATGTGGTTCTACCCCCAAATAGATTTATTAAAAGTCCTTCCTACTGGACTAGCAATCTCATGTACCAGTTCTTTCAGTATTCTGGGATGGAAATTATCCTGTCTCTCTTCCCTCTTGCCTGTCCCCCACCCCCGAAGTCTGAGCTCATTAAGTTTTTCTTCCACCTCAGATGTGATATTTCCATTTCTGTATACTAATTTCCATTATCCACCCTGCCTTCATGCCTATGTTCCATATTATCATTCTTATTGAAAACTGAGGGAAAGTATTCATTTAATTTTTGTGCCATACCTAGATTATCTTTAATTTCCTCCCCATCAACATCGCACAGTGGCCCAACCTCATCCTTCCTTATTCTCTTTTTTCATATAACTAAAAACCATCTTATTTATTTTAATTTCCTTGGCAAGAGTTAATTCAGCTTAACTTTTAGCTATTTTCACTTTATTTCTATGTTTTCTAACCTCCAAGATGTAGCTTTCTTTGTAGGTCCTTTTCCTTTTCCCCATTACCTGTAGGCTCTCTGCTTACTCCTAATAACCTGTCTGAGATAGTTATTTGTCCTGCTGGGTCTGGAGACTTTCCCTTCAAGTATTTTCCTTTTGCTTGGACTGCAACATGCAGTTAGTTTTTATATATTTGATTTAAAGAATTTCCTCTACATTTATAGACTTGAGCTCTTCAGTCCAGCTGAATTCTTTAACGAATTTCCTTCATTTCCCAAGGTTTGCCCATTGGAATAAAAAACCATAGCTGGCAACCTGTTTTTGACTATCCTTCCATTTAATTTAAATGTAAATAACTTGTGATCACTTGATCCCAGATTATTTCCTATGACCAACTCTTCTGTGATAGAATCATAGACATGTAGGGCTGGATGGGCTCTTGAGAAGTCATTAAGTCCAGACCCCTGTGCTGTGGCAGGACACCTAGACCATAGTTGACAGGTGTTTGTCCATCCTGTTTTTAAACACTTCCAATGATGGGGACTCCAGTGATGTCCTTGCTACTTATCAAATCCAAGTCCAAAATTACATCAGCTCTTGTTGGTTCAGTGACAATTTGAGGAAGAAAACTGTCATCTATCACATCCAGAGATAACTTGGCCCTACCAGTATTAGTAGCATTTATTCTCCGATCTGTGTCTGGGAAGGTAAAGTCTCTCATTATGATACAATTCTGAGTAGTATTTATGTCTCTAATAATATTAAACAGATCTTTATCCATATCTGAGTCTGTCCCTAGGGGTCTGTAGCCGGCCTCTAACACTATCCCAGTAGAACCTCTCTTACAATCCTTCCCCAAACTGATTTTGACCCAAACAGATTCTGTTTTGTTCATGCTAGAACTTCTTGTTTCTTTACAGTTTACGGCACCTTTACCTTTATTTCTGTCTCTCCTAAACAGCACATACCCTTCAATATATGTGTTTGGGGTTTCAATTTAATTCAGTAACTAGAAATGTAAAATAGCTAAGCTTAATCAACTTTATTAATCAGTGATTAACACAGCATAACACAGAAAGGAAAAACTGATACACTACCAACCCATCTGGAAGACAGCAGCTGTAGCAGTCAAACTGTCAAAATTGTGTGCTTACTCCTTCTGTATTTATACCTAACTGGGAGGCATTTCACAATTTTCCCTATATCCCTTTACCTAATACATCTTTCTTACCTATTTTCTTTGACATGTTTCTCACAGACAGTAAGGCACCACTAGTTGCTACCCTGGTATGTGGGGCATATATTGTAAGTTTCAACATAGCTTATATTTTACATTTTGACAGTTACACAGACCCCACACATTACACAAAAATAGAGATGCACATACACAAGACAAGATTCTTTTTTCTGAATGTTCCAGGCATAGTATTTCAGAAATCAGCAAAGATTAATGGTATCTTACCTTTTGCTAAGCTTGCATTCTCCAGCACAGATAGAAAGCAGGAGTTCATACAAAGGTCACAGTATTTACCTATTATACAGTTTAGAGAATTTAACATGTATAATAGGACTTCACACATAATATGCTTTACTTATTCACTATTGACTGCTTCCTTATTTTGGCTACACAGCACCCTTTCCATTTATTCTTACCCTTGCTATAATTCCCATATTTTAATCAATACCTTTCAACCTTTTACTTATAAGAACTGATTTCCCAATACATTCTATCCACATAAATTAATATTCCATAGGAAAGCAATTTACATTCCTTGTTAATAGTTCTGATTGTAAGAGTTCAGGCTTGCAGACTTCAGATAGCTCTGTTTGTGAGAGCTCTGTTTTAGTAAAATTCCATTTTCTTGTATATACTCGCTGTCAGTGCAACACCAGTGCTGTGGTTTCACTGGCTGTATTTGTTCACTTTGTCTTTGGCTTAGCTGCAAAGTATATTGATTCAGTTTAATCAATAGCTCAATTGCAAAGCACTCTCGTTCAGTCTGGTCAACCAGTACCATGAAGCATTATGGGTTCTAATTTAATTTGGTCAACGCTTGTATTTCAGTCATGAGTGCTATTCCACCATTTTCCTGCAAGCGCTCGAATATCTGCTTTGACTTCATGCACCAGTAGTTCCAGTTCCTCTCTTTTATTGCCCAGACTCCTTGTATTTGCATACAAACATTTCAGTTGTTTCCCTTGCACCTCATACAGTTTTCTAGCCTGATTAGCTCTAGCCCTTTCACTGATCGTAATACCTACCTGACTACTATTTGAATCAATATTTATACTTTCTTCTTGCTGTCCATACTGTTATCTTCTGGTGTTTCTTTATACATTTCTATTTCTGAATTTAGCTGACTTTCCACCTCCTATGTATTGAAGTTGTTACCCCATGAACAGACTCAGGGACGACAAAGTAGCCCTCCTATTGCTTACTTCTGGGTTCCCATGATGTTGACCTATTAATCTGTTCCTGCAAGGTGAAAGGAGGGGGCCCGCCCTAGTAGAATTGCCAGGGTTTACCAAGGATCTCCCTATGCCCTTCAGGAAATTCCCCAAAACAGACTAGCTCTGTTCACCATTGGGAGGACATGGCTACAGACTTCCGCTCAGAGGATTGACACACAGGCAGTACTTTTTCAAAACAGTAACATTTTTATTATTACTGACAAGAACTGGTTCAGCAATAATTCAACTATTAAATGTAAATCCCAGTTTTGAACACTGAATATAAGTTGCATACGTTATACAAATTATCAGTACTGTACATAATGCAGCACAGGAATACAAGTTGAAGCACCCAATACTGTAATGTCATGCAGTTGGAAAGGCTAAAGTGATTATTGTTAGGAAATAGATATTCAGGCCTGTCTGTAAAGGCCTATACTCGAAGAATTTAGGTGTATTCTTATCACTTGGCTAGTTATAGAGGTATAAAAGAAAGAATCAAAATCACCGTCTGCCGGTGTAAGGGCCTTCTCTTACTGTGACAGTCTGAGGCCCTGTTCTTAGGCTAAGGCCTTTGGCTAAGCAGCAGAGGCAGCCATAAGCTGGGAAGCAACCAGTCACATCCTCACATTCCAACCTAGTCACATTGAAATAAGGTGCTATTGGGCTGTTAGGAATACAATCCTGTCCTGATAATGCCTATCACCTCCAGAGAAAGGGAAGTGCCTAGAAGATGTCAAAGGAAACTTAGTTTGATAGCATACTGTCTGGCAAGAACTCACTTATCAATAGCTGGGATGTAAAATCCTCACTTCTGTATTGTTTTGTCATTATAGTTGCCACTTCGCTATTGTTTGTCTGTGTAATCTTTGTCTGGTTCTGTGATTGTTTCTGTCTGCTGTATAATTAATTTTGCTGGGTGTAAACTAATTAAGGGGGTGGGATATAACTGGTTAAATAATCATAGGTTTCAGAGTAGCAGCCGTGTTAGTCTGTATTTGCAAAAAGAAAAGGAGTACTTGTGGCACATTAGAGACTAACCAATTTATTTGAGCATAAGCTTTTGTGAGCTACAGCTCACTTCATCGGATGCATTCAGTGGAAAATACAGTGAGGGATTTATATACACACAGAACATGAAAAAATGGGTGTTATCATACACATTGTAAGGAGAGTGATCACTTAAGATGAGCTATTACCAGCAGGAGAGCCGGGGGTGGGGGGAAGAAAACCTTTTGTAGTGATAATCGAGGTGGGCCATTTCCAGCAGTTAACAGGAATGTCTGAGGAACTGTGGTGGTTCAATACAAGACAGGACACGGCTTTAGGCAAGCAAGCAGGCTGGTCTGCTGACGGGATTCCTCCTGTCAGCTTTTCCACCTCTCTTTTATTTCTCTCCCCCCTGCGCATTACATACTCCGACCGCAAAAGGCATCAACAAAGGAAATAATATGACTTTGATTAATATTCTTATTTACCACCCTCTATCTACTACAATCTTTGTTCTCAGGCCTTGAGCCCAGGCCAAGGAAGCTTCCCACGGTTGATGTCCTTTAATTGACTTCCCAATGGTCCATGTTCCCATGGTCCATGTCCTTGGACAGAGCAATGTGTGCATCGCTCCTACACAACAGTCAGGGTGTGCCCTGACTGTTTCCAGGTGCATGAATGCTACATGAACTCTTCATCCCCCCTTTTTTTGTTATTTGTGCTCAGCCATCTCATGGTAGCCATCAATTTGCTTTTGCAAGCGATTTAACTCCCGGACAGACAAGGACATAACTTGGGGAGCCTGCCAGGGTGGGTCTCTACAAAGCCTTAGCAAAGAGGGAATACATTGTATACAGCAGCAGCAAAATATAAGCCCAACAATCACAAACACAGCATAACCGAAAAGTTGTCGCAGCCATCCTAGAGAGGGCAGCCAACCTGTAAGCCAATTCCAAAAGCCCTCAAACCCCAGATCTTGGCGTATGTGTGCTGTAAGATTGGCTAATTCGGCCAGTCTAGTTTCTATGGAGCGACTATTATCAGTTAAATTAAAGCAACACATATGCCGAAACGTGGAACAGCCTAGATGGTGTTTCAAGAGCAGAAAATCAATGGCTGCTCTGTTATCTAAAATTGCATCCCTTAATTCGTGTTGCTCTGTGTTAAGTAGGGCAGTCGCCTGGGATGTTGTATTAATTGCCTTTGCCGCAAAACACGCCAGGTTATTCAAAGTTCTGGCTGTATAAGTGGCAAGCCCGGGGACTCCAACAACAGAGGCCGCTAAGGCGGTATACTCAGCGCGGCTAAAAAGATCAACATCTGCAACACAGTCTTCTGAAAGGGGTACACCTCTTTTACTGCGCTTTTGGCCGGCAAAAGGCAGAATGAGTGTCATTCTGCTGAGGCAGCAAAGGGTGTCATCGCTTAAATTTGTGGGAATATAACTAAAGGTGCATGAGCCGCAGGTAAAAAACCACGCTGATGGTAGGATGATATGGCCATAATTGTATGAAACATTCACGGCGTGGGAACAATTTAAAAAGGGTTGAGAAATTTGCCGACAGCCTAAGGGCACCTTTGTACTAGTGCAGTTGACCACACGCGCACAGGTGACATTGTTGGCCCCGGCCGGGTACGGTGTGTGGAGGGATATGGCCATGTGAGGCAAAGTATAATTGGCCGGGCCCCAATTAGCCATGCCAGAGTACTGGGAAGAGAGATTCGCGTAAGCAGCGAGCATTGTCTCATTCCCTATTTCCTCAGGGTGATGACATACTGGAATAAGGCATGTACCTAACAATTCTCCAGCTGCTACAGAATCAGATAAACAAAAGTAGGTAACATTTGCTATTGAAGCCAATCTTTCCCATAGGTTATATGTCATTCGGGCCCGTAACGGAGAAAGCGCTCCCGAGCCAACCCCTACAGGAAATAGCAGGCACAAAAGGCATACAATCAATACAGAATTAGCAGTAATTTGGGCGAGAATTGCCACAAACAAAGTCTCAGGAGTCTCTGGCTGTTGGTTTGCTGCCAGTCTTCGTTGAGCCGCGGCGACCAATGCTTTTACTGCTCCCCATGTCACGGGCTGGCTTGGGACGCTATGTCTCCTCCGTCTCCGTCCCGCTGTTGTCGACCCGGGAGGCACCGCGTTCTCCTCCAAGGTCAGCTGAAACTCCGGTATGGGGTTCGATAGCCCCTGGTGCCATGCCATGCTGCTTCAGTGCCGGTCGCACACACCGGGCCGGAACCCACAACAGTCCTGCAGGGAGAGACACAGCAGCATATCCCCGACCCCAAGTGATTAGAGGTACTGGACCCAGCCATTGCGGATCGGGCAGCTGACGGTAATAGACACGCGGTCTTTCCAGTACCTCGGATTTATGAAAATGCCGATCCGCAGGGGTCTGCTGATCTGCGTTCAGCGTTAAGTTATTTAAAGTGAACAAAAGGATATGCAATTGCTGCTGAATGTCTCCTAAGGTTCGGAGACGCAGCTCCCCTTGTTTTAACTGTTTGTCAAGCAAGGTTTTTAGCGTGCAATTTGCACGTTCAACAATGGCTTGGCCCGTGGAATTGTAAGGGATCCCGTGTGTGAGACGGACGTCCCATTGGGCACAAAAGGTGGAAAGGGCTGTGGAGCAATAGGCTGGGGCATTATCTGTTTTTATCTGGCCCAGGCGACCCATAACAGCAAAACAGGCTAGCAAATGGTGAATAACTTTGGGAGTGGCTTCTCCACGCTGTGGGGTCGCCCAGAGGAATCCCGAATAGGTATCAATGGAAACATGTAAAAACGAATAGGGGCGGAATTGTGGCACGTGAGTGACATCCATTTGCCACAGCTGATTCGCTGCGGTACCTCTGGGGTTAACGGCATAAGAAAAGGTAGGGGCAGCAGCGGCACAGTGGGGGCAGGAACGAACAATAGAACGTGCATGATCAGCAGGAATGTGAAACTGCCGGGGCAAAACAGAGGCAGACTGATGAAAAAAGGCATGGCTTTCAATGGGGTCAGAAAAAAGGGAATTTACCTCACCACGTAACGCGCGATCGGCGCGCGCATTGCCCTCAGTAAGTAGCCCAGGCAGAGGGGTATGACTGCGAATATGAGCAACAAAATAAGGGAAATTACGAGTGATGATGAGATACTGTAAAGACAAAAACAGGCGAAGAAGGTCCGCATCGATGTGAGGGGTGATGAGGGCAAGGGGTAAATGATCAATTACCTGATAAACATAATGCGTGTCCACGATCAGATTAAAGGGACAATCAGCAAAAAGTTGAAAGGCCAAAATAACAGCAGCTAGTTCCAAGGACTAGTGAAGCTCTCCAAGTGCTGTGCATGCAAATATTGTTCTACAAGTGAATGAAGCGCTTTCAGCTTTTCTAGGGGGAGGGGCCACGGGTCAATCCATACGGGCTCTAAGGATTGCCATACCAATGGTAATGCGGATGGCAAGATGGGTGAGGGAGGATTTCGGGCCATTATATATTAATATCGAGGGTGGTGTCCAGCTTTACAAGTAAGTCACGGCCCCAAATATTGAGGTGGACAGGGAGTACAAAAGGGCGGATTGTAGCAAGGGCACGGCCTCCTGGTTTAGAGACCATGACCCAAGACAAACTTTGGCGCTCGGGTTTGCTACCCCCGATCCCCCATAACTCTTTAGAAGGAACTGTTGGCCAACTGACCGGCCACTCTGGATCACAAATCACCGTAACGTCAGCTCCAGTGTCCACCAGTCCTGTAAAAGGAACATTATTTAAGAGAAGTGTTAACTGAGGTTTTGAGGGGCGGACCGACATTGTTAGAGCAACAAGTGGAGAGGACGTGTTGTGAGATGGCGACTGAGCCAGCGTCGATCCAAAGCCGCCTCCGCCCCGGGCTCGATCCTCTGCAGCTGGCACCTGATAGGGGACTAAAATCAATTGCGCAATTGACCGTCCACGCGGGAGCGACTGTGGAAGATGGGTCCATACCTGAACCTTAATAACACCGGTGTAGTCAGCGTCAATGACCCCTGGGATGACAAAAAAACCCTGTTTCCCAGCGTGTGAGCGAGGGAGAACCAGACCCACAAATCCGGCAGGGAGAGGTCCCGTCATCTGGGTAGGTATGGCGCAAACCTGCCCCGGCAACCGAAAGTCAGCGTCCTCCTGCATAATCAAATCAAGCCCTGCACTTCCGGCAGTCGCCGCCTTCATGGAGTCTATGGGTTTTAAAGCAGAGGAACAGTTGTCTGAGTGGGAAACACCCCCGTTTGGCCCTGGGTTCGGGGGGGACCCGTCGCGCGGTTTCCCGACCCGCTACGACACTGATTAGCCCAGTGATAGCCCTTCCGACACTTGGGGCACTTCTTTGAGGGGCAAGCGGGCGCCGTTGATGAGTGGCACTCCCGCTGAAAATGACCCTCCTTACCACAGCGGTAACAACGCTTCCCTTCCTTCCCGCTTTTCCGCAGGGCAGCAGCCAGAACTCCAGCCTTATGGGCTTGGGTTCCGATGTTTTGGCACGCCCGCAGCATGTCCAACAGCTCTAGAATCCCAGGGCTTGTCGCCTGGAGGGCACGGCGGCAATCCTCATTCGCATTTTCAACTGCCATTTTTAACAGGATCTCCTGAGCTGCTGCAGGGCTATCCACCTGTCGGAGGATAGCCTCCTGCAATCTGTTGGTAAAATCCATAAAGGACTCTGACGCACCCTGACGGATACTGGCAAAGCTTTTGGTAGGCTTGCCCGAATCCGGGACCTTCCGGAAAGCATGCTGGGCGCAGGTGGAAATAATGGGGAAGACAGCCTGAGGGAGTTGAGACTGCATCTGAACGGTAGCAAACTGGCCCTCCCCTACCAAGTGCTCATAAATGATACCTTGCTCTCTATATACCTGGGCTTGGCGTTCCGCCATCTGCCGATACTCACTAAGCCAAATAACATACTGACTGGGCATCAGCATCATGCGCAACAGCGCCTTCCAATCTTCAGGGATCAGGGTGTACCCAGTACCTAGCCCTTCAATGAGACCACTTACATATGTGCTAGTGAGGCCGAACTCGCGAATCGCTTTCTTTACGTCTCTGATCACCGAGTAGGGCAAACTGACCCAGTTTGCAACCTGGTTGCCCTGGCCATCATCCTGCCAGGTCACTGGACAGACTGAGACCAGATCAGCCAGCTCCTCTGCTGTAATATCTGAGCGAGTCTTCGCTGCGTGAACCATTTGTTGCACCAGCGAAAGCCCCTGAGCAGACGCGGACGACCCTCTGGGGGGCCCCGGAGCATGGGGCCCCACGAGGGGAGAGCGATCACACACCGGCTCCGGTGGGGAAGGCCAGGGAGGCGGTGGTAATAGAGACACTGGGGGCGAAGCAAGGGGAGGGATGGCTGCAGGAGCGGACGGGGGTGGCGGGATCGGCAGCCCCTCTGTTGGCGCGGGAGAGGGCCTTTCCGAGGCGACACGCTGTGTCGCATCGCCAGGAGGGGGGATGGCTGCAGGAGCGGACGGGAGTGGCGAGAGCACCAGCCTCGCGAGGGAGGGCCTGTCCGAGGCGACACGCTGTATCGCGTTGCGGCAGATGCGCCAGGCATGTAGAGCCTGCACGGGCGCCCGAGGCTCTTTATGCAATGTCTGGCCCAACCACTCCCAGTCCGCTAACTTAAGGGTTCCAGCTTCAGGGTATCACGGGCACTGGGCACTCACCTCCTGTAGCAGGAGAGTGAGTTCTCGAGTGGGGCAGTCATGCTGAGCCTTACACAGCAAATACTGTAGCTCACAGTGGTGTTGCACTTGCAAAGCAGAGAGGGAGCTTCCCATACTTACCACAATGAAAAATACTCACTGGGATCCGCGAAGCGGATGAGTGACGCGTCTGAAACCCTTGCCGGGCGAGGTGAGTGCTGAGGGTCCCACATTTGGGCGCAAGTTGTGGCGGTTCAATACAAGACAGGACACGGCTTTAGGCAAGCAAGCAGGCTGGTCTGCTGACGGGATTCCTCCTGTTGGCTTTTCCACCTCTCTTTTATTTCTCTCCCCCTGCGCATTACATACTTCCACCACAAAAGGCATCAACAAAGGAAATAATATGACTTTGATTAATATTCTTATTTACCACCCTCTATCTACTACAATCTTTGTTCTCAGGCCTTGAGCCCAGGCCAAGGAAGCTTCCCACGGTTGATGTCCTTTAATTGACTTCCCAATGGTCCATGTTCCCATGGTCCATGTCCTTGGACAGAGCAATGTGTGCATCGCTCCTACACAACAGTCAGGGTGTGCCCTGACTGTTTCCAGGTGCATGAACGCTACATGAACCCTTCAAGGAACAGTGGGGGGTAGGGAGGGGAATAAACATGGGGAAATAGTTTTACTTTGTGTAATGACCCATCCACTCCCAGTCTCTATTCAAGCCTAAGTTAATTGTAGCCAGTTTGCAAATTAATTCCAATTCAGCAGTCTCTCCTTGGAGTCTGTTTTTTGAAGTCTTTTTGTTGTAATATTGCGACTTTTAGGTCTGTAATCGAGTGACCAGAGAGATTGAAGTGTTCTCCGACTGGTTTATGAATGTTATAATTCTTGATGTCTGATTTGTGTCTATTTATTCTTTTACGTAGAGACTGTCCAGTTTGACCAATGTACATGGCAGAGGGGCATTGCTGGCACATGATGGCATATATCACATTGGTAGATGTGCAGGTGAACGAGCCTCTGATAGTGTGGCTGATGTGATTAGGCCCTATGATGGTATCCACTGAATAGATATGTGGACACAGTAGGTGACTTCTGGGTACTCTTCTGGCTCTGTCAATTTGTTTCTTCTCTTCAGCAGGTGGGTATTGTAGTTGTAAGAATGCTTGATAGAGATCTTGTAGGTGTTTGTCTCTGTCTGAGGGGTTGGAGCAAATGCGGTTGTATCATAGAGCTTGGCTGTAGACGATGGATCATGTGGTGTGGTCTGGGTGAAAGCTGGAGGCATGTAGGTAGGAATAGTGGTCAGTAGGTTTCCGGTATAGGGTGGTGTTTATGTGACCATTGCTTATTAGCACCGTAGTGTCCAGGAAGTGGATGTCTTGTGTGGACTGGTCCAGGCTGAGGTTGATGGTGGGATGGAAATTGTTGAAATCATGGTGGAATTCCTCAAAGGCTTCTTTTCCATGGGTCCAGATGATGAAGATGTCATCAATGTAGCACAAGTAGAGTAGGGGCATTTGGGGACGAGAGCTGAGGAAGTGTTGTTCTAAGTCAGCCATAAAAATATTGGCATACTGTGGGGCAATGCGGGTACCCATAGCAGTGCCGCTGATTGAAGGTATACATTGTCCCCAAATGTGAAATAGTTATGGGTAAGGACAAAGTCACCGTGACATTATCAGGGATACTGTTCCTGACGGCTTGTAGTCCATCTTTGTGTGGAATATTGGTGTAGAGGGCTTCTACATCCATAGTGGCCAGGATGGTGTTTTCAGGAAGATCACCGATGGATTGTAGTTTCCTCAGGACGTCAGTGGTGTCTCAAAGATAGCTGGGAGTGCTGGTAGCGTAGGGCCTGAGGAGGGAGTCTACATAGCTAGACAATCCTGCTGTCAGGGTGCCAATGCCTGAGATGATGGGGGCCCCCCAGGATTTCCAGGTTTATGGATCTTGGGTAGCAGATAGAATACCGCAGGTTGGGGTTCCAGGGGTGTGTCTGTGCAGATTTGTTCTTGTGCTTTTTCAGGGAGTTTCTTGAGCAAATGCTGTAGTTTCATTTGGTAACCCTCAGTGGGATCAAAGGATAATGGCTTGTAGAAAGTGGTGTTGGAGAGCTGCCGAGTAGCCTCTTGTTCATATTCTGACCTATTCATGATGATGATAGCACCTCCTTTGTCGGCCTTTTTGATTATGATGTCAGAGTTGTTCCTGAGGCTGTGGATGGCATTGTGTTCTGCATGGCTGAGGTTATGGGGAAAGTGATGCTGCTTTTCCACAATTTTAGCACGTGCACGTAGGTGGAAGCACTCTATGTAGAAGTCCAGTCTGTTGTTTCGACCTTCAGGAGGAGTCCACCTAGAATCCTTTTTGTAGTGTTGGTAGGAAGGTCTCTGTGGATTAGTATGTTGTTCAGAGGTGTGTTGGAAATATTCCTTGAGTCGGAGACATCGAAAATAGGATTCTAGGTCACCACAGAACTGTACCATGTTCGTGGGGGTGGAGGGGCAGAAGGAGAGGCCCCGAGATAGGACAGATTCTTCTGCTGGGCTAAGAGTATAGTTGGATAGATTGACAATATTGCTGGGTGGGTTAAGGGAACCATTGTTGTGGCCTCTTGTGGCATGTAGTAGTTTAGATAGTTTAGTGTCCTTTTTCTTTTGTAGAGAAGCAAAGTGTGTGTTGTAAATGGCTTGTCTAGTTTTTGTAAAGTCCAGCCATGAGGAAGTTTGTGTGGAAGATTGTTTTTTTATGAGAGTATCCAGTTTTGAGAGCTCATTCTTAATCTTTCCCTGTTTGCTGTAGAGGATGTTGATCAGGTGGTTCCTCAGTTTCTTTGAGAGTGTGTGGCACAAGCTGTCAGCATAGTCTGTGTGGTATGTAGATTGTAATGGATTTTTTATCTTCAGTCCTTTTGGTATGATGTCCATCTGTTTGCATTTGGAAAGGAAGACGATGTCTGTTTGTATCTGTACGAGTTTTTTCATGAAGTCGATAGATTTCCACTCACATCAGCCACACTATCAGAGGCTTATTCACCAATGTGATATATGCCATCATGGGTCATTTCACAAAGTAAAACTATTGCCCCATGTTTATTCCCCCCCACCACCCCCCACTATTCCTCAGACATTCCTGTTAACTGCTGGAAATGGCCCACCTTGATTATCACTACAAAAGGTTTTCTTCCCTCCCACCCCCTGCTCTCCTGCTGGTAATAGCTCATCTTAAGTGATCACTCTCCTTACAGTGTGTATGATAACACCCATTTTTTCATGTTCTGTGTGTATATAAATCTCCTCACTGTATTTTCCACTGAATGCATATAATGAAGTGAGCTGTAGCTCACGAAAGCTTATGCTCAAATAAATTGGTTAGTCTCTAAGATGCCACAAGTACTTCTTTTCTTAAATAATAATGTTACAATATGTTAGGATTGGTTAGTTAAATTTCAGGAAAATGATTGGTTAAGGTATAGCTAAGCAGAACTCAAGTTTTACTATACAGTCAATACAGGAAGTGGGTGGGTGTGTGGGTGGGGGAAATGGGAACAGGGAATGGGGGTGGGGAAATTGGAATCATGTTTTGCTAAAGGGGGTAATGGGAACAGGGACACAGGTAAGCCTCTGTGGTGTCAGAGCTGGGAAGGGGGACACTAAGGAAGGAAACTGGAATCATGCTTGCTTTGGAAGTTTACCCCAATAAACATTGAATTGTTTGCACCTTTGGACTTCGGGTATTGTTGCTCTCTGTTCATGTGAGAAGGACCAGGGAAGTAAGTGGGTGAAGGAATAAGAACCCTAACAATTATGTTCTGCGCATGGTGATCAGTCATATGCAGGACATTAACAGCAATCTTAAACTCTAAACTTTATACATAGTAACAGACATACACAGCACTGACACCCACCTTAATTATCCCAAATATACACACTCATTAATCCTATTTCTATTCTATATCCTGCCCTATAACTAGCATGCTTACTCTCCATAGGCTTCTCTCCCTCGCTCTGTCGAAGGCTTTTCTGTTCTGTCACTGGTACTGCAGCTGCTGTGGCTACTGCTTCTTCTTTCAGGTCTTCTTCTTTGGTGTTCTTTGCTCTTTTAGGTTTCTTTCTTTCTTCTGATCTGATCTTCTCCTGGCTCCCTATCTTGACTGAGTTTTGCCTGCTGAATGCCTGTCTTTCATTCAGTTTTACCAGCCACTAGATCCTTTCTGATTGGCTTCTTTCCCAATCCTGACATTAGCATCCTCTATCCTCCAATCATCTTTAAACCCTCTCTAATTGGTCCATACTTATAGTCCAATCGCAACTGCTAAATCTGGCTGTCAATCAAAGCTGTTTTACATAATGTCGAGGACTCGAACCCCAGACGGCACGGTTCGTTGTCTGACCGCAGAGAGACAGGCAACACCAGCAAGGTCCAAACACAAGCTCTTTATTGAGGAGTGCACACAACAATAGAGAGCGGCCCGTCTCCAAGGAGAACCAGCTGCCTCTTAGGTAAAACTAGTAGGTTTTTATAGACAGTTCTGTGGCATCACAGATTATTCATTAAGCAGCCCACCCTGCCCCCCATGTTAGTTAAAGTTCTCTTTCTCTATTATGCATGCATACCTATTCCCCTATTGTATATAGCTTTTAGCAAGTCATAATGCCTCACCAAACTTTCTTATCAGTATGGTTGTCAAACAGGAGATTAGGAGTTAAGAACAGACATTGAAAAGAAACAGGGAGTGGAGACAGTGTGTCTCCTTATCTAAACAAACCGTTCTCAGAACATCTGGCACAGGGAATGTAGGTCTCCCCTTATCTCACTCTCTGCAACTTGAACAAGTATTCTTTCATTCTACTTATCTCGTTCAGGGACTTTCCCAGCAACCTTTATTGGCCTGACTTTGGTTCGGTTGGCGTAACTGCTTCATGTTTAATTATTCTCACCTAACAATAACAAGTCTTAGTATTATGGTCTGTTTACTATTATGGTCTGGTGACCTTCCCCTAGCTTTGGACTGAGCATGCCTAACTGACCCCTCCTTGCAGTGTTGGAGTGATCCCTGCTGCTGCTGAGGGGGAGTGTTGGCGGGGCTGGCAGGCTCCCTGCCCGGCTCTATGCAGCTCCCCCGAAGCGGTGACATGTCCCTCATCTCCTAGGTGGAGGCGCGACCAGGGGACTCCACATACTGCTCCCGCCCCAAGTGCCAGCTCCCCAGCTCCCATTGGCCAGGAACTGTGGCCAATGGGAGCTGCAGGAGCAGTGCCTGCAGGCTGAGGCAGTGCACAGAGCCACCTGACTGCACCTCTACCTAGGAGATGAGGGAGGGAAATGTCGCTGCATCTGGGGAGCCCCCCAGAGGTAAGCACTACCCAGAGCCCTCACCCCCTCCTGTGCCCCAATCCTGAGCCCCCTCCCACACTCAAACTCCTGCTGATGCTGAGTGGGGGGTGTGGTGGCCCAAGACTGCCCCTGCAGTGGTCGGTGTAGCTGGCCCAGGGGTCAGCCACACCGGCCGCTGCAGAAGTCACAGAGGTTCTGGAATGTCACAGAATCCATGACCTCTGTGACAGACCTCTGTGCCTTCGGTATGAATAATCAGTTAAGTAGTTTTCTTTAACTTTCTTTAACTTCTTTAAGGTTTGTTTTATACCCTATTTCTTTTACACCATTATCCCTCAAACAACATTGCCCTTGCAGAAGCTACTGCCTTTAGCTGCCAAACCACTTATCTAGCTGTCCAAGTTGCCAGTCCTTTTGTCTCTCTTCACCACCTCTCAGGAATTCTGAAACCCATTACCAATTTGCATAGACCTGATTCTAGATAGGAATTGACCTTCTGGATGATACCAGTGCTCCATCTAATCCAGTATCCTGTCTCTGACAGTGACCAGTGCTAGAGGCTTGTAGTGGGACAGCTGCCCCACTCCTGAAGAACAGGGGTTAAAAGCAGCCCTGGAGAGGGCTGCGGCTGTGAAAGGCTAGGCTGATTGGGGAAGCAGCCACAGCTGTGGCCAGCTCAATCTGGGCCCAGTTGGCCCTTATAAGAGGGCTCTGGTCCAGGAGCTGAAGGAGTCTCTCTCCAGCCCTGGAGGGCGAGGGCTTGGGCAGGGCAGGGCAGGGCAAGGCAAGGCAAGGCAAGGCAAGGCAAGGCAAGGCAAGGCGAGGCGAGGCGAGGCGAGGCGAGCTGGGGAGCTCCAGCCTGGTAAACCCCCAGGCTGCAGGCCTTGTTAAGGGCCCAAAAGGTACTGGGGCTGCAGAGGGACAGCCCAAGGATAGGCAAAGCAGCAGGTCCTAACTCCTTGCCAATGATGAGTGGCCATTAGAGACTGCAGTCTGCCCCAGTGACTGGGGGCAAGATGATGACTGGCAGTAGCCACTGAGGCAAGGTGGGGCTAGAGGGTTGGGGGTTCCCATGGGAGGGAAGACCCAGACAGTGGGTTACTGCTGGGGGCAGAACCCTGAGGTAAAGGACACCGGGGACTAGGGGGGACATGTGGGCCTGATGCAAGCAAGACATCAGCCAGCAGAGGGTGCTCTGGAGCTGGACAGAACTAATTCCCAGGACAACCAGCAGCAGGTGCCACACCGGTGAGTCGTCGCTCCGCTACATGGCTACAGAAGAAGGTGCAAGAAACTTCATCACCACTATGAAATAACCTGTCCATAAGGGAAGTTTTTTCCTTGCCCTGGTCAATTAGTGGTTGATCTACATGACCTGTAGTACAAAGGCTTATTATCTGTTATAAATGTTTATCCTAATATAAATCTGAATTTTTTTTTATCCAGAAAATGTCCAACCTTAGCTAGGTGCGTATGCGTAAAATTATTACGTATTTGAAGAAGGTATAGGTGTACCTCTATATGTAATATAGGTGTGTGCATCTCTATATATGTAATATCTTTTCTGTTTTCAAAAGTTAGCCTGCATAATGAAGTACATATTCAGACTTCCAGAGTAACATGCTTTCTTACCATTTCTCCTTTTAGACCTGTTTAGCCTCAGACCAAATGTGATTTATTTTGATAAAAGCATGAGAAATTCTTTGTTTGAATTAGCTGAGAAAGAAAAACATGCCTTTTCTCATCTTAATCAAGTCATATATCACTTTTAAAAAATATGTTTTGGGCTCTCTACTAACCCCAAAACAGCTGAATAAGTCTTCCATTGGAACAGTCTCCTAGCTCAGGTCCCAGTCCTGTAAACTGCTCTATCAGGTAGACCCTTGCACTCAATGCAGAGCCCCACTGATGTCAGTGAGGAAATGTGTGTGTATAGGGACCTGCCTGCATGGAGTAGCTTGCAGGATTGGGGCATATTACTGGATAATAAAAGTTTAAAAGAGATGTGTTTGTTTTTTTTTTAATTTAAAAATTGTCACTGGACCTCAGGGAGCTCTGTGCATCATGGAAAACCACATCCTTTAAGCTCCAGAGCCATCCCCTAATATCCATTTCCATCCAGGGCCTCTGACCAACCCTCCCTCAATAAAGGAACAGGTACCCCAAAATCTCTGGAATGTCAGAAGGCAAAAATTTGTCTACAGGGAGCGCTACATGTAGCCGAAAAACAAGGAGAACAGAGGCCCCACACCATCTGAACAAGATGGTTGCTGCTCAGGGAACTGTGTCTATGATGGCTGTGCTGCAGAAAGTTGCTGCAGATACAGTAAATATTAATGCCACAATACCTGAAGAAGAGCTCTGTGTAAAGTTTGAAAACCTGTTTCTCTCACCAACAGAGGTTGGTGCAATAGAAGAAACTACTACCTCTCCCACTTTGTCTCCACAATACAATTGACTGTTACCCCAATTAACTCCTCTCTGCTAGTGCTAACAGGACAGGTGAATGATGCAGAAGAGAATATCATTGGTGGAAAATCAGGTACTTGGTCTTTCTGCCCAGGTGCAAAGAAGCCTTACAGACTTACCTACTCTTAAAGCTAAGGTGGCAGACCTGTAGGGAAGGTCTCACCGCAATAATTTGAGACTTATTGTTGTACGTGAAGGAGCACAGAGAAAGGCAACTCCTTAGAATTTGTTCTCCAGCTCCTTTCAGAAGTTCTCTGCCTGCTAGATGATTTTAAATTTGGTTTAGAGAGAGCACATCAATCCCTGGCACCTAAGTGAGCCTCAAATGCCAAACCATGTGCACTGATTGTCAAATTTAGTGTAAAAGAAAAAATAATGCAGCTAGCTTGTGAAAAAAGAAAAGAAAACAAGATGATGTTTTGAGAGTTTGCAAAAGATGTGGTTAAAGAGATCAGCTTTTAGAAGAGCAAGCGAATTTGCCAAGCAGCAGAAACTGAAATATTGTATGTTTCCAGCTGAGTCTCATGTCAGTGTTGGTGAAGAAATGCATCCGTTTGAAAAGCCACAAGAATCACATCATTTTTTAAATAGCCAGCAGTGAATTAAGTTCCTGTTCTGTTTTATATCAAGTTTACTTCCCAGTTATGTCTGCCCTACTTGCATTTATGGACTTATCCAATTACTGTGACGAAGGGCAGGTCCACACTTAGCAGTGTTGATGCCACGCTTTGCTGCTGTAGTGCTTAAATGAAGATGCTCCTATGCTGATGGGAGGGCTTCTCCCATTGGCATAGTTAATTCACTTCTGCAAGAGGCTGTCCCACCAACATAGCGCTGTCTACACTGGGGGTTAGGTCGTTATAACTATGTCGCTCAGGGTTGTGGATTTTTCACATTCCTGAGTGATGTAGTTCTACCACTAAGTCTGTAGTGTAGACCTGGCCTAATTAATTACTTATCTGTGTTATCTCTTCTGCTCCAAGCTTATGCTTTATTGACTTTTGGGACACGTATATCAATTCTCATCAAACAGCTGGATGTGAAGCACCCTAGCAGGGAAGCTAAGGAAACTCCTCATCCCAAATGCCAGTGAACTGACTATGGAAAGGATTTATTTAAATTGTGTATTAGCACTATTAAGTGCTATTGTGCATGTATGTGTTGGGGAAATTAATGAAACATTTGACAACATCCCTAAATCAGCATGAACTGTTTGTTTGTGATTATACAAGGCCTGTGTGTTAGCTCTGCAAAGGAATAGACCGGGGCAAGGACAGCTCCCTGTTTCTCTGTAGAAATGTGAGATCTTTAATACCACTCTTTAAAATTGGTGCCGGGGGAGACCCTGCTGTGTCACTGTACCTTATTGCTGGGGATTTTCAAAGCCCGGCAGCCTGACCTTCCATGTGCTAGAAATGCAAGAGAAGGTTCTTCTCCCTTCAAGGCATCATGGAAAGCTGCACGGGAGCTGAGCAATGTAGTTTTACACCCTATAGTCCAACAGAGCAGAGGAGGTGACCAAGGGTTGCTGATTTACATGCAGTGACTTCTGGCCTCCCTATCACCTTCTACTTTGCCCCTGTTTGCCCCTTTTTTCCATGTCCCCTACCTTGCTCTCCCTGCATGCCCTCCTTTTGTCTCTCTACTTCCCCAGTCTCATTCCACATCCCCACTTGCTCTGAAACCCCCCTCAGCTACTTCAGCCCCTTCCCCCCAACCCCTTCTATAAGCTGAAACACTAAGTGCATGACCATGAAGTATGAAGTTAATATAGAAGTGTCACTTGTTCAATTGGATTGTTTTTTGGTGCAGTAATTTACAGTGTGTGGGAGCAGTTAAATTTCTCCCCCTTGTTAGCTGTATGGTTATTTAGTACAGGGAAGGGAAACTAAATGTGTGGTTGTACACTAAAAGAGGGAGGGGGCATGAGACTCTGGGCAAATAATCCCCACAACATACAATGTCTCACTTAGTGCACCAAGCAGTATTCCCAGTACTCTGGTGTTTGGTTTGGCAAACTGAAAAGATTGCAAATTAGGGGATAATACACAGGCATATCCTTGAGATAACGGGTTAAGAAATATTACATTTGTGGAATGTGTGCTCCCTTTCTATCTCCTTAAAATGTAGCTACTACTTTGTGGTATGGGAAAAGTAGGATGCCTGTTAAAATACAGGAAATAGTAATAATAATTTAAACAATGGATTTTGGCAGAGCTCCCTGCCTGGTTGGTATGTCTGCACGGCCCAGGACCTCAAGAACTTATGCATTGGTTTAGTTTTGTCTACAGTGTTAAGTGTTTGATAATTGCTGCATTTTCATCGTGGTCTATTATGCTTGGTATTAAGTTGTTACATATTTGGTTGTTATGTGTTTTTATGTTTTTGTTTTAACTTGTCTTTTTTGTGCTCTTCCCTCCCCCTTTCCAGAGCCCTCTTCTCCCTGTTCCCTGGAATTCGAAGACTTTCCCTTCCCAAGCAATAGTCTTCCTTGGCAGGTTCCTTCTGTTACCTGCCTGGTTCAAGATATTCAATTCCGGAGTCTTTAAGTATTTAAACAATAGCTTTTTATTTTAGAAATGAAATAATAAACACTGGTCAGGCAGAGTCACGATGGGGCAACCTTGCTAGCACATAACTCACAGCCAGATGATGCCAAAGAAGAACTGGTAACAGTTTACAGAATATATATTAACAATTGACCAATCAATACAGAGCATGAGGGAGTTATTGATAGGTAATCAGATTAACAAATCAGGAACTGTTGCTGGGTAAGCCAGTAACTGTTGCTGGGCAGAGTAAGAACTCTTAGAATATAAGAAGGGCTGTACTGGGTCAGACTAAAGGTCCATCTAGCCCAGTATCCTGTCTTCTGACAGTGACCAATGTCAGGTGCCCCAGAGGGAATGAACAGAACAGGTAACCATCAAGTGATCCATCCCCTGTTGCCCATTCCCAGCTTCTGGCAGACAGATTCTAGGGACGCAATCCCTTCCCATCCTGGCTAATAGCCACTGATGGACCTATCCTCCATGAACTTATCTAGTTCTTTTTTGAACCCAGTTGTAGTCTTGGCCTTCACATCATCCTCCAGCAATGAGTTCCACAGGTTGACTGTGCATTTTGTGAAGAAATACTTCCTTTTGCTTGTTTTAAACCTGCTACCTATTAATTTCATTTGGTGACTCCTAGTTCTTGTGTTACAAGGTGTAAATAACACTATCTTATTTACTTTCTCCACACCGATCATGATTTTATAGACCTGTCATATCCCCCCCTTAGTTGTCTCTTTTCCAAGCTGAAAAATCCCAGTCTTATTAATCTGTCCTCATATGAAAGCGATTCCATACCCCTCATCATTTTTGTTGCCCTGTTGTGAGCCTTAGTATTCAAGATGTGGGCATACCATGGATTTATATAAAGGCAATATATTTTCTGTCTTATCTATCCCTTTCCTAATGATTCCCAATATTCTGTTTGCTTCTTTGACTGCCACTGCACATTGAGTAGATGTTTTCAGAGAACTGTCCACAATGACTCCAAGATCTCTTTCTTGAGTGGTAACAGCTAATTTAGACCCCGTCATTTTATTTGTATAGTTGGGATTGTTTCCCAATGTGCATTATTTTGCATTTATCAACATTGAATTTCATCTGCCGTTTACTTGCCAATCGCCCAGTTTTGTGAGATCCCTTTGTAACTCTTCACAGTCTGGTTTGGACTTAACCATCGTGAGTAATTTTGTACCATCGGCAAATTTTGCCACCTCACTGTTTACCCCTTTTTCCAGGAATATAGCCTCTGTCTCATCTTTCCCTGAGACCAACCCAGGGAAGAGGGGGTATCAGTTACCTAACTGTAGTGGGGACCCAGGGAGAAGAACCTTTCTTCCTTGTTTACCTGCCTTCTTAATGCTGCCATTTGAGCTGGTAATGCCCCTTGTGTCTCCCAGAGGTTTTTTTGAGCAAATCAGGAGATCACAGGTTTTTTACCCCAACTATATCCTCGAATCCTGGTTGAGTGTGGTTAGCCCTAACCTTTGGTTGCCTTTTGCACCTCTTGCCCTAAAAAATACCTGTCCTGAAACCTCAAGACTTCCCTTCACAAACAGACTAGAGCAGATACTAGGAACAGTCATAAAGGTCATGTCTAATGATGAGTTTGGACAGACCAAAATTATATTTATGCTGACTGGGCTGGCTTTTGACCTAGCTTTTGTCTGGCATGTTGCTTTTGTGACTTGTTTTTATGAGATCTTAAGTAATGTTTATAAGTTGCTGTTTGAGACCAGGGTGATATGTTCTGACCACAGAATGCGGGCAAGAAGACAGGAAATAATGCAAAAAGCTCGTTCAGGAAAGATATATCGAGTCCCTATATCAAGTAAATGGTAAAATGACTTGATCAAATATATGCATCATATGAGCAGTGCACAACAACATGAAAAAGTGTGGACCGCAAAAGCTATGCAAACTGAAGCTTGTGCATGCATATTGTATGAATTGCATAAGACATATAATACTTAGGACCCTACCAAATGCACGGTTCATTTTGGTCAATTTCATGGTCATAGGATTTAAAAAATCATAAATTTCATGATTTCAGCTATTTAAATCTGAAATTTCAGGTGTTGTAATTGTCCTGACCCGAAAAGGAGTTGTGGGGGGGTCGCAAGGTTATTGTGGGTGGCGGGGTTGCAGTACTGCTACCCTTACTTCTGCACTGCGACTGGCAGTGGTGCTGCCTTCAGAGCTGGGCAGCTGGAGAGCGGTGGCTGCTGGCTGGGATCCCAATTCTGAAGGCAGAGCTGCTGCCAACAGCAGCGCAGAAGTAAGGATGGCCTGGTGTGGTATTGCCACTCTCACTTCTGAGCTGCTGCCTGCAGAGCTGGGCCCTCAGTCAGCAGCTGACACTCTCCGCCACCCAGCTCTGAAGCCAGCAGTGCAGAAGTAAGGGTGGCATGGCATGGTATTGCCACCCTTACTTCTGTGCTGCTGCTGCTGGTGGGGCGCTGCCTTCAGAGCTGGGTGCCGGCCAACACCCACCACTCTCCAGCCTCACAGCTCTGAAGGCAGCACAGAAGTAAGGGTGGCAATACCACAATCCCTCCTAAAATAACCTTGCGACCCGCCCCCCCGCAACTCCCTTTTGGGTCAGGACCCACAATTTGTGAAATCTGTATAGTATAGGGTAAAAGCACACAAAAGACCAGATTTTACAGGCAGAGACCAGATTTCATGGTCTGACACATTTTTCATGGCCATGAATTTGGTAGGGCCCTAATAATACTTAACGTTAATTGGCAGGTAACAAATGAATATGTAGTTTGGATGTCTATGCTTTTGTTAAAATGTAAGGGTGTAGCTGGAGTACTATAGGAGAAATTCATCATGACTCCCCTACCTCCCAAGAGAAGGTAACTGATCCCTATATTTTTCTATGTCTTTCATTTCTTTCTTCAGTATTTTCATGGGAAGGTATGCCCCTGGTTCAAATAAAATGTTTGAATTAATCAACTCAAGTGTCTCAAACCAAGTGTGGGGGATTCTCACTCCACCCTGAGGAGCAACCTGAGATGGCTACTTACCTAGGTTAACTGTCGGTGGGTCACAGATGGCTTCTCAGGCCGTTAAGGCCTAGCCACTTCCATGGACATGACTGATAACAACGTTGTCTCTTACTGATGCGCACACTCCCTTAATGTTACTTAGGCATTGCAAAGCTCAGCCTCCCTTACAACTTTTAGCCCAGCAATTGGGGCACTCACCTGGGACATGGCGCTGTCTGATGAAGGGAAGGGATTTAAATAAGGAGTCACCACTTCTCAGGTGAATGCCCTGATCACGGGGCTATGGGATATGCTGTTGGGAGTTTCTCTCTTGTTGATGCTGTTCCACTTTAAATAATTGACACATTAAATAATAATTAGGTCGGAGCCTGAGAATCACACTCTAGTTCTTGAAGCCCAGACTTTTTGCCATGAAAGGAGATAGGCTTAGGACATACCCCTCTCAGTGGCATCTTCCATTGGCCTCCTTAGGTGGCTCCCCACCTAGCTTGCTGGTTTTTATGGATCTCATTCTAAGGCACCACTGTCTCCCCATGCATTAAATATCAGGATGGCCCCTGGACCAGAGAAGTGGAGTCACTGCCCACTTAAAAGATGTGAACCATACAGAGTAGGGTTAGAGAATAGAGGACGACTCAGGAACAAGATGGGTCAAGTGCCGTCATACCATTGATGAAATAATTTCTCCAACGTGGACAGGCCGTTCGGCAGCAAAAGAAGTACAAATCTCTGCCACTTCAGGCTTGGCTTAACCAGATGGATAAACAGTTGAGCACTTCCAAATGACTATCTCCCACAGTAAAAAAGCTGCAAGTTCCATCCTATGATGGATAAAGATACCAGTAAATATCACCTGAATTCTAAAACTAAGACCAATCCTATGATTTACAGAGTTTAAGGAGAAGGTATGAAAATCCTTCTGCCTAGTGATTCAGGGACTCTCAAATCACTCCAATGCCCCACTAATGTGAGTGGCTGTCCATATGTGTCCGTTTGTCACAAACCATTCCCCAAAGTAGACCTCTAAGTCCCTATTATGTAACTAGTAAGAGATCTCCGTGTTAAACCAGTGCGATTTTGAAGCAGCTATAAGTGTGACTAAGTCATTCTGTATTTGTGCAAGACTGCCAGAAAAGTACAGGTATTACGTCGAAGTGGGGATGTATGGGACTGGTTTCACTCTCAAAACTTTAATGTAGATAAAGAAACCTACATAGAAGTAAAAGGTGAAACCATTTAAATTGTTCCTGAGTGCATTTTAATGTTTTAATTACCTAAAACAACTCCTTATTTTTGCTACAGCTTTGCTGAATCAGGACATAAATAGCTAGATTACATAGCTATACAGATGAACAGGAAATATAAATCCTAAAGATGAACAATAGGAGTGACAAAATAATTGAGCAATAGGAACCAATAAAATACTGGTCTGTGCTATAGTTCAGATTGTACATAAATTAAATTAGATTTAGGGAATCCGCCTGTATAGTATAGTTCTTCAAAGGAAAAATAAAAAGGGTTTGTGCCCTTTTTTTGCTTCAGTATGATATATAAAGGAGGTCTAATTTTTTTTTAAATATTTGAGTTTTTTGCATTAGATTAGAATTTAAGGTCCTGTCTAGCTGGAAGACTACATGATGACTGGAGAAAAAGTGCAATAACTCCACCAGAAATGTGCTGAAACTAGAATTTAGGAAATTACACAATATCTTCGTCAGGAGACATAAGTACATTGTTGAAGAAGCAGTTAAAAATGTCATTGTAGTCAGGATGTGGTTATAGCAATACACCAGTACAGGATATTTCTTAGGGATTTCCAATAGAAAGGTTTCCACTGAATGTCATGTACTTTGGATCAGACTATTTGGACTATTGCTAGATACCTCAGGTTAAAACAACAAGAAGTACTTGTGGCACCTTAGACTAACAAATTTATTTGGGCATAAGCTTTCGTGGGCTTAAACCCACTTCATCAGATGCATGGAGTGGAAAATACAGTAGGAAGATATATCTAACAGTACATGAAAAGATGACAGTTGCCTTACCAAGTGGGGGGTCGAGACAATTCAATTAAGGTGGGCTATTATCAACAGGACAAAAAATCACTTTTGTAGTGGTAATCAGGGTAGCTCATTTCAAACCGTTGACAAGAAGGTGTGAGTAACAGTAGGGGGAAATTAGCATGGCGAAATTAGTTTTTAGTTCTTGTTGTGACTTAAGAACTAAAAACTAATTTCCCCATTAGATAGAACTGGTGGTCTGAGTTAAGTTAAATGAAGTTAATGGAGCGGAGTGATATTGGGCAATGGCTGGTGGCCTGATTCCAGCATTTTGGGATCTTACTGTTGAATGTATGGCAACAGATGGGTCTGCCAACCATGCTTGTCCCTTTGGCCCCCGATTCTTAAAGTACTGCGTGGAGACCTGTTTTCATAGACCCGCAATCCCTCAAGCTGACCTGGTATAACAGTTAATTGAAAGTCATGGTGTAGCGGCAAGGTTGTGGAAGATTGGCGAGGAGCTAAGTGGTGGACTGAGTACTTGACTGGATGTAAGTGGAGGA
The DNA here is from genome assembly GCF_965140235.1 of Caretta caretta. Lineage (NCBI taxonomy): Eukaryota > Metazoa > Chordata > Testudines > Cheloniidae > Caretta > Caretta caretta. Next base: position 245,876,029 of record NC_134206.1, read on the forward strand.
TGCAGGCAGTTGCAATGAACTTTGTCTGACAGACCCTGCCAAAAGATATTGTAGCATAGCTCAGCATATTTTTGCCTATAAACAAGATAATGTAATAAGCATAAATCATACATATAAGAATGTAACCAGCTGTTGACCCTATGTAACCCTGAGATAAGTGCAGAGAATATAGCGCGGAAGAGGACTCCCCCACGGCAGAGTCCTGCCTGGTCAGCTGTCCCGAATGGCCAGAGTCCTCTACAGCCCCTCCACGCGTCCTCTGGGCTCCCTGCGCAGATTGGAGCATAAGTTCTTCCTTCCTCCCTTCAGTAAAGCGTAGTTTACTATTCTTAGGCCTGAGTGTCCTCCTTTCGCTGATATCCCCCATCTTCCCCCCGTCCTTGCGGGCACAGATGGCCAGTGCTGTTGCCTCACACCTTCTCTGTAATTTGAAGACCAAAACTGGCCAGCTGACTAAACAGAAGGTTCAGAAAAAGCTCTTTCCAAACATCCAACAAGAGTCCTGCTACTTCACTGCTATCATCTCCATATACTGCAGAAGAAATAAACATGGCCCTCATGGCCACTAAAAGCAGGAAAGCTGCTGGCAAGGACAGCATTTATCCCAAATTCTTTAAGAATCTGGGCACAAAGGGACAAGCATGGTTGGCAGACCCATCTGTCGCCATACATTCAACAGTAAGATACCCAAAATGCTGGAATCAGGCCACCAGCTATTGCCCAATATCACTCCACTCCATTAACTTGCAAGTTGTGGAGAGGAGTCTTACCCCTATCTTTGAGGCCAAAGGAACAGGTCAGTTTCAGACCGGGAGGAAGTTCCTGCGACCATGTTCTCGCCATTACTAATCATGTTGAAGTTGGCTTCCAACAGAATTAAAAAAACTGGAGACGCATTGATAGGTTTATCTGCGGTCTATGACACCATATGGAGATATGGGCTATTGCTGAAGGCATTAAAGGTCATCAAATGCCATAGCACTATACAACTCCTGACCACAATGTTGAGCAACCATAGATACCACATCCTTTGACTGGACAGATCAGCAAAGCACACATGCTCGATGGTCTACTTCTAGGATCTGTGCTGGCTCCTTCACCGTTCAACATTCACATGAGTGATTTGTCTGATACAATTTTGCATAAATTCATTTATGCTGATGACATTGCTTTTGTGGTACAAGACAAAGACCTCACTACTGTTGGAGACACCCTTTCCACCAATCTCAGGATAAAGATGGAATGGTTTCAGGACTGGAAGCTGCTCCCAGATGCCTCCAAAACTTTGGTAATAGCCTTTCATCTAAACAACAAAGATGCCAACGAACCATTCAATGTCACCTTCCGTGATCAACAGGTCTGAAAAGAGCCCTATCCTAAATAGTTGGGAACAGAAGCTTGACTTTTAAAGTTCATCTGGAAAAGACACGAGAAAAGGTAAAAGCAAGGATTAGTCTCATCTAAAGACTTGCAGGCACAACATGGGGTGGTGATGCACACAGCTTTGAACTATGATTCTAACATTGATACACTTGAGTACATAATATTGTGCTCCAGTCTAGGCAGGCAGCTCACGTACCAAACTCTGGATGCACAGCTTAATGCCATTATGGTAATCATAACTGGAATATTAAAATCAACAAGTATTCAATGGCACATGCATCCCCACCCAAGTTCTGGAGGGACACACATAGCCTGTGAGTACAATTGAACCATGGACAACTTGAACTTACCAATTCATAAGGACCTCCAGAAACTTCTATCATGGAGTTACAAGGTCTGGCTTATGCCCCAACCTGTAATGAGTGTCTTGAAAGTGACCCCTCAGTGTGCCAAAAACCAGGGTTCCACCAAGTTCCATAAGGGCAGGCCCATGGCCTTCAGGACTCCAAGGTTGGGCCTTCAGGCACCAGCAATCCTTGTCTCTCTCTCCATGACTCCCTGCCAGGTATCCAGGCGAGCCAGATTCCTACAGGAGATTTATACTGTACACCTTCAGGGCCCAGTGCTCTCAGTGATTATTTATAGTGACAACAGGCAGTTGTTTTAGAACAAGGTAGCAATTTATTAGTCTCCTGGCACACAAAATATGAAAGTCCTTAGGTCAATAAAGAGAGGCAGAAGATATGCCATAGTCTACCCTGGCCACGCCAGTGCATTCAGCATTCTGGACTCCATTTCTGGCTCTGATTCCTTCCCTTTGACCTTATTCCTGGGTGGGAACCCTGTGTCTCATCAAAGGACATCCCTTATTCCAGCCACTTGACAACTTTCTCCTCTATCTAAGTTCACATGTTCTAACTGCTGAGGTTTCTTGCTGTTAGGTGTTGATTGTTCAGCAATTAGAGGTCTCATGGTCTGTGCAGATCCTCTGTTGATCTGGGTTGTTTCAACAAGTTCTTTAATGACCCATTCTTTCCACCCGAGACAACTAGCCAATACACACACACACACACACACCCCTCATGTCTCCTGCTGGGCTCAAAGAGCCGCATTAGTCCTTTTGCATGGACTAGGTAGCAATGCTAAGGACATAGGGAAACTGAAGCACACATAGGCTTCATGAAACTATTACAGCAAATTCCTACTTCATCACACCTTCCGAATGCATTCCTGAAATTTTGCAAGCCTTTTTGGATCAGGCTAAAACTTTGAAAGCATCCTCGTTCAATCCTGAGGCACACTGAAAAGAATTCTGGGATAATGCTAATGTTCCAAATAAACACTGGATTGCCAACCCCACAAAGGAACTTCTGCACTGAACCTTTTCAGAATATTGCATGGCAGATGCAGTCACCCCATACATCTCTAGAAGATGGGAGAGAATGCACAAATGTCTGTGGACACCACTTGCTAACTTTCAATGCAATCCATAGTTTGCATCTGTTTCAATAATTTGCCAGTGGCATCTCAGGCTATGTCTATACTACTGCTGGATCGACGCTGCAGCAATCGATGTACCGGTGGTCGATTTTAGCAGTTGTAGTGAAGACCTGCTAAATTGATGGCAGAGTGCTCTCCAGTTGACCCCCATACTCCACCAAGAGTGAGAGGAGTAAAGTAAGTCACTCTCCCGTCAACCCAGCGCCATGTAGACACCACAGTAAATCGACTTAAGCATAGGCGTGGGAAGTATGGGTGCGGGGTTGCTGCAGAACCCCCAGGTTTTGCGCCTAGCATGCTGGCCCCATGCCTCTGCTGCCCACGATCCTGGCTGTGGGGCCCACTGCAGTCCTGGCTGCCTGCCCTGCATGCTGCCGGTCCCAGCTTTAGGGAGCAGTGAGGGGCATGGACAAGGGAAAAGGGGGTGTTTCCAAAAACTGTTCCAGTGCCACTGGACCTAAGCTATATTGACTCCAGCTACATTATTCACATACATTATACACAGGGAGTTGTGTAACTTAGGTCGATTTACCGCAGTAGTGTAGACGTAGCCTCTGTTACCCGGGGTTCTTTCAACCCAAAGATCTTGGTAACTCTTACTCTGTGCGAGGTGGTGTCAGGAAATAAATCAAGGGAGACACGGCCATCTGACTGATAGATGGCTGGCACAAACAGGACAACACAAGAGTGCTTTCACTTTAAAGATAAACTTTACTTACTCTCAAGCACTTAGACATGTCCGCAACAGGCTAGTAAAACACACCCAAACCCTCAATAATTACCAAAGCCGGGTGTGGCTCTAGAGTGGCACAGCGGCAGCCTTCTGGTGGCCAATCTTCCGTCTATCAGCGGGGACCACAGGATGCGTCCAGAGGGAGAGTACCTCCTGAAGAGTCCAACTACCTCAGACTTTTCCCCCTTATTTATACATTAGTAATACAATGACATGTCACTTAAATAAAACTTGTTAAGCAAGCAGTTAAAGGTCAAGCAAGAGGTTTTCTTCTGATCATCAATTAACCAGATGTTTGTTTTTTTCCAGAGTTTGCATGCCTTAAGGTCCTGACAGACACATTCCTGAGGGCACATACAGGCAATCTTCATGTTTTTCTAAAATGCATATATCAGCAATTTCAACACAATTCTTATCAGGAAGGACGTGGGGTCAAGCTGCCCTTTCTGTGGCACCCAAAACCCCCTACACTCCTGCCTTGGTTATGCTAAGGCTGCTGTATGGGCAGTTTACGGCCTGCTGACTTGGGAACTTTTAGCAATAAGCAGTAGTAGTCCAGGCATTTTACTGGTTTGTCAAAATCTCCTCGCACACCTCAGACAATCACCAAGCCATTCCCAAAGCTACTTACTGGCTCACTAATCTGAACTTGTTTGTCTAAATGTTGCTAATCACTTCTCTTGTCATATGAAAGATTATGATAATCTAGGCTGACCTCTTCTGTAACAGAGTCCAGAGAATTTCATATAGTAAATCATTTCCCAAGTCCGATGAAGTAAATGGGATTAGTGGGTGCTCTGCACCTCTGAAAAACAGGCCAACAGGTGTATCAAGCTGGACACCCAAAAATGGGCATCCAAAGTCAGTGTGCACTTCTGAAATTTGTCTTAATATTTTTATAGGGGCACCATCACTTTAGAGCAGGGGTGGGCCACATCAGGGTTGTGAAACGGTATGGAGGGCTGGGTAGGGAAGGCTGTGCCTCCGCAAACAGCCTGCCCGCTATCTGCCCCGTCCCACTTCCCGCCCCCGACTGCCCCCCTCAGAGCCCCTGACCCATCTAATCCCCCCTGCTCCTTGTCCACTGACTGCCCCCTCCTGGGATCCCCTGCCCCTAACTGCCCCCTGGGACTCCACCCCCTATCCAACCTCCCCTGCTCCCTGACTGCCCTGGTCCCTATCCACACCCCTGCCCCTGCCAGGCTCCCTGGGACTCCCTGAACCCCCAGGACTCCACCCCCTATCCAACCCCCCCCGCTCCCTGTCTCCTGACTGCCCCCCTCCCCAAACCTCCATCCCCTCCAACCACCCCGTGTCCTCTGACTGCTCCCTGGGTCCTCCTGCCCCTTATCGAATCCCCCACCCCCTTACCATGCCGCTCAGAGTGGCAGGACAGGCTTATTGGAAAACCTGGGAGGTGGGCGGGTGCAAGTTGCAGCGTGGCTGCAGGGGGGGAGGGGCCGGGGGCTCAGGGGCTGGGCAGGACGGTCCCGCGGGCCGTAGTTTGCCCGCCTCTGCTTTAGAGTCACACTCTGCCTGAAATATGTTTTATATACTGTAGTTATGAACATCTTAGAGTACTATAAATTAAACGAGAAAAAATAATCTCAATTTTTTCAGTTTATTTTACAGCACTTTGAGGACAGTCATTTTCAATGTCTCCTTGGTTAGTTGGTTAGGCTCTGATATTACACTCCGTGCAGTTGTCCGTGACAAGCACTTAGTCAGTTTCTCCTGTTTGTATGGGCCTTTCCCCCCAACAACAGGCAGTTAGTTTTTGAGAACTGTGCTGACTTTGTCTGGTTACTGTATCCCTAACACTGGGATCATTATGGATAGAGAAGTAAAATGAGAGATTTTTCATCTAGGGTCACCTATACCTGGAGAAGGATGAAGACTGAACCCAAGCCTGAAGTAGTGCTAGGTATAACTTTTAAATAGATACTCTCGCTGTGTAAGCTTGATTCCTTGAGGTAGCTGTTTTGTTTTCTTGTTATGCTGGGCAACTTAAAGCTATTGTAGGTCATTTTAAGCATGAGTAATATAAGCAGCCCACACCAATGTTCTCTCATTCATGTGCAGAATGAATTTTGCTATATGCAGCAATATGGAAGTGATGTGTGGGGGGGGGATGGGGCCAAGGGGTTCGGCTTGTGGGAGGGGGCTCAGGGCTGTTGCATGTTGGATACTTCTAGATACTTAGTAGCTGGTGTACACTGGCACATGTAACATTGCTTACACTAGTGCTGGTGCAAGAGTGGGAAATTTCCTTTGTTAGCAAACAGAACAAACTCCCATGAATTTTTGTGTTTAAACTGAACCTAAGTGTGTTGTCAATAATGGATTGCATGCATCCTCACTCTGACCCATTCATCTTTAGGAAATGTGTTCAGATGGCCAGGAAGGGGCAGATGTTTTCAGTGATTGCTAAGATAATAGATTTATTGAGAGATGCTTTTAGCTTATCAAGAACTACTTGTTACAGAAGTTTTCTGTTATAATGACTTGGTTCCAGATATCTTTAGCTTATCAATTATGTAAAAATCAAGATACCATGAAAAGAGTTCTCTAAGTCAATAGGTCATTTTCTCTCTTTTCTGTAAATATACATAGTATATAAAAGGGTGAAATTCTGAGAGCTAGTTGGAAGAGACTAATGCTGCTAAGCTGCTCCCCTAATCAGTTTGGTAATGCATGGACCTTCCTTTGGTATCATGCTGTTTTATCTTTGATTAATAAAGCTTATTGAGCCTGATTAGCTGACCTCTTATTAACAGAATCAGACCTTTAGATAACACCTTGATAGGGAAAAAAACCCAGAAAACGACCCTATAATCATGTAAAGCTACGCTGCTGTCTTTTTTTCTATGCTTATCTGTCCTTTCTACTTTGTTTATGGATAGAAAGAATGTGAACTGTGTGTAACCTGCACTCCCTGCTTTTGGGAAGAGAATTCCTTATACAGATAAGCCTCCATGCTCGTACCTACCCCAGAACTTCAAACAGACTGGGTTAACCGGTTCGAACTGGAAGAGATATCACAATGTATGTTGAACCAAGCTATAAAAGCTCATCCCTGTTCTTTGTTCCGGGCTTCACCATTTTCCTCTGAAAAGGAATTGGTGAGCCCTTCAGCTGTCGTATTTGCTAGCAATAAAGTGCCTCACTTTATCAAAGAGCCAAGACTCTGTGTTTTGTTTGGCTAATACAGAAGTCCAGGGAAGGCTACCCTCCTAACCCTAGACGGGAGGGGAACCCTTTTTCCCTAACAACCTGGAGGTCTTTGCCCCCCCCCACCCCACACATGGTAAGGAATTAGCTTAAGCTAAGTTAACATAAGGCACTCTTCAACTGATCTGAGTAGCCCATAAATTCCTAAATCAATGTAATTAAATTGATAAAGCTTGTTTTGACAAAACCTAAAATTATACATGTTAACCAAGTCTGAAGACTGGCCTAAAGGATCAGCAGCCTCTAAAACAGTGGTCCCCACCTACCCCCCCATAGGGACATAGTGGAATGTTCAGGGGGGCATGGCAGGGATAAGGGGGATGCAACGTGAATAGTTTGGGGACCACTGCTCTAAAAGACTGAGCTCAAAAGAAAACTGCAGAGAGCACAGAGAACTAAAATCAGCTGCATTCCTTACAGTATTGGTGGTGTGTCTGATGAGGTTCTTTTGTGTGATGAGAGGTGATTAGCAAAGTCCAAATAACCAAGACCAGATTAGTGAGCCTGTGGGTAGCTTTAGTGTTATCTGGGTTTTTCTGAACCCAAAGTTCTCAGTAACTTTATTCTTTGCAAGACGATGTCAGGAAATCAATCAATGAATGGAGGACAGAGCTCCTCCATCTGATAAATGATTGGTACAAACAAGAGTTCTTTCACTTAAAGCTTTTACTTTATTCAAAGCATGTCTACACTGACAAAGTTACAGTGCCGCTCAGAGTGCTGAAGTAAAACCGCTGTTGTGTGTTCACAGTGACAGCTGCCTGCACAAGAGCATATTCACACTTGTGGTACTCGCAATGCTATTCGGAGCGGTGCACTCTGGGCAGCATTTGGCTCTATCTTTCAACGGTTTGTGTACTGCGTGCCCTGCCCTGCCTCTTTCTGGCTGCAGGAATGGATCCCGAGCTGTTGACCAGAATGCTGCTCACACTGACCAACACGTCACAAGTGGCAGTGGAGTTATTCCTTAAACTACACAGGCAAGAGGAATGTGACATTGATCTCGCCACATATAGTAGCTATGACACGAGAATCTTGTGGCATTCATGGAGGTACTGACCACAGTGGAATGCTGCTTTTGGGCTTGGGAAACAAGCACTGAGTGGTGGGATCACATCGTCATGCACATCTAGGATGATGAGCCATGGCTGCAGAACTTTCACATAAGGAAAGCCACATTCATGGGACTGTGTGATGAGCTCACCCCAGCCCTGCGACACAAGGACATGAGAATGAGAGCTGTCCTGTTGCTGGAGAAGCGTGTGGCGATTGCACTGTGGAAGCTGGCTGCTCCAGACTGCTACTGATTGGTCGCTAACCAGTTCAGACTGGGAAAGTCAACCACTGGAGTCATGTTGATGGAAGTGTGCAGGGCCATTAATTGCATCCTGCTCCGAAAGACCGTGACTCTGGGCAATGTGCCTGAGATTGTGGATGGCTTTGCACAAAAGGGCTTCCCTAACTGCAGAGGGGTGATCGATGTCACACACACTGCAATTCTGACACCAGACTACCTAGCCACCGAGTATATTAATTGCAAGGGGTATTTCTCAATGGTTCTCCAGGCGTTTGTAGATCACCATGTGCGTTTCACAGACATTAACGCAGGCTGGTCCGGAAAGGTGCATGACACACGCATCTTTCAGAACAGTGGCCTGTTCAAGAAGCTGCAAGCAGGGACTTTCTTCCTGGACCAGTCGATCACCGTAGGGAAAGTTGAAATGCCCATTGTGATCCTGGGAGACCCCGCCTAATGCCATGGCTCATGAAGCCATACATGGGGCAACTTGACAGCAGCAAGGAGTGGTTCAACAACAGACTGAGCAAGTGCAGAATGATTGTGGAGTGTGCATTTGGCCATTTAAAAGCCCGCTGGCGATGCCTGTATGGAAAGCTGGACATGGCCAATGACAATATTCCTATGCTTATAGCTGCGTGCTGTATGCTCCATAATATTTGTGAAGGGAAGGGTGAAAGCTTCACTTAGGACTGGACCGCAGAGGCTCAGCACCTGGAGGCTGAGTTTGAACAGCCAGAGACCAGGGCTATTAGAGGGGCACAGCGTGGGGCCATAAGGATCAGGGATGCTTTGAGGCAGCAATTTGAAGCTGAAAGCCACTAATATTTGTTGCTATGCTCGGGTTTGCAGTGCTTGTAATGCTAGGAGGTGATTGGTGCACATGATGCAAGAAGGGACTGTAGCGGGGTGGTCACCCAGCTCTTGCCCTGAAGGGCTGAAAAGCCAGCCCTTGGGGAGGCCTGGGGCTGTGGGCTAGAAGCTGGGCTGATTGGGGAAGTAGCTACACCTGGGCCACGCCCCAATCAGGGACCAGCTGGCCCTTTATAAAGGCTGGGAGCCAGAAGCTCAGTTAGAGTCTCTCTCTCTCGAGAGAGAGAGGCGGGCGAATGAACGAACGAACGAATGAATGAATGAATGAATGAATGAACGAACGAACGAACTCACACGGGGGACCTAGAGTGAGGCAGGGCTGGGGAAAGGCCTCAGGAGCTGGGAAGCCCTAGGCCAGCAACTCCCCAGACTGCAGGGCCTGGTCCCAGGCCCATATAGGTATTGGGGTTGCAGAGGGGCAGCCTGAGGGTGGGTAAAGGCAGTCAGTCCAAACCCCTTGTTGCCTGTGATGATTGGCTTTTACACTACAGTCTGCCCCAGGGTGCGGGGGCTAGACGGTGACTGGCAGTAGCCACAACTGAGGTGACATGGGGATAGTGGGTGAGGGTTCCCTGGGGTGAGGAGACAGGGGGGCAGCACCCAAGGCAAGGGCACGGGGTATGGGAGGGACATGGTGGGCCAGTGGTAAGGCGGCTCACCAGCCTGTGGAGGGCGCTCTGGGCTGGAAAGTAAGCTAATTCCCAAAAACGATCAGCAGGAGGTGCCGCAGAGGTGAGTCCGAACCTTTACAGGGACCTTAACATAATTGTATATTGCTTTGCAGTGCTCTTTTTGGTTTCACTTAATAGAATAAAGTTTTCTTTCAAACAAACACAATTCTGTTATTGAAAGACAACAACCAGAGGAGAGAGTCAAACGAAAAAATTCTTCAGCAGGGAGGGATATGGGGGGAATGGAAGATCTAAAGAGGAGAAGGGGTCCCAGGACAGCTACAGATTTGTGTATGTCGAGGGATCATACCCAACCTTCTCCTTTGGAGTACAGGACAGTGGGTGCTGGACTTCAGCAGGGCCAAACTGCAGAGGGATGTGTGAGTGCAGTGGGTATTGGGAGCCCACACTGCTGGTCAGGGAGGGGTGGAATGCTATCGGTAGAGAGTGGAGCCATGAGGTTGATAACAATGTGTTGGGGGTGGGGGGTGCATGGGAAAGAGTTTTGTGACAGCGGCTGCAGGGGAGGTCAGGCATGGAGTGCTTGATTTGAAGAGCTAGTATCACCTGGAGCGTGTCCTCTTGGCACTCCATAACTCTTAAGAGCCGCTCTGTGGCTTCTTTCTGGTGTGCCGTGTTCTCCTTTCATTCCCTCTTCTCGCTGTCCCGCCACTCCTTCAATTCCTTTTTCTCGGTGGCGGAGTGCATCATAACCTCATGCATAAAGTCCTCCTTAGTTCTTCTTGGACGCTTCCTAATTCTTCGCAGCCTTTCTGCTGCTAATAACAAAGAGGGAGGCTGTGCTCCCAAGGTCATCTCTGTGAAGTTTAAATGCAACATTTTACAGAAGCAGTATTGTTTGCAACACCAACAACACTGCTTCAGTGCTTTAAAACACAGTCAGTACTCTCACACTGGTCACTAACTGGCTGCCCCCAAGCAAGCACACACAAGCCACAAGACCCCCAAAATGGTGAGTAGCCATATGGGCAGGGTAAATCACTGTTTCTGGACCCTGCTGTACACTGGGCATATGACTCTTGGGCACTTGGGGAGAGCCAGCACTGTAGGGTGGGCCTGATAATCATTCCTGTCCCCACACTTTCCACAGGAGGTGATCATTATGGAAGACTCTCGCTGCTGAGGGTGAGCAGGGAATCAAGGAAGGGTCTTCTCAAAGCTTGTGGCTTCTGCCCTGGCCCCTATGCAGCTAGCCTGTGTGCAGCAATGGTCCCCTCCCTCTCCCACGCCACTGTGCTGTCATGGGGTGGGAGGAGGGAAGTTACCGTTAATGGGGTAAGAAACAAAGCAGCTCTGCTGAGGAACTTGCAGGAGCAGATTGCCCAGTATCTCCATGAGAGTTTCCTGGAGATCTCTGAAGGAGATCCCCGTGAAGTGAGGGAGTGTATCAACAGCCTGTTCCGCTGCTCAAACTAGGCATGTGGTGGGAGACAAGTCTGTTTTCTAACCCTCCTGCCCCCAACGACTTGCTTTAGCAATTCCCAAAAATCAGATCCACTTACCGGGGCCTCCTCTCCTGTTTCCGCTTTGCCAAGATCTGACTGCTGTGACTGGCTAGGTTTCTCCCGGGTAGAAAAGAGCTCCTAACTGTATGCATCTCTGGCCTCCAAGTCATTTTCTGTCTCTGGGTCCCCCACCCCTCTTCATCCAAGATTGCCTCCTCCTGGCTCGGTCCACTCTTGACTGGCACGTAAGCCAATGAAGTATCCACAGGGGCCTTCGCAATGGATGTGAGGTCACCACCAAGTATCGTGTCCAGCTCTTTGTAGAACCAACAGCTCGTGGGCGCAGCACCGGAGTGGCGGTTTGCCTCCCAAGCCTTGTGGTAGGCATTCCGCAGCTCCTTCACTTTGACCCTGCCCTGCAGGGTGTCCTGGTCATGGCCCTTTTCTATCATGCATCTATAAATCTGTCCATAGGTGTCATAATTCCGATGGCTGGAGTGCAGCTGGGACTGCATAGCCTCCTCTCCCCCAATGCCGATGAGGTCCAGCAGCTCGGCACTGCTCCAAGCAGGGGATCGCCTTGTGCGTGGAGCAGGCATGGTCACCTGGAAAGAAGCTCTGAGACCACTGCACGCACATGAAGCAAACAGAAAGGGGACTTTTAAATTTGCAAAAGAATGTATGGAGTGGGTCTGACGGTTGGTCACCTGAGGGCAGGGCAGTAGAGTTCAAACCGATGGCCAGAGAGTTGAGAACAGGCATTGTGGGACACTTCCTGGAAGCCAATTGCAGCGCTGTAATCACCACGGCGTCTACACTGGCATTGTACCCCAGCACAGAAAGCTGTACGCCTCTTGTCAAAGTGGGTGTTTTTAGAGCGTTGCATCTGTGCAGTTTCTGCGCTCTAAGTGGTTTGGCAGCATGTACACCGCGGGAGTTACAGCGCTCAAAGCTGCTTTACTGCGCACAAACTTGCCAATGTAGACGGGGCCTTAGTCTCAAGCACATACACACATGCAACAGGTTAAAGCATGCCAAACCTATAGTTATCCAAAGTCTGGAGTGGTCTTTGAGCGGTCAACAGTAGGTTTCCAGTGACCAGCCTTCCATCTGCTGCTGGGGATCATAAGATGAATCCCAGACCTCTTCCCCTTTTTATGCTTGTTACATAGCTTGTCAATCACCAGTGACCATTAGTTAAGGAAGAAGTTTCAAGCCATTAGTTGTACAGATATGTTTTTGCAGAGCCCACAGTCTTGTGGGCCTTGAAAAACACACACGAGAAGTCAATTATAGACAGACTTCCTGTTTTTTCAAAACCACATACTTCAGTAGTTTAAAAGAAACTTCTATGAGATGGTGCAGAATCATGCTCAATTCTCATGGTCACCTCGTCCCCCCATCTAGCCTAGTTATGCTAAGGTTGCTACAAAGGCCTTATAGCTGCTTTTGGCAATAAGCATGATAATTGATATTCCAGTTACTGGCAGTGGCCTAGGCCTTTCACTGAGCTGTCGCTGTCTCCCCTAACATTAGGAGTGGCTTGGTGCAAGTCTGAGATGCCACTGGCAAATGAGCACTGACCTACAATGTTGTTTATCATTTGTGACTAGTATCTACAAACACATTGTCTCTGATCTTCTAGAGATGTATAAAATGACAGCATCTGCCATCCAATGTTCTGAAATGGTTCAATGGGACAATTATTCCCGGGGTAGATTAAAACCTGGAAGTTCTTGTGTGGCATTGACAATCCAGTGTTTGTTTGGGACACTTGCATTATCCCAGAATTCTTTCTAGTGTGCCTCAGGATTGAATGAGGATCTTTAAGAGCTTTAGCCTAATCCCAAAGAGGCTTGCAAGATTTCAGGCACATTGTGTGTTTGAGTTTAATAACGTTAAGATTGTCAAATAACAGGCTTAAATGGAATTATTTAATCAAAGATTAATTCGGCACTATATAGAATACAGAAAGAAAACATTCCTCCTTGTAACACTCCCTGTAAATGGTGAAGAAAAGGTAATTTGGTCCCTTCCTCTGTACCTGTTGGAATACTGACAGTGTTCATTCCCAGATAACTTTCTAATGCTCTTTTTTTTTTATGGGAGGTGAGACAAAAATTCTTTTTTGGAGGGAAAAATTGCTTTCCCATGATTAATTTTACTGTGTGTGTTCTGGTTTTGATATTTTTGTTTTATCCAGTTACTTATGGAATTTTATGGCATCTTTAGGTTACATGATTGGTAAACTAAAAGGAATTCTAATCCAGTCATTGTTATTAACAGCTGTGACAATCAACAGTTCTTAACGATTTAGTCATCTTTCAATGGATCCTTATTTCATCTATTACAGAAAACAGCTACAACAAGAAGTACCTCTTAGCAATCACTGAACATAATTACATTATAGGCTCACCTTATCACCCCGTCTTGTTTATAACATTCTGGAGTAGACACTGTCAGTTTGATTGGTCTTTTCCCTAGACATCTAGATTCCCAGACTTGGAGGCACCAGGAATAATGAACTACAGCTGAATGCTCAATCACATGAAATTCCTGAATCCAGGTCACTGACAGGTAAAGAGCCAACACTCTTGGCCTTTGAATTCAAATACACTCTTTGCTAATATCCTAAAAGTTCTGGGAGAATAGTTAATAGGCAAATGAATCTAATATACAAGAACAAAAGAAGACTAAAAAGGTTGATATTTACTAACAGGTATGTCTTCAGAAGGTTCTGGAGATCCTCATGAATTGGTAAGTTCAGGTTGGTCATAGTTCGATTGTACTCACAAGCTGTATGTGTGTGTGTCTCTATTTTGTTGGGGATATATGTGCCAGAGTGGGCAACCGTTGAACAGATGTTCATTTTAATGTTCCCGGTTATGATTCTTTTCACAGCATTAAGCTGCAGAGCTTTGGTATGTGAGCTGCCCACACAGGCTGGTGAGTGACATTCAGCCGTTGAGTATACCAATGCTAGAGTTGTTGTTTGAAGTGTATGCGCTTTTACCTTTTCACATATTTTTTTCAGATGAGCTTTAAAAAAACACACCCAAGCTTCTATCCAAGGTTACACCCCAGCATACAAAAAATGTGATCATTTAGGAGTACACAGAACCCTCAACTTTGTGGGACAGTGGAAATTATTTCTAAATATCTAGGATTTTTAAAATGTTTATTTTTCATGTTAAGGCTATCCATATACTGCATCTGCTAGGGCCACATCCTGATCCTAGCATGCAATTGCCTTTTCACTGGGGTGCCAGGGAGGGAAAGCATACTCTTTCCCCATATCCCAGGCTATGGCAGGGAGAGTCCATATAGTTCCAGCTGATATCCAGTAAGCAAAACTGAACCCAGAGCAAGACTATTAAGTCCAATAGTTGCTGAGCAAGAACAGGATTACTTGTTGTCATCATCTTTTAACAATTAAAAAATTGCTGACAACATAGTTTTCTTGTCTATTTTTTCAGTGCCTAGTCCTGCAGCACATTCACATGCAAAATGCTCATCGGCTGCATTGGGACCCATTGCCTGATCCCTAAGGCAGAGATAAATTAGCTGATGAAAGTAATAACAATCAAACTTGCCAACATTTTTGGTAGAGTGTAGCAGAGTTGCCACTGCAACATGCCCCCTCCTGGCTGGATGTGGTGTTGCAAGAGCTGTACTTCAGTTTCCCTCTTCTGTTTGTCAGCCTATTCTGGCCATAGCGGTGGTCTTACCTTCCAGCCAAAATATATTCAGAAGTCTGACCCCTTCTAGGGCCCCAGAGTCCTTTAACATCTCCAATAAAACTACAACTGAATCTTCAGTCTTAACTGGACTCGGTGAGCTGCATCCCGCTCATTGGCACACCTCAACTGCAATAATGTTTTCCCACACCTCATCACAGGCTCCTGTGCCCCAAACAACTCCACTGTCCAGGGGCTGGCAAACTCCTCCCCTTGTCTAGATGTCAGACAGGCTGCTGCTTGCCAGGGTCCCTTCAGGCTTCCAGCTCACCCTTGGAGTAACCAGTCTGCTCTTTTCTCCTCGTCAGTCTTCTTTCAGGCTGCTTTCCGGAAGGAGGGAATGCCTCATCTCCTCTCCATTGGGTATTTTCTGCCAACTGACCCTCTTTCAAGTCCATTCTCTTCACTTGACTATACTCTCCCCAGGTGCAGTCAGTGAGGTGACTAGCATTCTCAGGTTCTCTTAACCTTTTCAGGGGCTGTTCAGGGGTCACATACAGTCACATGTACCATCTCAAGGGAGATGATACATCTACATTGAGATGCTACATCATCGCTAGCCTCTCAATGACTTTTCCATCTCTGTTATTGCATCCTCAGTCTCAATCTCCTTCAACCTATCTGCCACCAGTGCTTTCACGTGGTTCCTCGCCCAATCTCCAGCTTGATAACTGTTATCTCCAGGGGTCAACTGTTATCTCCAGATCCCCTACTTCCATTAGAGGTCATGTCTGTGTACCCCAGTGAATTATTTTTCCTCTGTCTGTATCCCAACTGCTACCCAATTTGTCATGGGAATTATACTCCTTTCAGATACCTTCCTGTTGGGTGCAACCACTGCGTATCTGTGAGGGCCACCATCCCCACTGCCACGTCTCATAGACTTTAAAGTCAGAAGGGACCATCATGATCATCTAGTCTGACCTCCTGCACGTTGCAACCCACAGAATTTCACCCACCCACTCCTGTAATTGATGCATAACCTCTGGCTGAGTTACTGATGTCCTCAAATCTTAATTTAAAGACTTCATGGTATAGAGAACTGACCATTTACTCTAGTTCCAACCAGTAAGTGACCTTTATGCTGCAAAGAATGTCAGAGACCCTGGGGTTTTTTTGCCTATCTGACCTGGGGGGAAATTCCTTCCTGTCACCAAATATGGTAATCAGTTAGACCCTGATCATGTGGGTGAGAGCCACCAGCCAGACACATAGGAAAGAATTCTCTGTAGTAACTCAGAGCCCTCTCCCTCTACTGTCTAATCTCCAGCTGTTGGAGAGATTTGCTAATAGCTGTTGTGGATGGACCGTATGCCATTGTAGGCAATCTCTTCATACTGTCCCCTCCATAAACTTGTCGAGCTCAGTTGTTTTAAAACAAGTTAGGTGTTTTGCCTCCATTGCTTCCCTTGGAAGGCTGTTCCAGAACTTCCCTTAGCCTTCATTTTGTAAGGCAAAACATGCCAAGCTCCTTAAGTCACCTCTTGTAAAGTAGTTCTCCATTCCTCTAATCATCCTAGTAGCTCTTCTCTGCACCTGTTCCAGTCTGCACCTGTTCCAGGTATCTTTCTTAACCATAGGAGACCAGAACTTCACATAGTATTCCAGATGAGGTCTCACCAGAGCTTTGTATAATGGTAATAACACTATATCTACTGGCAATACCTCACATAATGCATCCTAGGATTGCATTAGCCTTTTTCATGGCCTCATTACATTGGCTGCTCGTAGTCATCGTGTGATTGACCAATACACACAGGTATTTCTCCTCCCAAGCTTATAGGAAAAATTCTTGTTGTTAGTCCTTAAGGTCATGTCCTTGCACTATTAAATTTCTTCCCATTTCTATTACTCCAGTTTTCAAGGTCACCCAAACTTGTATGATATTCTGGTCCTCCTCTGTATTGGCAATACCTCCTAACTTTGTGTCATCTGAAAATTTTATTAGCACACTCTCACTTTTTGTGCCATAGTCATTCGTGAAAATGTTGTTTTATAAGATTGGTTCCAAGACACATCCTTGAGGAACTCCACTAGTAACTGATATCAAAGATCTTTAGGCAACTGTTTTTCCTTAAAGCACAGCACCAAAAGCATTACCTTGCACCATTAGCTAAAAATAGGGAAAAAGTTATCTGATATAAATTAAATTGGCAAAGAAATAAGGTGGTAACAGCAGACCATAACACTAAGGGTATGTCTACACTACGGAATAAGGTCGAATTTATAGAAGTCAGTTTTTTAGAAATCCGTTTTATATATTCGAGTGTGTGTGTCCCCACAGAAAATGCTCTAAGTGCATTAAGTGCAATAACTCGGCGGAGCGCTTCCACAGTACCGAGGCTAGAGTCGACTTCCGGAGTGTTGCACTGTGGATAGCTATCCCACAGTTCCCGCAGTCTCCGCTGTCCATTGGAATTCTGGGTTGAGATCCCAATGCTGGATGGGGCTAAAACAGTGTCGCGGGTGGTTCTGGGTACATATTGTCAGGCCCCTGTTCCCTCCCTTCCTCCGTGAAAGCAAGGGCAGACAATCGTTTCGCGCCTTTTTTCCTGAGTTACCTGTGCAGACGCCATACCACGGCAAGCATGGAGCCCGCTCACCCTATGTCTCCTGAGTGCTGGCAGACGCGGTACGGCTTTGCTACACAGTAGCAGCAACCCCTTGCCTTGTGGCAGCAGACGGTACAGTACGACTGGTAGCCGTCATCGTCATGTCTGAGGTGCTCCTGGCCACGTCGGCTGGGAGCGCCTGGGCAGACATGGGCACAGGGACTAAATTTGGAGTGACTTGACCAGGTCATTCTCTTTAGTCCTGCAGTCAGTCCTATTGAACTGTCTTGTGGTGAGCAGGCAGGCGATACGGATTGCTAGCAGTCGTACTGTACCATCTTCTGCCAGGCAGGCAAGAGATGAGGATGGCTAGCAGTCGTACTGTACCATCTTCTGCCAGGCAGCCATGAGATGTGGATGGCATGCAGTCCTTCTGCACCGTCTGCTGCCAGCCAAAGACGTAAAAGATAGATGGAGTGGATCAAAACAAGAAATAGACCAGATTTGTTTTGTACTCATTTGCCTCCTCCCCTGTCTAGGGGACTCATTCCTCTAGGTCACACTGCAGTCACTCACAGAGAAGGTGCAGCGAGGTAAATCTAGCCATGTATCAATCAGAGGCCAGGCTAACCTCCTTGTTCCAATAAGAACAATAACTTAGGTGCACCATTTCTTATTGGAACCCTCCGTGAAGTCCTGCCTGAAATACTCCTTGATGTTAAGACACCCCCTTTGTTGATTTTAGCTCCCTGAAGCCAACCCTGTAAGCCGTGTCGTCAGTCGCCCCTCCCTCCGTCAGAGCAACGGCAGACAATCGTTCAGCGTGCAGACGCCATACCAAGGCAAGCATGGAGGCCGCTCAGCTCACTTTGGCAATTAGGAGCACATTAAACACCACACGCATTATCCAGCAGTATATGCAGCACCGGAACCTGGCAAAGCAATACCGGGCGAGGAGGCGACGTCAGCGCGGTCACGTGAGTGATCAGGACATGGACACAGATTTCTCTGAAAGCATGGGCCCTGCCAATGCATGCATCATGGTGCTAATGGGGCAGGTTCATGCTGTGGAACGCCGATTCTGGGCTCGGGAAACAAGCACAGACTGGTGGGACCGTATAGTGTTGCAGGTCTGGGACGATTCCCAGTGGCTGCGAAACTTTCGCATGCGTAAGGGCACTTTCATGGAACTTTGTGACTTGCTTTTCCCTGCCCTGAGGCGCATGAATACCAAGATGAGAGCAGCCCTCACAGTTGAGAAGCAAGTGGCGATAGCCCTGTGGAAGCTTGCAACGCCAGACAGCTACCGGTCAGTTGGGAATCAATTTGGAGTGGGCAAATCTACTGTTGGGGCTGCTGTGATGCAAGTAGCCCACGCAATCAAAGATCTGCTGATATCCAGGGTAGTGACCCTGGGAAATGTGCAGGTCATAGTGGATGGCTTTGCTGCAATGGGATTCCCTAACTGTGGTGGGGCCATAGACGGAACCCATATCCCTATCTTGGCACCGGAGCACCAAGCCGCCGAGTACATAAACCGCAAGGGGTACTTTTCGATAGTGCTGCAAGCTCTGGTGGATCACAAGGGACGTCCCACCAACATCAACGTGGGATGGCCGGGAAAGGTGCATGACGCTCGCATCTTCAGGAACTCTGGTCTGTTTCAAAAGCTGCAGGAAGGGACTTTATTCCCAGACCAGAAAATAACTGTTGGGGATGTTGAAATGCCTATATGTATCCTTGGGGACCCAGCCTACCCCTTAATGCCATGGCTCATGAAGCCGTACACAGGCAGCCTGGACAGTAGTCAGGAGCTGTTCAACTACAGGCTGAGCAAGTGCAGAATGGTGGTAGAATGTGCATTTGGACGTTTAAAGGCGCGCTGGCGCAGTTTACTGACTTGCTTAGACCTCAGCGAAACCAATATTCCCACTGTTATTACTGCTTGCTGTGTGCTCCACAATATCTGTGAGAGTAAGGGGGAGACGTTTATGGCGGGGTGGGAGGTTGACGAAAATAGCCTGGCTGCTGGTTACGCGCAGCCAGACACCAGGGCGGTTAGAAGAGCACAGGAGGGCGCGGTACGCATCAGAGAAGCTTTGAAAACCAGTTTCATGACTGGCCAGGCTATGGTGTGAAAGTTCTGTTTGTTTCTCCTTGATGAAACCCCCCGCCCCTTGGTTCACTCTACTTCCCTGTAAGCTAACCACCCGCCCCTCCTCCCTTCAATCACCACTTGCAGAGGCAATAAAGTCATTGTTGCTTCACATTCATGCATTCTTTATTAATTCATCACACAAATAACGGGATGACTACCAAGGTAGCCCAGGAGGGGTGATGGAGGAGGGAAGGAAAATGCCACACAGGACTTTAAGCACAGCACTTTAAAAGTTTACAACTTTAAAATTTATTGAATGACAGCCTTCTTTTTTTGGGGCAATCCTCTGTGGCGGAGTGGCTGGTTGACCGGAGGCCCCCCCACTGCGTTCTTGGGCGTCTGGGTGTGGAGGCTATGGAACTTGGGGAGGAGGACGGTTGGTTACACAGGGGCTGTAGTGGCAGTCTGTGCTCCAGCTGCCTTTGCTGCAGCTCAACCATACACTGGAGCATACTGGTTTGGTCCTCCAGCAGCCTCAGCATTGAATCCTGCCTCCTCTCATCACGCTGCCGCCACATTTGAGCTTCAGCCCTCTCTTCAGCCCACCACCTCTCCTCCCGGTCATTTTGTGCTTTCCTGCATTCTGACATTATTTGCCTCCACGCATTCGTCTGTGCTCTGTCAGTGTGGGAGGACAGCATGAGCTTGGAGAACATTTCATCGTGAGTGCGTTTTTTTTTTCTTTCTAAGCTTCACTAGCGTCTGGGAAGGAGAAGATCCTGTGATCATTGAAACACATGCAGCTGGTGGAGAAAAAAAAAAGGGACAGCGGTATTTAAAAAGACACATTTTATAAAACAGTGGCTACACTCTTTCAGGGTAATCCTTGCTGTTAACATTACATACGTAGCACATGTGCTTTCGTTACAAGGTCGCATTTTGCCTCCCCCCACCGCGTGGCTACCCCCTCAACCTTCCCCCCTCCCTGTGGTTAACAGCAGGGAACATTTCTGTTTAGCCACAGGCAAACAGCCCAGCAGGAATGGGCTCCTCTGAGTGTCCCCTGAAGAAAAGCACTCTATTTCAACCAGGTGACCATGAATTATATCTCACTCTCCTGAGGATAACACAGAGAGATAAAGAACGCATGTTGTTTGAATGCCAGCAAACATACACTGCAATGCTTTGTTCTACAATGATTCCCGAGTATGTGTTACTGGCCTGGAGTGGTAAAGTGTCCCACCATGAAAGACGCAATAAGGCTGCCCTCCCCAGAAACCTTTCGGAAAGGCTTTAGGAGTACATCTAGGAGAACCGCAAATGCCAGGGCAAAGTAATCCTTTCACATGCTTGCTTTTAAACCATGTATAGTATTTTAAAAGGTACACTCACCAGAGGTCCCTTCTCCACCTGCTGGGTCCAGGAGGCAGCCTTGGGTGGGTTTGGGGTTACTTAGGGTTCCAATAATTATGATTGGAAGATGGAGAGGATTGAAAGGTAGCCAACAGAATGATTGGAATGATTGGAAAGCGAGCATGTTCAGAAAGGGTCTTGTGTCTGGCAAAACTGTGTAAAAGACAGTCAGCAGGCAAAGACTGAGAAGTCAGGAGCAGGAGAAGAAGCAGGTCTGTAGGAGGGAGGAGGTCATTAGTGTCATAGAAAAATTAACCACGTGTTGTGTTTGGATCAGAACAAACCTGAGGTTCCTTTATTCAAGCTTGCGCATACAAGGAGAGTCAGCCGGAGCCGTTCTCCTGTAAATGGAAATACAGGAGCTTATATTGCTGAAAACCACAATTTGCCAAACCCACTTCCTTCAACAGCATTGTCCTTATTTGGCATATAGTGCAAGCTTCAGCAATAGCTTTGCCTTATTTGGAGTTTAGCAAAAACAAGCGTTTCCTGTTATTGACAGGTGTTTTCCTTTGCGGTTAATTTTTTTTTTTAACTTCTAGTGGTTATGGTTACATTTTTTTTAAGCTGTGCTGTTTTGCAATTGCCCCTCAATGGAATTTTTCTTGCTCTCTTTTTATGCTTTATATACACGGTTAGCGTGACCAAAGTTTTAGGCCTACTTGGGAAGTTTAGGTCTACTTGGGTCAACTGAATTTTTCCTCCACATTAGGGAGTTGAGCAGAGGTTGGGGTCAGATGAAGAAGATAATCCTATGAAACAACTGGCAACACCCAGGACAGAGGCATGTGTGACTGCATCTGCCCGCAAAGAAAAGCGTCAGGACAGGCTTTAAATTGCCATAAAATTGACTTCCCCCAATCAGCTTAACAAAAATGGTGACAGTATCATACTTTGGATTGCATAATATAGTAGTTAGTTCTAGGCTAGATGCTTTAGACAAGTTATAAATAATGGTGGACAAATTGATTTTCTATTTGAAATTCTCAAAATGGAGGACACAGACTAAATTGACGAATAGTAAGTAAGAAACAAAGGTCGAACAAAGTTCAGAAAGTGTGACTCAACTCATTCCAAAATACCTGCCGGGAGGGGTCAGGAGGAGGATTAGCTATGATGCCAGGGCAGAGCGGATTGACTGAATAGTTGCCACCCATGCAGGGAGCATTCAGTTTGAAAGGTCAACCAATCAGAAAAGGCCAGAAACTGAATATAAGGCTGGCCAGAAGCAGGCTTGGTGTGATGGTAGTGTGAGAGAGGAGAAAACTGAGAATAGCAGAGAAGGAAATTTGGCAGCAGCAACAGAAGGAAAAGATGGGAGTGGAGACAGAGCAGAAGGACCTGAGATTAAATAGAGGGATTAGTGAAGGAGTGGAAGTTTGATTTCTTGTCTATTTTAAAAGACTGTTTTGTGGGTGTGTCTGTCAATAAAGCGGGATGTCTGTGTTTGAGTGGGATCCCCATACCCATTCTGTGATTGTCTGGCCAGCACTCAAAGAATGACAATGTTAAAAAGATGTTAACTTTTATTTAAAAATGTTAAAAAAAAAAAACCATGTAATAGTCTCTCATAGACTTTAAGGTCAGAAGGGACCATTATGATCATCTAGTCTGACCTCCTGCACAATGCAGGCCACGGAATCTCACCCACCCAGTCCTGTAATAAACCCCTAACCTATGTCTGAGCTATTGAAGTCCTCAATGCGGAGATAAAGGAAGAAGGAGGCATGCCTCAGGGCCCTATTTCACCCCGTGGTGTTTACATCTGTGTTGGGTGGTGGGAAGTAGCAATGAGGTTAAGTGGTGTCCGTATAAGATAAGTAAGAACTACTAATTATTCCTCAAGAAAGGCTTTTAATGATTTTTTGGCTATAATAACAGCATAAACAAAATAGAAAAAGGAAAACCAAAGACCAGCACTGAATACGGATTAATACAAAAGGCAGATTATATGAAGACAAGTGCAAGTACATGTAATATTGTGGACCGTTTGCGAGTTCCTGAACAGTGACTCTACATATGCTCGTTCTGGCAGGTTCTAATAAAAGTTCCGAAGACAAGCATAAGTAAAGTTATTATTCACCAGCTCTATATTCTTGGTGACAAACTATTTTAAAGGCAACATAAAGCCAATGAATGACAGCACTACATGCATCCACTCGGACTACTTAAAAGACGAGCACAAATGCATGCAAAGCTATTATGCATCAGCTACCTACTATCGACTTTATACTATGGTATCGATACGACTATGATCAATTCGGCTTCAGCAACCAGACTTCTTTTACTCCTTAGACTTACCATTCATTCGTCCGAAAAATACATTACCCTTCAGTCGGCCGCTTTCCACACTGGCCAGGTACAGACAGTCGAAGTGCACGTCTCTTCAGTTCAGGGGGTGTGGGTCAGGTTTCTCTTATGACCGAAAACACACACACACACACACACACACACACAGTCCAGTGTCTTCGTTCTTTTTATCTGATCTGACGGCCTTGTTTTAGAACAGACCAACCAATCAGGGTGGGTCACATTGGTTATGTGGTTGCCCTAGTTGTATAATTGATGCGTATTTAATTTTTATGTCCAATTGTTAGTTGTTCGTATAATTGAGGCCTACTTATTTTCTGTAGCCAATTAGATCTTGAATGTGGGTAATTTGGGGTTGATAAGTATATAGGAGTCAGCATAAATTGTTATCTGGTTGCAGCACTTCCTGACCACAAGTCACAAGCTTAAGCTTTTATTTTTGCAAGGTTTGCATTTTGCAGTATACGGAAGTTTGAGGCCTAACAGTTGCAATACTTTTATTTTGTTCAAGCTTGACAAGACAGTTGTTCAATTTGTTCACACTTAACTCATGGTTTAAAGACTTCAAGGTGCAGAGAATCCTCCAGCAAGTGACCTGTGTCCCACGCTGCAGAGGAAGGTGAAAAACCCCTAGGGCCTCAGCCAATCTGCCCTGGAGGAAAATTCCTTCCCGACCCCAAATATGGCGATCAGCTAAACTCTGAGCATATGGGCAAGATTCACCAGCCAGATACCCAGGAAAGAATTCTCTGTAGTAACTCAGATCCCACCCCATTATAGGCCATTGGGCATATTTACTGCTAATAGTCAAAGATCAATCAATTAATTGCCAAAATTAGGCTACCCCATCATACCATCCCCTCCATAACCTTATCAAGTTTAGTCCTGAAGCCAGATATGTCTTTCCCCCCCGCCCCCACACTGCTCCCCTTGGAAGGCTTTTCAGGAACTTCACTCCTCTGATGGTTAGAAACCTTCACCTAATTTCAAAACTAAAGTTCCTGATGGCCAGTTTATATCCATTTGTTCTTGTGTCCACATTGGTACTGAGCTTAAATAATTCCTCTCCCTCTCTGGTATTTATCCCTCTGATATATTTATAGAGAGCAATCAAGCTCTTTGCGTCTCCTTTCATAAGACAGGTTTTCCATTCCTCGGATCATCCTATTAGCCCTTCTCTGTACCTGTTCCAGTTTGAATTCATCTTTCTTAAACAAGGGAGACCAGAACTGCACACAGTATTCCAGACGAGGTCTCACCAGTGCCTTGTATAACGGTACTAACACCTTCTTATCTCTACTGGAAATACCTTGCCTGATGCATCCCAAGACCACATTAGTTTTTTTTTCACGGCCACATCACATTGGCAGCTCATAGTCATGCTATGATCAACCAATACTCCGAGGTCCTTCTCCTCCTCTGTTACTTCCAACTGATGAGTCCCCAGCTTATAACAAAAATCCCAAAATGCATGACCTTGCACTTTTCACTATTAAATTTCATCCTATTACTCCAGTTCACAAGGTCATCCAGATCTTCCTGTATGATATACATATGTATAGAAGTTCTGCATGTTACATCATTGCAGATTCAATGTTATACTGTAACAACGTCCTAAAAGCTCCATCCATATGTATGAGAGGTCTTTATGTTTTAAGTAGTGCATTGTAACTGCACATGGTCTGTCTCTGATATACACCATTGCACTATGCCGATTATGGTTTTTTAGTGTTATTGTTCTATACATGTGCAGAGAGTATTTGTATGCTATATTGTGATAAATCTAATGTTAAAGGCCTTATGCATATGTATAAAGGGGTCAAAGTGTACCCATACTGCAACACTGTAACCATCATGTAGTCTGTATAGTCTTCTGTGTCAATTGAATATATAATCTTTAAATGTAATGTACTTGTGCTTTACTGCCTATTATATACTGTACTGCTTTCTTTGATATATGCAGTAAAGCGAGAATCACCTAATTTTCTCTCAATAAATAAGACTTTGTTTTCAAAGAATTACTGCTTATGTGACAATCCTTTGAGCGGAGGACTGTATTGGTGTCCTTTCAAGGGTTAGCAGGATTAGCCTGCTCTGGGGAGTCCCCTGCGGGTCGGAGACAAACCCTGGTAATACCTTGGCAATTCCTTTAGGATGCGTCACCACCTTTCTTCCCATTTGGGCAGAACAAATTAACAATCAATTTATAATTATAGGCAGGCCTGTATTGGGGTGTCTTAAAGTCCAAATCTTGGGGAAACACCAGAGCAGAAGGAAAGAAGCCAGCAGAGAGAGTAAGCCTGCACATGTCTGTTTTGAGTTAAAGATGTGTGTACGTGTTATGCATATTATGTTAATGTATCACATGCAGAGTGTATAAAAACTGCTGTCAGCAACTGCAGATGACTGATCACCGTATGCAGCCATTTAGCACTATTCCAACCGTATGACATTATAGTTAAGGAACTTTAATTTGTGATCTGAGGGATTTGTGTTTAGATTATTTGTGTTCAGATTACTATTGTATTAGAAGGTATTATCTGCACTAATAAAGAGGTTTTGTTTTGGAAGAATACTCCATGTGCATCAATCATTTTATCAGAGGGCTGTATCTCTGCCCTCCAGGGGTAACAAGTCCAGGCTGTTCTGGGGAATTAACAACAGGGGAATCTCTGGTAAACCCAAATATTTCACTCAGGGAATGGGCCCTTTTATCTCATAGAAAGATAATGATAGCTAGGTGGGCTAGTTTAAAGGGAACCCTTAATAAACCCAGGATGGGGGCAATAAGTGAGCTATTCTGGGGGTATCTTAGATCGGTTTTTGGGGTAACAACCTTCCTCCAACCTGAGAGGTCACCCTTCAGCATGACCCATTGTAGACTCTCCTTTAAACAATTCCATACCCCCCTCCTCCTTCTCATATTAACCCTCATCTTCTCCAATTCAACTAATTTCCCATCTGGAACTCTCTCTCACATTAGTCTCCATGGCACAGGTGCAATGGGACTCCTGCTTCTTTTCCATCCCATTGTGGGCACCCTGCTCCTTTTTCTGGTTGCAGTTCACTCTCCACTGAGGGCACTGCCATCTTAAATGCCCCACTTCTCTACACATAGCTGTGCCTCAGTTTCTCTTGTGTTCTTTGGTCTATTCTAGCCATAGGAATAGCCTGACCCTCCAGTCAAGCCAATTTCAGGAGTCTGACCCCTTCTGGGGCCCCAGAGTCCTTTAACATCTCCAACAGAAGTACAGCAACAACTACCCAGAAGTTTCTGGAGGGCATAGGGGACAACTTCCTGGTGCACCTAATGGAGGAACCAACCAGGGGCTGTTCTTCTCTTGACCTGCTGCTTACAAACAGGGAAGAATTTGTAGGGGAAGTAGAAGTGGGTGGCAACCTGGGCAGCAGTGACCATGAGATGGTTGAGTTCAGGATCCTCACAAAAGAAAGAAAGGAGAGTAGCAAAATACAGACCCTGGACTTCAGAAAAGCAGACTTTGACTCCCTTAGGGAATTCATGAGCAGGATCCCCTGGGAGGCTAATATGAGGGGGAAAGGAGTCCAGGAAAGCTGGCTGTATTTTAAAGAAGCCTTATTGAGGGCTGTCATAAATATAAAGGGAAGAGGAATCACCTTTAAAATCCCTCCTGGCCAGAGGAAAAATCCTTTCACCTGTAAAGGGTTAAGAAGCTAAAGGTAACCTTGCTGACACCTGACCAAAATGACCAATGAGGAGACAAGATACTTTCAAAAGCTGGGAGGAGGGAGAAAAACAAAGGGTCTGTGTCTGTCTGTGTGATGCTTTTGCTGGGGACAGAACAGGAATGGAGTCTTAGAACTTAGTAAGTAATCTAGCTAGAGATGCGTTAGATTATGATTTCTTGAAATGGCTGAGAAAATAGCTGTGCTGAATAGAATGAATATTTCTGTCTGTTTTGTGACTTAAGGTTTTGCCTAGAGGGATTCTCTATGTTTTGAATCTAATTACCCTGTAAGGAATTTACCATCCTGATTTTACAAAGGTGATTCTTTTTTACTTCTATTAAAAGTCATCTTGTAAGAAAATTGAATGGTTTTTCATTGTTCTAAGATCCAAGGGTTTGGGTCTGTGGTCACCTATGCAAATTGGTGAGGATTTTTACCAAACCTTCCCCAGGAAGTGAGCTGCAAGGGGTGGGAGGATTTTGGGGGGAAAGACGTTTCCAAACAACGTTTTCTCAGGAACCCAGATAAAGTTTGGTGGTGGCAGTGGAAGTCCAAGGGCAAAGGGTAAAATAATTTGTACCTTGGGGAAGTTTTAACCTAAGCTGGTAAAAGTAAGCTTAGGAGGTTTTCATGCAGGTCCCCACATCTGTACCCTAGAGTTCAGAGTGGGGAAGGAACCTTGACAAGGGCACAGGAACAAACCATCCCGATGTGCAGAAAAAATAGCAAATATGGCAGGCGACCAGCTTGGCTTAACAGTGAAATCTTTGGTGAGCGTAAACACAAAAAGGAAGCTTACAAGAAGTGGAAACTTGGACAGATGACTAGGGAGGAGTATAAAAATATTGCTCCAGCATGCAGGGGTGTAATGAGGAAGGCCAAAACACAACTGGAGTTGCAGCTAGCAAGGGATGTGAAGGGTAACAAGAAGGGTTTCTACAGGTATGCTAGCAACAAGAAAAAGGTCAGGGAAAGTGTGGGACCTTTAATGAATGAGGGAGGCAACCTCGTGACAGATGATGTGGAAAAAGCTGAAGTACTTGCGGAGATAAAGGAAGAAGGAGGCACGCCTTGGGGCCCTAATTTACGCTAGGGTGTTTGCTACTTCCCACCACCCAACACAGATGTAATGAGGTTAAGTGATGTTTGTATAAAATAAGTAAGAACGACTAATTATTTCTTAAGGAAGGTTTTTAATGAATTTTGACTATAATAACAGCATAAACAAAACAAAAAAAGGAAAATCAAAGACCAGCACTGAATAAGAATTAATACAAATGGCAGATTATATTGAAGACAAGCGCAAGTACATGTAATATTGTGGATCATTTGTGAGTTTTTGAACAATAACTTTACATATGCTGGCTCTGGCAGGTTATAATAAAAGCCCTGAAGACAAGCATAAGTAAAGCTTTTATTCACCAGTTTTATATTTCTGGTGACAAAATATTTTAAAGAGAAACACAACTATATGTATAAGGAGCTAATGAACGACAGCATTACAGGCATCCACTTGGACTACTTGAAAGACAAGCACAAATACATGCAAAGCTATGTAATGCAAAGGATTGGGCCAAAAGAAATCTGATGAGGTTCAACAAGGACAAGTGGAGACTCCTGCACTTCGGATGGAAGAATCCCATGCACTGCTCCAGGCTGAGGACTAACTGGCTAAGCAGCAGTTCTGCAGAAAAGGACCTAGGGGTTACAGTGGACGAGAAGCTGGATATGAGTCAGCAGTGTGCCCTTCTTGTCAAGAAGGCTAGTGGCATATTGGGCTGCATTAGTAAGAGCATTGCCAGCAGATCAAGGGAAGTAATTATTCACCTCTATTCAACACTGGTGAGGCCACATCTGAAGTATTGCGTCCAGTTTTGGGGCCCCCCCACTACAGAAAGGATGTGGACAAATTGGAGAGAGTCCAGTGGAGGGCAACGAAAATGATCAGGGGGCTAGGGCACATGACTTATGAGGAGAGGCTGAGAGAACTGGGCTTGTTTAGTCTGCAGAAGAGAAGAGTGAGGGGGAATGTGATAGCAGCCTTCAACTACCTGAAGGGGGGTTCCAAAGAGGATGGAGCTAGGCTGTTCTCAGTGGTGGCAGATGACAGAACAAGGAGCAATGGTCTCAAGTTGCAGTGGGGGAGGTATAGGTTGGTGTAGAGAAGTTAGCCGGGGCTCACCTCTCTCTGGGGTGGTAGGGACCCCCACCGCCTCACTCAGTTTGGGAAGAGATCGAGCAGGGAATTAGTCTGGCCACAGGAGTCTTCCTCCACAGCCTTGGTGAGAGCAGAAACACAGTTAGTTGTCAGCCCAGGCTCTGGGTCAGGGTGGAGCAATGGTAAGTCAGGTGCTCAGGCCCCCAGGCAGGGGCTGAGCAATAACAGTAGATAAACAGTGAGCCCAGGCCCTGGGTCTGAAGGCCTGGGAGACGGGGAGACTGCCACCTGCAAGTTGGGTGGCAGGGGGGATGCAGGCCCTCCCACTCCACTGCATCCCAGCCCAGAGCCCTACCAGCAGCAGGAGACCTGCTGCTGCGTCAGTGTGGATCCTGGCCGCAACACACTGATATGGGTTCTGGCAGTGTCGCAGCCAGACTAGGGTCGGCTGTCCTTGGGCTACTTCCAGACTCCCTCTCTTGAGGTGCCTGGGTCAGGGTGGTGTCCTCAGGGGGGTCCAACACCATGAGTTCCTCGGGATTGCTGGTGCACTCCTCTGGGTAGCTGGCCTGGGACAGTCTCGGCAACTCCTCCAGGTAGCTGGCCTGAGGCAGGCCTGGCCAGCCCTTGGATCCACCACAGGTTGCTGGGGCTTCCCTACCTGGAGGTAGGCCAGAGACGTCTGGTCTTCCCGGCAGTTGCTCTCTGAGTGAGCTCTGGCGTCGGGCCTTTATACTTCCTGTGCCATGCCTGACCCTCTGTGGGGTGGGCTCAGAGCTCCCTGGATCTGCCCACTTTGGTGTCCGGAGGGGCTCCTCTCTCTCTGGGGTGGGGGGGACCCACACTGCCTCACTACCCCCCCCCCCAAGTCTGGCTCCCGGTCTTTGGGGACTGGCTCTTCCATACCTCCTAGGTGGGACAGGAAGTCCGTATTGGCGTGGTCTTTGCTGGCTCTATGCTGGACTGTGAAAGCATAGGGCTGTAATGCCAGGTACCAGCGCATTAACCTAGCATTGTTGCTTTTCATTTTGGTTAACCACTGGAGTGGGGCATGGTCCATGACTAGTGTGAATGAGGCCCCAAGGAGGTAGTACTGCAGGGCATCACAGGCCCATTTCACCGCGAGTGCTTCTTTCTCTACTACCGCGAAGTTCTTGCGGAGGAATAATTTCCAGCTGAGATATAAGACTAGATGGTCTTCTCCATCGATTTCCTGGGACAGGACTGCCCCAAGCCCCACCTCCAAGGCGTCCGTGTGGAGGATAAAGTCACAGTCAAAGTCTGGGCTATATAGGACCGGCTCCCAGCAGCGGCGCTCTTCGAGTGTCCGG
Source organism: Caretta caretta (assembly GCF_965140235.1). NCBI lineage: Eukaryota > Metazoa > Chordata > Testudines > Cheloniidae > Caretta > Caretta caretta. Next base: position 245,906,490 of record NC_134206.1, read on the forward strand.
AAGGTGTCTTCGCATTCTTGAGTCCACAGCATGCACTTGGGGCTGTCCTTAGTCAAAAGTCCCATCAAGGGGGATGCAATGGAAGTGAACTGGGGAATGAATCGCCCATAGTAGCCGGCGAGCCCCAGGAATTGTAGCACTTGATGTTTTTTGGTGGGTGGCGGGCATTCTGCCAGTGCTTGACCCTTCCCAGTGAGGGGCTTCACCCATCCTCCCCCTATGGTGTATCTGAGGTAGGTTGTCTCTTGCCATCCAATGCAGCACTCTTTTGGATTGGCTGTTAGTCCCACCTTTCGCAGGGATCTCAGGACCGCAGCTGCCTGCCCCAGGTGTTCCTCCCACTGGCGGCTGTAGACTACTACATCATCCAAGTATGCTGCTGCATAGTCTCGATGGGGCTGTAGGAGGCGGTACATCAGTCATTGGAACGTCGCCAGGGCCCCATGGAGGCCGAAGGGCATCCAGGTAAATTGGTAAAGTCCTGTTGGAGTGGCAAACGCTGTCTTCTCCTTAGAGATGGGGTCGAGCGGGATCTGCCAGTACCCCTTACTGAGGTTGAGGGTTGTGATGAAATGGGGCTCCCCTAGGCAGCTGAGCAGTTCATCCATGCAGGGCATAGGATATGCATCGAACCTTGAGATTGCATTGACTCACCGGAAGTCTATACAGAAGTGCTATGTTCCGTCGGGCTTGGGTATCAGTACCACAAGATTGTGCCACTCACTCTGCGACAGCTCAATGACTTATAAGGCTAGCATGGCCTGTACTTCCACCTCGACCTCCTGCTGCATTCGGTGAGTCAGGGGCCTGGTTGTCTCCCGGATTACCCTTCCTGACTCGTCTGGATGGCATGATGGACCAGGGTCATGTAACCAGGTAGGGCTGTAAAGGTTCCCCTGAAAGCCTGCAGGAGACATTGGGCCTGCTTTCGCTGCTCCTCTGTGAGCATGTCCCCAAGCTGGGGTCCTGCGGGGTCCTCCATTAGGGGCTCGTGGGGACCCAACTCTAATTCTGGCGGGTATGGGTTAATTAAGAGGCCCTCCCACTCCCGCCAAGGTTTCAAGAGAGTCACGTGATATCACTGGTTCTTCTTACACCAGTTGGGCTGGTGGACCTCATAAGTGATGGGCCCGACCTTTTGGACAACCTAATACGGTCCCTGCCACACAGCTAGCAGCTTCAATTCGCTTGATGGCAGGAGGAGCAGGACCTGATCACCTGGGTCAAAGGCATGGACCCACGCTTCCTGGTTATAGGTTCATGCCTGGGCTTTCTGCGTGGCTTTTACATTTTCACACGCTAGGGCTCCAGCCTGAGCAAGGTGCTCCTGGAGCTGGAGAACGTATTTCAGGAGGCCCTGGGTCAGAGACGGTGACTGCTCTCATGTCTCTCGCATTAAGTCTAATAAGACCTGTGGGCGGCGGCCATATAGTAGCTCAAACATGGAAAATTTCTTGTTGATGGCCAGCAGTAAAGGTGGGAGTAGCTGATCCCACTGGCATAGCTCCTCTGGAGGGAACTTGAGGAGCATCCCCTTCAGGGTCCAATTGAATCGTTCTACCAACCCGTCAGTCGGTGGGTGGTAGACCGAGGTGCGCAACTGTTTAACTCCCAGGAGCTCATATACCTGTCGCAACAGCCAGGAAGTAAAATTGGTGCCCTGGTCCATTAGGCTCCACCGGGGCAGCCCCACTCGAGCAAAAACCTTCACTAATTCGCCGGCGATGGTTCTGGCAGTGGTGCTCCGCAATGTCACGGCCTCGGGAAAACGTGTGGCATAATCAACGATGACCAACACATACTGGAATCCCACTTCACTTTTTGGGAGCAGGCCCACCAGGTCCACAGCCACCCGCTCAAATGGCATCTCCACTATGGGCATGGGAACCAAAGGGGCCTTGGGTACCCATGGGGGAAGACACTAACTGGCACTCCAGGCTGGAGCTACAATAATTCCTCACCTCCTGGTGAACACCAGGCCAGAAGAACCGGATCAAAATCTGGGCGAGGGTCTTTTCATGGCCCAAGTGCCCTGCAGCTGGGATGTCATGTGCGAGCTTCAGCAGCTGGGTTCGTGGTTCCTTCATACGGGGATCCCGTTCCACCTTGTAAAGACAGTCATGGTGTAGCTCAAAATGGGGCCACTGATTTGCACGACGCAGGTCGATCACAGCCCTATCGATGGCAGCAAGTTGTCCATAGGCCTGACTAAGGGTGGGGTCTACTCTTTGATCATGGCAAAAGTCTGTGTCAAGTAGGGATTCAACAGCCGATTCAGGTTGGGGGTCCTCAGGTTCCTCGGTCCCTCACTCGGGGTCTGGGGCCTCCTCTGATTGGGCCTCGGGGCAATCCCCTTCCAGTGCAGGGGTCACGCAAAAGACCTCCTCAAATGCTGGCCAGTCATGCCCCAGAATCACCGGATAGGCTAGTTGAGGAGCCACGCTGACAACCATCTGGTGTGTGATCCCGGCCATGGTGAGCGGGACCCAGGCACTGGGGTATGGCCGCACGTCACCGTGGATGCATTGCAGTCAGATCATCCCCAGGTAGGGGTTGACCTGGGGCCCCAGGGCCTGCCAGAATAGCATCTGGCCACAGCCCGAATTGATCAGGGCCAGGGTTGGGTGGTCCCCGACAACTACTGGAACCGTGATCTTGGGGACCTGTGGCAGCCGGGCCCTGGTCTCTCCTGCACAGACGTGGCCAAAGCTGCAGTCAATTTCCATGTAATCATGCTGCAAGTGCCCATATTTCCCACATAAAAAACAGGGCACGAGTTCCGGGCGACCACCCCAGTTGGGGACTACTGTCAGGCCCTTGGGGGGACTCAGATTAGTCCTCGGGACCCCTGCAGGGGGGGGCACAGTTCCTTGTCGACGTGGGAGTTCGGGGTGTCTGGCCCAAAGCCCTGAGCGAGCTTCTTGCACATGTGGGAGGCTCCGTGCCTTGGTCTCAGCACCCTGTTTCTTTTCAGGGTTAGGGCACTCTGGCTCTAGAGGGTGGGCTCAGGTAGCTGGTCCCACCAGCACTTTGGTTGTGAGAAAGTCTTCCATCAGTGTGACAGTGGCAGGGAGAGTCACTGGCCAATGGCAAAGCACCCAGGCCCTTCCCCGCGACGGGAGGATGTGGATGAACTGTTGTAAAATAATTTACTCGGTGACCTCATCTGCGATCTGCCTCTCCACCTGTGGCCACCGCTTGCCTGCTTTCCTCAGCTCTTGGGCCATCAACAGGGGTTTGGCGCCTGTGGGGTAGGTCTGGTTTGGGAACCGCTGCCGAAAGGTTTCTGGGCTGACGTCCAAGGCGTCCAGGATCGCGGCCTTTACCTGGCTATAGTCCTTTGCATCCTCTATGGACAACACTCTGTACACTGTTTGGGCTGTCCCAGTCAAGTACTTGGCCAAGAGGGTGGCCCATTGGTCAGGGAGCCATCCCACGACCAGTGCCACCCTTTCAAAAGTTACCAAAAAAGCTTCGGGGTTGTCGTCGGGTCCCATCTTGGTTAGCCGCATCAGCGCGGTGGTGCAGGGTGACTCGGGCACGTCTCCTGGCTGGGGCTCCGCAGGGCGAGGCAGTAGCGTCATCAGCTGCTGCAGGTATTGCTGCTGGTGTTCCTGTTTCTGAACCACCAGTTCCCGAACCTGCTGCTGCTGCTGTGCTCCTAGCTGCTGGATGAGCTGCTGCTGCTGCTGAAGCTGGGCCGCCAGCTGCTGCTCCTGGCTCTCAGTCAGGAACTTGATAAGTTTGTCCATATCCCTGGCTCTTTCTGGGGTATGGTCCCCCCAGACCCCTTCTCACAGGGGTTGAGGGATCATGACCGCATTCTCCACCATGTGTAGAGAGGTTAGCTGGGTCTCGCCTCTCTCTGGAGTGGCGGGGACCCACACCACCTCACTCAGTTTGGGAAGAGGTCTAGCAGGGAATTAGTCCAGCTGCAGGAGTCTTCCTCTGTGGCCTTTGTGAGGGCAGAAACAACAGTTAGTCGTCAGGGCGGGGCAATGGTGAGTCAGGTTCTCAGGCCCTCAGGCAGGGGCTGAGCAAAAACAGTAGATAAACAGTAGGTCCAGGCCCTGGATCCGAAGGCCTGGGAGAGGGGAGACTGCCACCCATGAGTTGGGTGGCAGTGGGGATGCAGGCCCTCCCACTCCACTGCATCCCTGCCTAGGGTCCTCGCAGCAGCAGAAGACCCGCTGTTGCGTCAATGGGGATCCTGGCCACAACACACTGATATGGGTTCTGGCAGTGTCGCAGCCAGACTAGGGTCGGCTGTCCTTGGGCTACTTCCAGACTCCCCCTCTTGAGGTACCTGGGTGAGGGTGATGTCCTCAGGGGGGTCCAGCACCATGGGTTCCTCAGGATTGCTGGTGCAGGGCAAGCTTGGTCACTCCTCAGGATAGCTGGCACAGGGCAGGCTCGGCAACTCCTCCGGGTAGCTGGCCTGGCGCAGGCCCGGCCAGCCCTTGGGTCCACCGCAGGTTACTGGGGCTTCCCTACTGGGAGGTAGGCCAGAGGCCTCTGGTCTCCCAGGTGGCTGCTCTCCCAGTGAGCTCTGGGGTCGGGCCTTTATATTTCCTGTGCCACACCTGACCCTCTGTGGGGTGGGCTCAGAGCTCCCTGGATCTGCCCACTCTGGTGTCTGGAGGGGCTCGTTTCTCTTTGGGGCAGCGGGGACCCACACTGCCTCACTACAGTTGGATATTAGGAAACACTATTTCACGAGGAGGGTGGTGAGGCACTGGAATGGGTTACCTAGGGAGGTGGTGGAATCTCCATCCTTAGAGGTTTTTAAGGCCCGGCTTGACAAAGTCCTGGCTGGGATGATTTAGTTGGTGTTGGTGCTGCTTTGAACAGGGGGTTGGACTAGATGACCTCCTGAGATCTTTTCCAACCCTAATCTTCTATGATTCTAACTGAAACTTCCACTGAGTCCATTGGGGCTGGCCACCTCATACTCACAGGCATGCCTCAGCTGTGAGTCTTCCCCCTCCCCACATCACAGACTCCTCTGCCTCAAACAATCCCACTGCCCAGACGCTGGTACGTTCCTATCTTTGCTCATGTATCAGGCAGTGCCACTCATCAGGGTTCCTGCCTCCAGCTCACTCTGGGAGTAGCCAGTCTATTCTTCTCCAATCTGCTTCTCAGCCTTCATTCAGGCTGCTTTTCAGAGAGAGGGAACTCCCCATATTTTTCTCCCAGTTGACCTATCTCCTCTTTTAAGTCCACCCTTTTCACCTTGACCACACCCTTGTAGGCCTGAGAGTCTAACAGAGAAAATTGTTTTAAATGCTAATATGAGAATTGTTTTACGTAGCAATATTTGTATTTTGTTAGTAGGATGTGTTTTGAATTGGTAAGAAGAAATGGTTCTATTCTGTTGTGGTGTTAGTGAGAAGAGATTGTTCCATTTTGTTTTTAGTATGGTTAGGAGGTTAGGATTGTGGATTGTTGTTCTGTAAAAAGTAGGGCTGTCAAGTGATTAAAAAAATTAATTGAGATTAATCACATGATTAAACAACAATAGAATATAATTTATTTTAAATATTTTTGGAGTTTTCTACATTTTTCAAATATATATATTTCAATTACAAACAGAATACAAAGCGTACAGTGCTCACTTTATATTTATTTTTATTACAAATATTTGCACTGTAAAAAACAAAAAAATTGTATTTTTCAATTAATCTCATACAAGTACTATAGTGCAATCTCTTTATCGTGAAAGTGTAACTTGCAAATGTGGATTTTTTTTTGGTTACATAACTGCACTCAAAAACAAAACAGTGTAAAATTTTAAAGCCAACAAGTCCACTCAGTCCTACTTTTTGGTCAGCCAATCACACAGACAAACAAGGTTGGTTACATTGAGGGGAGATACTGCTGCCTGCTTCTTATTTACAATGTCACCTGAAAGTGAGAACAGGTGTTCACATGGCACTGTTGTAGCTGGCATTGCAAGATATGTATGTGCCAGATGTGCTAAAGATTCATATGTCCCTTCATGCTTCAACCACTATTCCAGAGGACATGCTTCCTTCAGCCCATCAGCTTCCTTGCTGATGATGGGCTGACACCGATGCTCCCCACATAGCTAGACCCCGGCGTCCCACCGCAGGGCTGAAGCCCTGAGCCCCAGCATCCCCTTGTGGGGCTGCAGCACCCACCCCGGAGCTCCACCTGGCTCTAAAGCCCTGAGCCCTGGTGCTCCTGAGAGTAAGAAGCCCTGAGCCCCCCATCCCACCTGGAGCCCTGACCCCCCACCCTGCAGCTGCAGCCCCAACCCCTCCTACCCCCATGACTGAAGTCTGGAGACCCCCTGCGGCTGAAGCCCCGAGCCCTGCAGGGCCAAAGCCCTGAAGCCCCCCTGCTGGGCCCTGGAATTTTTATAGTATGTTGGAGGGGGGGGCCCAGAAAGAGAGAGGTTGAAAATCCCTGAAGTACAGCATTTCCTGGTTTGGTTTTTTGATCTGTGCTGCTGCCTGATTGCTTACTTCCAGTTCCACATGCTGTCCAGTTGGTCAGTCCGTAACTGTGGTGTTGGTATCTTTGAAGTTCTACTAGCTCAGTGGTTCTCAACTGTGGTCCACAGCTTGTGCAGGGAAAGCCCCTGGTGGGCCAGGCCAGTTTGTTTACCTGCCGCGTCCGCAGGTTCGGCCGATTGCAGCTCCCACTGGCTGCGGTTTGCTGCTCCAGGCCAATGGGGCTGCAGGAAGGGCGGCCAGCACATCCCTCGGCCCACGCCGCTTCCTGCAGCCCCCATTGGCCTGGAGCGGCGAACCGCGGCCAGTGGGAGCCACAATCGGCCAAACCTACGGATGCGGCAGGTAAACAAACCGGCCCGGCACGCCAGGGGACACTACAGTGCTAATAAACAATGGCCACATAAACACCACCCTATACCGGAAACCTACTGACCGCTATTCCTACCTGCATGCCTCCAGCTTTCACCCTGACCACACCACACGATCCATCGTCTACAGCCAAGCTCTGCGATACAACCGCATTTGCTCCAACCCCTCAGACAGAGACAAACACCTACAAGATCTCTATCAAGCATTCTTACAACTACAATACCCACCTGCAGAAGCGAAGAAACAGATTGATAGAGCCAGAAGAGTTCCCAGAAGTTACCTACTACAGGACAGGCCTAACAAAGAAAATAACAGAACGCCACTAGCGGTCACCTTCAGCCCCCAACTAAAACCCCTCCAACACATTATTAAGGATCTACAACCTATCCTAAAGGATGACCCAACACTCTCACAAGTCTTGGGAGACAGGCCAGTCCTTGCCTACAGACAGCCCCGCAACCTGAAGCAAATACTCACCAACAACCACATACCACACAACAGAACCACTAACCCAGGAACTTATCCTTGCAACAAAGCCCGTTGCCAATTGTGCCCACATATCTATTCAGGGGACACCATCACAGGGCCTAATCACATCAGCCACACTATCAGAGGCTCGTTCACCTGCACATCCACCAATGTGATATATGCCATCATGTGCCAGCAATGCCCCTCTGCCATGTACATTGGTCAAACTGGACAGTCTCTACGTAAAAGAATAAATGGACATAAATCAGATGTCAAGAATTATAACATTCATAAACCAGTCGGAGAACACTTCAATCTCTCTGGTCACGCAATCACAGACATGAAGGTCGCTATCTTAAAACAAAAAAACTTCAAATCCAGACTCCAGCGAGAAACTGCTGAATTGGAATTCATTTGCAAATTGGATACTATTAATTTAGGCTTAAATAGAGACTGAGTGGCTAAGTCATTATGCAAGGTAGCCTGTTTCCTCTTGTTTTTTCCTACCCCCCCCCCCCCAGGATGTTCTGGTTTAACTTGGATTTAAACTTGGAGAGTGGTCAGTTTAGATGAGCTATTACCAGCAGGAGAGTGAGTTTGTGTGTGTATGGGGGTGGGGGGGATGTGAGAAAACCTGGATTTATGCAGGAAATAGCCCGACTTGATTATGTAAAGAGTTGTCACTTTGGATGGGCTAGCACCAGCAGGAGAGTGAATTTGTGTGGGGGGGTGGAGGGTGAGAAAACCTGGATTTGTGCTGGAAATGGCCCACCTGATGATCACTTTAGATAAGCTATTACCAGCAGGACAGTGGGGTGGGAGGAGGTATTGTTTCATGATCTCTGTGTGTATATAAAGTCTGCTGCAGTTTCCACGGTATGCATCTGATGAAGTGAGCTGTAGCTCACGAAAGCTCATGCTCAAATAAATTGGTTAGTCTCTAAGGTGCTACAAGTACTCCTTTTTTTTTTTTCTTGAACAAGCAGTGGACCACAGTTGAGAACCCCTGTACTAGCTGATATATTGTCTGTGCTGCCTGAAATAGCTTTTGCAGGCAATGAAGATAACATCTTGTTGTATGGGTGGGATGGGGGTAGAGTGCATACATTTGCTCCTACTATTGTCTGGCTGGAGACAAATTTCCGAAAGGCTGAAGGTGGCAAATTGTTCTCTTTGAAATGCAACTAGTCCTGCAAAGGAAACTGGCAGATTAATTGTTTTCAGTGTTAACTACATTTGTTTAGGAGATATGCTCCACAACAGGTACTGAATATTGGGTAATCAATTAGCCTGTTTCTACCTACCCTTCTTAATCTACCCTACTCAAATGCTATGTCCAGCTTCTTCTTTCCTAGTATAGTAGAAAACTCATATTTTTCCCCCTTCAAATCAGGTTTCCATTTTTATCTCTTTGATAATCTAATCTAATTCATTAGTTATAACGTAGCAATCACTCTAGTATCTAGGTGTGGTATACAATGAAATGAGGATCACACTGATTCTGCTCTAAAAGCAAAAACATTCTTTATCCTTCTTTCATTGTTATCCCAAATGATTATAGTACCTAATGGTTGCCTACTCAGAGGACATTGTTGACCTATAGTTCAGGTAAAGGGAAGATCTACACACAGATGTATCTGGTGCTGAGTCTCGTGAAACTGGGGCTCATCCTGATCTGTGATGGAAAGAAGTTCCATAGTTTTAGGTCTTTGGTAAGTATGCTCAGCCTCTGAAAGATTTTTTACTCTAGTCTCTTATCAGGAAACATACTTTTTTTGATCAAAGCTGGGGCAATGTTGGTAAGCAATTAAGCCTGGTCACCCTATAAGCTATTTCTGATCATAGTAAGATTGATCATTTTCTTTACATTGGAAAGTTTTTATTTGTGTGTGATTTGAATGTAATATTCAGCAAATGTGTCAGTTTGCCAGCTCTGAAGACTGTAGTTCTCTGTCCAAAGAACAGATACAGGATAGGTAGCAGACTTGTAAACTTTCCCACAATTTGCCTCAACCGTTGTAGCAACCACCTCAATTGAGCAAGGACAGTGAATTCTCCATGCCAATTCAATCCTTGCTTTATCTGCTTAGGCTACAAGTACCAACAAAATTCCAAATTATGCTACACTAATTCCTGTGACTGGACTTAGACCACCAAAACTCATTGCACACAGTCTGCCAAACATAAGGTGATATCAACCTTCTCTAACTAGAACCCTGGGTTATATGTTAATTGGTAAACTAGAGATGAAAGGCTCTGAGTCATCAGTCCCCTGAATTGATAAATTAGACTAGAGACAATCATTTCCTTCACTCTCCAAACTGATATTTTCTCCGATTGTAATTGTTTTCTTCTTTTAATTTTACTTTCTATGGTTATAATTCTGTTTTCTCCTAGACTTCCTTAGATCACTCCTTCTTCAGAAACTGACTACACTGAGCCTTTGAGTTAGCTGAAAATGTTTTAACTGTTTAAATATTTAAAAGTTTAAATTGGGTTTAGAGAGGATAAGGTGCTAGCCAGAAACTTGGATGCAAGTCCCTGCTCCACCACAGACTTCCTCTGTAACTTTGGGCAATTCACTTGAGCTCTGTGCCTCAGTTTCCCCTCTGTAAAAATAGTACTTACATACCTCACAGGGGTATTGTGAGGATAAATACATTAACAATTGTGAGGTATTCAGATACTGCAGTGATGGGGACCAGATAAATACCTTAGATAGATACATTCAGTCTAGCCCAGGCTACACTGGTCAGTCAATCCATGTTAAAACTAACCAATTTATTTGAGCATAAGCTTTTGTGAGCTACAGCTCACTTCATCGGATGCATGAACTGTAGCTCATGAAAGCTTATGCTCAAATAAATTGGTTAGTCTCTAAGGTGCCACAAGTACTCCTTTTCTTTTTCCGAATACAGACTAACACGGCTGTTACTCTGGGACCATGTTAAAACTATTAACCTCTTTTAAGCCATTTAAAATCAGTTCAGCTAATTTGATTAAATGCCCATTTTAGGTGAGGCAAAAGTGTCCTGTTTTTCTTTGGCTGATTTGCATTACATTGCATTTTAATGGCAGTGCCTTTCCCATATGTATTCAGTCATCATATGTATTGAAGAGGGTGTGGGGGTTTTAGTACTTTGTTTCCATGAGATACATATAAAACAATGACAGGTTTCAGAGGAACAGCCGTGTTAGTCTGTATTCGCAAAAAGAAAAGGAGTACTTGTGGCACCTTAGAGACTAACCAATTTATTTGAGCATGAGCTTTCGTGAGCCACAGCTCACTTCATCAGATGTGTACCGTGAGGTACCACTTCCCATCCCAGAAAGTTCCCCACCTACAAGGCAGGTGATGATACTGAGGCCTTCTTAGAAAACTTTGAAAGGGCCTGCCTTGGGTACAACATCTCTACTGACCAATACATGGTAGAGCTGAGGCTGCAGCTCAGTGGACCCTTAGCTGAGGTGGCAGCTGAAATGCCTAAAGAACACATGAACAAGTATGAACTGTTTAAATCTGATGAAGTGAGCTGTGGCTCACGAAAGCTCATGCTCAAATAAATTGGTTAGTCTCTAAGGTGCCACAAGTACTCCTTTTCTTTATATAAAACAATGGCTTTGCTTAATGGCCTTGCCACTCTGCTATTTTTTATCATTAGGGAAGTAATTTATTCTGTGCTCTGAGGTAACATATGAAAGGATGTGTTCAACTAGATGGCCTCTGCTGAGATAGTTTACATTCCTGCACAAGAATCTTTGTTCACTCCCAGGATGTCATGGCCAGCATAATAGCTTTCTCTGGCCCTTTATAAAAATAAGATGCTAGTAATCCAGATAACCTCTGATACAGATGTCTCAGCTGAATTCCCAGAGCTCTTCTTTCTTCATCCAGGACATAAACAACAATCAGAGCAGAGACAACTGTTTCCATCTTGTTTTTCTCTCTTTCAGCAGATGCTGCTCAGAGAGACAGAATACAAACTTAGTCGTTGGGTTTGAAATCACTTATTTTAACTGCTGATGTGTATTAGCTTTGAACACACCTTTATAGGCCATGTCTTCACAAAGAAAAAGGTGTGTTAGCTAACATGTTAACATGTTAATACCCTAGCATAGATTTGTATTAACTCTTTAGCCCTAGTGAGGATCCTCAGGTTTAACTCACCACCTCATATGTGTTAAAAATACTTGTCTTGTCTACACTAGGATTTTAACATGTTAACAAACATTTTTTCTAGTGAAGACCAGGTCCATGTGTCTCTTCATCTCTATCTGCTTTTAAAGGTGACTCTGAAAATGGGGGTGAAAAAGGTCTTTCACACATTTCTGCTTGTTTATGATGAAAGGTATTTGCAGAAGAAAGTTTTGTTTATATTAAAAATTCAGTTCCTGCCTAGACTGGAAGACATTATGATTGGAGAATTAGTGAGATAAGGATATTATTAAAGGGAAGAGAGTTTAGGGTTTTTGCTGTTTTGAAATGAATATATCTGTGAGACTGAGAGTATTATTGTGGGAAAGCCTAGCTGAAGTGAATGAGAGGTTTTATATTAAGATCTGAATGCAACATGGTTCCATATTTCTGGTTCAGTTCCTAACTCCCACAGGCCTAACCCAATTTGTCAACAGTAACATTGTTACAGTGGAATGCGGCTGATGTGGGAGGTTATGGTTACAGGAGGAGAGATGGACCCATTCCAAACTTTCTTCTGAAAACTAGGAGAGCAACCTTGAACTGGATTTTGTGTTCAATTTGTACAGAAAGAAAAGGAGTACTTGTGGCACTTTAGAGACTAACCAATTTATTTTATCTGTAGCTCACGAAAGCTTATGCTCAAATAAATTGGTTCGTCTCTAAGGTGCTACAAGTACTCCTTTTCTTTTTGCGAATACAGACTAACACGGCTGTTACTCTGAATTTGTACAGAGAGTACAAAAAATGGGACAATCCATTTACAACGCACACTTCACTTCTCTACAGAGGAATAAGGACAGTAAACTATCTAAACTCCTACATGCCACAGAGGGCTACAACAGTGGTACCCTCAACTCTCCTAACAATATTGTTAATCTATCCAACCACACGCTTAGCCCGGTGGAAGCGTCTGTCGTATCTCAGGGACTCTCTTAGTGCCCCACCACCCCCATGAACATGGTAGAGTTCTGCAATGATCTGGAAGCCTGCTTTCGTTGTCTCCGACTTAAGGAATATTTTCAACACACCACTGAACAGTGCACTGACCCACAGGAACCCTCCTACCGACACTACAGGAAGAAGAATTCTGCGTGGACTCCTCCTGACGCTCGAAATGGCAGACTGGACTTCTACACAGAGTGCTTCCGCCGATGTGCACAGGCTGAAATTGTGAACAAACAGCATCACTTGCCCCATAACCTCAGCCGTACAGAACGCAATGCCATCCACAGCCTCAGGAACCACTCTGACATTATAATCAAAGGGGCTGACAAAGGAGGTGCTGTCGTCATAATGAACAGGTTGGATTATGAACAGGAGGCTGCCAGGCAGCTCTCTAACTCCACATTCTACAGGCCATTATACTCTGACCCCACTGAGGAGTACCAAAAGAAACTACACCATCTGCTCAAGAAACTCCCTGCTACAGCACGGGAACAAATCTACATGGACACACCCCCAGAGCCCTGACCAGGGGTATTCTATCTGCTACCCAAGATCCATAAACCTGGAAATGCTGGACGCCCCATCATCTCAGGCATCGGCACTCTTGCAGCAAGATTTATCTGGCTATTTGGACTCTCTCCTCAGACCCTACGCTACCAGCACTCCTAGCTATCTTCGAGACACCTCCGACTTTCTGAGGAAACTACAGTCCATTGGTGATCTTCCAGAAAACACCATCCTGGCCACCAGGGATGTAGAAGCTCTTTATACCAATATTCCACATGAGGATGGACTACAAGTTGTCAAGAACAGTATCCCTGATGAGACCACGACACACCTGGTGGCTGAGCTTTGTGACTTTGTCCTCACCCACAATCATTTCAGATTTGGGGACAACTTATACAATCAAGTCAGGGGTATTGCTATGTGTACCCGCATGGCCCCACAGTATGCCATTATTTTTACGGCTGATTTAGAACGCTTCCTCAGCTCTCGTCCCCTAGTACCCCTCCTCTACTTGCACTACATTGATGACATCTTCATCATATGGACCAATGATGAGCTGCCAAAATCTTAACAACAGGTTCCCTCCTTACCCCACAAGGGGGTCGTTGCCCACCCCCACTCCCCGGGACTCCTGCACCATCCAACCCCCCGCGTTCCTTGATGGCCCCCCCCAGGACCCCTACCCCATCTACTCCCCTCCCCAGAACCGGGCAGGAGGGACTCATGGGCCACCGTAGTGGGTGCCCACCCCACCACTAAGAGCCAGAGGCACCTGCGGGGGGGCGAAGAGGGGGAGTCCCTGAGGTGCTTACCTGGGGCAGCTCCCAGGAAGCATCTGGCAGGTCCCTCTGGCTCCTAGGGGCAGGGGAGCGTAGGTAGGAGAGGAGTGGCTGCTCCCCCACTGATCACATCAAAAGTGGCACCTTAGGTGCCAATTCCCTGCATGCTCCGGGGCTGGAGCACCCACGGGGAAAATTTGGTGGGTGCAGAGCACCCACCGGCAGCTCCCCTCCCCACACCCCGGCCCCAGCTCACCTCACCTCCTCTCCACCTCCTCCCCTGAATGCACCGCCCCGCTCTGCTTCTCCGCCCCCTTCCCGGGCTTTCTGCGAATCAGCTGTTCGGCAGGAAGCCTGGGAGGGATGAGAAGCAGGCGGCAGCTTCCCGCTCAGGCCGAGGGTGGGGGGGCACGAGGAGGGCCGCCTGTGCAGCAGCAGGCAACCCGGGGGCGGGGGGGCACGCAGGGGAACCGTTCCCCACCCCAGCTCACCTCCGCCTCCCTGGGCCTGAGCGGGAAGCCGTGGCCTGCATCTCAGCCTGCCCCAGCTTCCCGCGTGAACAGCTGATTCGCGGGAAGCCTGTAGGGGCGGAGAAGCAGAGTGGTGCGGTGCGTTCAGGGGAGGAGACGGAGCAGAGTTGAGCTGGGGCCGGGGGTGGGGCGGGGAGCTGCCGGTGGGTTCTCTGCACCCACCAAATTTTCCCCTTGGTGCTCCAGGGCTGGAGCACCCATGGAGTCGGCGCCTAAGGTGCCACTTTTGGCCGGTTAAATTCAGAAGCCCTTTTAGAACCGGTTGTCCCTCGCGGAACAACCGGTTCTAAAAGGGCTTCTAAATTTAACAACCGGTTCTAGCGAACTGGTGCAAACCGGCTCCAGCTCACCACTGATATGGACCCACAGGAAGGAGGCCCTTGAAGAATTCCACCTGGATTTCAACAATTTCCACCCCACCATCAACCTCAGCCTGGACCAGTCCACACAAGAGATCCGCTTCCTGGACACTACAGTGCAAATAAGTGATGGTCACATAAACACCACCCTATACCGGAAACCTACTGACTGCTATACTTACCTACATGCCTCCAGTTTCCATCCAGGACACATCACACGATTGCTACAGCCAAGCCCTAAGATACAACCGAATTTGCTCCAATCCCTCAGACAGAGACAAACACCTACAAGATCTTTATCAAGCATTCTTACAACTACAATACCCAGCTGGAGAAGTGAGGAAACAGATTGACAGAGCGAGACGGATACCCAGAAATCACCTGCTACAGCACAGGCCCCAGAAGGAAAATAACAGAGCACCACTGGCCATCACACACAACCCCCAGCTAAAACCTCTCCAGCACATTATCGACGATCTACAACCTATCCTGGAAAATGATCCCTCACTCTCTCAGACCTTGGGAGACAGGCCAATCCTTGATTACAGACAGCCCCCCAACCTGAAACAAATACTCTCCAGCAACTACACACCACAGCACAGAAACACTAACCCAGGAACCAATCCCTGTAGCAAACCTCGTTGCCAACTCTGTCCCCATATCTACTCTAGCGACACCACCAGAGGACCCAACCACATCAGCCACACCATCAGAGGCTCATTCACCTGCACGTCTACTAATGTTATATATGCCATCATGTGCCAGCAATGCCCCTCTGCCAGGTACATTGGCCAAACCGGACTGGCGCTACATAAAAGAATAAATGGACACAAATCAGACATCAGGAATAGTAACATACAAAAGCCAGTAGGAGAACACTTCAATCTTTCTGGACATTCTATAACAGATTTGAAAGTAGCTATACTTGAACAAAAAAACTTCAGAAACAGATTTCAAAGAGAGACAGCAGAACTAAAATTCATTTGCAAATTTAACACCATTAATTTGGGCTTGAATAGGGACTGGGAGTGGCTGGCTCATTACAGAGGCAGCTTCGCCTCTCCTGGAGTTGACACCTCGTCATCTGTTGTTGGGAGTGGACTACATCCACCCTGATTGAATTACAGAGTTAGAAGGGACCTCAGGAGGTCAGCTAGTTCAACCCCCTGCTCAGAGCAGGACCAATCCCCAATTTTTGCCCCAGATCCCTAAAAGGCCCCCTCAAGGAGTGAACTCACAATCCTGGGTTTAGCAGGCTAATGCTCAAACCACTGAGCTATCCCTCCCCCCTAACTGGCCCTGTCACCACTGGTTCTCCACTTGTGAGGTAACTCCCTTCTCTTCATGTGTCAGTATATTTACGTCTGCATCTGTAATTTTCACTCCATGTATCTGAAGAAGTGGGGTTTTTACCCACGAAAGCTTATGCTCAAATAAATCTGTTAGTCTTTAAGGTGCCACCAGACTCCTTGTTGTTTTTGTGGATACAGACTAACACGGTTACCCCCTGATACTTGTACAGAGAGTGGCATAACGGGATGATGTGTTCCTGGTAACCTGTGTTGCTGTGTAGATGGCTGCTAGAGCTTCCTCAAGGCAGGAGACTTGCTTCCTTAATAAAGAGACTTGAAATAGTCCCAGATAGATGTCACACTTGTGTGGATCATTGTGGCCAAATCAGCATTCATTTAGATCAGGTACAATCTTTTGGCCAGCTGCAGATGGCAGAGAGCATTTTTTGCTGCTGCAGCTACGTAGGTATCCAAATATGGTGCAAAAGGACTTGTCCACATGAGGAAATTTACTGGTATAATACTATATAGTGTTAGGGGAAATCAACCTAGTTAGCATATGTGACTCCATTTTGGGTTTCCTCTCGGCCATTAACTAGAAGCGAGCACATCACGTACCAAGGAAGGAAGGATCCTTCAAGGTGGAGAGCTGGACAGTTTCAAGATAAGGGAAACAAAGGAGACAGGAACCAGCTGACATGCCTGAAATAGTTGCCACTTCAGCTTTTTTGCATGAGGAAGGTGGCTGCAGGGGATTGGTAATAGATAAGGAGAAGGCCTGTTTATTGGTTTAGGGCCCCCCGAAGCACACAGGCAGGATGTTTTGCCAACAGTATATAATCTGTGTGTAACCTGTAATCGGGGTCCCATTCTGCTTAACAGAGCGGTACCACGCTCGAGCGTAATAAACTTACAAACTTTGAGATACTCTGCAGTTTGTCTTTATTTGGTTGCCTCAGCCTAGAAACGAACTGTACGTGTCCTAACTGGAATTATTCGTAACAGTTTTGGCGACCCAGATGGGACTCTAGGCTCGCCCTTGTAAGCGAAGCCGCACTCCTTCCCTCGGAGAACTCCAGCCGGCACTGGGTGAGTTCACCTTCGAGAACTCCGAGGAACGGGAGTGTGGGCCGTCGCTTAGGCGATAAGGTGGCACATTAGGCATTCTTTTGGTAGCCTTAGAATGGGCTCTGGGCAGAGTGTGAGCAGGGGAACCCCTTTGGCTGAGATTCTCGAGAATTGGAAAAATATTTCTGGCACCCATGGGTTAGGTAAAAGGAGAGCTGTAATTTTGTGTAAAGTCGAGTGGCCAGCGCTGACTATTCAGACGCCCTTTGGATGGCCACCCAAAGGAATTTTTGGACAGGATGAATTAACCTGCCTTAGACAACAGCTGGAGGACAAGCATCCAGCTCAAATGGATTATTGGTATGTATGGGATAATTGGGCATACACCTGAGATAAGGGGCGCCCCGCAACTTTGGGCTCTGGTACCAGATCTAAGGTTTGCATGCCGCTTACGGGTTCCACTCCGCCCTGTGCTGCTTCCCCTCCTCCGTCTCTTCCCCCTACTCCTCCTCCTGTTGCCCCTCTATACCCGTCTCTAACCCTACCCCTTGTTGCGCTTCAAGCGCCCCTGATACAACAGCCCGTTGCGATGGGCACTGACCGTGTCATTATGGCCCTTTTGGCCCTGGGGACCTGGTCACCTGGCAGTCACAGATGCCGAGGTTGCGCAACGATCCGGAAAGAGTCCTAGAGATTATCCGTTCAGTCTTTATGGCATTCAACCCTAACTGGGCAGATGTCCAGGCTATTTTGCAAACCCTATTTACCCCTGACGAGAGGTATTCTATTCTAGACGCTAATCAGCGTTGGATGGGAGACGCTAAGAATCGCACCCCTTGGCCTGAAGCCAATCCAGATTGGAATACTAACGACCTCGATGGCTGGGCCTGCCTCTCAGCTGCCCGGGAAGGGCTCCTGGAGAGCATCCGTAGGGCGGGTAGTAAGACGGCAAATTGGTCAAAAATTAGAGAGTGCCAGCAAGACCTAAACGAGCATCTGTCTGCATTTTTTGCCCGCTTGTTTAAGCAGGTTAGAATGTATGGGGGAGGGGTGGAGCCAGAAGCCGAGGTTAGCCGCATGATGATGGTCTCTTACTTTGTCGATCAAGCGGCGCCGGACATAAAGAAGTATTTAACTAAACATGTTCCCGATTGGCCAGGGAAACCCCTAAGAGAAGTAGTTCGCCTGGCCACTTTTGTGTTTAATGGCAGGGACGAGGAGAAAGCTAAGGAAAAACGTAAGCAAAAGAAGGAGGAAGTAAGTATGTTGGCAGCCGCATTGCAGGTTCCCTTGGGGAATCAGCACTGGCAGGGACATGGGAATACCAGGGGGAGGGGATGCGGATGCGGGACAGGATGGGGAGGAGGCTGGGGTGGGACAAGGAACGGGAACTGTAATTATTGTAAGCAACCGGGGCACTGGAAGAGGGAATGCCCTCTGCTTCCAGGAGGGGCTTGAAGGGTTCATGCAAGGTTCATGCACCTAAAAACATTCAGGGCACACCCTGAGTGTTGTGTAGGAGCAGTGCACACACTGCTCCTTCCAAGGACATGGACCATGGGAAGTCGCCCAGAGGACATGAACCATGGGAAGCTTCCTTGGACTGGGCTCAAGGCCTGAGAGCAAAGAATGTAGTAGATAGAAGCTGGTAAATAAGAATATTAATCAAAGTCATATTATTCCTTTTGTTGTTTCCTTTTGCGGTTGGAGTATGTAATGCGCATGAGTGGAGAAAGAATAAAAGAGAGGGTGGAAAGCCGACACGGCAGACCTTCCCGCTTGCTTGCTAAAAGCTTTGTTTGTCTTGCATTTGAACCACAACAGGGGCTCCTTGGCAGAATCAGCCAGAGACCGGTTCTTCCTTTCCCCCTAACGCTCCCCAGGACTTCGCTAATCCCCAGTGACTAGAGGCGGAGATTTTGGGAGCCATGGGAGAGTTGGAATGGGATCTTAGATTGCAGTCGCAAATTTATTTGAAAATTGGGGAACGGTTTGTGCCCTTTTTGGTGGATACTGGAGCCACCCTTTCCACTTTAACTTTTGTTCCAGGCTCTCTTTTTAATACCAAGGTCTGAGTGCAGGGTATTGAGGGCAACCCGTGCCCGGCTCCCCTATCCTGCCCCGTCCCTGTGGACCTGGGTTCTTTAAAGTTGTCACATAGATTTGTTGTCATACCAGAAGGCTCCGCTAACGTTCTTGGGTGGGACGTGCTTAGCAAGCTGGGAGCCCACATATACTGTGCCCCTGAGGGTCTTCTCATGTCCATCCCGGACTCGGTGGTTGCTTCTCTTATGGCCTCGGTTACCCTGATTCCTGATCTCCCCACAGAATTGTCCAGCGTTCCACCCATTTTGTGGAGCATGAGTTCCACCCACGTGGGCCTCCTTAAATCAGCCACTCCGGTCAGTCTGCAGGTGAGGGATGGGCCGCCTCCCTCCGTAAAACAATATCCCTTGCCGAAGGAGGTGGAGGAAGGTATTTCCCTTCTTATCTCTAGCTACTTAACACAGGAGGTCTTGGTTCCGTGCATTTCTCCTTGTAATACTCCTATCCTTCCTGTGAAAAAGCCAAAACCGGGCCTGGATGGGCACCCAGTTTATTGGTTCGTTCAAGATCTGCGTGCGATAAATAGTTATGTTATAACCCCCCACCCAGTGGTCCCTGATCCAAGTACTATTCTGACACTGATTCCCCAGTCGGCTACTTGTTTCACGGTTGTAGACTTGTGTGCTGCATTTTTCAGTATTCCTTTGCACCCCGACTCCCAATATCTGTTTGCATTCACTTGGGGGGGTCAGCAGCTAATCTGGACGCGCCTCCCCCAAGGGTTCTCAGGCTCCCCCACTATTTTTTCCTGAATTCTAGCCGATGATTTGAAAGACATTGTTTTGCCTAGCTCCTCTGTTCTAGTCCAATATGTGGATGATTTGTTGATTGTTAGCTCTGATTATAATGCATGTTTAGCTGATTCTGTTACTCTGCTTACTGCATTAGCTAATAAGGGCCACTGTGCATCTCCATCCAAGCTGCAGCTGTGCCAAACCCAGGTGATCTATTTAGGTTTTGTGATTCGGCCTGGAGAGCGTTTACTCTCCCCTGATATGGTGCAGGCAATCCAGGATTACCGGTGCCCGACTACAAAAAAGCAGTTGCGGGCTTTCCTGGGGGCTGTGGGGTTCTGCCGACCCTGGATAGTGGCCTTCGGGGAATTGGTGAAACCGTTAGTCCAGGCCACCACAACTTCTAACCCCGATCCTGTTCTCTGGACCCTGGAGATGGAAGCCGCTTTCGCGTCCACAAAGAAAGCCCTGATCTCTGCACCCGCCTTGGGACTCCTGGATTACGGTAAACCATTTTTTCTCTTCAGTCACGAGCAGCGGGGAGTGGCCAACGGTGTCCTATTGCAGTACCAAGGGGATCGCCCACGCCCCATAGCTTACTATTCCGTACAATTAGACCCTGTCATTCGGGGATCAGTCTCCTGTGTGCGGTCCATTGCCGCTGCAGCCCTTATGGTGGAACGGTCATGCCCTATTGTTCTGGGGCACCCTTTGACTGTCTGGGTCCCACACGAGATTGAGGTTCTCTTAAAACAGCATACAATGCAGGTGCTGTCTCCGCAGCGGGCACACAAATATGAGCTGATTCTGCTGGCCGCTGACAACATCACCCTTCGCCGCTGCAACATCCTCAACCCCGCTACACTGACACCCCTTCCGGAGGATGGCACGCCTCACCATGTATGTATGGATGTCGTTGCTGAGAGCGGTAAGCCTCGCCCGGATTTACGTGACCTCACTCTGAAAAACCCAGACCTGTCCCTTTTTACCGATGGCTCCTCCTTCTATTTGGAGGGCCAACGGGTATCCAGCTATTCCGTCACTACTCAGACAACCGTTGTAGAAGCAGCCCCCCTTCCTCCTTCCTTTAGTGCTCAGGGCACGGAATTGCAAGCTCTTATTAGAGCTTGCTTGTTGTCTGTTGGGAAATCTGTTACCATTTATACAGACTCTAGATATGCCTTCGGGATTTGCCATGCTATGGGCCAGCTCTGGAAACAGCGAGGATTTCTAACCTCCTCAGGCACTAAAACTACAAACGGCCCTTTAATCTCTGCACTTTTGGGCGCCATTCAAGGTCCTCTCGAACTGGCTGTTGTCCACTGTTGTGCTCACCAGCAGTCTGAGAATCCTGTCTCTCAAGGTAATGCCTTGGCTGATGTAGCCGCAAAGACTGTTGCCCTTCAGCCCCTTCCGGTGTCAGCAACTCTTCTTCTGGATACGTCCTTCCTGCTGACGGACTGGACGCACTTGTATGCTGATGTGCCGCCTGACAAGCTCCAGGACTGGAAACGTTGGGAAGGCTCTGAAGGCGTCGATAAAGTTTGGTGAATTGGGAACAAACCTATTCTCCCATATCGCTATCTGCTCTCGGTCGCCCACTGTTTTCATTCTTTGGGTCATGCCGGTATTCAGGCCACTGCAGCTGCTATTCTTAAATGTTGGTCAGCGCCTCATGTCTATCCGGCGGTGAAGCAAGCTCTTGGCTCCTGCTCTACTTGCCTGGCCTTCTCTACTCGGTCTTGGCTCGATGCCAACACTGGGGTGGGGGGGGGGGGAGACCTTGGGCTAACTTCCCGTTTCAGCGATTACAGGTGGACTATGCAGAAATGCCTAAAAGCTCGGGGTTTTGCCACGTCCTTGTAATAGTGGATCAACTTTCTGGATGGCCCGAAGCAGTACCAACCAGAAAAACAGATGCCAGATCTGTGGTAAAATTTCTAGTGAAAGACATTGTGCCCAGATATGGAGTCCCTGAAATCATCAGCTCGGACCGAGGATCACACTTCACTGCAAAGATTTTAGAGGAGCTGTACCGGTGCCTGGGGATTGCGCGACAACTCCACACCTCTTACCACCCCCAGTCGGCAGGGCAGGTGGAGCGCATGAATCGAACCCTGAAGACGATGGTAGCAAAGTTTTGCAAAGAGACTGGACTGAAGTGGCCAGAGGTTTTGCCCATAGTCCTGTGGCACGTAAGGCGGGCCCCACGCATGCCCCTGGGCTTGTCCCCATTCAAGGTATTGTTTGGGAGGCCGGCTTTGGTTCCGGGAACCTATGTTCCCGCTCACACTAGCCTTTTGGATGGAGATGAGACCTTGGCCAGGTATGTAGCCAGATTACAAATAGAGCTCAGTAACAACCAGTTTGTGGCTCAATTGTTTCAAACCGCACCATTGGGGTTACAGGTCATCCCTTCAAACCAGGGGATTGGGTGGTGGTAAAAAAATTCCCCCATACAGACCCCTTGGAACCCTGATGGGAGGGGCCATACCAGGTTCTGTTATGTACTTATTCTGCTTTAAAAGTTGCAGGTTGAAGTTCCTGGATCCATCAAGCTACGCTAAGTTGGCGCAGGGACCCCCGCCTGGGCCCGACGAGCTGTCTGATGAGCCACCCCGCAAATGAACACCACTGGCAGTCCCTGGGCTGAACTCCCCAACTATTGGGATCTCGAGACTCCATCAGAACTTCTTGTTTTCTTGTTACTTGGACTTATATTTGTTGTCCTGTTTTTTGCGTGGTACACGGGAAGATGCAAATACTGGTATGGGTGGCCTGTGGAATTCCCTCTCTATTCTCGAGTTTGGTACACAGATGGGAAGACAACAGCTTCCTGGATTTAACCCATGCTATAGCACAGGGGGTTAACCGAACGCAGTGTTGGGTCTGTATTCATACCCCCACATACATAGGTCAGGGAATCCCGCTGGGAGGGGTGTCTATCCCTCTCAACCGAACGCTCCAGGCCGGATTATGGACAGACACTCCATTTAACTGGAATGTTACAATCCAAACTTGGTCTATTGATATGGTGGCCCAGGGTAGTTATGCTTTATGTGTGTCACGATGTAAGAATTTCGAAAATACAGTTTTTGTGGGTAACTTTGTAGGGTGCAATGATACCACCCGCATTAGCTCTGGTATGGCAAGTCCCCCCAAGTATTCCAGGGCGCTGTGGCTGGTCCCTGAGGGATCAGGCTGGTTCTGGTTGTGCAACCACATGGCTTATAAGGTCCTCCCGGCAGGTTGGTGGGGTACATGCACCTTAGGAGCCATAGTACCCGCTGTTGCCGTACACCAGACCCTGGCCCAGGGGGAAATTCGGAACCTGGTATGGAGGAACCGACAAAATGTCCCATTAAACCCTCTCTCTGAACGGCCTACAGGCCTTCACTCCTTTGTTCGTTGGTTTTTGCCCTGGGAGGGGGTGAGTGAATTGGAAAAGGCTATAGTTAATATTTCTGCAGCCTTAGAATTAATGGCAAATGCCACCGCAGACGCCTTGTCTACCCTTCAAATTGAGGTGACTCAGTTATCTCAGACCACACTGCAGAACCGCTTACCCTTGGACTATCTCCTTGCAAACCAGGGCGGCATTTGTGCTCTTGTTATCTCAAGCTGTTGTGTCTTTGTGAATCAACACCACAGGGTGGAAACCGATATCCACACCCTTATGCAGCAGGCCACCTCGCTTCACTGTGTCACCCTTGATGACACCAGTACCGGATTCCATGAGGCCTGGAGCTGGCTCACCTCTTAGCTGCCAGACTTGGGGCCTTGGGGAAGGCATATTTTGTACCTCATTCTTATAGCTGTTTCTGTTTTTGTATTATTCTTTGTATGCCTACAATGCTGTAGTATGTGCTGCCGGCAAATTTTAATCTTGCATTGAGGTTATTCTGCCCCGATATAGTTTACTGACGTACATAAGAAAAGGAGGGACTGTAAGGGGAAATCGACCTAGTTAGCATATGTGACTCCATTTTGGGTTTCCTCTCGGCCATTAACTAGAAGCGAGCACATCACGTACCAAGGAAAGAAGGATCCTTCAAGGTGGAGAGCTGGACAGTTTCAAGATAAGGGAAACAAAGGAGACAGGAACCAGCCGACATGCCTGAAATAGTTACCACTTCAGCTTTTTTGCATGGGGAAGGTGGCTGCAGGGGATTGGTAATAGATAAGAAGAAGGCCTGTTTATTGGTTTAGGTCCCCCGAGGCACACAGGCAGGATGTTTTGCCAACAGTATATAATCTGTGTGTAACCTGTAATCGGGGTCCCATTCCGCTTAACGGAGCGGTACCACGCTCGAGCGTAATAAACCTACAAACTTTGAGATACTCTGCAGTTTGTCTTTATTTGGTTGCCTCAGCCTAGAAATGAACTGTACGTGTCCTAACTGGAATAATTCGTAATAATAGTTACACTGTGTTAGGGTCTGAGTGTCGAATAACCCACTGTAGGTAATAATAATACCCTAGGGCTGTTTCAAAAGAATGCAAGCCTATCTATATAGGATACTTGTTTATGACTGATGGAACTCTCCATGCATTACCCAAGATTTCCACAACAGTTCTTACCAGGTTCTTATCTTGTTTTGAACATAATTTTCCAGAAGTCAGCAAATGTAAAGATATCCTACACTAGCCGTAGCTTAGTACAGAAGGAGTGTTGGTTAAGGATCAACAAAATCATTCATCTTCTCCTGTCTTTCCTGGTATGGCTCTGCAGCTGGCACAATAGTTTGACAGGTTCTGCTAAGCTTTCTGCATGTAGGGAAATTAAAAGTATTCATCTTCAATGCACTCCAAAGTGATACAATTTAGCATACATACAAAGCACTTTACATATATTTCACTTATTTAGTACTAGCTACTGTCTTATAGTAGTTACACAAACACCGTATTCAATTATGTTTGTAGTTACAGAAATAAAGCAAAGTAACTTTTTATGCATCTGCTAGTGAGAACTGATTTTGTAGTCTTTTAGCATAATTTCATTCCTTATATGGAAATTGTCATTGCAACATTGCTTTTTCAGACAGTATTTTCCTCCTTCTCCTTTGGCCTAGGTCAAAGCATTATGGCACTCTGGTTCCATTGTCATCAACACTGGTGTAACTCTCAGCATGGCCAGACCACTCTGATTCTGGACTAAGTGCTTTTGCAGCCCAGTGTGTAGCTGAGGTCCCTTCCCCTTGTTATTTGTTTTCTGCAATCAATCAGTCAATCAATAACGACAATAACAGGGGTTTTGTTTTATTTGCAAATTTATGAATTTTCACCAAACCGACCCCTAGTGTTTGCTGGGCTTATTCCAATGGGGGAGGAGGGAAAGAGGGAGGGGAAAGAAAGAGAAATGCCCCCACCCCAATATTTTTATTTCACATTTTTGTTTTCAGTGATCAACTGGCCCAGTTGCATCAGCGGGGGCCCCTCTTTGCTGAACAATTTCCAATTCCTTGCAAAAGCCTCTTCACTGCTTGCAACCCAACCCGCTCCCCCGCCATAAACTTTGGCTCAGCAGCTCCCCCCCCACCGCGGCTGCGGGACTCGGGGCGGCTGCAGAGCAGCCTTGGGGCCAGACGGCAGCCCCTCCCCACCTCGCTCGGCTTGGGGGAAGCAGCGCGCGGGTGCCTGGCGCTGGGCTCTGCTCGCAAGGTGCGGGTGAGGGCGGTTGGAATACGGAGGACGCTAGGACCGCGCGAGACACAGTTTTCCTGCCGCCGCCGGCTCCTCTGGGGCGAGCGCTCCTGGGGGCGGGTCCAGGCACACGGGGCGGGGCCGGGCAGCTTGCGAGTCAGTCCGGGACCCGGTTGGAAGGCGGCGCCCGGGCAGCGCCGAGGCAGCGCCTCGCGCTCCTGGGGGCGGGTCCAGGCGGACGGGGCGGGGCCGGGCAGTTTGCGGGTGAGTCCGGGACCTGGTTGGAAGGCGGCGCCCGGGCAGCGCGCGAGCAGAGCCGAGGCAGCGTCTCGCGCTCCTGGGGGCGGGTCCAGGCGGACGGGGCGGGGCCGGGCAGTTTGCGGGTCAGTCCGGGACCCGGTTGGAACGCGGCGCTCGGGCAGCGTCTCGCGCTTTCTGGGGACCAAGAACGGTTCCCGCGCCCCCCCCCCCCTCCGGCCCAACAACTCCATTGGCCGCGCCTCCTTCCAGCTCCCGCCGCCGGCTGCGCTTCACGGGGACCGTCCGTCCCGCGCGCCCGCCTCTCCGAGCCCGCTACATGCTCAGGTACCTGCGCGGCCGGCTGGGGAGCGCGCGGGAGAGGTGGCGGCGGCCGGGCTCCGGGGCACTTGGGCAAGAGGAACCTTCCCCCCCCGCCCCCGCCCCGGCTCGCTGAACCGAGGGGGGGGCGTATCGGCGTCGCTGCTCCTCCGAGAGGGGAGGGAGCGGGGGGTCATCAGCCTCCGCCGCTGTCTGCGGCTCCAGGGGCCCCCCTAGTGGGGGGAAGGGTGAGCGGCCCCAGGGAGCCGGGGGCGGGGAGCTGCCTCCGCCCAACGCTTCGCAGCCGGGAGTGTTTGCCGCCGGCCTCGTGGCTTCCTGTGAGGCGCCGATCCGAACAGGGGTGGGTTCTCAGCGGCTGGGGTGGGGGCTTTGTCTCCGCTCCTCGGAAGGGAGCGGCGCCTCCCGGCTTTCCTTGTCGCCGGTGCCGAGGGAAAGAGCCCGGGGCCCAGGCGTGTCGCCAGGTTAATGCCTGCTCCAGCCGGTGTTGCGTTGCTGTTACTCAAACGGGCCCCCCTGGGATCGCACAAAGGATATAAATTTCCCAGGGGTTAGCCTCCTGGGTGCGCGATGCTCCGCAGTTATTCATTACGGTTTTCAGGGGGGTATGTGTAGGGAAACGCAGTGATCAATTGTAACTCAAAATACACACGCACAGTTTATTGTCCATGTATACTAAGGAAATAATGACACTTCGGTGTTCCTGTTATTCAAACCTGTTCGGAGTTTACACAGAACTTAATGCATATCTATTTGGATGGTACTAGTTCAGATAGTGTAAATGGAATGATTCAGTGGTTTTGTGCACAGCATTTATATGTCAGTAGCCCACAGAGACATCTGCATTAACTGCCTAGCACCCAGTTTATATTTGGCAAACAGCAACACAACTTGCATCTTGCTTTTGACCTATTCTGCATATAAAAAGAACAGGTTAGGACAACTGAACTACTAGTTGGATTCCACAATAAAGGTTAGCATGACTACAAAGTAATTCAATTCACTAACCGTTTTGTTTGATAATTTCACATACACAATTAAAAGTTTTCTATTTAGTGTGCATAGTATCTTTAGAATAGATGGTGTTGAGATATCCACTATTTCTAAAACTTGAGTTCCATGTTTTGTCTTGGAGATATCACTTTAGTTTTACTCTTCTAACACTCCTTCAACTGTTTATACATTTGAACAGCTTCAACCAGAGAGACTAGAGAGACCTGCCATAGCCCAGGGCACTCACCTGGGAGGGGGCAGATCCTTCAGATTCCTGTTCTGGTCAGACTGTGCTCAGATACAAAGGTGGTGACCCTGACATAAGAACCATTATAGACTAGTGCAGATTAGAATTCTTTTGAACACAAAGGAAAATATAATTTCCAAAGATGTTTTCATGTTCAATTCAAGATGGTAACTTTGGCGATGTAAGTAAAAATCCCCCGGTCATCAGTTTTTGTGACATGCTGATCTCCATATATCCCTCAATACCATGGTGTGTCCATTCAGGACTTGCATATATGATTCAGCCTAGAACCGTTAATGCACATTTAAGGTTATACTGTGAGGATATAAAACTCTGGCTTGGCTAGAAGGGACCACCCAGAAGCTGAGTGGTGTGACTGAACTACCAAACCCATCTGTAGAGCTAAAGAAGAAGAGAACTTTCATCATAAGAGATATAAATTGTTAGCATCACAGATGTGATGAACTGGAATTCTCTGAAGTGCACTGAAAACATAGTTAATGCTATTTCCAAGGCCAAAGCATGTAGCGGAAAAAGGAAATACAAGAACAGAATCACTAAAAATTGCTCCATAAACTCACTCTCATGCCAATGGAAGGTTCTCTCTACAAATAAACGCTGAGGAGGCTTGGTCTGTGCTCAGAAAGCTATTGGAATGCTGAAGATTGTGAGTCTTAAGATCCAAGTTGTACAGCCCTCTCAACCTTTGTTTTTTTGACCATTGAGCTAATAACAGGCTTCCTTACTCTAGCTAGCCCCACAGGATGACTTTAAAAAAAATAACCTCACCATAGTAACTTATGACTACGCTTTGATTCTTGTAGGTGAGCCAGAGTCCCACCATGCCTTGTGTTTATAATTCTTTGTATTTAAGCTTAACTTTATCTGCCCTATTGTGTTATCAATAAGCTGAATTTTGCTTGACTATAGCATATTGTTAGTGATGGATTGTGTGTCCTCTGACCCAGTGACTATTAGGAAGTGTGTCCAGATGGCCAGAAATGGGCTACTTGTGATTGAGGAAAGGGGGTAGCTGTTTTCTGTAATTGATGAAGTAATGATCTTTTGAGAGATGCTTTTAGTTTATCAGGAAGCACTCTAACAGATGTTTTGTCATAATGATATGGCTACAGATATCTTTTATGGTTGAACAATACATTATTTTATCAAGAAGGATATTGATAAATTGAAGAGGGTTCAGAGAAGAGCACTCAGAATAATAAAAGAATTAGGAAGCATGCCTGATAGTGATAGACTCTAAGAACCTGGGTCAGGCCAATGGTTGATCTAGCCTAGTATCCTCTCTCTGTCAGTGGCCAGTACCAGAGCTTCAGGGAGAGTGTGCAGAGCAGGGCAGTTGGAATGATCTTCCCCAGTTTTTCACCTCCTGGCTTCTGGCAGTCAGAGATCTAGGACCACCTCAAGGTTGGGGTTGTATCCCTAACTCTCTTGGCTAATAGCTGTTGATTCTTCTTAACCAAGAGAAAGTTATGGGGTGACTTGATTACAGTCTATATGAATCTACAGGGGGAACAAATGTTTAATAATGGGATCTTCAGTCTAGTAGAGGCAGATATAACATGATTCAATGGCTGGAAGTTGACGCTAGACAAATTAGACTTGAAATAAGGGGTAAATTTTTAATGGTGAGAGTAACTAATCATTGGAACATTTTACCAAGGGTTGTGGTGGATTCTCCATGACTCACAATTTTTAGATTAAGTTTGGATCTTCTTATTAAAAGATATAACCTAGGAATTGTTTTGAGGACGTTCTTGGCCTACGTTATACAGGAGGTCAGACTAGATGACCACAATGGTTTCTGCTGACCTTATCCCTGAAACAGGTGTCTTCAGCTTACCAATTATGTAAACCAGTGATAGTAAATATTAATCTTTTATGATTGCTTACATGTATTAAGATCACGATTCTTTGGCCAAAAATTCCAGAATTCTTGCTGTGTTGGCCGAAGTGTTGTGGTGGAAAATTAACCACGCGCTGTGTTTGGTTCAGAACAAGCCTGAGGCCAGCTTTATTCAAGCATGCGCGTACAGGGAGAGTCAGCCGGAGCTGCTCTGGCGTAAACAATACAGAAATACAGGAGCTTATATTGCTGAAAACCACAGTTTGCCAAACCCACTTCCTTCAACAGCATTTTCCTTATTTGGCATATAGTGCAAGCTTCAACAGTAGCTTTGCCTTACTTGGAGTTTAGCAAAAAACAAGCTTTTTGTTGCATCCGATGAAGTGAGCTGTAGCTCACGAAAGCTTATGCTCAAATAAATTGGTTAGTCTCTATGGTGCCACAAGTACTCCTTTTCTTTAAGCTTTTCCTGTTATTGACAGGTGTTCCCTTTGTGGTTAACTTTTTTTCTAACTTTTAGCAGTTATGGTTACATTTCTTAAGCTGTGCTTTTGCAATTTGCCCCTCAGTGGAATTTTCCTCACTCTCTTCTTATGCTTTATATACACAGTTAGCTTGACCAAAGTTTTACGCCTATTAGTTTAGGCCTACTAGATTTTTCCTTCACAGTGTGTCTAAAATAGTGCTTTATTTTAAATGGAGCTGCTGCGAGACTAACATCTGTTATCATTAGTAGGACTGTATTGTAATATCCACTCGCCTTATCCTGACCTTGCTGACATAGTCCAGAGGCGGAGAAAGGACTAGTTAACAAAAGTTGGTGGTTATCATAAATGGGCAATGTAATTGACCAGATGGGCAGGGAACATTTATTATAACAGATGTGTTCTATAATCAATGTAACAACAAGCCATTGAGTAATGACTTGATTAATATCCAAGTCATTAAGAGATAATTATGGCCACAGATGGTCTCAGTATACTCCTTGGGGAATTCTGCGCCATTGCACGTGCGCATAATTAATGAGCTGCACATATTTTTAATTTTTTGCACAGAAAAAGCTTCTGCTGAAAAGTTGCTGCAGTTCCATCTTTTGTCCACCAGAGGGTGATAGAACACAGCAGCTGCTGCCAGCCAGCTAGGGAAGAGAGAGAGCCTGCAGAGCCTTCTTCACAGCACCTGTAGGGCCAGGTCAAGAGGCAGGGGCTGTGGGGAGACGGACAGTGTGGGGCTGCTGGGGAGTCACAGGGGCTCATAAGGGCTAGTGGGGGAGGACAGACTGGGGCAGGGACTGAATGGGAATGGAGGCGCAGGGCCACGGGGGGAAGGAGGTGCAGGAGCAGAGGGGCAGGGCCACATAGGGATGGGGGAGTGGGCTAAGTGGGGGCAGAGAGACACATGGGGAAAGAGGAAGGGGGTGCAGGGCCACATGGGGTTGGGGGAGTGGGTGTCTTGAGTGGGGGTGGAAGGACACGTGCCTGACTGATTGGGAGAGGCTAGGGGTCAGCCAGGGTCTGCATGGGGGAAGCTCCCTAAAAGTGTCTCTCCCTCCCCCCCGAAACCTGTTCCAGATTTTTAATTTTTTGGTGCAGAATTCCCCCAGGAGTATAAGTAATGATTAAATAGTTACTGCTGTCATTAGCTTATTGATTAGGTAAGTTAAATAAGGTTAAAACATGAGAGAGAAAACTTCAGTAAGGCCATTCTGATATTGGAGAGATTCCTCAGACTCCATTTTGTGTCCCTAGCTTCCATTTGGAATAAGCAAAAGTCACTCTTCTGTTAGAAGTTGCATGTCACATACCATTGGATGCTGCGAGTCACATGGTCACTGAAAATAGGTCAAGGGCAGAAGGTAGGTTAAAGTAGTTTAAAAAAAAAAAAGATGGGTCACCACAGGTCACAAGATATTTTCTGAACTTGACAATTGATTACTTGAACTTCAAACTAGGTAAACAGCATAAAATTGGCAGAAAGCCAGAATGCATTGGCAGAAAGCCAAGTGAGTGAAAGTTCAGCAGGTCATAACTTTGAAGTAAACAACTGTCAGTGACCATGTGCAGTAAGGAACTGATAGCTGACAGGACAGTATAAAAGTAGACACTCAGGAGCAGCAAGAGCAGTAGGGAGAAGATTGGGATGGAGAGGACAGGAGCTCCCAGAGGAGTTGAAGCGATTGGGATGGAGCAGAGTCAAGCTGATAGCTTCCTGAAGCTGACGGCAACCAAGTGGCTGCAGCAGAAATCAACGGATAGTAAGCTTGCTTGTGATAATTATTAGTGTAGCGTAATATAGCATAAAATATTATAGTGTGTGTGTAGGTTAATAAAGATGTATATGTGTCAGCGATCTGTAACAGACTGGCCATCTGTTAAAGAGCACACTCACTTAAAACCATTTGAACTGTATACGTTACTGCGGTTTAAAATGCTTTTTAGCTTAGAATAAGGGGTTTGTATTTTATTTAGGTTTTTAGGTTATTACTGTATTAGAAATTATTAGTTGCATTAATAAAAAGGTGCCTTGTTTTGGAAGGAATATTGCCTATCATTTATTGGAAGGCTGTATCTCTGTCCTTCAAGTATTTCCTTAACTAACCTGGAAACCTGTACTTTAGGAAGGACAGATTAAGGGAGCAATAGGTAGGCTATTCTAGGGGCTCCCAAAACCTGTTTTTGGGTAACAATCCCTGGGGGAAAAAAGGTTTTAAATTTTTTTTTAAATTCTAAACTAGTATGTATAGGAGAGGCTGTGGAATGTCTATCATTGGAGATTTTTAAGAGCAGGTTAGACAAACATCTGTCAGGGATGGTCTAAATCAGTGGTGGGCAACCTGCGGCACATGCCCCGCAGGTAGCCCGTCAGGGTAATCCGCTGGCAGGCTGCCAGGCAGTTTGTTTACATTTGCATGGCACTGTACACTTTGTATTCTGTGTTGTAATTGAAATCGATATATTTGAAAATGTAGAAAACATTCAGAAATATTTAAATAAATGGTATTCTGTTGTTTAACAGTGCGATTAATCGTGATTAATTTTTTTAATTGCTTGACAGTCCTAGTTTAAATACATGTGTATAGCTACGGTGTACCCTCCTAGATATAAAAAAAAGATGTACCAAATCTAGTGTAAAGATTCTATGTAGTTGTAAGTCATCATGTTTTAATAGTTATATCAACCAGTGAGAATGTACCTGTAGAAAATAACTGAAATACAAATGGAAAAGATGATTAAAATTAATTTCAGTTGAGGCATTTAAATATTGCTTTGATTTAATCAATCCACCCTGCAAAATAAGGAATTAAAGAAGTGGTGCTTATAGTGATGTATAGGACATCATTACCTACAGCTACAACTGTAAGCAGGTTTGCTTAATAACAAGGTCACGAAGGCAACATTGCCCTCATGTTAAGCAAACTAGGCTAAAGCCAGCATTGCTTAGTCTAAGTGTCATTTCTATATGTCCAAACTTATGCATTAGAAATGACCCTTAAAATGATTCTCAATACAGCTTACATGATTGATAAGCTTCAGGGATTTTTAACACAGTCATTATTATTAAGTGCAACTGTAATAGAAAGCAATTTTTTGTAAGTTAAAAAATTTGTCAGTGGGTGATTACTTCATAAATAAAATCGCTTAACCATCACTGAACATAGTTTGATCGTAACTCCATATCAGTCACATGCTTTGTTCATTAAGTCACTCATTTGTAGTAACAGACATCCTATGTTACTTTGCTAAGGGTCCCTTTTTGGCCATCTGGATTAAATTAGCAAGATTAAGGTAAAGAGTATATAGAGTACGCACTATAGAGTACGCACATTCCTAACGACTAGTCGCACACTAGCTCAGTCTAAAACAAAGTGCTGCACGATAAGGATTCTGTTCTTTGACCAAAGAATCATGACAGTTTAGTGTACACTTTGCACATTGGCTTTGGCGCTGTTCCTCAGTGGAATACTGTGCCCCTGTGTGGTGTCATTCACCTCACAGTAAATTGGTCGACATTGAATTTGAACTTGACCATGTGCATCATCACAGGCGTCCTGCGCCCCACTCCTATTCATGGCTACCAGTTCTGAGCAACATAGCTCCTCCACACGTTCATCATGGAGAGTCTACAGGTGGACTGGTGGAAAAGCTATGTGCCAGTCCTGATCTCCCATTGTATATGGACATCTTCAGTCACCCCAAAGCACAATTTATGTCGAGGCATCCACTATAGTCTCAACTGCCAGAGAGGAAGCTGTCAGCAGCTACCCCATGGCACAATGAGTGGTTAGCTAAAGATGTTTGAAATATTTTTGCTTGTCGGTGATCCAACCATTTGACAATTGGGATTTGACCTTCCATGTCAGCTTTGGACTCTGTTGAGCAGGTTCCAAACTGGCCAAGGAATACGCGCAGCCAGCCTCTACGCTTGGGTCTGCACGATGGCCCACGTTGTCAATGTCGCTGCCGTCAGTCAATAGCTCATGTTGTCAACGAATGTCCACTAACTAGACTTCATGGGAGGCTTAGGGCCCTTCATTCTGCTGATGAAACTGCTGTTGGGTGGCTTGGCAAGCACTGCAAATGCTAGAAGAAGTGTACAAAAGAATAATAAAATTAATATTTACTAGTAAAGCTCAAGTGATGTTGATGCTTGAGCTACTAATGCAGAGAGGATGCAACAACTCAAGTTTGGACAACTCTTCAACTGTTAATCCAGTCAATATATGCTGCTAACCAAATCACTCTGTGTAGCTCCAGTGTTTTGAAGTGTGGTTGCTCACACTTGAGCTAGGCTAACTCGGAATGCACTAACTCAAACTAACTGTTGCAGTGAAGACAAGCCCTTAAACTGTAAGCTCTTTGGAATAGGGACTGTCTTGTTGTGATGTTTGTACAGCGCTGGAAACAGAGGGGTTCTGGTCCATGACTAGGGCTTCTAGGTGCTATGATAATACAAATAATAATTAGTAATGTTTTGTTGAACAAAGATTATATTATAACTTAAGTATTTAGCTGAACCTGTTAATCCATCCTGTTCATGCATTGTATCTGTATATTCGTTATTGAAGTGGACCTGACATGGATACTGTACCTACAATGTTTTTTTAGTCAGTTGTGACAGAATTTTTATAGCCTGGCCAACTCAGCAATTCAAATCTCAGTTCAGTACTTTTGGTGTCTTTAGAGAAAAGCTCTTTCCAGAATCCAAAGCATATTGCATATCAAATATGGTTAAACAGAAAAGGGGAAAAACAAAACAGTGACTGAGATCAGAACAGTCTCTAATTCATCTGTTCACTAGGTTTATAGAAGAAATTTGTATTTTTCTTCGAGTGCTGTCCCTGTGGGTGCTTCACTTCAAGTGTCAGTGCATCCCGGCACTGCTGATTGGAGATTTTCAGTAGCAGTGCCTTGTTGGGTTGCGTGTGCGCAGTAGCTGTCTTGCGGTGCTGTTGGCGATTCAACCAGTGCTCGCCCAACCCCCTCAGTTTCTTCTCAACCATCCTCTGCTGCAGACAGAGTTCCAATGGCGGTGTCACAAAATCATCTAGGAAAGAGTTAGAAATACTTAAGTTTAATCCTCAATAGTTAGTTCATTGTTCATCTAGATTTCTGTTTTTAATCAGTTAAATTCCCCTTTTAAAAAAAATAACCCCTCCCTAAGGGAGTTACCCCTCTGTTTCTTTTAGTTCCCCAATTGAAGTTGGATTCTGAAAATGTCAGACTCTCCTGGGTTTAAAAGATGTGCTTCTTGTAAGGATGTGATGTCTGTTTCCGATGAACACTCACAGTGCGTCCACTGCTTAGGGGAGGAGCACATTCCCCAGAAATGATCCCATTGTAGCAATCTTAAAGCCAGAATGAGGAGGGACAGGGATCTCTTAGTCAAAATTATTCTTATGGATAAATCCCTCATACCCCTGTTTGCTTCAGGAACAACCCCATCAGGGGATTCTCCAGGTGCCTCCTCCCTGGACAGATCGAGTACTCTCTCCTCCAGAAAGTTGAAGAACAGGGAGACATCTCCTGCTCATGGAGAACCATTGAAGAGAAAACAGTCTCCACCAAGATCGCTAACTGCAGTGCCGACGACCAGCAGGGTGAACGTGTTTGATGCTCCAAGTGCCTCCGGCACCATCCGTACCGGGATCTCTGCTGACAGAGATAAGGATTGCGGGCATAAGTCAACCTCTGAAGAAGGACATGGTGCTGATAGCGCCTCAGCTAGCTATGCCACCTCCAGCGGTGCTGCACACTACGGAGCCGATACCTGACTGCACTAAGTTGGCACTGGTCAAGGCCATGCACAAGCGGACAGGATCGATCTCCCAGGCTTCTATACATAAGAGCATGGCACTGTGCTCCCTCAGCCGATATCAGAATTTCATCCACACGGGGATCACCAATACTCAGAACCAACAGTTCTCCGTTGCCAATGGCACCAGTACAACCGGACTCACCAAATGCCTCCAGATTCTCCAGTGACGAGGAAGCTGATGTTGATGAGGCAGACTTCTACTCTGGACATTACTCTTCCTCAGGTAGGGAACGTCTACACAGGAACATGCCCCCATGGCTGGCTGACCTGTGAAGGTGCCCACCCCACCCCCCAATGCCATTCCAAATGCAATGGGCACAGTGGGAGCCATGGGCAGTCTACTGAGCACAGAGATGCATGAGGATTCTGTAGAGGAATTGGATGATTCTAATAACCAAGAACAATCACCAACTCACAACTCATTTTCATCTCTGGATTAGGCAGTCATGCCGCCACCCCCCCACCCACCATTGCAGATGACTCAAAACAATTCAAGAGTTACTCAAAATGGGTGGCACAAAGCCAGAACATCCAGCTGGAAGAGGTGACTGAAAACCAACATCAGCTCCTCAAAATCCTACACTTAGCATCCTCAACTAAGATTGCGCTACCTATTAATAGCACACTGATGGAAACAGAATTATTGTAGCAAACACCAGCAACCATATCTCCGACATGCAAAAGGGTGGATAGAAATTATGTGCCCAGCAAGGTTATGGACTTCCTATTTTCACACTCTCAGCCAAACTCCTTGATGGTGGAGGCGGCGAACCAATGAGGGAAACAATCCCATTATAAAGCCACTCCACATGACAAAGACTTGAAGAGATTTGATTTGTTTGGC
Organism: Caretta caretta; assembly: GCF_965140235.1. Taxonomy (NCBI): domain Eukaryota; kingdom Metazoa; phylum Chordata; order Testudines; family Cheloniidae; genus Caretta; species Caretta caretta. Next base: position 245,942,809 of record NC_134206.1, read on the forward strand.
CGAAAAATCTACTTATCGGCAGCACTTCAGTTTCGCATGGCCAACTACAGAGCAGTACTAGCGAAATACGACCATGATAATTACCAAAAACTCAACACATTTGTGGCAGACATCCCAGAAGAAAGAAGGGAGCAATTGCAATCCACCATAACTGACAGTCAACTTGTGTCAAGGACAGCTTTACAAGCGTCCCTTTACGTCGTTGACATAGCTGTTTGCACAACAGCTACAGCAGTAGTCATGAGGAGGGCCTCCTGGCTACAATCCTCTGGAATTCCAAAGGACCTCCAGACTAAAGTTGAGGATCTCTCCTTTGACAGGGAAAAACTATTCTCGGCAAAAACAGATGAAGTCCTACACTCAATGAAGGACTGTTGAACAAGACTCCGAACCTTGGGCATCTATACCCCACCCCCACAACAGATGTAGGAGATAGCAACCTCACCAGTGCAACAGACACACAACCGGAGAGCGACAACAGAGGTCTTTTGGTAACCAAAGGCACAGACCATAGAGACGTCGCCCTATCCAATCCCAGGCTGCGATGTCCCAAGCACCTTCAAACGATGCAATTTTGAAGCGTTGTTCGAGGGTCTGACGGACTTCCCCTGACCACCAGCGTCAATAGAACCAGTAACCCAAGTTTTTGGTTATTGACTCCGACTATTCTACGATATGTGGGCCACTATCACCATGGACCATTGGGTTTTGGAGATCATTCAAATGGGTTATGCCATCCCTTTTACCTACCCCCCTTCCCTGTCCCTCTTCAGGGACCCTTCTCAGAAGCATCTTTTGAGAGAAGAGGTAGATCACCTTCTACAATTAGGGGCCATGGAACAAGTTCTAACACAACACAGAGGGAAAGAGTTTTACTCCCACTATTTCCTGACTCAGAAGAAAAACAGAGGTTGGAGACCCATACCAGATCTCAGAAAACTCAACAAATTTGTCCGCAACCACAGATTCAAATCAGTCACAGTTAACTCAATCATCCCAGCGCTGGAAGAGGGAGACTGGTTCTCAGCCCTTGACCTACAACGATACTTACTTTCACATTACTATCTATCCTGCTCACAGATGATTCCTACGATTCACAGTGGGACAAGATCACTTCCAATACAGAATACTGCCATTTGGACTGTAAGTGACTCCATGAGTCTTTACCAAAACCCTAGTAGTGGTAGCTGCTCATCTGCGCAGACAGGGAATACTGATATTCCCATACTTAGACAATTGCCTACTAAAAGATCCTACCAGGACGGAACCCTTACACACCGCTCGACAAATAATCTCTCTCTTTCACACCTTAGGGCTATCAATGCCCCAATTCACAGCGCTGACCTCCTTCATATCGGTGATGTCAGACAGCGTGTGGGTGTCTGCATGCAACTGCCTACAACTCCTGGGCTCTATGGCGGCCACCACTTTTGTTATAAAACATGCCAGACTACACGTCTGCTGCTTTTAAGGATGGCTGAACTCGGTGTATATTCCATGAAAGCACAGCCTACACAAAAGACTCATGCTGACCCCAGAGGTCCTACATTCACTATGATGGTAGAGAAACCAATAAACGTTTGCTCAGGCATCCCGTTTCAACAGGATCTGCCATCCATACAAATCACAACAGATGTCTCACCTATTGGATGGGGAGTCTACATAAACCAACGTACAACCCAAGGCAAGTGGTCCCCCACGGAAACACTCTTACACATTAACCTGCTCGACTTCTGCGTGGTCCGCAATGCGTGCCTACATTTCCTCCCTATCATACGAGGCAAGATGATAAAGATCCTGACGGACAATGTCATGTGTATGTTCTATATAAACTAGGGATGCCACGTGATTAAAAAAATTAATCGCATGATTAATCTCGCTGTTAAACAATAGAATACATTTAAATATTTCTAGATGTTTTTTACATTTTTAAATATATTGATTTCAATTACAACACAATACAAAGTGTAGAGTGCTCACTTTATATTTACTTTTCATTACAAGTGTTTGCACTGTAAAAAGACAAAAGAAATAATATTTTTCAACTCCCCTAATACAAGTTCTGTAATGCAATGTCTTTATCATGATAGTTGAACTTACAAATATACAATTATGTACAAAAATACTTCATTCAAAAATAAAAATGTAAAATTTGAGTTTGCAAGTCCACTCAGTCCTACTTCTTGTTCAGCCAATTGCTCAGACAAACAAGTTTGTTTACATTTCCAGGAGATAATGCTGCCCGCTTCTTGTTTATAATGTCACCTGAAAGTGAGAACAGGTGTTCTCATGGCACTGTTGTAGCCGGCGTCGCAAGATATTTACGTGCCAGATGCGCATGCTTCAGCCACCATTCCAGGGAAATGCGTCCATGTTGATGATGGGTTCTGCTCAATACCATCCAAAGCAGTGTGGATCGACACATGTTCATTTTCATTATCTGAGTCAGATGTCACCAGCAGAAGGTTGATTTTCTTTTTTGGTGGTTCTGGTTCTGTAGTTTCCACAATGGAGTGTTGCTCTTTTAAGACTTCTGAAAGCATGCTCCCTCTCTCGTCCCTCTCAGATTTTGGAAGACACTTCAGATTCTTAAATCTTGGGTTGATTGCTGTAGCTATCTTTAGAAATCTCATATTGGTACCTTTTCTACATTTTGTCAAATTTGGTGTGAAAGTGTTCTTAAAACAAACATGCTGGGTCATCATCGGAGATTGCTAGAATGTGGGTAAAACAGAGCAGAGGACATACACTTCTCCCCCAATGAGTTCAGTCAGAAATGTAATTAACGCATTTTTTTAACGAGCATCATCAGCATGGAATCATGTCCTCTGGAATGGTGGCCGAATCATGAAGGGGCATAAAAATACGCCCCTCTGGCCGACACCCTGAGAGCGAAGGGCTACGAGGTGCAGATGGATGCCCTGATCGTCGAAGCCCTGGGCACTTGGGACCCCTGCAACAAGCGTGTGCTGGGGACCTGTGGGATTGGTTGATGCTACGCATAGCTCATGCGGCGCCTCATGGTCTCGGACACCATCCGATGGTCCAGGGACATCTACATCGAACACATCACCGGCCACTGACAGTACCAGGTGGTGTGAGCTGGTACGACAGCGTGCATCAGCTATTGGAGAGGGACTGACAGACTTTTTCCAGTGGACCATATGAACTGGAACCATAAACTCACTGAACATTAAATCCCACCAAATGAGGGTAGATCCATCCCCATCATCGTATCCCCTCATTATACTCCACACCTGAACATAGCCATTACATGGACAACATACCCCCATATCTCAATGTCTGTACTTTGACCGGTTAAACTTTTACCCCCAATTGGGGAGATTGCAGATTATGTATTTCTTACGCCACCCGTTCCTAAACCGAATTTCGCACCACTTGATAATCTGTACCTTATTTTCTGATAACCAGAAACTTCTATGCTTGAACTCTGTACCGTTTTCTTTTTACTTCAACATTATCTTAATAAAATTATTATATCTGGCACGTAAATACCTTGCAATGCCGACTACAAAAGAGCCATGCAAATGCCTGTTTTCACTTTCTGGTGACATTGCAAATAAGCAGAGGGCAGCATTATCTCCTGTAAATGTAAACAAAAGTGTTTGTCTTAGCGATTGGTTGAACAAGATGTAGGACTGAGTGAACTTGTAGCCTCTAAAGTTTTACATTGTTTTGTTTTTTGAGTGCAGGTATGTAACAAAAAATCTATATTTGTAAGTTGTACTTTCAGGACAAAGAGATTGCACTGCAGTACTTGTATGAGGTGGAATTGAAAAATACTACTTCTTCTGTTTATCATTTTTAAAGTGCAAATATTTGTAATCAAAATATACACTTTGATTTCAGTTATGCAGAATACAAGATATATGAAAATGTATTAAAACATCCAAAATATTTAATACATTTCAATTGGTAGTCTCTTGCTTAACAGTGCGATTAAGAAACAAGAAATGCCCAAAGTCCTGCTCACAAGCAGGACTAAGAGCACGATCCCTGGGGAAGCTTTCCTCATCAAATGGAATGCTCCTTTCCTATACGCATTCCCACCAATACCTCTGATCTCCGGAGTTATACACAAAATACAAATGGACAAAGCCAAAATAATATTCATAGTACCCGCATGGCCCTGACATGCTTGGTGATCTGCAAACCATTTACTCTCCCTCGTCTATGGAATCTTCTCTCTCAGGACGATGGTCAAGTCCTCCACCCGGACCCAGAGAGACTTCACCTGAAGGCATGGCTCTGCCCTGACAAACTAACTTGCTCAGAACAGGTAAAACAAGCGTTGTTAAAAAGCAAGAAACACAGCACACACACTATCTACCTCCAGAAATGGAAAAGATTCTTCCTATGGTGCCAAAACAAACAAATACCTGCAAGCCAGGCACCACTTACGCTAAGCATGGATTATTTATTATCCCTGAAAAACTCGGGGCTCGCTACGCGCTCTCTTAGAGTTCACCTTGTGGCCACCCCAGCATTCCATCAACGAGTAGACGGGATGTTGGTATGTGCCCACCCGATTATTAAGCGTTTCCTAATGGGCATACAGAATACATACCCAGACATCCGAGAACCCATGCCTGCAGTGGACCTAAATCTGGTTCTCAGAAGTCTTAACCAGAGCTCCCTTTTGAACCCTGAGCCACGTGCTCATTACTTCACTTATCTATGAAAGTGGCATTCCTGGTCGCCATTACATAGGCACAAAGAATTACTGAAATAGGGGCTCTCATGGCTCACTCACCATATACAATATTCTTCAACCCTTAGAACACATCTTAAGTTTATGCCCTAAATATTCTCTTCATTCCATCTCAACCAACGAATCCATTTACCTACATTCCACCCAAAACTACACACTAATGTTCAAGAGGCAATCCTGCACACATTGGATGTGCACTGTGCCATAGCTTTTTTCCTAGACAGAAGGAAGCCCTTCCATAAATCTCCTAGACTCTGTGTCAACCACAGAACAATCAAAGGGCTCTGCCATATCGACACCAAGATTATCCAAATGGACATCCAGCTGTATCCATACATGTTGTTCACTACACAACAGTGGAGCCGCTCTGGGCATCAGAGCCCACTCGGCAAGAGCTTTAGCTACCTCCATAGCATTTGTCTACAATGTTCCCATTCTGGGCATCTGCAGGACAGGCACCTGGGCCTCTGAAGACACATTTGCGAACCACTGTGCAATCGCTTTCGGTTCAAGCTTGGACACACGTCTAGGTCTCACTATACTAGCCTCAGCTACGAACTCCACTCCAAAGTCCCTTCCATCCTCATGAGGGCACTGCTCTACATTCACTTGAAGTGGAGCATCTACAGGGGCAGCACTCGAAGAAGAGAAGGTTACTCACCTTGTGCAGTAACTGAGGTTCTTAGAGACGTGTGTCCCTGTGCGTGCTCAACTACTCACCTTCCTCGCCTCTACTTCAGAGTTTGCAGTAAGGACTCTTCAGTAGAGAAGGAACTGAGGGGATTGGGACGCATGAGCCCTGGTTGAATCGCGAATGGCACAACCAGACAGCTGCTGTGCACGCACATCCCAACCTGGCACTGCTACCGAAAATCTCCGATCAGCAGTACTAGGACGCATTGAACCTCAAGTGGAGCACTCACAGGGGGACACGTCTCAGAGATCTTCAGTTATTGCATGAGGTGAGTAACATTCTCTTTGCCACTTTGTTGGGGCCAAGATGCTACTTATGTGTAAGCTGGCTAGTTTCGGCCTAGTCTTTGTTTGGCATGCGTGTTGCCTCACTGACTTGTCCTTATGTAAGCTTGCTTGATGCTTGCAGCTGTGGCGTAGGACCAAGGTGATGTTTTGACCATAGAACGTATCCAATTTGGAGGATATTTTATAGATAAGAGGAAGTTGTCAGTACAATGGATGTACAGAATGTATTGCCAAAGGGCTATTATGCAAAAAACAGGAAGTCCTTACTAAGTCACTGTAGGTAGATGGCCTGGTCAGCATGCATGATCAGTGGAAATAAATTAGAAAAGTGATACATTATGAAAATACAGTAGAACCTCAGAGTTATGAGCACCAGAGTTATGAACTGACTGGTCAACCACACATCTCATTTGGAACTGGAAATATGCAATCAGGCAACAGCAGAGACAGTAAAAACAAGTACAGAACTGTGCTAAATATAAACTACTAAAAAAAAAGGAAAGTTTAAAAAATTGACATGGTAAGGAGACTGTTTCTGTGCTTGTTTCATTTAAATTAAGATGGTTAAAAGCTGCATTTTTCTTCTGTGTAGTAAAATTTCAAAGCTGTTGTGACATTATTGACTTGAACTGGGACCATATAGAACATTGTTGCAACCATGGTGCTGTAGTAGCACCAAATCTTGTATAAAGGGGGTCAAATAAGGTGTCTAAGATGAGGTTATGGTTTGTTGGTTATGATTATGCTATCTGTTTGTATGTATCAAATTTGTATTTAAAGATATAAGTATTGGCTCTATATTGTCTGTATTTCAAACTTATGCCATGCTTTTGGGTGACACCCCAGACAAGTTGGTGTTGTCTCTGCCTAGCTTGCTTGATGGCCCCATTAAGGACCATCCGCTATACAACTGACCCATTGAGAAAATGCAGACACACTTTGTGACTCAGCAAGGTATGCAGGGACATGCCTATGGACAGAACTCTGAGATTTTTTCCATGCCATGTGATGGAATGCTTGTCTTTGTAACAAAGCAAGAAAGACCACATGGCGAAAGAATATAAAAAGCTGCTGCAGCTCCTCCATCTTGTCTTCAGTCCTACTTCATATCTCTGGAGGGACTTTGCTACAAAGGAATGATGACCCATCCCAGCTGTTGATGTACTCTAGAGACTTGATTTGAACCTGCAGTTTATTCCATCACTGCTGCAAGCCTGAACCAAGAATTTTACCATTACTGTATGTAATTGATTCCATTTAACCGATTCTAGCTCTCATCTATATCTTTTTCCTCTTATGAATAAACCTTTAGATTTTAGATTCTAAAGGATTGGTAAGATCTGATTTGTATATTGACCTTGCATCTGATCATAGAATATCAGGATTGGAAGGGACCTCAGGAGGTCATCTAGTCCAACCCCCTGCTCAAAGCAGCACCGATCCCCAATTTTTGCCCCATACCCCTAAATGGCCCCCTCAAGGATTGAACTCACAACCCTGGGTTTAGCAGGCCAAAGCTCAAACCACTGCATCTGGGGCTTGGCCTTTGGGATCGAGAGAACCTTTTTTCTTTTACTGGGGTATTGGTTTTCATAACCATTCATCCCCATAAAGAGTGGCACTGGCGGAGATACTGGGAAACTGGAGTGTCTAAGGGAATTGCTTATGTGACTTGTGGTTAGCCAGTGGGGTGAGACCAAAGTCTTCTCTGTTTGGTTTGCCTTGGTATGCATAGAAACCCCAGCCTTGGGCTGTAACTGTCCTGCTTTAAGCAATTTGTCCTGAATTGGTACTCTGTTGGGTCCCACCAGAACCAGCTTCGTTACAGTGGCGTACTCGTGCAAGGATCCACAGAACTAGGTCAATTAAACTTTGGGTCAGAACTCCACGCTATCCAAATTTGAATTTTGGTATTGAGAGTTTGGTTGGTTAAAAAGTAGTTGCAATGGGGAGCGAAGAGCATATGAGGGCCTTGGCAAAAAAGCCCTGGAAGATTTGTGTTCAGAAAAGGGGATAAGCTTTAGAAAGAAGGCTACAAATCAAGAACTGAGAAATCTGTTAATGGCCAGTGATCAGAAGGCAGGAGCACAGCCCTTACCTGATGCTACAGAAGCTGCAAAAGCAATTGGAATGCAAAAGGCAGCAGGTAAACTGCAACTCGAGCATGAACAAAGACTGGCAGAAATTAGATTCCAGGAACTAGAAGCTAAGGCAAAAGTGGAAATACTTCAGCTCCAAGTCAAAAAAGCAATGGAAGAACAGCAGAAATTGTATCCTCTTGAAAGTCCAGTATATAACAATGTTGGTGTGTTGTATAACTCTGAGCAGTTGTCTGGGTGTAACCAAATGTACCCCAACACTGCCACCTTTTATGTAAATGCTGTTATTGTGAGTTCAGTAGAGGGTGGCTCCATAAATTGTGCCAATGCTATGTCTGGGAATGGTAATGAAAAATTCATAGAGAGTGTAACAGTCAGTGGTAAAAGCTGTTTAGGGCAAATTATGGCTTCTAACATCATTCTTGTTAAAGCAGATCTAGTCAAAGAGGAAGATTACTTACCAAATCAGAGTGTGAAAGTTGTTGTTCTCTGTGCGTTTACTGTAAGTGTTCCTTTAGCTAGAATCCACCTTGAATGGAATGATACTAAGCATGAAGTTATAGCTGGTGTAAGGAAGTTATTGCCTAAGGGTCTTTTGATTGGGGAAAATATTCAAACTTTGTTCAGTCCATGTAGCCAGTCACAGGAAAGAAATGATCTTAAATCTGTGTCTGTTATGGGCAATGATTTGCCTGGGGAGGTTTTCTCCAAATGTTTGTCTGAGGAAAAGAGCTGTTTGTCTGTGAATGAAGTTTCTGAATGTCTGTCTAATGTCTCAGAAGTGAATCTGGAATTAGATCAAGCACAGAAAGAACTCATTGGTCAGGACAATGTTTCTCAGGAGCAGATTAAAGTGGATGGTCAGGTTAAAACCCTAAATGAGAAAGGAAAGGGTAGATTTTTGATGGATAATGGATTGTTGGCTAGTATAGCTTGTAAAAGTGAACCTGAAAACGGTAATTGTGATTTGCTGGAAGTAGTGAGAAGAGCAGCAGTTTATCTGTGGGGAGTGGCAATGTGCCTGATAAGGAAAGTTTGGATAGGCCTAGGGAGCCTTGTGAGCTGATGGCCTTGTCTAGTCAGCAGTTTGGGAAGGCGAGGATAGTGGAAGATGAGTGTCCCCCCTGTACCTTACCTGTTGCCTGTGTGGAGAATTGTGACAGCGAAGGAAATGTACCTGTGTCTGTCAGCGGTATTGACTTGCCTATGGAGGGAGCTACCCTGGTCTCCAACTAGTTGTCTATGAACAGCCCTGTGCGCTGGGACAAGGGAAATGAGATTCCAAGCTGTGTGTCTGGTAAAGGAGAATGTGTCTCTGGCTCTTCTTTGTCTGTGGAGCAGACAGAAGGTGCCTTTCAGCCTGTGATGGTTGAGAATTGTGCAGTTGTCTCAGAGTTGGTTCTGGATTCAACTAAAGCCCAGGAAGGGAATGGTCCTAAGTTTGTGTCTGCAAGGGAGAGTGGCACTGTAACTAGGTTGTATCCAGTTAGTGTTCTAGCAAAATCCCAGAGACCAGACAATTCTGGTGCTTGTATTTTACCTGTTGCTAATGTGTTGTTGGGAAAGAGTATAGGAATTCTGTCTAATCAGGGCGATATCCTAGCCAGGGCACAAGGAGAGCATAAAGGTGATTTGATTGTGATGTGGAAACTTGTAGCAAGAAGGGAAAGATTCATGAACTTGTGGGTGGCAAAGGGAAGGAGAATGCTTCTAAACTTTTATCTAGGAAGTTTATACGTTTGCCCAAAAGGGGATTGTGTAGGAATCCACCTGATGGGCCAGAGGTAATTCTGGATGTAAGTGAGACCCAGAAAGAGTCTGTTGGTGCTCAGAAAAGTGTTCCTTTAGAGCAAGCTGTAGGTGAAGAGGGTAAAGGCAAAATTTCTGTGAGGGGTGAATTGTCGCTTAAAGAAGTTCCTGGGGAAAGGAATCCTCATGGTAGTCTTTGCAAGCAGTTTGCTGTAGCTGAAGGGTGTGAAAGTGAGTTAATCAAGGAAGTTTCAGTTCCAAACAGCCAGAAATTATCTGTGGTGAATGGATCCACTGACTTTCCTTTTGAAAGATCCAGTGTGAATAGCTTTGAGAAGGTCTCAGATGGAGTAAAGGTTGTTAAGGAATTTAAACAGCCCTATGACCAAGTGGCTGTTTGTGGCCAGTTTGTTGGGAAGACAGTGGTGTTGGGACAGGATTGTCTGCATGCTAATTCTTTAAGTGAGCAGTCTGTGCTTCAGGGTCTGCAGTTGGTGAACACACCTAGCCAGCAAAGGAATTCCTGTGAGCAGGAAATTTCAGTTTTCAACCTTCTAAGAAAAAGGTGTGGGGGGAAAGAACCCCATCCTGTTGAAGGGAAGAATGAGTGTCCAGTCTTGAAATTGGTAGCAGCTAGGAATATAAAAGCTAGTGTCTGTGGTAATGCAAATTACCTGACTGGCTTGGAGAGGAAAGACTTGCTAATAGATGTTAACATAGAGAGCACGCCCAATCAGCCAGTGAATTCTATTAAGCAAGAGAGATCAAGATTTAATCCTACAGAACAAAAAGGAAAACAAATCTTATTTTTTCAAAGGGAAGCCACAGGGTGACCCTAAAAGGTCCAAACCCCAATGGTATTGAGCCAGAGGTGTGGCAAGACAGATATGATCGTCGATGGACACTGGCAATAAATGTTATTGTTAATGGTGATTTTTGTAACTAATGTGTTGCTATTACCAAGAATTGTAAAAGTATGCAATGTGCCTAATCTTTTGGAAAATCCCTTGAACACGTTAAGCGTGATACATAAGAACACACTTTATGTTAAAAGGCCTTGTAGTGCTACTGTTGCACAGTTAATGCCTGTAAAAAGTCTTGGAACTTTTCACAGGGGAAAAGACATTCCAAACCTGATGTGCTGTATGAAAGGGGAAACTGAGGCACTCTACCATATTGCTTTCATGGTTAAATGCCAAGATTTCTGTACTATGGACAACATTAATTTCTACATTGACTTGATGTTAATTGTGTTTCAAACATTTGCCAGAGCTTGTATGGATAAAGTAGCTATGTTCTTTAGCTCTTGGCAAGATCACATGAGACCTGCAGGAACCATGCTTCAAAAGCAGATTCAATCCGCTATTGTTCTAACCAAGTTTTATCTTGCGTTTGTAAAGAGATTCAATCATGTTACTGAACATGACTGATAAACCATTTCTGTTATACACTAGTATGGCTTCTAACCCCATACTAGCTGTAGTAAGACAAAACCAAGGATGGGGAGCTCTTGGGATGCAGTCAGGTATGTTTGTATCATCCCTTCCTGCATTAATTTTGCGTTGGGGGTGTGATGTTGTTGACTTGAACTGGGACTGTATAGAACATTGTTGCAACCACAGTCCTGTAGTGGCATCAAATCTTGTATAAAGGGGGTCAAATAAGGTGTCTAAGATGAGGTTATGGTTTGTTGGTTATGATTATGCTATCTGTTTGTATGTATCATTTTTATATTTAAAGATATAAGTATTGGCTCTTTGTTGTCTGTATTTCAAACTTATGCCATGCTTCTGGGTGACACCCCAGACAAGTTGGTGTCATCTCTGCCTAGCCTGCTTGATGGCCCATTAAGGACCATCAGCTATACAACTGACCCATTGAGAGAAGGCAGACACACCTTGTGACTCAGCAAGGTATGCAGGGACATGCCTATGGACAGAACTCTGAGGTTTTTTCCATGCCATGTGATGGAATGCTTGTCTTTGTAACAAAGCAAGAAAGACCACATGGCGAAAGAATATAAAAAGCTGCTGCAGCTCCTCCATCTTGTCTTCAATCCTGCTTCATACCTCTGCAGGGACTTATGTGTAAGTAGTTATTGCTTTTATGTTGAAATAAAGATTTCAATGACTAAACCTAAGTGTTTTGGCCTATGTTAAATCTCGCCTATCAACTTGGGTTTTGTTAATTACTTGAAATGCGGAGACTTAGCTTTTCCCTTTCACTTGGTTTTTCATACTTGAAGCAATGATCGGAAATCAAGAAAATACTCCACTACGGCTGCAGAAGAGGATACTGTAATTTAAAAATGGTGTCTACAATTAGGTGATTGAGAAGCTAGCTTCATTAGGTCATCTTATTTTGACTATGGTATCTTAAGGAGACACTGTTCTTTTCTCTGGAAGGGAACAAAGGACCAGAGCAGCCTACAGACATTGCCCGTTTTACTGTAAGGCTGGAGACGATCGTATTGCCATCTCTCAGGTACAAAAAAAAACCCTGGACAGATGGCATCTCTAGGAGCAGACCCTGAAGGTGGGGTGACTGAAGGGGTTGATGTGAGGGAAAGTGATTGAAAGTGAGAAGTGGGAGAATGAAGCTTTGTCCTCTAGAGCAGGGGTTCTCAACCTTTTTCTTCTGGAGGCCCCCCAACATGCTATAAAAAAAATCCACAGCCCAACTGTGCCACAATAATTGTTTTCCTGCATATAAAAGGCAGAGCCAGCGTTAGGGGTAGCAAGCCGGGCAATTGCCTGGGGCCCCACGCCACAGGGTGCCCTGTGAAGCTAAGTTGCTCTGGCTTCAGCTCTGGGTGGCAGGGCTTGGAACCCCAGGCTTCAGCCCCATGCGGTGGGGCTTTGGCTTTCTGCCCTTGGCCACAGCATGTCTAATGCCAGCCCTGCTTGGCGGACTCCCTATAACCTGCTTGGGGCCTGCTAGTTGAGAACCACTGCTCTAGGAAAGGTACAGCTATACCAGCACAATCTCATAGTGGAGGCACAGCTAACACTGGCAGGTGGGGGTGGGGTTGTGTTTTTTGCTTTGTTATTTTTTAATACCATTTACCCAAACTAAATAAGCTATAGTGGCAAAAAGACTTTTTGATGGTTTAACTGCATCTTTTCTAGGACTTTTTGTTGGCATACACCTGTAAATAATCACATACGTAACCAACATTTTTATACTGTCAAAAGGTGAGTGAGGCTTGGTGATAAAGGGAGGAGGAGAAATATAGGCAAAGAGATAAAGAACACTACTGATAGGGAGAATGTGAGAGAAAAGGAAAGAGCTGTAAATAATGCAGAAAAAGATACATTATGATTAATGACAGGAAGTGGAGTGAAGCCAGGTTGGTGGGAGGGGAGGGTGGGGAGAAGAGAGTGTGTGTGTGTGTGTGTGTGTGTGTGAGAGAACACAAGCATGGCAGAGAAAAGACCAGATTCTCAGTCTTCATTTCATCATCTTTGTACCTTGAAAGCTGCCTTAACAGGGCAACTGGAAATTGGCCTTGTGTAGGGAAATCCATGGGGATATGAGGCCAGTGTGTTTTGTGCTCTGGTGATGAACCACTCACCCCCACCGAAATAACGACCTTGGCACTGCTCTCTAACTTAAACTATGGCTCAAACAGTTACTAGGTTACCCCACAAGGTCAGGACCATTTCCTGCTGCAGACAGAGCTTGTTCCTTCCTGACATTCTTAACTAATATGCCAAGTGACATGTCAGTGTTTGAGAATGATGTGGCTTTCTCCAATCCCAGTTACCAGGAAGCTCTTTACATGTCTTTACATCTGTCACCACCAGACAGTTACAGGCAATTTCAACAACTGTTGTGTTGTCTTGTTTAGTAGATACAAAACATAGAATCTTACTTTTTTTAAAAAAGGTTTTTTTTCTTGAACACTTTTGAATGAAAGGAAAAGTAACCCACAAGACATCTAGCTAATATCAGTGTTGGTTGCAGCTGACTTTATTGTGTCTCAGCAGAATTTTGTTGGTTTTAAAATTTATTTTGTATTCTGGTAACATTTAAAGATCGCAACTGAAATCATGGCCCATTTGCATGAAGCACTGTATGAACACATAGTGAGAGACCATCCCTGCCTCCAAAAGAGCTTTTCATTCTAAATAAAAAAGACAGACAATGCATGGAGGAGGAAACGAAGGCACAGAGAGGCGAAATGACTTGTTAGAGGGCACATGGCCGGTCAATTATCAAGCCATTTTAATCCACTGAGCTTCTAACTCTTCAGTCGTGTCTGATATCAAGGACAAAAATAGTATCTAGCGCCAGTAATGATGACATGACTAGAGAGGGAACAGGAACATAGGAATCCAGGTTATCTTCTGCTGTTTGGTCAGGTGATCCAGTAACTGGCAGAAGATGATGTTGCCCAAAGTCCTCCTTATTAATGCATCTGACCCAGTGTAGAACTGTGGCATCTGTGATTGTTCTTGACACTCTTGGCTCATGTCATCATCTGTCCGTGAAAACACAGTCCAGTGTGGAGGACCTGCTTTACCGTGCATTATGAAGACTGCACCTGTGATGGTGAGGTTTGAATGAAAGTTTTGATCTCCTAATCAGTTCTTAGATTTGACGCAGCCTCATCAGAAGAAGCAACAAGTGTTGCCACTCGTCCTGTCCTCTCTTTGTAAGCAGCAACAAAAGAAGGAATGTAAAGGGGGAAAGAGTTGCTAGACAGAAGATGACCTCTAGGTTGTTCAGTCATCATTGCTGTTAGCAGTTGAACCAGGTTCCCATGATCCTTTATGCATGAACCAAAGTCATAATGCTCATATCTATAATTCTTTGTACTTTAGCTGAACCTTAGTTTGTCAATTGATGGTATTAGTACCTGTTAGTAAATATTAATCCTTTTAGTCCTCTTTTCCTTTTTGTATTTTAAATTCCCATATTATTCATTCTCCCAAAATCTTCATGGTATTAGCAAAGAATGTGTATAAGTTGTAAGGCCAAAGTGTTGGTTTATAATCTGTGAATGACCTATATTTAGGAATTTCATATTGAATATTGGACTGTACTTCATTATGGCTAGCCCAAGTCTATGGGAAAACAGATGTCTGGGAAAGAGGCCACTCAAACTGCTAAAGGTGTCTACAGAAATATGAGCAGGGCTGGTTCCTTTTCAATCGCCAGTTGTTATTGCAGATGTTTTCTGAAATGATGATGAAATGGGGATCCATTAAAAAATGTTAACTCAGTGAGAAGTGTCTGTTGTCCCAGCTGTACTAGTGAAATATGAGAGGGAAGGGTCATAGATCAATAGAGTTGTTTGACAGCTAGAAGATTCAAGATTCACAGAAGTTGGGGACTTTTTTTAAGCCTATAACAAGTTCAGCTGTCTCCAAAGCGCACTCTTATGGCCAGTGGTGGCTCTGAGGCACCATGCCTCTATTTCCCCTCTTCAGGGCCCTTTAAGAACTCCAAACAGCCTCATGACTACCACCATCCCTGCCTGGAACTGGTTTAATAACAAAAAAAAATCAAGTACAATCCTCAAGGTCTCAAAATAAAGTCCACCCCACACACAAAGTTCATACTTGGCTCTGGAATCTTCCATCACACCCAGAGCTATTCTTCTGTCACAGTCTGTTCTTTGTGAAGCTACCACTCCCTGCTCTTCCTAGCTGGAGCTCAGCCTTCTGGCTCTGACTTCCAGACCCCAACCTTTTTCTCAATGAGGGTCTCCTGCAGCAGGCTATAATACTGATAAAATTTGTTATAACTTATTAACTTGGAACATGCACAGGGCAAGTAAGTAATGCTCACAGAGGGATTTAGGCTTTGCTGAACTGAGATAGGATAATATTAGCAGTGCAAGTCTTACAGGCAGTAGTTTGTGATCAGCATAACTGACTAAAACTAGGACTGATGCCAGTGAAAGTCCCCAGATTCTGTTTTGTGTCCCTGGCTTCCATTTTCAATAAGTAATAGTCACTCCACCATTAGATGGAAACTGCAGATCGCATTGGGCTAAATAGAGAATTGGCAGTAAAAGGGTGGTAAACAATGACTTAAGATCATAACACTGAGGTAAATAACGGTTGCAAGTCTAAAAATAGAACTGACAATTAGCAAAAGAAGGTAAATAAGTAGGATGCTGTCCTGTCTAAAAATAGAATTGAAAAACGGTATTAAGGTCAGTCTGGCAGTTGAGAGAGGGGGACAGTTGAGGAGAGAGATGAACAAAGATTCTGAGTACGCGTGGGAGAGATAATGCAGCATAGTCACTGGAGTAAGTCTGTCAGACGAACTTACAGTTACTGCTATGGTCACAGCTATAGTAGAGTGTTTTGTGTATATATGTGTTCGGAGAGGTTAATAAAGATGAATGGGCGTTTTTGTGTTGATTGTAAAAGGCCTCATATATATATATATATATATATATATATATATATATAAAGGCCTCTTACAGTCAACACACACTCACCCATTATCTTTATTACCCCCCCACACACACATACATATTTTTTATTTATATATATAGTGTTGTAAGACCTAAAGAACATCTAAGAACTGCTGTCAGCGACTAGTGGAAGACTGGCAATCTGAAGCGGGACGTATCGCTTAGCGTCACTTCCGTAAGGCAACATGATTTGGAGTACTCCTTAACTTATAAGGGATTTGTGTTTTATATTGTTGTGTTGGATTGCTGTTTGCACCAATAAAAGGGTGCCTTATTTTAGAAAAGAACACTGCTTGTGTCAGTCGTTGGAGGGCTGTGTGTGTGTCCACTGGGGGTCACAGGTCCAAGCTATTCTGGAGAGCTTCTAAATGGGGAACCCCTGGCAAACCCAAGATACTCGCTGGCCCTGGAGACCCATACTTCAGGATAACTGATTGGTGAACAGGTGGGCTGTTTTGAGAGAACCCTTGGTAAACTCGGGAGAGGACAATAGCTGAGCTATTCCGGGGGTACCTGAATTCTGTTTTGGGTGTAACAGGACCAAGGTGGTGACCCTGGGTAACCTATTTTTGCCTTCCAATGATAAGAGAACAAACAACTGATTACAATTTAAGACACATTGTAGGCTTTTAACACTTGTTCTTGTTCGAGTGCTTGCACATGTCTATTCCAATGTAGGTGCGTGTGCGCCCAGACCACAGTTTTGAGAATTTTTTTCCCCAGTGGTATCTGTCGAGTTGGCTACAGTGTCCTCTGGTGCCACACCCTCATAGTGCTCATATAAAGGACCCTGCTGACCCCCCTCCCCTTCAGTTTCTTCTTACCGCCTGTGTTGGTTGCTGGAACCCCTCTTTGCTCAGCCAATCCTCCTAGTGGTTTTTTCTCCAATTCTTAGTGTAAATGGTTATTGTAGTTTGTTAGGAATTAGTTGAGTAAATTTAATAGTTTTGGACGCCTCCGTGCTTAGCTAGTGGGGTAATTTGCATTCCCAGTTCCAGGGCATACCTTAGTCGCTGTGTTTCAAGCCCTGCGCCTTCTGTGGTAAGTCTGTTCCTTTGAGTGACCTGTCAAGGTTCCTTCCCCACTCTGAACTCCAGGGTACAAATGCGGGGACCTGCATGAAAAACCCCCTAAGCTTATTTTTACCAGCTTAGGTTAAAACTTCCCAAGGTACAAACTATTTTTCCTTTCCCCCCGGACTTTATTGCTGCCACCACCAAGCGTCTAACAAAAATATAACGGGGAAAGAGCCTGCTTGGAAACGTCTTTCCCCCAAAAAATCCTCCCAAACCCTACACCCCCTTTCCTGGGGAAGGGTTGATAAAAATCCTCACCAATTTGCATAGGTGAACACAGACCCAAACCCTTGGATCTTAAGAACAATGAAAAAGCAATCAGGTTCTTAAAAGAAGAATTTTAATAGAAGAAAAAGTAAAAGAATCACCTCTGTAAAATCAGGATGGTAAATACCTTACAGGGTAATCAGATTCAAAACGTAGAGAATCCCTTTAGGCAAAACCTTAAGTTACAAAAAGACACAAAAACAAGAATATACATTTCATTCAGCACAACTTATTTTATCAGCCATTTAAACAAAACAGAATCTAATGTATATCTAACTAGATTACTTACTAAGTTCTAAGACTCCATTCCTTTTCTGTTCCTGGCAAAAGCCTCACACAGACCAAGAGAACCTTTGTTTCTCCCCCCACTCCAGCTTTGAAAGTATCTTGTCTCCTCATTGGTCATTTTGATCAGGTGCCAGCGAGGTTATCCTAGCTTCTTAACCCTTTAAAGTGAAAGGGTTTTTCCTCTGGCCAGGAGGGATTTAAAGGTGTTTACCCTTCCCTTTATATTTATGACAGACCCGCACTTGAGCTGTTTCAAGTGCTTGGGGGAATCTCATAGGAAGGACCGCTGCCAAATCTGCAGGGACTTCAGACTGCAAACTGAAAAGGACTGAGTAGCAAGACTGAAGGTCCTCCTCATGGAGGCAGCCTTAAGACCTGCCTTGGAGCCATGCTTGAACTTCACACCAAGCAGCTCTCCCAACCTCTGGATTCACAGCACCAATTGTCTTCCCCGGTGCCTAAGAAGAAGCACCGTAAGCACCAAGAGAAGAGTCAGTCCCCGATGCCAAAGGCAAAAAGACCGTGAGAGTGAGACCTGCTCTTCTCTCCCAGAACTGCAACTCAGGTCGCCGCAACTCCAGTGCTGCCGCAAGCTCCACTGGCACAGGAACAGCTTCCTTGGGGCAGACAGCATACTGCACAGTTCATAGTATTGTCGGCTCCTGAGGCATTCGCAGCAGCCAGGGACCTTCTTACCCTACTGGTACCGGCGTCCCCAGAGGGGCAAGACTTGGCACCACTGGTGCCCTCAAGCATCGGGGAGTTGTTGCCAGGACTTCACCTGGTGCCACGGCAGCTGTCTGGGAATTGAATGGTGTAACCCAGTTCTGCTGTGCTGAGAACCCAGCAATTTGAAGTAATCTGAGTCCAGGCATCCAGGAAGCAGGAGAGGCAGTTGGAGAACAAGGATGTAGCTTTCAGAGTAACAGCCGTGTTAGTCTGTATTCGCAAAAAGAAAAGGAGTACTTGTGGCACCTCAGAGACTATCCAATTGATTTGAGCATAAGCTTTTGTGAGCTAGCTGGATCCAATGCAGATGGGATAGCAATGCCAACATCAGGCATCTCATCAAAACAAGTGTTTTGAGGATCTCAAGTTTCTGGGGTTGGACTGCGCAGAATGTGGTGTGAGATTTAGCATCTAGTGTGTTTGACGGAGCCAGATGTAAGATAGTAGCAGATATGATCTGAGATTTGTGTGTCACAAAACACTGAAATGTTCTTGGTCCCTAATTCTGAAATGTTTTGAGGAGAATAGCATGTGTGGATATACAAACCTCAGCTAAAATATTAATTTAAGTCTTCTGTGTTTCAAATGAGTTTCATTCTAAGCTTAAAAAATTTTTTTTTTATCAAGATGTTGATTTCAAAAGATAAGCTGTTTGATCTATAACGCAGCATAAGAAGCTTACTGCATAAATGCCTTGCTGATAGGATCAATTGTCTGGTTCTAAATTAGTGGAGGAGAAACTGTAGATGATGGAACTGATCATAAGTTTGAACTTCTGAATTTTGCTGATGAATGGAGAGTATATTTTGTTGCTAGTTTTTCCCAATCAGCAATTTTTATACCATTTTATATATTTTTTGTGTCCTTAAACTGGTGATACAATGTCATCTTATGACTTTTCATTCACATGAGACCATGCTAGCTTCCTTAAAAGTGGTCACATGTTGCTTTTGTTACTGTTTTTCGGAGGTCACAAACCTATAGTCTTTGAGATACAAATAACACCAAATTTTTTTGCATCACTGATTTAAGTGGGGCTCTTACAAATTGATGCTTGTGTTAATACCTACCTGTTAGTAAATATTAACCCTTTTAGTCCTTTCCTTTCTGCATATTTCATTAACATATAAATAAATTATTCTTTAGAATCTTTGATATTAGCAGAGAGTGTGTTTGAATTCTAAAGCCCAGAATACTAGCTCTTGACCTGTAAATAACCCTACTCAGGAATTGTATGTATTAGGCTGTATCTAAGAATCCTTGGCATCTCCATGTCTGTAAAACTCCAGATAGTCTTAGAAATCATTCCCTTAAAAGAAATAAATTATATAATCCTTACATAAGCATATATAAACCTGGGAAACTGATGACAGATGATTGTTAAACAGATGTTTCCTATTAGGGAATGATTATGATTATGGGGGAAGAAAGACCCACTGAAAGATATTATCTTGGTGAATTGTTAGTCCTCTCAGCTGTAAATAATTATGCCTTCACACATAAATCAGGTAAACTGAGAATGTATAAGAAATGAAATCAGAACGTATGTTTCTTTTTGCAAAGAATTATATAGGGTTTTTGTTTTAAAAACCCGATATAATGACAGTGTTTTTGGAACTTTGGGAATGAAACTGTGCTTCCCACCAGTTGCAGTGAAGTAGAGAGACAGAACCAGCTCTTTATCACATCAAGGGTGATAATGCATCTCTTCTTGCTGTATTCTGTATAGTGCTGTACTAATCTCTGATTGATAATCTTTGGTTAAATAAGTTGTTGAGTCTGTTGTTCAAAAATCAAGTAGTCATTAACTCAGACACAACTTTTGCTAAGGATAACCTAATTTTGATTGGACCAAGTTGCACAGTATGTTTCACACCTGATTTGTCTAAAGAGAAAGGCAATGCAAGGTGGAGGAAGCGAAGTTCACAAACTATTAAGAATCAAGGGTGAGTTTGAGAAACCTGACTTTACAGGTCAACAAGCCATCTGAAGGAAGACTGACATTTCAGAAATCCTAAGAGCTTGGGGAGAAGTTATGATGTCAACAAACAAGCCACTCCAGGCTTTTAACCAAATTCTTTCTCTGCACCCAAAGAACTGCTAGCAAGAAGCACTGTGCCAGGAGAACATCACCATCTGGATCCTTGTCTGCAGTTCTAGCTCTTACTCTGAGAGACCAGAAGACTCAGAGCTGAATGAAGAGTTGGCAAACCTCCTTTTGTCTTTTTTTTTTTTTTTAGTTGCAGATGTCCAAGTCTTCTTTCGTGGTGGGTTTTTTTAGGGTAGGATGTGAAAGTGTGGCTATGTGCATGGTAACACCCATAAAGTCCACCTGGGGAAGGCCTCAAATGTTTTGCAGGGTTAAACAGCTTTAAATACTTTCTCACAAAATTATTCATTAAAATGTGTTCTGTGTTTTATGTTTTAAAGTCTTGAGAAATTCAGATTGTCATCTGTAATTTATGGTAAATAAGAGTTGTCAAACTTCTGTTTATCAAAAGTGTTCTGATCAATATCTCTTGGGGAAATATGGGGAGTAGAAAGGGTTAGCTACCACATAAGAACTGATGTCTTAAGGAAGCTTTATAATTGGCTCTGAGATAGTGATTCAGACATTAGGTAATTTGATTTCATATTAAGATGTTTAATCATTCAAATTGTAGATTTAATTGAGCCTGGTAAATCTTTAGTTGGGATTTATAAGCAAATAGGTAGACATCTTCTTGGAATCCTTAATCCTTGGAGTGATTAATTTTTGTATTAATTTGATTTGATTTAACCTCCAATCCAATATTGAGACTTACTTGTTTGGTTTGATAGTTGCAATGCTTTTTTTTTAAGTTTAGTTTAATGTTAATAGTAGATTTCCTTTGTAAATACCTTTTCTTAAATTGAGTTTAGTTTAGTTTGTGGCTCGTGGGCTGGCTTAAAATGGCTTGCAGGCTGGATCCACCCTTAGAGTACAGAGTATATTAGAGTGAAGATTACTGAAATCATTGTAATTGTAGTGGAAAGAACAAAAAATACTAAAAATTCCAATAACAGTATTTTATTACTCCCAATCTAAAGAATTATGAACATTTTGATATTTGAGGCAAAGATAAGGCTGCTGGTAGCTTGAAAAATCAGTCATGGCTGGGCTCTGCCAAAATAGGAAGTCAGTTTCCTTTTGCTTGAAAAAACTGTTCATTTTCAGTGAGTAGCAAATTGAAGGGAAACCACTAGTAAAGCTCCTAAAATTTGGAAATGGTTTGACAAAAGGAATGTAAGAGGGTTTGATTTAGATAACTCAATATGGAAAGCGTTAAAACTTTGACCATTCCGGGGAAAGGTTCGCAGCTTCACAGTGTTCCAAAAATCACTCGCTCACATAGCTATATTTATATCCTACATGTTTACAACAATTCTGATTGTAGACGGAGAGAAATGTGACAGTTTTACATGTTGCAGATACACACTTTCCCATTCTGATCACTGTCTTCTACTTTTCCACCCTTCTCCCCAAAAAGTTGCAACAATTTAAAAATACAACTGCTTGGTAAACATAGACGCTACACTGTATTTTCGTCATGAACCAGTCTCTCTTCTTCCCTTTCCCTGAAGTATGGGAAATAAATCTTAGGAGTTATGCATCATTAATGACCTTCCTTTAACTTTTATAGTGTGGTAAGGCAATAAGGATGATTCTGGAGAAATGATTTGGAGGTTTTTTTACTTGAATTTACAGGTTCAAGACATTTTCCTGGTTTGATCTCAAGGCAGTTTGTTGTTGTAGCACCATGCTGTGATCTATATGAGCCACATGACATATGGATGAGGCTCTGTTAATATAAAGCCCTTGGATAGAGTGCCTGAAGTTCCTGATGAGAATCTCTAAAAACAAGACACCCAGGAGATGTAGAAACTTCCAAATGTATTAATTCAGTATTAGATCTGCACTTGCAGGTGGCTAACCATAGGCCTTATGGAGGAAGATAAGTTCCTTTAGCTCTCTAACAAATCAATCTGCTACCTGAAGAAGCAGAACTCTATGTAGGCCAAGGGTGACATGTATAAGGGGACAAAATTCCTTTTCCTTCCCCACTCACTCTCAAAAGAGAGAAGCTTTTAGGTTTAGATGTTTTAAAGGAGAAAAGGCAAATACAAAATGGGGTTAATAAGTACCAATGATGGTGATGAAATAAAGTGGTAATCTTCCAAGAAGATAACCATATTCTCTAAAGCACTATTAAACTAAATAAATCAAAGCCCAGTTAAGCTATATGGTCTGTTTTTTTGACAGTGTCTTGAAGAGCCACAGCCTGATAACTTAACTGCAATTTAGAGAATACTACCTGTCTATATGCATGAAGTAGTAAACTATGGAAGGGGATGGACAAATAAAACTCCACTGGTCTAAATGTTGTATTTATTAAAAAAACAAAAACAAACCATAAACAGAAGCTCTCAAATTAGCTTGAGGTAAGCACAGGTCATAAAGTTAAAATTCCTTTTGACTAGGGGCTGCTATTCTCAACTTCTGTTGGCTTCTAGTGTCTAATTTTTGTTATATTGCAGATTGTATGAAGAGGGAAGCCTCCTGTCCGAAATACCATCAGAGTAAGTGGTTTTCATTGTTACACAAACTTAATAATGAATTTGATCAATGAGTTTGTTTGTCATGGTTTCGGTAAGTGTGAAATTATTTTATAACTCACAAAACATAACCTAATTTGGAGGAAGAATAAGATTCATGTATGTAAAACGTGCTTGTTCAAATCTGGCATTTAGGTTTCCTCATATACATTCAGGGTTTGGGGTTTTTTTTTGTTTTTACTCTTTCTGCAGAATCTTATTTTGGCTTTTGTATTCCTTTGATTGTCACTGTCGTTTTGCATCTCTCTGTATATGTAGGTCTGTAATACTTGCTTAAATAAGTATCTGCAAGTGACTGTCCTTGAACCTAGCAGATGCTAAAAAGGTACAGAAAGTTAATAAAGGATCACAAAATGGCTTTACAAACACTGACTTCAGCCTCTCACTACTCCATGAACTTAAACAGTATTTCCACTTTATAGGGTAGAGTGTGTTGTGGAAAACGAGTCACACCATCTGTTTGGCTCAAACAATCTGAGGCCTTTTATTGAATACAAGCATGCAGGGAGAGGGAGACAGAGATGGTCACACGCAGGTGCCACCCTGGTCTCTTTCTACTCTGCCCCTATAATACCAGTCTTATATAGGTCCAAATCCAAGCCAAATGATACATTTCCTTATTAGTTATTTTTCACCACTCAAGCATTATTAATAAAGCCTTATGAGGAGATAATGGAAAGACCGTTTCATAATTAGCACTGTGCTGACGCACCTTGTTATTATCAAGATCTGTGGTTTGCTGTGGCAGCGTTTTGACTAGGGACTTTTGCAGGGTGGAGGGTGCATATAATGGACAGCTAGGGACTCTTCTGGAGGCCCTTTTGGCTCTTTTCTAGTTAGAGATTGGCCTAGTCCATTATCTGTGTCAAGTGCCACAGCCCAGCATATGTAAATGCTTTTAGCTTAAGCCAAGTCTTACAGTATACAGGCCTGTAGGCCTCTTGCGTTACAGCTCTTGCATATGTTGCATATAATGCATAGATTGTGCCGCAGAATGGGAAGGGGTTAGGTCAACAGTAATTTCCCCCACAGTTGTAAGTGTCTTGCCCAGAATTGGGAGCAAATCCAGATCTCTTGGTTCCCTGTCCTGAGCCTCAACCACAAGACTATCCTTCCTTCTATAATTGCTAAAAGCATCCTATTGAATATTCTTACTGTATGATCCAGTTCAGGCTAGCACTCTTGCAGTTTATCAACTTCAGGCCTTATTTCTGCTAGACTTGAACTAAATGTTCTCTGGGTGCCAGGGGACTCGCCCTTGGTTGTTATGGGCAAGCCACTCTGTCTCAGATTCCCCTTTTGTAAAATGAAGATAATATCAAACTACCTCATAAAGATTATGGGAATTTTCATTCTAGATGGAGCAGGTAGCACTGCCTGTTACTAAGGTTTCCCAGTCTGAATGTTTTTGGAAGACTTCAACCAAAACAGTTCAACTGTTTCTGAGAGTGGAGCTAGAGAGAATGGAGCTTGTTTTTCACTGTTGAAAAAATCCCTGGTTACCTTTTCTTAGGAAAGCTTTAATGTTCCCCTGACTTGGAGCAGGGACTTGAAACTTGGCAGGGAGGTGGCTTTGTATTAGTGATACATCTTTTGTTGTTCCTGTGAAAATGCACTCAAATTTGGTCAAGTTATAAGCCGTTAAAAAATTGTTGTTCACACATGCTCAGTGGAAACTCGTTAGAGCTTAACAGCTAAAATCTCTGAAGATTCTGCCCATACTGAGTATGCACCATCTCCTCACAGCTCCAAATGCTGACCATGCTCCTAATGCTGACCAGGCTATAGATTTGACAATAGAGCAGCTGAACATGCTTCTTCCTCTCGCAGCTTCTACATGTGACCAGACTACAAGTGCTGTCTCCAGAGTGAGTGAGCATGCTTCAGCCTAAGGCTACAGGAGTGAAGACAGTCTTTCCCTGTAATGGTTGCTCTAGGCTGAGGTAGGGCCAGGCACTGGAAATGAGAGCAGGGAGCCTGTTTCTTCAGTGTTCTCAATGACACATGCTCCCCACTGCGGGCACCGCAGCATTGTGGAGAAGACTGACTCAAATGCAGAGGGGATAAGAGCCAGATGTAGGACATGTTGGGGAGGACCAGAGGAACAGACAAGAATCCTGGGATGGAGCCTGGAGCTGGAGGCTGGTAGGGGGTGGAGACTGGGATAGACTGAGTAAAAAGACTAGGTCTGGGAGCCAGCAAGGCAAACTATGAGCTGGGAGGTGAAGGAAACTGAGACTCCCAGTATGAGAAGACTGGGACTGGGAACCAGGGTGGGCGGCCTGGACGTGGAGGGGAAACAAAGCTGCCAAGGGTGAACAGGTAATTCTGACATTTCCTAATGTTTGAGTTCTTCACTTTGCAACTTTAATAGGATCCTGGGACCAAGATCCACAGGCGATGCCTTTTTCATCCTATGGAACACACGTCTCCTGTATACCTTCCTTTCTACCCTGTTGCTGTCTGTGGTCATACAAGGACCAGCTAAGCCAAAGTCATCCTGATAGCCGCTGCATCGCCAAGCAAACCTGGTATTCATACCTACAGTGGATGTCAGCATGCCCTCCACATGTCCTCCACTTCTTCCAAATCTCCTTTCACAGGATATAGGTCAGACCTTGCACCTGAACCTGGAGATACTCCACTTGAGAGCTTGTCTCCTCAGTGGTTCCAAGGCAAGGAGATGATCTGCTATGAGGAAGTCAGACATTTTGTTAAACAGTAGACAGTCAACTACACGCTCAACATACCTCCACAAATGGAAGAGATTTCAAACATGGTACCTAAACAAACAAATTGAAGCCTCCATGTCTACCCTGCCATTAGTCCTGGACTACATACTTCATCTTAAGAAATCTGGTCTCTCAGTGAGTTCACTCCAAGTACACCTGGCAGCAGTCACAACCTTCCACCATAAGGTGGATGAGGTTTCAGTGTTTGGTCATCCAATTACCAAAGATTTCTACAGGGCGTACGCAATCTCTACCTACAACCCAGAGCCCCAACTCCTCCATGGGACCTCACTTTAGTGTTTCGATCTCTCACAAGCGTCCCATTTGAACCTTTGGCTTCATGCTCACTACTATACCTTTCCATGAAAGTAGCCTTTCTCATTGCCATCGTGTCCGCAAGGCGTGTAGGACATCTTGGGGCCCTTATGGTGTACCCACCATATATGATCTTTCTCAAGAATAAAGTCACCCTAAGACTACATCCTCCATATTTACCTAAAGTCCTTCTTCTTTCTACCTCAACCAACCCATTCATCGTCCCACATTCTTCCCTAAACTTCACAGGAACAGACAAGAGGCGGCATTCCAGACCCTGGACATCAGAAGGACACTAACCTTTTATCTCAAACAGATCAAACCATTCAGAAAAACTCCTAAATTGTTTCTCTCCACTACAGAGGGGTTAAAGGCAAACCTATATCTAAGCAGAGACTTTCCAAAAGGATTTCAAGTTGTATCCAGCTTTGCTTCTGTCAACATGAGCTACAACTCCCATCATGAGTCAAAACACATTCCACAAGATCAGTTGAAACATTGATAGCCTTCTTGAATGACGTACCTATTACTGACATATGTAAAGCAGTCACTTGGACATCATCTCACACATTCATACAACACTGTCATTGACCAGGATTCACCATCTGTCACTTGGCTGAGAGAGACAATCTTATCATCCATTCAGACCTAACTCCGAAGCTCCTCCATCCCTCTGAGGGGTGCTGCTCTACTGTCACCTAAAGTGGAGTACCCACAGGGACAACACTTGAAGAAAGAAGAGGGAGTTACTCACTTTTTGCAGTAACTGATGTTCTTCAAGGTGTGTCTTCCTGTGGGTGCTTCACTACCCACTCTCCTCCCCTTTACTTGGGAGTTCTAACTGAAGTCCTCTGCAGTAGAGAAGGGACTGAGGGAGGGAGGGAAAGGGGCGCAGCTGCACAGCACTAGTTAACTGCCGCTGCAGGTGTGAGATGGGGAGAGTGCATGTGCAGCCCAGCCGGGTAGTTCTGTCAAAATTCTCTGACTAGAGGCGCAGGGCCCACTCTCACAACAGCATCCTCACTTTAGTGGTGGACTCCCTACTACAAAGAGGGGCAATAGAGCAGGTTTCTCCAGAATATCAAGGGACTGGTTTCTATTCAACTTATTTCCTGATTCCCCCCCCAAAAAAGATGCATGGAGACCAATTTTGGAACTCCCACCATCTCAATCACTTCATCCGCAAACTCAAGTTTCCTATGGTCACATTAGCAATAATCACCCCATCATTAGACTGTCTTGTTGTTTATGGCTCTCACTATGCCAGATGCTTATTTTCACGCAGGTATTCATCTTATCCACGGATTGTTCCTGAGGTTCATAGTTGGTCCACCACATTTTCAATACAAGGTCTTGCCATTTGGACTCACTGCTGCTCCCAGGATCTTCACCAAGGATTTTCTCCATTGTGGTACCCTACCTCAGGCATTATGTGGTGCTTGTATTCCCCTGTCTAGATGACTAGCTCCTAGCGGCGTGATCCAGGGAGGAAGATCAGCTTTCAACCTCCATGTTGCACGGACTCCTTTCGTCCCTCAGAGTCTGCATCAACATAGAAAAATCAACAATGAATCCCCACGCAATCCCAAGACTTTATAGAGGGATTCATCAACACAAACTTACCTTCCGAGGGACAGGTTCCAGACTCTACAGGAAATCATAGTCCAAGTAGTCAACAGTCCTTCTGCCCCAGCCAGGACTTGCCTTATGCCTCCTTGGCAACCTGGCCTCATGCACATATGCCTCTGCCTTCAGATATGGCTCCTGAGAGTTTACTCACCCATGTAGCACACCGTGGACCTTATGCTGACAGTTGCCCCCATGGTACTCTCTTTTGTGCAGTGGTGAATGGATCCCCGGCGGATTTGCCTGGGAGTCCCCTTTCTCCTCTCCTCCCTGGACAGGACAGTCATCACTGACACATCCCACATAGTATGGGGAGCACACATGGGAGACCACATGACACTGGACATATGGATTCCTTAGGAATCGAGGAGGCATATCAACATCCTGGAACTCCAGGTGGTAAGGAGGGCATGCCAAGCATATCTCTCATCCATCCAGTCCCATCATGTTCTTAGTATGTTGGACAATACCACTACTGTTTCATTACATCCACAAACGGGGGCACAAAATCCATCACTCTGTGTATAGAGGCAGTCAACCTCTGGAAATGGTGCATTGCCTACTGGATCCTGTTCTCTGCAGCTTGTCTTCTGGACACTCAGAATGTGATCACAGACTCACTCAGCAAATGGTTTGTGATCAACCATGAGTGGGAACTCTCAACACCGTGGTTCACGACATCTTCGACCAATGGGGAACTCCGGCCATGGACCTCTTCGCCTCCCCATCAACAACAGATGCAGCACATACTGCTCTGCGGGGGTATTGATTGCCATTCTTAGAATGATGCTCTCATACTCTGCTGGTTAGACAGATCAACTATGTCTTCCCTCCTCTTCGCCTTCTGCCATGAGTACTCCACAAGATCAGATGGGACAGACGACAGTCATCCTTATCACCCTCTGCTGGCCCAGACATTTCCTTTTTCCCAACCTCCTCCTCATGTCCACTCGTCCCCCAGTTCCCATCCCCATTTTCCCTGAGCTACTGACACAGCACAATGGCAGAATCAGACATCCCGATCCTCAGATGCTTTACCTCAGAGTGTGGTATGTGGATGGGCATCTTCTCTAGAACAGGCGTGTTCATCAAAAGTGTGCAACATCCTATTGAGCAGCAGGA
Organism: Caretta caretta; assembly: GCF_965140235.1. Classification (NCBI taxonomy): domain Eukaryota; kingdom Metazoa; phylum Chordata; order Testudines; family Cheloniidae; genus Caretta; species Caretta caretta. Next base: position 245,971,593 of record NC_134206.1, read on the forward strand.
AAGCCATTCTCTTACTATTTTCTTCCAGAAACTGCATGCAACTACAGAGGAATGTCTATCCAGTCCCACGACATCCAGCAAACTCTGGCATTCTACTTGCAGAGAATGAAACCAATTAGGAAGTCGTCTAGACTATTTGTTGCAATAGCAGAGATACTCTGGGCAAACCATCTCCACGAAGAGAATCTCGAAGTGGATTTTGATTTGCATTAAACTCTTCTACCAGTTGTCAGGCCTACCTCTCCTGACTGTTGCAGGCTCACTCCACAAGAGCTCAGGCTTCAACCATGGCCTCCCTTCAGGATGTGCTTCTTGTAGACATATGTAGAGTAACCAGGCGGAGTTCTTTGCACATCTTTGCTGCCCATTGCACCTTAGTGCAGGACTCTGCAGTCAGTGCTTCCTTCATCATGGCAGTTCTCCACATGACCACTTCATCCTCAATCTTGCACCTTCCTCCAACTTAGGTACTGCTTGTTAATTACCCTCAGTGGAATACAATAGGGACCATCACTCGAAGAAGAAGCAGAGGATTCTTACCTGTAAGTGGAGGTTCTTCAAGATGTGTGGTTCTTATCTGTATTCCACTTCCTGACCACCTTTCCCTCTGCTGCAGATTGGTCAATTCACAGTGGAGAAGGAACTAAAGGTGTGGTCTATCCGCTCCCCCTTTATTGCCTCTGATGGAAGCATGAGGTGAGCCAGGGCATGTGCGTAGACCAGTGGACACTACTTTCAAATTCTCTGACTTCTGATGCATGATGTGCATGGATAACTCTCAGTGGAATTCAGATATGGGCCAGATATCTTGAAGAACCTTCAGTTACAGGTAAGTAACCTCCTCTTTTCCTTTTTAAGTCTTTTATATTGTGCCTATGACAGTTTAATAATGTGTTGATGGGCTGTGAAAGTAGTAGGGAGTGAATGTAGTTACTTTCAGTTTTTGTGGCTGCTTGGGAACAAAGTAGGACAGAAAGAACTAGAAGGAGGAGAGACTAATGTGCCTCTAAAAATTATGGAACAGACATCAGATGTTTGCTTTGTTAGTAAATATTAATCTTATGATTCTTTTGTATATTAAACTCTCTTGATTCCTTGGCCCAAAATCCCGGAATCTTGTATGTGATTTTAGATAAATGGATGCCTGTAATCAAGTTGGACTGTACTTAATGATCTAATCTGTTTTTTCCCCTCACCTTGCTAATTTAGTTCAGATGTCCAGGAACGGACCCCTGGCAACTAATAGATGTGTGTTGTAATGGACAGGATTGTGTAATAAGGGATGCTTATAAATGCACACTGTTATTAATAAGTTACTAGTAATTAACAACATGGAGAGGGAACATTTGTTATAACAAATGTGTACTAGAATCAGTATAATAGCAAACCACTGAGTAATGCATTGATTAATGTCCATTCATTAAGAGTTAATTGTGGCCACTGATGGTCCTGGTAGTGCTAAATTAGTTACAAATGTTGTTTGGCTTATTGATTCAAAATAAAATTCAAAGCATGAGAGGATTTTGTTTGACCTACTGCTATATAAAGGGATGAATTTTGGGGAGTTGGTCAGAAGTGAAGTGAGCCACCAAACTTCTGCAGTCAGAGACTGGTATATATGTTTTTTCCTTTCTGTATAGTGCTGTATTACGTATTGATTTTGTCTACATGTAACAGCATTCAATCCTTAAAATTAGTACTCAAGTATATAGTTCAGCTATTTTAAAATATTCAGAAATCAAAGGCCAACTTCAGGAAGACCCTCAAATACATTTCTACTTTCAATTTTACCAGGTACTGCGAGTGGATGACCCTTAGGAATTGAAATATAAATTGGATTCCCTTTGCCTGTCACTAAATAACACAGTTACTTCAAATCAGGTAAGAGAGTGAAGGTCAGTCCCTACAATGCAACTGACATGTCACAAATGTAATTGCTGCGTGGTTGGTAGGTTTTTTTGTTTGTTTGTTTTTTGGCACTTCAGTTTGAACTTGCTTACAATTGTACCAATGCACACAAAGGGAATATAGGATAAATATTTTATAATATTTGTAAGTCCCACTTTCAGAAATGGCCTGTGCAGCTGGGCACCTAAATCCCATGGATTTTTAATGAGACTTAGACCAGATCTGCACTACAGATTTTTGCCAGCATACCTAGGTCTGTGTGTGTGTGCAGGGGATGACATGTAATTTGTGACAGAAATAGTTGTGCCAGCAGAATCTCCTTGTGTGGGTGCAATTATACCAGCAATAGTGTAGCTGCACCCATGCTTTGAGCACATTGGCAGTATAGCTATATCATCAAAGCCTTCCAAGTGTAGACCTAGCTTAGGCACGTAGGAACCTGTGATTTTTGAAAATGGCACTTAAGCTCATGAGTCACTTGCGCAAAATTTTCAAAAGTGACTATGCTTCCCTCTTTTGACTGTATTGATGCTATAATACTAATAAGGAAAAAGTACTAAATGTTTGTTTTTGACACTACAGTAAGAAGATATGACTTTGAACAAACACAGGGACTAAATGAGAGTTTGAAGGTGCTGTCTGATGCAATCAGTTTTCACAGTAGAATGGCATGCACAATAGTTCTTGGATGGATTTAAGATAGTGTGACAAAGTTCCTCCTCTACCTTGGTGGGTCCTGCAATGATTGGCGGATTTGCTCACCTCAGAGTTTCACGGCAGCCCTCAGTTTGGCCACTTTCGTGGCTCAAATCTGCTGTTCGCTCAGTTAGCCTCATCACTAACTGACCACTCACTGGCCAGCATGGGGAAAAGGAAGAACAATAATCCCTGCAGTCTCTGCTGATCCACCTAGTGGATTGGGAAACAGGCCAGAGACCTTCCCCTCTGGTGGAACCCACAGTCCAGGTCAACTTCTCCGGTATCAAGTATGGAGTTGGGGGTATGGAGGGAACCCAGGCCCGCCCTCTACTCCGGGTTCCAGCCCAAGGCCCTGTGGATTGCAGCTGTCTACAGTGGCTCCTGTAATAGCTGTGTGACAGCTACAACTCCCTGGGCTACTTCCCCATGGCCTCCTCCCAACACCTTTTTTATCCTCACCACAGGACCTTCCTCCTGATGCCAGATAGTGTTTGTACTCCTCAGATTTCCAGCAGCACGCCCTCTCACACTCAGCTCCTTGCGCCTCTTGCTCCCAGCTCCTCGCACGCACACCGCAAACTGAAGTGAGCTCCTTTTTAAACCCAGGTGCTCTGATTAGCCTGCCTGTCTTAATTGATTCTGGCAGCTTCTTGATTGGCTGCAGGTGTTCTAATCAACCTGTCTTAATTGTTTCCAGAAAGTTCCTGATTGTTCTGGAACCTTCCCTGTTGGGAAACGGAACGTCTTTTGCTTGCTCCTCAGCTATCTGCTTTCTGTTCTTTCCTAAAGCCCCCTGGCCCGGATTTTTCTTACTTTTTGCACCTGCCTTAGTCCCCCCCCAACCGGGCCAGACGCTTTTTTGTTGGTTTTTTTTCATTTTTGTGGGTTTTTTTCTGTCTACGTCCTTCGCCAGCACCCCCCCCCCCCCGACACGCCTGCTTTCGGGCGCAGCTACTTGCCTCAGCTGAGCCCCCGGAGGAGGGGGGGGAAGATTGCCGATTTGCTGTCCGGAGGGGGGAGTGGAAACCCCCAGACCCAGCCGTTTTGCCAGCAGCTCGGACTTTACAACATTCTTAACATGCCGAAAGCCTTGGAACACAGCCAACACAGCCGGAGAAGGAGATTTCAGCAGACAGAAGAAATAATTCAAGAGAGCTATAAATCATCGTGAAGAGGGCCGTAAGATTGAGTAATTTTCTGAATTATACTCTCGTGGGGGGGAGTTTGACTGTGATTATTTGTGTTCATGGCAGCACAGGGGGTGTGCGTGGAGACCCCCACCCCCGATCCATCGGTGCCCCTACCCCCCCATCGTTATTACAACTGTTACGGCCCCCCCGCCGTCTGTCCCTGCTGGCAACCTGCCATCTCCCTTCGGATCCAGCTGTCCGCTTTGAACTTTGCCTTCCGGACCGGACATAACAGCCGACCAACCGAGACTCTTTGGACAAACGTGTGTGGGTCTGCACCCCCCCCCCCCGGATTGCTTATCCCACAACTTGCCCCTATTACTGGACCCCGATTTTGTTCCCCCCCCTCCTCCCAGTCCCCCCCCCTCGGCATTTTTCCCCTTCCTGCCCGCAGCCTAGCGGAAGGAGGGGCTACTCCGTTTTCTCCCCTCCCCCCTCCTCCTTCTGGTGTCTCCCTGTCTCTCCCTGCTCACAATGGCGGGGAACGAGAGGGGTGAGATTGCTTCAACAAAATTAGTTGTCCCTTCCTCACCACCACCCCTGCCCGACCCCCAAGGTCCCCCGCCTACCACTATTGTTAAGATACTTGCCACCCCCCCTGCTGGGGCACCGGTAGCAGGAGGCACCAGGGTGATTGCTGCTGCTGCTGCACCCACCGCCCACCCAGATTCTAGGAAACCCCCCCCAGTTCGCCGGAAGGGCCAGGGCGGGTGGAAAGGAAAGGGCCCCGCTAAAACCACTGAGCCCTCCATGGCAGGGGCTGCCCCCACCGCTGCGGCCTCGTCATCAACCGTGGCGCCCCTCCCTGCGTTTCCCTCCACCAGCTCTGCGATTGTCCCTCCCCCGGCCCCCAGGACGTATGCCTGGGCGGCAGCGGGCTCCCCCCTGCCTGCCGCCTCGTCATCTCACCCTCCCCGCCTCCGCCACCATCACCAGCGGCCGAGGCCCTTTCCCCGCCTTGACCAGGAAGCACGGCGTCCGTTGCCTCCTGGTGCCCGCCTCGCCCCACGTGGAGACATACGTGCAGGCGTTGGCGAAGGTGGTAGGACCCACGGCTATTGTGGCGGCCTCCAAGATGTATGGGAAGGTTGTTTTCTTCTTAGCCTCGGAGGATGCCGCCCAGGAGGCGGTAGAGAGGGGCCTGACGGTGGGGGGGGGTGTTTGTCCCCCTAGAACCGTTAGAAGACCCGGGCGTTCGCCTCGTCCTTACCTCCGTTCCTCCCTTCTTACCCAATGCTGCCCTGTTACCCGCTCTTTCCACCCTGGGGAAACTTGTCTCTGTCATCAGCCCTCTCCCGTTGGGCTGCAAGGACCCCACCCTCCGTCACATTTTTTCGTTCCGCCGGCAAGTGCAGCTTCTACCACCGGCAGGAGCGCGTGACGAAGAGGCACTTGAGGGGTCCTTTCTAGTCCCCTACCAGGGAGCCCGCTATCGAGTCTTTTATTCTACCGGAGAGGCCCGGTGCTACCTCTGCCGTTCAGCGGGGCATGTCCGCAGAGACTGCCCTTTGGCCCGGGGGGGAGGGGCACCCGAAACCCCCGAGACCCGGCAGGACATCGGCCCCGTCGCTGCCGACGCCCCTGGCTGCCCGGCACCTGAAACCAATCCTCCTCCTACTCGACCCATCGCTGCTCCCGTCCGGGCCCAAGAGATACCTTCCCTACAACGCCCGGGCGAGCAAGGGAGTTCCACCCTTGCTAGTACCAACCCAACAGAGCCCATGGAGGAGGGTGTGGCAAGGATATTATCGGGTATAGGAGAGGGCCCTCCCCAAGGAGAAGCCCCCGCCCCTCATGTTGCCCCACCGCTACCTCCCCGAACCCCTAAACCATCGCCTCCGCCCCCCGACACGACCCCTGCTAACCAGCCCCCAGATGACGCTATGGAGGGCTGGACCCTAGTCCAGGGGAAGCGAGGCAAGCGGAAGGCTCGAGCTCCGCTGCATCCACCCGACGCGGAAGCCCCCCGGAAGACCAGGAAAGGAGGCACTGCTATCAAGCCTCCCACCACGGCCGCGAGCGAGACCCATCCGCTGGTGTCGGGAGGGGAAGACGGACTGGCATTGGAGGGCAGAATCCCCCCTCCACGGGAGACCCTCCCCTCCGAGACTTCTGAGGACGCCCCTTCTGCCTGGACGCTACCTGAACCCCCCGCAGACCCCGAGGCGACAGTTGAGGCGGGCCCTAGAGGAGAGGCCCCCGGGGTGGCAGGAGTTGGCCTCTCCCCTGTGTATGCGGAGATTGAGGCCCTAGATTTGATCCCGGTCACCCAGGGAGGGGATGATTTGCTGCCGGCTGGCCTTGAGCTGGGCAGCCTTACCCCAGCCTCCCTTTCCCCATGCTCCCTCCCCCTAATTGTCTTCCCGGGTGAGCACCCTGCAGAAAGTGGTCCACCACCTGATGCCATGGCCGCTAAGACCACTATGGAGCCAGCACCTAGCATTATTGGGAGCCCCCTCCCTTACCCTTTAACCCTTGACTCTGCTCAGGAGGCACTTTCCTTTAGCTGTTTGCCTCCTGCACCCCAGAGCCTTACCCCTGCCCCTGCCCCCACCCCTGCCCCTGCCCAAGGTCCCTCCTCCTGCAATGTTAATGCCGCCCCTGGGGTTATTTCCTTTCCGCCTTTTGCAGATTCGCCCCAGGGAGCAGTCTTTGCACTTTCTAGCCGCGACCCATTAGGAGTGGCAATTTTTCCCCTGCCATCCCCCTCTACCCCAAGGTGTGAAATGAATTTAATAACCCCAGCCTGTCAGACGCCCCGTCGGTGGTCCGCACCCTGTCTACCTGCCTTAGCGGACCATGAGGCTGTATTAAGAGGCCCATCAGGGAATACCTCGGGAATTGTAACCCCACCCCCCCATGAGCTGTGGCATGCGCTACGGAAGTTCCTAGAGCACACCTGTGGCGCCCGCGATAGGGCACAGCTGGCTCTTCGGCTATGGGGGGATTTTGATCAAATCCTCCAGGCCACAAGGGCCCTTCTAAAGGAAGGCAGGGGGCAAGGAAAGCGCGGTGCTGCGGCCTACGAGCGAGCCCGCAGCTTCCGACGCGATCTACTCACCCACGGGATGGGTCATGGGTTGCTGTGCAACCCGCTGGGGGCCCTGAACCCCCCCCGCCAATACGAGGCCCCCACCCCCCCAGCCCTCCGCATGACGCCTCTTATTATTGCGACCCTGAATACCAGGGGCCGTAGGATGGCTCTCCGCAGGTCCCAGGTGCTCTCTTACCTTCGGGAAGGGAGGTACTCTGTAGTTTTCCTGCAGGAGACCCATACGGACCCGGCCGCCGAGGACAGGTGGCGGCTGGAGTGGGGGGACGGGGTATACTTTAGCCACTTCGCGACCTGGCAGGCTGGAGTGGCAACCCTGTTCTCCCCCAACCTACGGCCTGAGGTGCTAGGGGTCAATGAGGCCGTGCCGGGCCACGTGCTGCACCTTCGAGTCCGTATGGAGGGGCTCGTGGTTAATCTTGTTAACATCTATGCCCCGCAAATGAGCTCCAGGCGGCCACAATTTTATCAGCAGGTGTCCGACTTTCTCGGCACCCTGGATTCGCACGAGTGCCTGGTCCTGGGAGGGGACTTTAACACCACCCTCAAGGAACGGGATCGCTCAGGGGCCGAACCGAGTCCGGCCGCTGCGAATATTCTCCAAGGGATAGTTGACCATCACTCCCTAGTGGACGTCTGGCGTGATCATCACCCAGATGACACCTCCACGTTCACCTTTGTCCGGGTGGAGGCCCATCGGTCACACCACTCTCGGTTGGACCGTATTTACTTACCCCGTTTCCACCTTTCACAAGCCCACTCCTCCGCCATTCGGCCGGCCCCATTCTCCGATCATCATTTAGTCACTGTAACGGTCTCCCTCCGTGCAGAGAGACCGGGGCCAGCCTGTTGGCACTTTAATAACAGCCTGTTGGAGGACGAGAGCTTTGTGATGTCCTTCCGGGAGTTTTGGCTGGCCTGGCGAGAGCAGTGGCATGCCTTTCCCTCGGTGCGGCGATGGTGGGATCTCGGGAAGGTGCGCGCCAAGCTCTTCTGCCGTGACTACACTCGGGGCACCAGCCGACGGCGAAATGCGGCGATAGAGCAGTTGGAACGGGAGGTCTTAGAGATGGAGAGGCGCCTGGCCGCCGATCCCGAGGACCTGTCCCTCTGCGGAGCGTGCCGGGAGAAGCGGGAGGAGCTCCGGGCCCTTGAGGACCACCGGGCCCGAGGTGCCTTTGTTCGGTCCCGCATCCGCCTCCTTCGGGAGATGGACCACGGCTCCCGCTTCTTCTATGCCCTGGAGAAAATGAGGGGGGCCAAGAAACACGTCACCTGCCTTCTTGCGGAAGACGGTACCCCCCTCACGGATCCGGAGGAGATGTGTGGGAGGGCCCGTGACTTCTACACAAGCCTTTTCTCCCCGGACCCGACCGATCCTGACGCTTGCGAGGTGCTCTGGGAGGAACTCCCCACGGTCAGCGTGGGCGACCGAGACCGACTAGAGCTGCCTCTCACCCTGGCCGAGTTCTCGGAAGCCCTCCGTCGCATGCCCACCAATAAATCTCCGGGCATGGACGGGCTGACCGTGAAGTTTTACCGCGCGTTCTGGGACATTCTCGGCCCAGACCTAGTCACCGTCTGGGCTGAGTCCTTGCAGAGCAGGGTCCTCCCTCTGTCATGCGGGCGAGCGGTGCTCGGTTTGCTGCCGAAGAAGGGGGACCTCCGCGATCTACGAAACTGGCGTCCCGTCTTACTCCTTAGCACGGATTACAAAATTGTAGCGAAAGCAATCTCGCTGCGGCTAGGGTCCGTGATGGCGGACGTGGTCCACCCAGACCAGACCTATACTGTCCCGGGTCGCAGCATTTTCGACAACTTCTTTCTAGTCCGAGACCTTTTGGAACTCGGGCAGAGAGATGGGCTATCGTTCGCCCTCCTGTCTCTTGATCAGGAGAAGGCGTTCGATAGAGTAGACCATGGGTACCTCCTGAGCACTCTGCAGGCGTTTGGATTTGGACCTCAGTTTGTGAGTTTTCTCCGGGTCCTGTATGCCTCCGCGGAGTGTTTGGTTAGGCTCAACTGGACCCTGACTGAACCGGTCAGCTTCGGGCGAGGAGTGCGGCAGGGGTGCCCCCTCTCGGGCCAGTTGTACACTCTGGCGATCGAGCCTTTCCTCTGTCTCCTCCGCAGGAGGATGACAGGGTTGGTGCTGCGGGAGCCGGAGCTGCGGCTGGTCCTGTCGGCATACGCCGATGACATACTCCTCGTGGTCCAGGACCCAGGTGACTTGGCGCGAGTGGAGGCATGCCAAGCCATCTATTCGGCAGCCTCCTCCGCCCGAGTCAACTGGGTCAAGAGCTCTGGCTTGGCGGTGGGGGACTGGCGGCAGGTGAGCTCCCTCCCACCCGCACTTCAGACCATCCGGTGGAGTGCGGGTCCACTGCTCTATCTCGGCGTTTACCTTTCCGCCACGCATCCTTCCCCGCCGGAGAACTGGCAAAATTTAGAGGGCGGGGTGATAGAGCGGATCCGGAGATGGACGAGGCTACTCCGATGTCTCTCCCTCCGAGGGAGAGCACTGGTGCTTAACCAACTAATCCTGTCCACGCTCTGGTACCGGCTCAACACCCTGGCCCCGGCCCCGGGTTTCCTGACCCACCTCCGGAGATTGATTCTAGAGTTCTTCTGGTCAGGAATGCACTGGGCCCCTGTTGGAGTTCTTCATCTACCCCTGAAGGAAGGAGGGCAGGGCCTGAAGTGTCTGTACACTCAGGTCCGCGTTTTCCGCCTCCAGGCCCTGCAGAGGCTCTTTTATAGTGCACGTAGTTCGGTGTGGAGCATACTGGCGCACGCCTTCCTGCGCCATTTCCAAGGGCTTCGATATGACTGACAGCTCTTTTATCTTTCACCGAGGGGTTTTCCGCGAGACCTCTCTGGGCTGCCGGTCTTCTACCAGGACCTCCTCCGGACCTGGAAACTGTTTCTAACAACCAGGTCCGTGGCGGCCACCGTGGGAGCAGATCTCCTCACGGAGCCCCTGCTACACAACCCCCAGCTCTGTGTGCAGGTGGCGGAGTCCCGCTCAGTGCGCCAGAGGTTGGTCCTGGCGGAAGTCACGAGGGTCGGAGACCTCCTGGACTACGACCGGAGAGACTGGCTGGATCCCCTGACGCTCGCTCGGCGCATGGGGCTCTCCAGCCTCCGTACCCCCCGGCGCGTACTTCAGGAGGTGAAGGCCGCCTTGACCCCCGCTGCTCGGGCTTATGTTAGCCGAGCCTTGTGCGAGGGCGCACCCCGCCCATCCCTTACCCCAGGCCCGCCGGACCTTTCCATCGGGCCCCCACCCCGTAGATCCCAACAAACCCCCCACCCTTTCACTGCAAGCCGGCTGCACGAACTGCAGCCGGTTAGCTTTCAAATTGCTTCACGGAAATACTTATATACACTTACGCTTCACACCCTTCACGCCCACACCCTGGTGTCCCGCCCCGATACAAAGTGGCGGGATCTCCTGCCACCTTTGGAGGGTGAGCAACCTCGGTGGGCCATCCTGTATTCCACCTTGGTCCCAAGGCCCGTCGGGGACATCAGTTGGCGGCTCCTTCACGGAGCTGTGAGCACGGGCGTGTTTTTGACACGGTTTACCCCCATTCCGGATACTTGTCCTTTCTGTAATGTGAGGGAAACCCTGGCGCACGTGTATTTAGAGTGTGCCAGATTACAGCCCCTTTTCCGGCTCCTCACAAATATTCTATTACGCTTCTGGCTTCATTTTTCCCCCCACCTTTTTATCTATACACTTCCCATCCGTGGCCCCACAAAGTCGCGGGATCTTCTGGTCAACCTCCTCCTAGCTTTGGCTAAAACAGCCATTTATAAAACCAGAGAGAGGAGGTTGGCCCATGAAACGTCCTGCGATTGTGGGGCCGTTTTCCGATCCTCAGTACATTCACGTATCCGGGCGGAGTTCCTCTGGGCGGCGTCCACCGACTCCCTTGAAGCATTCGAGGAGCGGTGGGCGCTGTCTGGGGTTCTCTGCTCGGTGACCCCGTCCGGTTCCCTCCGTCTGACCCTTTGATTGAGGGGAAGAGCGAGAGACGCCAGCCCCAGCCGTTGCCGCTGGGGATACCATCATTCCTGTCATCTAGGAGGGGTCCTATAATACATGGATGTCTACCCCCCCCTCCCTAAACCGCCCACCCCGCAGCCGTGCCCATCTTACTGGGCACTCTCGGGAGAGGGAGGATCGGTGACACTGGGCGCGGCACTAGGTAACTCGAGGGGGTGGAAGACCACGAGTGTCGAGGAAGCCCCCCCACTCTAGGCCACCAGGTAACTCAGGAGGGTGGAAGACCACGAGTGTCGAGGAAGCCCCCCCGCTCTGGGCCCAGGCTAGCCTGAACACTTCTCCCTCCTGAAAGCTGCTGTGTTATACCTTCTGATTGCGTTGTTTTGTTGCATAGTTGTTTTGTTTCCTTTGGTAATTTTGTAAGCGTTACCAATAAACTTTCTTCTGTTTCAAAAAAAAAACAAAAAAAAACCTTCCCTGTTACCTTACCCATGGAAAAGAGACCTACTTAACCTGGGGCTAATATATCTGCCTTCTATCACTCTCCTGTAGCCATCTGGCCTGACCCTGTCACAATAGACAATTCTTTTTACACTAGATGTTGAATTATGAATTGGCAGTGATCAGTTTATTCATTCCAACTGACCTTTTCTTATAAGTGCTCTCCTCCCTCCAAAAAAGAGGAATTCCATTGTCACAGGGTTGCCCTGGCCCTTTAAGAGGGAAGACGCCAGTGCATTTTTGTAGCTGCCTCCTGATTAGACTTAAAGAGGGCAGATGGGCCCTAGAGGGGAGGGGAGACCTAGTGAGTCAAGGCTGACTGAGAGTATGTCTACACAGCAACTAGACACCCCTTTTGGCCTGTGTCAGCTGACTGGCTTATTGGGCTCAGGCTGCATTGCTGTGTAGACTTCTGGACTCGGGCTGGAGCTCAAACTCTGGGACCCTCCCACCGCACAGGGTCCCAGAGGTCAGGCTGGAGCTTAAGCCTAGAAGTCAACAACAACAGTGAAACAGCCTGAGTCCCGTGAGCCCAAGTCGGCTGGCACAGGCCAGCTGCAGGTGTCTAATTCCTGATTAGACATTCACTGAGAGCATAGGCTGGCAGGTGTGAGAGCTGCCTGGGAGAAAGTCTCCAGAGAATGGAAAGGTCTTCCCAGGAATAGGGAAGAACTGGCTAGGAGACCAGTGGAGGGGCTAGCTTATTGACCTTCCTGAGCAAGAGAGGCCGAATGGGGCTGAATCGTTGGGGCTGTGTTCCTTTTTATGGCTGGGCCAAGGGTAAACTATGGCAGTATCACTTGCCATCCTGCGCCCTCCCAGAGGAGGGTGTGCCAGGAGGGGTTGCTTTGACACATTTGTTTTCCCTGATGAACTGAGAAATTAACCTTCACAATTGGTAGGTTATGTCTTGACTCTGTGTGAATTCCTATTTGTCTTAAAATTAAAAATGAGAGGGGTTCTGTAGAGGCAAAAATATCTCAAACTTCTGGTCACTTTTAAAGAGTGGTGGAGGAAGGAAAAAGTCTAAAATTTAATTTATTAGATTCATTCAGTGGAGATGATTGCCTGATTCTGCATTCACTGAAGTCAATGGGAGTTTTACCAATGACTTTAATGAGTATACAGACGGGTCAATTAAATACTAATTTGGTAAGTTATTAAGATTTTAAATAGTAATATCAGAATGGCTTGTCTGCTCCAATAGATTTAAAATAAGATATCAAAAGATGATAGGTCTGCTGGAAAACTGTCTTCCTTTAATTTTTTTTAAGTTCATCTCTATAGCTTTTTGTGAGAGGCCTCTTAAAGTAAGCAATTAAACTAATTGTATTCATCTAGCCGGGGATTTACCTAGTTATAACTTTTCTGCCTGTTCCAAGCTCGCTGGGCTTCCCTTCCTCCTTATGGCTCTAAATGGCCAGCAAGTGGTCCACTTTAGCAGGTTTTGGTGGTGATGGGGCGGTGGAGTGGGCAGGATGAGTATGCAGCTATAGGAGGGAGTAGTGGAGAAAGAAGGCCCGGGAATTATTTCACTCCTCTTACTGATTTATGGAGGCTTTTCAGGATATTTGTAAACCCCTCCATGCAGTGCTTTTTAGGAGTTTAATTGAAGCAGTTGCCCCCTTAAACTCGTCTGGAACTGAAGGAACTTTAAAGGCTTGTTGGGGTACAAACAACCTCACCATCTGGGAGTCACTTTGGGATTGGCAGATCTGAAACAGCCAAAAAAGATACCAGCCCCAGATGGGCTCTTGAATGACTGTCCTGTTCTAGTTTAGAAAGGGAAATAAGCTGTCTTGGGCTTGCATGGAAGAGGAGGGATTGATTGGCACCCCTAAAGAACATTCTGAGATTCACAGAATGGGATTATGGGAGCTCCTCAGTGACCTTCCTAAAGGCTTGTTACAAAGGATTGAGGGAAGGAGGAAACCATGAACTGTGGAAGGTTTCCCAGAGAGTTGATGCTCTGGGGAAGCTCCTTTATTGTGTGCTTTCTAACATCTGCACGAAATTGGCTCCTCTCCTGCAAACCTCAGAAAGTCAGGAAAATAATGCTTTCTCCTAAATAAGAACGTAAGTGCCCTTTGTTTGGAGACTAGTATAATTTGCTTCATTTTAAAAAAAAAATAAAAAATGTAGACAAAATTTTAAGGTTGAGAGTACAGTTTACAAACAGCCTTAATTCTACCCCATAGTCATTTGAGAGATTCATACTACCGTTTTAATTCATAAATTTCTTCTTACTAGTACCAACGACTATAGTTTGCTCTTACCTCATTTGTTAGGAATTTTTTGAGTACAATCTCTGTAGCTGCTTAGTTTTTATTAGTTTGTATAGTCTATCAATTGTCTTGCAACTTGCTATATTAATTGGTATTTTAGTCTTTAAAATTATTTAGTCATCTTTCTTGAAATGTATACAAATGCTTGAGCAGTCCAGTAGTTATTTAATTCAGATCTTGAAAGCAAATATGTTTTTTTTTCTCTGATTTTCAGGAAACTTTATGGCGTGATATTGGGTATCTGAAATATCTATATGAAACAGAAATTTTGGACACCAAAGCCCTTTATCAAATGTAAATTTTACAAATTACTGTTTTCTCTTGATGTCATATATGTGCTTGACTGCATTCCTTCTGGCTATTGAATAAGTTAATGTTGACAAACAATATTAAGAAAGGAAGAGGTGTATTTATACTTTGTAGTTAAGAGTGTCAAACTGATGATACTGAATTTTACAACTTTGCATACAGAAATTAGTGGCTGCCCCTAACTGCAAGGAGGGTGAAATTACATCTCCAATAGAACTGGAGAAAAATAGGACACACATTTGAGGGGAAATCTTTTAACTACAAATGATTTTCTTTTCCATTTTTTTTCATATTTGGAAGTCTGCTTCTCTGTATATCACGGACTTTTCAAAGGGAAGCCTTGTTTTTATAAAATGTCTTATGTTTTATTAGTCCTTGAGTTGACATTATGCTTTGTAAGTGTTTGAGTTCAACTGTTTTTACTTGTTGCTTATTTTAGCCTATTATTGCATACATTTCCCTGTTTAAGCAAAAAGAGTGAAAATAAATATAAAAATCCAAATTCATATGCTGTGACCATTTTTCATAACATATTTATATTCTGGGAAAGAACTTTAACATACTTTTTAGCATTTGGGATTTTTGATGTCAGTATTATGTCTCATAAGTGAAGTTTTATCTAGCAACTTCATTTCATTCAAACAGTTCTGTTAGTGGATGTTTGAAAGTTAGAATAAAAACATTTATTGGCATAAATATAATTAATATTTTGACTTCTTTTTAGAATTCTGAATTTAAACTCAACAGAAATAAAAGCAACACCAAGACAGGATGGACTGGAATGTAAGACCACCCCAAAACGCTGCTAATCAGAATAACTTGCAGTGTCAAAATAGTTTGCAAAGTCAAGGAATTCATTTTTCTCACATGTTTTCTAATGCATGTGCTTTCCCTCAGACAAGCACGTACTCTACTCAGAATGCTTGTACTTATCCTGGAAGTAACCAGACAGTATTTCTGCAGTCTAACAACATGAACATGGTTACAAATCGATTGCCTTTTCAAAATACTGAGGGATACAAAACATTGCAGCAAGCATTTCCAAAAGAATCTGTCGCTGGTGGAGTTTTTGTTACCTCACAACGTTCATTTGAGAGGCATCCACCTTCACGTGTACAAATCAGGCAGCATGTCCCTAAACAGGCTACACATGTGCCAGTAGAGACTACTCTAAATCTTTGGCCAAACTCTGTGTCCAACATGCATGTTTTTTCCCAATCAAGAATAGCTCCTGCATCAACACAAACAAACCCTGCAAACAATATACAGAGTATACCTCAGAAGCCACAGAATCAGTATGTGACCACAAATGCCTATCCTATACAGCCTCAAATAGCACAACCTGATTTTACAAGAACTGTGATGTTTTATAAAGGTAACCAAGCATGCAATACTTCTTCACAGGAACAGCCAGTAGAATGGGTACTACAATATAACTTGAATGGGCCTGCATCTTCTCAACAATGTACTACAGTACCTATTAATCAGTCATCAAATGAGTGTGTAAATTCTCAACAGAACTCTTTGGCTTTTGCTTTGCCTACACAACATCTCCAGCAACAAGTACACTGTTCAAGCACTACATTTCAGGATACACATTCATCAAGTCCAAACACTGCAATAGGTGTACAATCGCAACAGTATGCATCGGCACAAATTGGCTCTGAAGATCATAATGGAAATCCTCCACACTATCCTTCTAGTTATGATTGTAGAGCTACAGCACAATCTTTGACAGGTCTTCAACAGGTAGTTCCAGGTATATCTAATGAACATATCCAAAACCAGCAGAAACCTATGTCAGATCAAAGTAATGTTTCTTACATTAAAGATGTACAACAGCACTGGCAGAAACTAGAGTCTAGAGAAACCAGTCAGGGAACTGGAAATGTATATAATTTAAGTGGAAATATGACAGCAAATCAGTCTTTTAATGAGCCCGCTAAGCCTTCAACATACATTTTAGAAAGGTATTTTAACAGCATGCAAGAAGTTGTGACAGTTCCTTCTGAGCCACCGAATAAAATAGCTTCAGTACAAGAAAGCCCAATGAGTGGTTCAACAGATTTGCCCGATAATTCTAAAACTATTTCATCAACAGATGGTAGATTGAAAGTAACAAAAGAGAGTCTGGCTGTGGAAGCTCAGAAACTGTTGGACATTAAAAAAAAATATGCAATACTTGAAAGGGTTTTTTTAATAAAACAAAAACTCTTGGCATCTTCAGAACATAATAAAATGACTTGTGACCTTCCTCCACATAATCAAAACACTAACCTTAAACTTTTTCCACATGTGGCCAGTCAGACTGAAACATTTTCACACTCTGGTACAGTGGGAATGAAGAGTCAACAACTGCCATTTCGTCAGTCTTCACTTGAAGAAAGAAACGACAAAAACGTTACCAACGCTGGCAGTGAAGGATTAGGTAAGACTCAGAATAGTCGTTGGGTTAACCAAGGAAATTCTGCTTCAAGCTCTGTTTTGATTACCTATCAGGATAAACTCCCAGTTCATTTAAATAATCTTGAGAAAAATTCAGTATTAGGCCCAAAGAATGCACCAGCTGCAGATCCTACTCAAGAGACCATGAAATGCACTGAAAACACTTCGGGTTTTACCAAACTTAGTAGCTCTGACAGAGTCCTACCAAAAAATATATCGGTTAGCACTGGGGAAGCTTCGCTTCTCCACTCTGTTCTAAGCAGCGCGAGTATTTTGCAAGAAAAAAAGTCTGATGCTCTTGCTAATAAAATGCCTAGCCTCCTTCAGAATGAAAAAATAACTTCAAATTTAACACTCTCAGGAGGAAGTTCACTGGCCAGCAAAAGAGAAGCAAAAGGTGCTGTAGAGACCGTGCAGTGTTCCATATCTGCATGTCCTAAATTGGATCAGCACTCTAAAGGCATTTGTTCTCAGCCAACAGAGAACACCAAAACTTTGAACAATGAGAAGATACTCAGTACTTCTCACATAAATCCTCTTGCTTCAGAAACAGCTGAACTAGGTGTAACTAATGGTTTACCTGAGAATACACCACCACCAGTTGTTACTGGAAACTCATTTTCTAAAATTAACAGCTGTACTACTTCTATGGAAGAGATAGCAGCATGTCTTGCTTTGTGGAGAAAGTGTCCTTCAGAATCTCTGGATGTTCAGTATAGTCAGTCAAATAAAAGCATAGAGTCAAATCTGATTTCATCATCTTATGTAGGATTTCATGATCAGAGTACGTGTCGTATCTTGGAAAACAACCAAACTGCAGTAGCTAAAGATGACCTAAATAAAGTTACAATAAGTACAAATGAAACAACTCTGTCTTCCACAACTCCTTCTGCTGGGCAAAAACATGATACGCTGGGTTCCAACTTGATCAAGGGTTCTGAACCGCAAGTTGCTGTAGTTTCTCCTTTGATACTTTCTAAAGAGAGAACTTCAAGTGAACATCAAGAAAAAAGTTCAACATTTTCTGCTGAAATAATTTATCCAGTGATTGAAGGAGGTAGTGTGTGTAGTCTACAAGAAGATAAACAAAAAGATGTTTCTGTAGTGGCAAATACCAATAAAGAGATAGTGGAAGCTACTTACTTACTATCAGACAAATGTATTCCAATACAGAAAGTGGATTCAGATATGCAGTACACCAAATCAGCTAATGGAAACAAAATAGTAAAAGATGCTGTAAATTCAAACTGCTCGTATGATGTAAACAAAAGGAAAGCTGATCAGTTTGCACAAGAAGTGAAAAAAGCTAATATGCAGCTCAGTTTACAAAACCAAACTTCTCTGCCCAAAACAAGCACAAATGGTTCTAGTCTAGTGTCTCAAGAAGATTTAACAAAGAATAAAGATTGTGAGGACTTTGTAGAACCCAGGGGGGGCACTACCACGATTGTATCAGAGGATGACATGTTACAGATTTCCAGTGTATGTTCACTTGTTGAAAGTGATGCATCTTATAATTCACAAATAGCCAGTATGTTCAGTTCTGTCCCTTTGATGCATTTAACGAAAAATGGTGCCTTGTTAGAAGAAAATACCTCTAATACAAAGCATAAAGAACAACAATTGGACACTTGTAACGGAGAATCTGAAATGCAAACCAATGTGTTTGAGGGGGAGAGTCTTCTGCCATTGCAAAAAAACCTGTCTAAATCTGTTTCCACAACAAAGTCATTAGGAGTACCAAGTTTAGAGATGTTTTCATGTGATACAAAGCAGTGTAATAAAAGGATTTTGGATGATGTAAATGTAAGCAGTTTGGAGGAAGAAAAAAATGAAGACACTTCTAAAACTATTCGTAGCTCGGAACAAAAAATGGTACAAAATATAGTTTCCAGGAATGGAGAGAACATTGTTGATGTTAACCAGGAGTTGATCAGAAACAAACAAGACCTGTCATTTAATGTAATAGGTGAAACAGATGTCTATTCTACCGCAAAGGAAGAAAATACACAAGAACATATATCCAGTGAAGGTGAAAATACAGTGGATGATGGGATTAGTGGTAATAGAGCAGTACCTGTAACCTTTCTAAATGATCAGCTGACTGAACTTTTAAAAGAGTTTCCTTATGGGATTGAAGGTGCAGATGTACTGATGAAAGAGCTAACTAAAAATGAAGATTCTGTGATTGAGCCAACAGAGAATCAAGTTGAAAAAGGAACTCAAGCTAATAGCAAAAGCTGTGATCCTACAGACCCAATAGACCAAATAAAAATCACAATACTAAATTCGGAGCAAATGAAAGAACTGTTCCCTGAACATAGTCACCAATCCTGTAACAAAGTCATGGTGGAAAACACTGAAAATCAACAACTGGAAATCAGTTCATCAGAAAGAGAGACTTTAGAAAGCCATATCCAGCCAGATCGGAATCTAGGCATGGAGAGGGAAAAGAATACACAGGAAATCAGAACCCCAAAACAAGAGAAAAAATTTACATATTGTTGTTTAATGGGTTGGTTAGCTGCAGTTTATGCAGTGCCAGGGTGCTCATGCAAATCTCGAGAGGATGTTACTTCAGAGAAACAGGATGGTGAGAATCAGTGTTTAGAATCTGAAAACACTGGCTTTAAAGGGAGACGGGAAATGACAAGTAGAACCGGTCGCATAACAAAGACTAACTGTATAGTGGAAAACAACCTGCAGCTTCCTGTCAAATTACATGATACAAGCAAAAATCTTCCCACAGTAGACAAAGATAGAAAATATGCCCCAAACTCTACAACAAACAAAGATATTAAGCTAAAAGTAAGTAACGAATCTGCTAAAGCACACCAAGAAATAATCAGATCTTTTCATCCTTCTGAGGAAAGAGAAATTGATAAATTCAAAAGAATAAATGGCCAGTGGAGGGGAGAGTTGCAACTCCATGTATTAACTCCCTCTTCAGGGAAAGAGGTTTGGACTACTGAAACAGATTCTCAGAAATGCACAAGGGAGGAATTTGCTTCAGGAAAGGTCCATCACACAAATGTAGAACACTCTATAATATCAACTAAAAAAAAAGAAAAAGTTTGTAAGATGGAATCTTTTGAAAAAGATCAAACAGAAGGCTTGGCCATGAAATCCAAGACACATGTCCACAATTCAAAAATTTCAGAGACCATTGAGGTCAAACAAACTAAAATATATGAAGAACATAAATATAAAAAGCTTGAACAGAGTGCAGGTGAAGCACACAGAGTTAAGAGACATAATTACACATTTAGCAAGAACATACAAATTAAAGAGAAGACAAAATTGTCAACAGAAATAAAACATAAGTCGGATAATCATGGAGCCACAAGAAAATCCCCAAATGCAAGCTCAAGAAAGTATGAATATTCTCAGCATAAATCTATAAATGTCCTACCTTCACAGGAACGTTTATACAGACGAAAACGGAAAGAAAATATGATTGGGAAGAGAGACTCAAAAAAACCAAAATTGGAAAGTGAAAGAATCAAATATGAAACAAACACTTTTGAACATGCGGGATATAATAAACAAACGACTGATGTGGCATACTTTGAGAAGTCTGCGACATCGAAAGAAGAAAATGTCTGGAAATATAAAAACTTCTTAGCAAATCATAATTATATCCCCAAACCACAAGACAAAAAAGGGCGCCCCTCTAAAAAGTCTAAAACCTACTTTTCTGGCAGAGAGAAAGACCTGGATGTTCAGAACAGAGAGAAACATTCTGAAAAAAATCCACAGTATTTAAATAGAAAAACTAGTAGACTGAAAATTTTTCTTCAAAGAGAACAACAAAAAACCTATCTGAATAGAGTTGCGTTTATACGTACTGCCCAAGAAAGCATTTGTCTGACAAAACTAGACACATCACCTGCCAAACCTGTATGGCATATAAAATCGTTGAATAAAGTTCCAGAGCCCCACCAGGACTGGAAAACTGATAGCTCACCTTCAGAAGAGGATAAATTACACAGACCACAAATGCTTGAGTTTAAATTGTGTCCAGAGATACTGTTCAGAAATACAGCCACTGATGGAGAGAGTTTGGATATTGCACACTCCTCTGAAAGAGACACATCCCTTGTGGCAGGTGCAGTATAAATTAAAGTTTTCTCCTTTTCTGTGAATCCATATAAACAATAACATGGGGTCTTGCGAATGAAATGAGGCAAAAATTAGGTTGAATGTTGTGATGCAAAGCCAAGAGCAGTTTGTTGCTGGTATTGGGCTTAAAACCACATACCCTCGGTATTTTTTTTGACGGTGGGGAAAGAGAATTAATATAATTTTAGGATTTATTGTTCTCCTGTGAAGTTAAGTAAAACAGTAGAAATTCCAATCTTTTAGATTTCATATTATACAAAACTATAAATCAGGGTGGCCGAACTTACTGTCCCTCTGAGCCGCATACAATAATCTTCAAAAGTTCTAGAGCCAGGTGCGCCAGCTGGGGCTCAGAGTTTCAGCCCCACTCTTGCTGAAGCCCTGACAGATGCATCTCGCAGGGCTGAAGTCCTGAGACACCCCCCCTCCCCAGGGAAAAGCCCCTCACCCAATCACCCTGCTGCAGGGCACAAGCACTGAGCTCTCCCGCCTCCCAGTCTGGTAAGTGAAGAATGGAGTGGGGATTTGGGGGGATCTGCAAGCTGCACTCTAACTGTAAAAGAGCCACATGTGGCTCGCGAGCTGCGCCCACCCCTGCTATAAATAGCCAATAAGCTATATAGAACAATTTAAGACTAAACACTTACTGGCTGTCCTGTTATGCCTGGCTGTGTGCTTATAACGTGAGAGGTAAGAATTAGTGGTGATTGTACGATTTATCCCTCCCTTCAACTTTTTATCTTTTTTTAATTTTCAGGTGTCAAAAGCAAAAAGGAAGATTGGTTAAATTACATCCCAATGAAGCAAAGAAAAACTGAAGGAACAGCTCAAGGTGAAATGACTTGATTATTCATTTTGGAATAAATATCAAATACTGTTTGCTTGGCTTCAAAAACTGTTAATGTACGCTAAGACATTTTAGCAAAATATTATCGCTGGTGCTACCACTAGTTCAGCTGCACTAATGGGAGCCTGAATGCAGATGTGGCTCTGGTGCTTTCTGGAGATCTACTGTCCTAATAAAGTGGTAATGGCTTGTGAAGCTTCATCTACATTTCAGCTCCAGCTGGATGCAGCTGAACCCACGGTAGCATTGGTGGGAATATTTTGGTATAATTCCACAGTGTAGACAAGGCCTAAACCTTTTCGTCCACACTTCTTCTTGCAGTTACAATTCAGTATTAAAAATGGTTGTGGGGAAAGGAATTAAATGCTAGATTGTTTAGTAAATCAGGTTATGTAATTGTTGTTTTCACAGTGGATGGTCTTAAATACCACACAGGTAAAATGCTCATAAATATTTGCGTTTGTATGTCACTTTATTTTAAAAGGTAAAACGTAGCTTGCTGAAATTTATAAGTAAGTGATGAATGTTCAGTATTCAGGTTTCAGAGTAGCATCCGTGTTAGTCTGTATCCGCAAAAAGAACAGCAGTGACTTTCAGTGTAACTGACTTCATATCTGTCTTTCAGTTGATGATAATATTCCACTTGATGCGGCAATGGAAATCCTGGAAGGAAATGAGGCTCTTCATGTTCCAGTCAAAGACTCGAAAGCGATGTTTCAGACCTACAGGAAAATGTATCTGGCAAAAAGAAGCAGAAGCCTAGATGATAGCTGTTCAAAATAGGTCGTCTTTAGTCATAAACCAACAAAAATGCATTTGTGCGAACTAAATTTGTGTGTTGCTGATTTTCACTATACATTTGTTTTTTGTTAAGCAAATAAGATCTTATGCTGAAAATGTTGGTGTTAAAAATGTTATCCCTTTTCAAATATATTTGATATTTTTTTCTTTTTCAAACTACAGGCTTTAATTGAAGCTAGCAAAATCTCAAGAGCATTTAAACCATCGAGATTGTTGTTTTATCAATAGATCAACTGCTTTACTTTCTGGTTCTGGAAAATCTCCTCTCCTCAGAGACTTTCCATTGCTGGCAATGGAAATAATATGACCAGTGCAAAGGGATCAATGGTAGATTCCTAAGCATTACATAATATCTTCTATTTATGCTGTTCTAATTAGTTCTGTTTTTAACAAGGCTTTCTTATTTGAGGCCGGGTAGGGGGGAAGGGTGAGATGTTAGTATTTTTTTACATACTTAGTGTACAATGTAACAAAGTAACTGAACCTGAGCATACTGATCAAGGGATACCATGAAGTATTTATGCTGCTACTCAGTTTTACTAAACTGAACTTTATAAAACTTGTTAGAAAATATAAGGGCTTGTCTACACTACAGTTTAAGTCAATGTAACTTACATCACTCAGGGGTGTGAAAAAGCCACCCCCTAAGTGACGCAAGTTACAGCGACCTAAGCACTGTCCAGGCTAGTGCTGTATTGGCGGGAGATGCACTCCTAGCAACATATCTTCCACCTCTTACTGAGGTGGAGTAATTATGCTGACGGGAGAGCACTCTCCTGTCACCGTAGCGCATATTCACCAGAGTGTAGCGCAGTAGTGTAGATTAGCCCTTAATCACTAATTCCTTATCTTAACTTTGTACTGCAAGTTGATGACCAGCTGATGCTTTTCATCCTTAATTTAGGGTAATTTTCTTCTACTTTCTTTATATTTGAAAGAAAAGGAGCAGTAGTTAAATTCTAGGAAGTTTGAATTCATGTTGTCTAAGCTATTACAGTCACTGGTTAAAGTGAATAAAATGGATTTCTATGTTTCTAAGCTACATTAGCTAATGTTTAAAACTACACACACACTGATGGATTATATTCATTGTTGTTTTTTGTTCCTTTTGCTTACAATGTTCAGAATTTTGAATTTAATTGTATTTTTTCAGAATTTTTGGCATTTGATTTTTTACATGTTTAAACCTTTATACTGAAAATATAGCCAGTGTGGATAATTAACTGAACCTTTTTCATATATTAAATAAACTTATTTTGAGCATTACGTTTTGGTATTTCCCCGCCAGGTTATTTTTCTCATTTACTGATTGCTGTTAATTGTAGCTGTTTGAATTTTTTTAACGAGCTGAACGGATACTGAAGGAGACCAAAAATTGTATGAAAATTTATTTCTTAAAATTGCTCAAAAAGACTATTTTAAAGGCAACGCAAAATTAAGTACCAGAGAATGCCCTTAGTTAGTGTTCAACTCTGATTTCCTTAAAGGTTGCATAGATGTAACTGAGGGTGGGATTTGGTCCTGAGCTTCTGCATCTGAACAACAGATTGGTGCTTATAGACATTCAGGATCATCTTTCTTGTTTGGCATTTTTTTCTCTTTCTTTGCCTGGGGAAGAAGCCCATAGATGAGTTGGTCATGAATTGGCACCAACACTCAGAAGACCTGCCCATGGTTGTGTTGGACTTTGGATGTGAACAATCTACGAGTTATCCAATAGACCAATCCCACTACCATTTAAAACCTGTGTTCTCTTCTTTCAAAATATAAAAGGGGCTTTGCAAGTGTTTGAATTTGAAGGGTAGAGGGCAGGAGAGAGTGTACTATCCTAATAACATGTTAAGTTCTCCATATTAAGATGCACAACCTCTGGTGGCTTACAGGAAGTGTTGTCCCTGGACGATTTTTAATACTATTGGGAATTATTGGTGTGTTCGCTTTTTTTTTTAACCTTGAAGCTTACCGTCACCTTTCTGACCCCCACCCCATGAAGAAAAAGTTTGTCTCTAGTCTCACATGTATTAGTTACCAAATTGCTAATGGTACCCATTTCATGTCCAGAACTTCATTGGGTAGATTTGTTCTGCTTCAGAAAATCTGAAGGTGTTCATCTGAGTTAAATGAATAATAAAAAATGAATGAATGGTATTTTTTTGTTTTAGTTTGAGAGGACCCTCCAATAAGATACAATTTGAGCAATCAGCCTATGGCTGTTGTGTATATAGGCCTTTAAAAATATTTAAGATACATGGATTAGTTGCACATGGTCATCAATAGTAGGCTTCCACCAGACTGGACTCGTGCTCTATATTTTGGGATGTTCTTGGCCCCATTTTGTAGTATTATGATGGTCCTCCAGAAGGTATCCCTATGATTCTCTCTCTCTGGATGACTGACCTAGTGAGGCTAACAGCTTACTATATGACAATAAAATGTACATTACACCCAAGAAGTACATGAAAGGAACAATAAGGTTGCAGAATCTAGGAAATGTCAGAATTGAGGTTGCTTGTGCAACTTTAATTTGGGCTCCCTGCATTTTTTTTTTCTCTACATGGTTGCATATTACTTTTTCCACAAGTCCCCTGCCTCATTGAGTGGGCAGGATGGACCGTGCTCACCAAATGAGAAGATATACAATATTCTGTCTTACTTTCATTTTTCAGTGTGTGGCCTTGTATTTACCATCCACTATTACATCTCTATTATGAAGGTAGAATTATTTTCTGATGGGCTTTTCTATGGTGCTCATCACTGTAGTAACTGAGTACTTCACAATCATTAATGATTTCATTTTCACAACACATCTTTGAGGTATCCCAATTTTACAGATGAAGTACAGAAATTAAGGTCAAAAGTGCTCCATGAATTTTGGATGCCCAATTTGAGGCACCTAGACCTGATTTTTCAGAGTACTTAACATTTTATATGTCCAAAGCACATCTCCTGGTCAGCTGCAGCTGTAAATGCTCAGCACTTCTACAAAATCAGACCCCAAGGTCACATGTTGGGCATCCTGAAAAACAGTTACTGGCCACCTGTGAGAAGTCTGGTTTATAGACATGCCTAGTATCTCACAGGTAATCTGCAGCAGAGGCATGGACAGAATCCAGTTGTCCAGGGTAGCATACAACTGCCTGACCTATATTAGCATCCGTTCTCTTCCTGTAACCCCTTGCCTCTTTCACAACATTGGACAGAAGTGGAGCTGCTCTAATTTATTAATACTGTATGTCGAGCTGGTTTTTGCGATGGTTACTGTATGAATATATTGGTTTAGTTCTACAGGGCTGTAAGGGAATATATTGGTTTAGTTCTACAGGGCTGTAAGGGAATATATTGGTTTAGTTCTACAGGGCTGTAAGGGAAATAAGTGGGAAAGGCAAAGAATGGCTCAGGATAAATCATCCCTCAAATACTTGTTAAAGAACAATGCGTGATCTGTTGGCTTTGCAGATTTTACCTCCTCCCGAGCCAACCGGAAAAAATAGGGAGGTGGTGTTTATTATTTTCCAGAAAGCCCAAAGCCTGATAACGCTGAACAAAATTACTAGGTTTGGCTGTTTTAAAAAGGAATCCTCTTGCAAGAGAGGGAGAAGTTGTTTGTGGGTACCAGCCTAAGATGCAGGCTTTCAGTGGGGTGTTGGAAGAAGCTAGGCCTGCCTTTTTGGCCATCAGAGGATGCCTCACAGGGTGGACTGAAACCTTTAAGAGGAAACCGGTCTAGCCCAACTCTGCCTCATTAACATCCTCTTTGATGGAGTCTGAGAGAGAACATCTGGTTTTTAGAGAGAGCCAGAGGGGAACAGGAAACAAGGAGAGGAAGCTGAGGCAGGTGCTGAAGAGATCAGGAGGGAGGGGGAGAGCATGTTTGACCCTGGAGAGCATCTTGGTCACTCCGTGCCTTTGGAAGACTAGGTCGAGAAGCTAGGGTGTGGCTGCTCAGAAGATTGCAGAGTCGCGCAAAATTGCTCCGAGCTGGCTGAGGGGAGAGACTAAGCAGAGACTGGGAAGAGTGGAAAAGCTGTGCCCCGCTTAGAAACAGTCCTCAGGAAAGAGGGGCTGTGCCCAGCTTGAATCTGGGATAGAAGACTTGTGTGTTTGTTTTGAATTTTATGTTAACAAACGAGACCCCGAGAAGGGTTGTTACTGGACACAAGCCTTTGTGCAGTTATTGAGGGGGGAACTGGGGCAGGGCCTCCCCAGTCTGAGAGGGGGCACTCCAGGAGGCAGCCACCTCGTCGAGAGGTTGGTGGTAAGATAGGCATGCATGTGGACTGTTTTGAAATCCTTTTCCCTAAATGCTTTGTTCCCACTGTTAAAATAAAAAAATCCAGTGGTTTTAAGAAAGTTCTTTTGTCACTGAATACTGCTGGTGACGGACTCCTGAAGGGAAGATCTTTTGTGTTCACAGACATTTCTGATCCTGTCCCCTTTAGTCTATCACTGACCCAGCCCTGTGTCTTCCCCTCCTCCTTCATGCTCCCTACCAGCTCCTTGTGCCAGTCCTAGTTTCTTCACCTATCCTGTCTCAGTATCGATCACGCTCTGGTCTTCCCGGCAGTCCACCCACCCTCTCTCCAGTATTCTTCTAGAGGCTCTTCATAGTCCTCCCCCCTCTCCACAGTTTCTCATCTAATCTCAGTAGTCTCCACTCCCTCAGCTTCCTTGTCCCAGTTTCCTTGTGCTCAGCCAATCCCCCTCTTTCTTCGCTTCTGCCCCTGGACTTTGCAGGATCTGCCTTCCCCTGCGCACTGGCTCCTAGCCTGTCTACTTGACTAGTCAGTCAGAGGTCCCTCCTGTCTGGTAAAAAGCTCAGTTTACACCAATTGGTAAACTTAACTAGTTTTAAACTTGAAGAATTTTAGGACATTCTATTGCCACCTTAATTAAGCATAGAGCATAAGTAAAGCAGATAGAGCAGGATAGCTAATTAGACTAATGATTAATTACCCAATCCTAAAGTGCAAGTAGGCTGTTTTGGTCATTATTTAATTTTGCACTGGTTCTATTTGGTGTGAGTTTCATGTTGCTTCACCGTCTTTTTGTTAAGCATATATTTTTAAACTTTGTTTTGTAATATTGGCCTGGTGCCGATTATTAAAACTAAATTCTATTTCAAAAAGAAAATGTATAAATATTTTTGTATACTCCCAGTTTTTTTATTGATAACCTTTTTTACTTATTTTGCTAAAATTTTATTTTTTAACCTATTTTTTACTTATTTTAGCTATTTTCTGTAGCTTTTTTTTTTTGGTATAACTTTTATTTTTACTTATTTGCTTTTTATAGCCTTGGCGTTACTGTTTGGCTAGTGTTGTTTATTTAATGAGGGGAGGGGTTAGGTTTTTTTTCCTTGGGAGATGTACTGGCTAGTAAATTGCACTTTTGTTTGGTTTGGTTTGCCATGTTATTTGCACAGACCAAAAATTCACTTCAGATAAGACACAAACCAACTATTTTAATCTTGTTTTTACAGCTGTTGAAAGCTGTCAACAAAACAGAGAGCAGAAAATATTTTTTTACATTTTTATAAAACTATTAAATATCTATTTTAAACATTATTTAATATATATATATATATATATATATTTACCCTAATTTATACTTTTTTTATCGACCTCACTTTGGGTTTTTATTTTTTTGACAGGGGCTTTACTTCATTTAGAACTGTGCAGTGGGGCTGTGTGACTTTAATATTTGTGTTTGTTTTTTGTTTTGTTTAAAGCATATATTTTATTTTACAGCACAAGGGCAAGCATTATTACAATGAGTATTCTTGGCACCAGCAGCAAAGCACTACCTGGATCTTTTTTTAAGATTATTTGTTTTTACCAGTTGACTGGTGGTAACACTTGTTTTATTTACCTAATTTATTTTTTTATACAGTAGAAGAGATTTTAAATATAAATTTATTTTAGCAATGGTGTAAAGTTAGGAGCCACCAAAGTAACTTTATTACAAAAATTTGGCTGATTTTTGATTACTATTGGATTAATAAATTTAGGTATGGGATTTATTCAATTACAGTTTTAAATGTAAGCGTAAAACACAAATTAAGTTGATAAGTTAGACCCCTTTTTTGTATAATTGTATTTTACTTGCTGTGTAACTGCACAGTGCTTTTTATTTTTTCATTGACGAGGTTCTGGTTTTATGTCCATTTCAGCCAATTAGCCATACTGAGCACGTAAGATGGGCCCTTTCCAAGGGTCCTATCTCATTGTTACTATGATTCATGCTACAAGTTGATTGCATGGCCTCAAGGGCATCACACTGGCAAACCCACCTCATGAGCACTTATTGTCCTACACATTACTTTTTTAGCCATAGCATGGATTTCAGCCTTGTTGTTATGACTAATTAAGTGGTTAACCTTATTTTATTTTTTTTAAGTGATGTGGTAATGTGATGTATGTTTCTTTATTAATAGGCTTTTACAATCAATTTATTTTTAACTTTAGCGAGGGGATTGAGCACCTTATTTTGAGTCATTACTTTATTTATCTGGCTTTGTTCTTTTGTATATTACCTTGGTTTATTAAGGACATTTTTTATTTAAACAATGAACTGAAAGCCCATATTATTTTACTAATTTATTATTATTTTTAGTTTTTTAGGGCTGTTTTATCATTGCTGTATGAATTTTTGTACACAAATTTTTAGTTGGCTACCTGTACAAACACTGACCTTTTAAAGATTCCATTGAGTGATATTAAGAATTACCGGGACATAGAACCGATGCATATTATTGTATAATATGCTATTTTTATTTTTGATGGGGAACTGATTTAAATCACTTTTTCGTTCTGGAATTATTTTAGGGCAGCCCTCAGAACACCTCAGGTTTAAAACACCAGTTTAAAGAGAGATTAAATTGGTATATATACTGGTAGCCAGTTGCATTGGTTCCTCTTAACTATTTTTGTTTTCATGGTTGTATCAAAGTACTTTTGCCAATTTATGAATGCCCCAACATGCTACTTGTTCAGATGGAGCAGACCAAGTCCTATTAAACCCAGATGGTACCCACTTCCATTGCTGTTTTGCCAAATGACTCTACACACAACTTCTGAACGATCCGGATTCCATAAGTAAAAATTTGGGAGGATTTGTCTTTTAACTCTTTTTTTTTTATATATATACATCCTATAGATATAACTTAAAATGTTCCTGATTTTCCAATACACATTCCTGTTAAGTTATACGTTTTAAAGTTGGTTTCTAGCAAGTTAATTGTTTGGCTTTACTTTTTTTATTTATTTTATTTATTTAGGGACAATATAAGTTTTTATTTGGACTGCCTTTTCAGACGTTTTTAGTGGGATTGTGCCCATTACATTCTAGGTAGTACATTGGCTCTAAAACTGCACTGTAATTTTACAATGTTGAGGAGTTGTGCCCCCATTTTGTATCTTCATGTTATAGAAATTTGACATCCCTTCTTCACATTGAGAATATGGTACTGTTAAGTCTCTTTTACAAGTGTTTTTAGTGTAGTTTTAATGAAATGTTACTATGCAACCTTTTGACTACATTTATTTTTTAGTACCCAGTTTATTTGTGACAGGCACTGACATTCCTGTTGTCCTTGGCGCTGTCCAATTGCCCACTTGTAGTTGTAGTTTGTGATGAGTTTGCAAAGTTTTTTGGTCGGAAGGTCTGGATGATTTGATTTGTTTGGTTAATTTGTATAGTTCAAGTTCATAGTTCAACAAAATATTCCAGTACACGTCTATTCTGTAAAATATTAATAGCGGTATTATGCTTTTCTTAAAAAAAAGAAAAAATTAACAGGTTAATATGAACCCATTTGTTCCACTTTCACTTTTCTTTATTAATGCCTATCGGGGGACAAGAGGGCTGTTTCTTTTCACTATAAATACCTTTCCTTTGCGAGGTTGCAAGGTTGGTTTTTGTTTTTTTGTTTTTTTAGTATTATACAGTTTTACCATTACCCTATTTCCTACTTGCCACTTTTTTACAGTGACTGAATTATTGAGCTTCTTTTTGCTGTCATACCCCTACATTTTTAGCTGCCCAACTTCTTTAAGTTGTCATTTTAACTGTGACAGCCATTGATTCATTAGTGTCCCCTGCTGTACAAGCTCTGGGCTAACAGTGTTTTGGAAGTGGTGTTTTACACCCAGTTATCATTTTAAAGAGATCTAAAGGTAGCTCACAAGGCCATTAGTATTCGTGGCAACTTAACATCTCAGTTCTTTTTAATTTTATAGGTCTTTAGTGAGTATTAGCTTTAGGGTACGATTTTTTAAAACTATTTTAAAAGATTGAGGATGATAGACCATGATATTTTTGCTGTGTACTCAGTAAAATCATTGATGTGATTCCCAGGTAAAGTGTGTCCTTTGATTTGAGTTTATTACCCGTGAGAGCCCCATTTGGTAAAGACCTGCTGTAGCAGAATTTTAGCAGTTGCAGCTGCTCTGTTAGATTTCATGGGAATAGCGTCAACCCATTTAGAAAAAGCTTTAACAATTACCAAGCAAATATATTTTCTTGAACAGTCTTAGATAAGGGACTAGTGTAATTCATTTTAACTGGACCCAAGGTCTTTTTTTTTGTTATTGTTGATGTCCTTATTTGGCCTTCCGGTTTGTAGGACCTCGGTTAGTTCAAGCCCATACCAGGCAGTTTTTAACATAACGTTTAACGTTTTACTTTATTTGTGGCCACCAACCAACTTGTTATATGTGGGCCACTCTCTTTTCAATGTCCTGATGCTCCCCATTGGGCAAGTCATGGCACGTATATATTAGTGCAAATTGTAGCAGTTTAGGAACAACTACCCCCTCTGATTTGAGGGTTGAGCCATTCATAAATTTTCTCCTGAGGGGGCTAGGATTACCTTTAGTGGGGTCCCCTTATTTCAATTCCTGCCTGGAACACGTTTTTGTATGGTGGTATCCTGGTTTTGCAGGGCCAACAAATTAAAATTCTTCCACTGTGCCTTACCAGTGTTAACAGGAGTTGTGCTGAATTGTAATTTCCATTCTGGAGGCTTTATAGCTGCTTCTTTCGCTGCCATGTCAGCTTTGTTTATTCCACTTTGCATCCAGGGTTGCTAGCATTTGTTTTTTACATCACAAATATTTTTGTTTCATAAAGGTTAGAACCTTGGATGCATAAGCAGTTGGCCTTAACTTCGAGTTTTTATGTTGACCCAGGGTGGCTGCTAATGCTATCACACAGCAGCTAATTCCAACACAAATGGTTGTGAATAATTAGGTTGAATTAACATAGGCACTGAGGCCAGAGCCTGCTGCAGTTAATTGTGGATTCCACTCCTAACTGCTGCATTTTTTTAAGCAAAGCATATAATGGAGCTTCTATTTCTGCATATCCTGGTATAAAATCCCAGGAAAACTCCGACATTCCCAAAAATTGTTTTTAGTAGTTTCAGAAGTGGGCAGTGGCAAAGATAGAATTACTTTTACCTTTTGCTGATCCACAGATCTTTCCTTATGCTGCAGCGTTAGTCTCAAGACGTTTGCCTTCTGCATTACCAATTGTGCCCGCAGTGGATTTAATTTTCAATCTCCTTGTATTAATTTGGTTAACAAAGCTTGAGTGAATATTACAGTGAGTATTGACAAACCATCCACATATACTATGAGATTCTGCTGGTATTTAACATCAGCCAGAAAGCTGCTTCTTCGAGTAGTGTCCTATGGGTGCTCCACTGTAGGTGTATCTGCACCCTTGCATCTCTGATAGGAGATTTTGATAGCAGTGTCCGTTCAGCCCGCACATGCGCTCTCCCTCCTTTGTGCTCTGCTCAGAGCAAATGGTCCCTCACGGAACTGACTATCCATATCAACCTCTTAGAACTAAGACCGGTCAGAAATGCTTGCGCACACTTTCTTCTGCTAATCAAGGACACTCTCACAAAAATCTTTACAGACAACGTAAGGGGCACATTCTATATAAATCAACAATGGGGCGCCAGATCATCCTCCCAGTGCACGGAAGTACTAAAACTATGGAATTTGTGCATTTGCCACAATGTTCTCATATCAGCTGCTTACCTGCCAGGAGTACAGAATATGACAGCAGACAGTCGCAAGATCTCGCACGACCACAATTGGGACATGAACCCAACAGTGTTCCACTGCATATTCTCTCACTGGGGAACCCCAACAATAGACTTGTTTGCCACTTACCTGAATAGAAAATACCCACTCTATTGCTCCAGAGCCAGTTTCAGGCAACACTCCTCAGGAGACTCTCTCCTTCTCCCATGGGACAAAGGCCTTCTATATGCCTTTCCTCCATTCCCTCTGCTGACAAAGGTTGGGATAAAAATAAAGAGAGAAAAAGTGTAAGTGATTGATTGCTCCCACCTGGCTGAGACAGATGTGGTACCTCTACCTGGCACAGCTAGTGATGTGTCCACCAATCCATCTCCAGCTCATTCTAAACCTCCTTTCCAAAACAATGGGCAAACCCACCGTCCCAACCTACGGATCCTCCAGCTCAAGGCTTGGCTCCTTCATGGTTCCAATACATAGAGAGCTGCTGTTCTGAGGAGGTGAAAGAAGTGTTATTACATGGTAGAAAATCGGCTACCCACTGCACTTACCTGCAAAAATGGAAAAGATTCCAGGTCTGATGTAATTCCAAGCAAATTGCCTTGATATCTTCCTCCTTCCCCTTTGTGCTGGACTACATGCTTGGCCTCAAGAGAGTGGGGTTATCTCTTAGCTCTTTCAAGGTACATCTTATGGCCATCACGGCCTTCTGCCAACAGATAGATGGACACTCAGTTTTTGCCCATCCAACAACAAAGAGATTCATCAAGGGGATTGAAAAATCTCTTCCCACAAACCAGACACCCCACTCCAACGTGGGATCTGAATTTAGTTCTAAAGAGCCTAACTAGACTGTCCTTTGAACCTATGGCCTCTTATTCTCTTATATATCTGTCCATGAAGACAGCATTCCTAGTAGCCATCACCTTGGCACGTCAAATAGGGGAAATTGTGGCATTAATGGCACACACACCCCTTCACAATTTTCTTTAAAGACAAAGTCACCCTGAGGCCACACACAAAGTTCCTCCCTAAGATGACCTCATCTTTCCACATGAACCAGCTCATTCACCTTCCCACCTGCTACCCAAAACCTTGCAGTGACAATAGGGAGACTATGCTTCATACGCTTGACATTAGGAGAGCCTTGGCTTTTTATTTGAACAGGACAAAGGTCTTCAGGAAATCTCCTAAGCTGTTCCTCTCAATTGCGGACAGGTCAAAAGGCACTGCAATACCAGCTCAGACGCTTTCCAAATGGGTCTCAAACTGTATTAACTATTGTTATCATACTTGTAATTTGCTACCTCCATCCTGAATGCATACATATGCACGAGATCAGTTTCCACCTCAGTTGTCTTCCTTAAAGATGTTCCCATCTCAGAAATCTACAGGGCAGTGCCTTGGGCATCTGCTCATACTTTTGCAGAACACTACATAATCTTTAGCAACTCAGCTTCCAGTGCTGTCTTTGGCTCCACAGCATTGTCGTCCAAAACAGATTCGAATCTGAAACCTCAGCCCTGCATCGGGGATACCGCTCGGGAGTCACCTCCAGTAGAGCCACTCATAAGGACACTACTCCTTGAAGAAGTTGTTACTCACCTTGTGCAGTAATGATGGTTCTTCGAGATGAGTGTGTCTATGGGTGCTTCGCAACTCACCCTCCTCCCCTCTGCTTCAGAGTTCTCAATAATGGCTCTGCGATAAAGAAGGAATTGAGGGTGGTTCACTCACACAGTTCTAATTAGCCTTAAGGCAGAGCATGAGAGAGACAGTGCATGGGCAGCTCAAATGAACACTGCTATGTAAAATATCCGATCCGAGGCAGAGGGACACAGATACACCTACAGTGGCGCACCCATGGAGAGATACCATAGAAGCTTGTATCCTCCTGCATTCATGCTTGGAGGAGGTAAATGCTTGCTGTTGCCTTTACATGTCTGCATCACACTCTTCAGTCCATATTCTAAAGTGAGGTCATTGTACTGCTGAGGGAGCACACCCCTTCACAATATACACTGGGTGAGCAACTGGTATAACCCACTGTCCACTCTTAGCAGCAGAGATGATCTGGAGGCACATATTAGCAGATCCACCATGAGCCCATGTTTGACCATGATATCAGACTTCACAATTGACTGTCTTGTGGGCAAATTCGCTGAA
This sequence comes from Caretta caretta, assembly GCF_965140235.1. NCBI lineage: Eukaryota > Metazoa > Chordata > Testudines > Cheloniidae > Caretta > Caretta caretta. The sequence continues at coordinate 246,005,982 of NC_134206.1, forward strand.
GGAAATGTGGCTTGTGCTTTCCACGAGCCAATTTTAATGGAGGTTGGCATTTAAATACATGCCATTGAATCACTACCATCAAATATTTGCGATGTCATTTGTTCAGAGTCCTGTTCTTGGTTGTTTCTCATAATAAATCAGAAGTGACGCCCCAATATCCATTAAAACTGTTTGTCAAACATCTCCTATCCAAGCCTCGCTGAGGGAGTGTCCCCACTTCTCAAGCTGGAGAGAAACGCTCCATCATGAGAAGGAGATTTGGATTTCCTACTCTTTTTACCATGCCTGGTGGGGCACCCATCACGGCTGCCACAGGAAGGAATTATGTGGAAGGAATTGTCCCATTTGTTCCCTTCACTTCAAATTTTTCCTTCAATTCTTGGTGGCGTGGACCTGAGTGTGTATTCCAGCATTTTGGCAGTATATAATTGCCTTAGTTAAACATAGTGCATAAGTAAAGTAAAACAGGATAGCGTAATGATTAATTACACAATCCTGGGGCACAAGTAGGCTGTTTCTGTCATTATGAGATTTATGGTGGTCCAATCAGGGGTGAGTCCTCCATTGCTCCATCCCCATTTGTGAAACACATTCTTTATACCTTGTTTCATAACATTACGCAGGCACATCTTATTAAAACCACCTCATCTATAAAACTTCTATTCTAAATATATTTTCATAATAGTATCCCAAAATCCTTTTAATTGATACCTATTAGAGTTTTAACAGGATAAATAAAAATGCATCTCCTTATCTTTCCCTTTGACTTTTAGCCATTGCTATTTCCCTCCTTACTCAATCCAGCTATCTTTTCATTGCTTTCAGGTAATCTGTTGGTTTTTTTTAAAACAGTTGTTTTAGTCATACTTATTTTCATTTTGTGACCTTGAAGTTACTGCCTGGGTTATCTATTTCTGTTCAGTCAGTACCCATTCTTCCTAGTCTCTTAGTAGGCACAACTTCACCTGGCTAGTAAATTACACTTTTGTTTGGTTTGCTTTGACATGTTGTTTACACAAACCAAGAATTCAGTGTAGATAAGACACAAGCAAACTTTCTGATTTTTTTTACAGCCTTTGAAAGCTGTGTTAACAAGAAAGCAGAAGTTTCCTTTTACATTTTCTTAAAATGCTATTAACTATATAATAGATACTTCTCTAACATTATTTAATATTTATCTGTTTAACAGTTCATTATGTGTTTCCTTACATTCCTCCCAGTGCCCTGCCCTTCTCCCATACTCCTTGTCCCACTTTACTTTCTCTGCATCCCCCCCATAGAATCATAGAATATCAGGGTTGGAAGGGACCTCAGGAGGTCATCTAGTCCAACCCCCTGCTTGAAGTAGGACCAATCCTCAATTTTTGCCCCAGATCCCTAAATGGCTCCCTCAAGGATTGAATTCACAACTCTGGGTTTAGCAGGCCAATGCTCAAACCACTGAGCTATCCATCCCCTGCTCCCTCACCCCAGTCTGACTCTTGCCCCCTCTGCATTCAAGTCAGGCAACTTCCTCTTCTTTGCTGCCAGGGTGCCAGCATTGAGAACACAGGAAAAACCATTTCCTCACTCTCAGTTCCTGTGCCCAGTGAAGCAATTAGAGGGAAAGTCCTTCTCAGTCCCTGCAGTCCTGGGCTGGAGCATGCTCAGGACTGATGGAATCTTTGGAGAATTTTGCTGCCAAACTCTAACAAGTCTCTACTGAGTATGTGGTAAGTGATATTTTTAGAGGCTTTTAATTTAGCCAGAATTGAGTGTTTTTTTCATTGGAAGAGCAAATTCAGCCTGCGGCAAACAGCTGGCATGGAAAAATTTCAGATGGAACAGTTAAAGTTTGGCAGTATTATAAACAACTGAAATGAAATATGACATCCTGGGACCAACATGGCTACAACAACACTGCATACTATAATGACAAGTGTCAGGCAACCTTAACAATGCTCAGTGCCACCATCTCTGCTTATGGTACCAAAGTGCTTTACGTACAGCCCAGTATTCTGCTCTTTACTCTGGATCTCTGTTTCCTATCAAGTTGAAGTCAAGCTTTCAGTTTTAATCTTCAAGACTCTTCATGGGATAGACCAAAGCTCTTTGATAATCATGGCTGGTCCTCTGCAATGATATCAGCCCTTATGCTGAGACTTTGAGGGAGATGAAACCGTCTCATCAGCTGGTATGTAATTGTGGAAGTCCGTCTAATGAAATCGAAATGAGTTTGATGCTGGCCATTCCAAACTTAAATGTAATATGCACTTCAGCTTAGCTTTCCTGTAAAATGAACAGAAAGAGAAAATATTATCCTTATGGTGCATATATTATAGGAGAAATTGTAAAGCATTTGCCTACTGTAGCGATGGGCATGGAGTACAAACTTCTATAGAATAGAATTCCACATGAACAAGGTCTCTGCTTTCTTCAGCACTCTGACACTGAACTCTGCGGCTAAATTGAAAAATTGATGTTTTATTCATTTAAAATATAAAGGTGTACTCAATACAATCTTATTACCTAATTCAAAAGGTGCCACTGGATCTTTAATGATCAAGTGGTCAGGACCCAATGGATTTGCCTGAAGAGAAAACGGGCAGCTAAGTTTGTGAAGTCATTCTCTATATAGAAACAAACTGCTATGGAAGAAAGCAAAGAGATAGGAGTGGGAGAAGGCATAGAATTGTTTCATCACTGGCATTGTTTCTGGTATGAGGAAGATGAGCTGTGGGACATGAAAAGCAGCAAGGTCTGACAGATCGGACGTGGTTGGAGGTATGTGATCTTTGCAGCTGAAAACAAGTATTTTAAACTTAAAATTGGATGACAGCAATAAATAATGAGCAGATGAGATAATAAAAGATCAGAGCCAGTAAAGCTAAGTCAGAGTTGCAACTGTCTAAATGATGAACAAGTTGCTATTTAAAACAACAAAGCAGCCAATTTGTCTGACATGATTTACATTTCATTAATCCATGCTGATTAATTGCAGCTTGTTACATTATAATTTTTTTAATGTATCTTCAAGTTTTCCATAATAGTAACTCAAACTTTTCTTAACAGAGGCTGTGATCCTGCAGTCTGATCCGCCTGCACAGTTCTCAGGATGGTGCCGTACATGTTACACTTAAAGATCTGCCTTTTCAAGCCTCTTTCCTAGAACTTTGCTTTTCCTACAAGAATTGTGTGGTATTTTCCAGTCACTTTGTAAAAGAGTTAATAATAATTGTTGGCATTTCAAGTCAACATGTCAAAGATATCTTTCAACTGCAGAAAGACATGACATCCTTCTAACTCCAGCTTTACTGATCTTATTTGTATTTACAATAGTTAGCGCTTCTTAATAATATCTGGTTTAACATTGTAATTCTGTCTTTAATCATTCATACGAGTAATTCTGTCTTAAAATTACTGAGATTTGTGCGGCTTCCTGTTTCGTTTGTAGGCAGTCATTATTGTTAGGTTCCTATGGTATTAACAGTTCATAACATGTTCCTTCCACCTGGAACAGCCTTCCTGTATTTCTCCACTGTCTCTATTTTTAAATCTCATCTGAAAATCTTTTCTACCTGGCCCATACCAATATCTCCCTCCCTCAGTCTATTATATGTAACTGAATTCTTAACTCAAGTGCTTTGGGATACAATTTGTAGTAAACACACAATGCAGAATAACATGGTGCTGTGTAATTGCTTGAGGTTTATTCTTTTAAAAATCATAGTGAGTACAGTTCAATTATTAGAAAAATAAGCTTGAAATTTACAAAATTATAATTATTATTGATATAGGTTCTTATATCACCCTCAACTCCATAGTATCTTAATTTCTTCCTGTACTGCATTAAGCTACTGCTATGTGTGGTTCATTCTCTCTCTCATCCTCTCCCCAGGGGAATTATGGTGGGCATCCATATTGCATGATTCATAATCCCTTAACCAGAGAATCTTAGCTGTGTCTGACTAGCTGTCTTGTCTGGCATATTCCTATAACATGTCAGGTTTGAGGTTATTTTGCTGTGCTGATGGCCATTTCTAACTGTGCCCTATAACGGGTAATATTAGGCCCACCTCCAGCTCTTTGTGACTAAACAATTTATGGTGCCTTTGCTGTGTGATGAAGATACCATTCCATGTGCATGGCATCTCAAGACTATTGCCCATGTGTATAAGCTATCCCAGAGGGCTTTCCTGGCTGTGTTAACCAGAGGACACTGGCCAGCTTAAAATTTCCAGCACTTTCTTTTGCTGGACACGGTGCTCACAATGTTGTTGAGATATCTGACTAGTCTGGGCTGCAGAGCAACTACATCTCCTTCCCATAATCTTAAGTGGAAGGGTTGGAAGGTGAGGGTAATTCTATAAAAACCAAAACCACACCACACTTGATCCTTGGCTGCATGCAGGCGGTTGCTTCTGAGATATAATGGCCCAAATGCACTCATCTAGAAAACAAAAACCCAACCAAAGGAAAAACCCCACAACCCGCCCCACAGTTACTGCTTGGTATGAATGCCAAAGCATGACTGTGATGAGAGAACGCTATTGTGTGCATACAAACCAAGCCTTGTTATTTGCAAACCATGAAGATGCAAGTCCTTCTAACCAGTTAAATAAACACAACTGCAACTGTAATCTGAATGAGCTTTTACTCCCCACTGTGGCCTTTCATAAGTCACCTAGCCTTTTTCCTCAGTTCCTCTAACTTTAAAATGGAGATCACCTTTCCTTCACAGATCACCTTTCCTTCCTTGTTGTAAGACCTGGATAAATGACTGAAGATCTGTAGGAAGGTTGTTGTTTGGCAGGGACCAGGTTTGGTGCTGTGTTTGTACAGTGCCTAGCAAAATGGCATCCTGGTCTATGACTGGGGCGCATAGTCACTACAATAATATAAATAATAATACTATAACATTTCTTATGTATTTCCGTGCCACTGATTGACTAGATGGGGTGTGTTGACAAAAAACAAGCAGAATCCAGAAATTTCTCAGAGTATGAGACTCCAGGCAGTCTGAGCCAAAAGGTGCTTTATAGAAAGAGTAGAGGCCATCTTGGAAAAAAGGAATGAAGATGCACCATCGCCATACACCAGCCAGTATGCTCAGACTCATAGCAGCCAGTTTTGGAGAAGACTGGAAGTGAGCCAGAAGGGAACCTGGAGTCACCTGTGGTACGTAAATGCACAGGGGCATTAACTCTGTGCAGACAAGAAACTTCTATCTTTTTGATCTTAAAGGAAAGATCCAACTATCCAAGAGAAGAAGAGAGGTGGCAACCTGCAATCACTGGTTGAACATAGGGAGCCAGCGGAAGTTAAGGACATCACACCAGCCCAAAGAAAAAGATCCTAGAGGTTTGTAACATTACCCGGGGTACAATCTGGACCAATGAATAGCTGTGTCCCCTCAGTTCTCCAACCTGGGGTGCCTTTTACACTGCTTTACTGTGTGAGCTTCCACTGGACAATACAAGCTCGTATAAATTCTGTCACTTTATTACTAGAAAATGATATGCACAAATCCTGTTATCCCAAATGGAATTTCTCAAACATTTCAATCCAAACACACTGGTGTAGATAAAACAATAAAACAAATGTATTAACTACAGAAAGATAGATTTTAAGTGGTCACAAGTAATAAGGCATAAAAGTCAGAACTGGTTACAAGAAAATGAAAGTAAAACACAAATGTCTAATTTAACAAGCTAAGTGAATTCAAAGCAAATGTCTCCTTCACCACATATTCCAGCAGTCTTACTGGCTGAATTCCTTTCAGTCAGGATTCCGCCCACCCTTCCCTTCCCTTTCCTTCCCCCCGATCTTTCCTGTGTTCCTCAAGTGTTGTCCATGCCATGGGCAGAGAGGAAGGAAAGAGATGATTTGGGATGCTTACTATCCCTTCTTATGTTTTTTTCCTCTTCTTTGAGAACCATCTTCAGCTGAGACTCAGAAGACAGCAAGTCTGTGTGGCTAGGAACCCCCAGTTGCTTCTTTATCAAGATGTAAATTTTCACCCACATCCTTTTTCCTGCCAAAGAATGGCACTGGAAAGGTGCAAAGAATGGCACTCTAGGTGGCACTGTCTGTAAAATACCTTATTTAAGCTAATCTTAGCCATGCCCAGCAAAGCATTAAAGGATGCTACGATGAACACATCTGGTGTGTATAAGCAAGCTCTGTGGTCAGTCTATTTCTGGTACAGAAGTACATAACATTGTCAGAAGTAAACTAAACCGAAGGAAAACAGCAGGAAAGGTTGCAGACAGAAGGAACAAAGCAACAATGGCCACTCTCCAATTACTAAGAGAACCGGAGCTTTGACAAACCTTCAGAATGGACAGACTGGAAACAATATTTTGCAAGATTTTGCATTGCTACCAAGCTCCACAAAGAAACTCGAGATATACAGGTATTTTCTTTAATTTATGCCGTGGGGAAGCAAGAAGAGCATATCTTTAAATCCTTTGACTTTACTGAAGACAGTCACAATGGTAACTATTAAAGGGTATGATTGATGCATACTTTCATAAAACACATTTCTCTGAGGTACAAAGAGAAACTTTCATTAGAGAATTCAAGGACCAGGGGGAAATATTCAGTGGGTTTTTTATAAGAAAATTGCATACATTGGCTGAAAAATGTGATTTTGGCGAATGCAAAACATGAAAATACCAGAGACAGGCTCGTGATTGAGTTAACAAATTAAAAAACTTTCACAGCAGCTACAATTGAAGAGAGAATTAACCGTAGCCACAGCTATTCAAATAGCAAAGGGGTTTGAGCTCAGGAGACTGCAAAACCAAGAGCAACTTGCCAAATAAGAAACTAGGTTCAAAGCTTTTACCAAATGCAGCTTGAGTGCTAAAAGTTACCACCATAAGACCCCTGAGACAAGGAGAGACAACTTCCAAGCTAAGAGGGACAAATTCCAGCCCACATGCTCAAGATGTTGGAAAAAGTCATATCCCGAAAGATGATTCATGTCCAGCCAGAGGCACCCAGTGTAATACATGCATAAAATATGGACATTTTGCAGCTATTTGCAGCACCAAAGCAGTCAGGGAACTGACCCTCATTACGAACACTCAAGAGCTGTTTTTTCTGGGATCTATCACTTGTGACAACACAGAACCTGCTTGGAGAATGAAACTGAATATTCATGGCAAGACTATTGACTTCAAAATTGAGTCAGAAACTGATGAGTGTGATGTCACAGTCATCTCAGAAGGGACTTAGAATCACCTTCAACCCAGAGTTGAAGTCACTTTGACACAGTTCTGACTAGACCTGCAGGTATTCTGAAGTGAATTGCATGGGCCAGTCCACCACAGAAACAACTTACAAAGATAAAAGTTCTGTATTCAGGATGCATATGATCATAGGGTAAAAGACCAACAACTTTCTCAGCTGCAGAGTGGAGCTGTGATGGGCCTAGTGAGAAATGTGGAAGAACTTAATGGAGGATTGATGACATTCGGCTTTTTAAAGGAGATCCAGTACAAATTAAATTGAGACAATGATTAACAATACAGTGTTCAAACATTGGAAGAGGTTAGCTGCAGATTTACTTGAATTCAGAGAAAATCATTACTTGGTTATAGCAGACTATTTTTCCAGGTATAGTGAATTGTAGTTTTAGTGGACACCGGCATGTACTTCTGCACCAGATATGGACTAGCTATAGAGCTTGCTTATACACATCTGATGTGTTCATCATATGATCTTGTAATGATCTGCAAGTTATGGCTAAGGTTAGCTTTAAATAAGGTGTTTTACACACACTGCCACCTAGTGGCTGATCAATATAACAGATTAGCATTTCATTACATCTCTCCCCTTTAAATTCTACATTCTTACCATTTACAATATTTACACTATCACATTATCTTTGAAGTTCAGTAGGTATTAGTCTACTAAGTGTCTCTGAATTATACTGTTTTTTTTATTACGTGACCTGAGCGTGTAACAAATTGGTCTTCTGGCTGTCCATTAGTTGCAATGACTGGGTGTGATTGGTTTGGAATCCTTGGGTAGTCTTGTTGGTCTACATCTGCTATTTGTAGAATTTGTTCTGTTGATTGTACAGTTTCTGTTGAACTCTCCACTGTCGGTCTTGACCACATATGATCTGGGCACTGAGTTCTTTTTCTTTGTGACAGCTGGCATAGTCCATCCTTTCTCCATCCAGTTTGGCATGAACGTGGTCACCAGGTTCTAGACATGGCAGTTCTCTAACTGCATGATGTCGGATGTAATTGTAATTTGGAAGAGCAAGGAATGGATCTCCCTGCTATAGGATTTTCTTGGCTTCCTGTACAGCTCTTGCAGCCTCTCCAATCACTTGTGGGTAAAGGGTGCTCTCCTAGTAATATGACCAAAATCATGTTTCATTTTGAATGAGAAATTCTGCTAGAGTGAAGTGTTGTTGTCCATCACTAGTTGTTCTGCAGCACTGAAATGAGCTTGATGTACTGCTCAGGGCACAAGCAAACTTAATACTGACCATGTCACTGAGAGCCTGAGAACTTTTTATCCTATCCCTTCCCTCTGATATCTGCTTGCTAAGGGTTAGTTTTGTTATGACCCATGAAATGTCAGCTTGCAAGTGCCACTGATTGTGGGGCAGCTTGTTCTGGTCCTGATACCCACTAGCAGTTGGAATTCTATAATACCCTCAGATTGTGCCTTAGCCATGATGCTGCTGGACACACATTATCCTTGAATATGGCCCTAACCTCTGGGAAGTGACCCAATAACCTTTCAACGGCCATGGATTTAGTGGGCCAAACCCCTCTTGTGTTCCACAGGGTGGAGAAACTTGCTTTTATATGGAATAATTGAAGGAAATTCCACTCTTATTTCCATGTAGAGGATGATTTGGCACATCCTTTGAATGAGCTTCATCTGTCTTTGTGTTTCAAAAATTAATTTAGATTATAATTCAATGAAGTATTCACATCATCACTTCATGCCTCAAACATAGTATTATTGTTAGCTAATGTGTCTTTTGAATAAAAACTGTTAGGGTGCCCTTTGTCAGAATAGCTCCCTAGTGCTCCCTTTTAATGAGTTATTTGTTTTATGAATCCTTCATATTGTGTGTGTGTGTGTGGGTGGGTGTCTTATTTTAAATTGTTTCAGTGTGCAAAGTCAGTTTAACAGACTATCTCTTCATGAAACCGCCTGCTGGCTGTGGAATCAAGGCAGTGAAAATCAATATTCCCTCATTATTTTTAATTTGCCAAATGTTGGGGACTGATTCTGCAGCCTATACTTGCACTGAAGAGGAGAGCAGTATTGCGGGTGCTCTCACTGAGTAATTTGCTCAATGTGTCTTCAGTGGCCTTTGGATCAGATGTTATGTGCATAAGAGTTACAAAATGGAGCCTTTTCTGAACTGTACTTGGGCCTTTCACATTTTAAGAAGTTTTCCTTTAAAAAAAAAAAGGCCTGAAGGGCCTTGCTAGAAGCAGAAACGTGGGAAAAGGATATTTGTGGGAGACTTTCAAAGGCATACAGGGGAGTTTACTTTTAATGGGATTTGGATGCCTGACTCCCCCTTCTGCTTTTGAAAATCTTCCCCACTGTCTCCAAGAAAGTCAGCAGTGTGATGTTTGGGGAATAAGCAGTAGCTGTCAAGCTAATGGAGACTGCTTAATTAATCTTCTTCCAAAAATATCTCCAGGATAACTAATTCCAGTCCCATTTAAAAAAAAAAACAAATCGAAATAGCCGCCAAGGTGTTCAGTATTAAAGAAGCTTCATGTGAGACGAGTCACTCATATTCTTTTGGGAACTTGCAAACATTGTAAATTGTAACAAGAATATAATCTAACATTCCTTTCCCCACTTACTCGCTAGGTAAGAAAATGGGAAAGCAAGCTGAATGGTCTTGGTGGGATGTAACACAGCCTACTTAAGGTGACCAGACAGAAAGTCTGAAAAATTGGTACTGGGGTGGTGGTGGGGTAATAGGGTCCTATATAAGACAAAGCCCGTAATATCAGGATGTCTGGTCACTGTAAGCCTACTAGTTCCTGAGCTTTCCTAGAGAATCCAACATATGCCAGAAAGCTCTTTATTCTTCCTATGAGGTATGTGGAAACATTCACATTATAGATTTATTGTGCCAATGGAGTGTGCAACCAGCCCAAAAAGTCATAATTCAGGGGTTTCCAAGCTGCACAAACCCATTTGAATGAAATATTTCCTGCCAGGACCCCAGACAGCAAGGAGGATGCCATTTTGTAGCACAGAAGGTGTTCTCTGCTCAGCGTGACCTCATACGCATTGTATGTGTGAGATCCCTAGTGTGTGAAGATCTTCCATTTTGCTCCTGACCATGTGGCCTCGCATATATGGTGCATGTCCAGTCACACCACATGGAGGATGCCAGTTTGCTCTACAAAATGGAGTCCTGCACACCGTGTTGCCTGGTGCATGCACAGTAACCATTTTGTAGAGCAAAATGGTGTCCTCTATGCAGTGTGACTTCACACACACTGTACAGGAGACTTCACACACACTGTTCAACACAAAATGGTGTCCTCCGCACACTAGGGATCACCATGATCCCATATGCTGAGGGCGTGACCCCATTTGAGGTCACAACCTGCAGTTTGGAAACCGCTGCCATAATTCCTGGTTGTAATTGTGTGGCTTCTCATCTTGTCTATGTTGTGGTAAAATACCATAAAATGTCTACATCATGCTCCAGTGATGGATTATTTATAAGAACATGCAACTGAAATATTAATGACAAAAAATTAACTCAGGACAAGTTTAGGATAGGCATCTAAGGGAAAGCCTTCATATTAGCATATTTAGTCTGATCTTTTTGCCTCTGGAATACTTTTCAAAGGAAGTCACGGAAGCCTCATTACCTGGCACATGTAAAACTATGTTGGACAAAAAGTTAGTAATAAATGTAATCCTGCACTGACATGGAAAAAGAGAAGATGATCTAATAGGCCTTTTAATTTATACATTTTACAGTTCTCTGAGGTTATTTGTCTGTTAATGAAATAATTAGAGCTGAAAGGTATTCTACCCAATCTCCCATTTGTTACTATTCTATCCAGATGTGTGATATCTTCAGTAAGCTTTGTGATCAGTTTTTATTTTCTCCACAGCATTCCTATCTGATTCCGTATTCAGCTAAAAGATATGCCCTGACACATATAATATGTTGGGCACTTGTCAAAATATAGTTTATGAACAGACTTTTATTATTATTAATATAGGGACAGATTGCCCTTCCCTACCCCCTTTTACACTGGTAAGCAGTTATTAATCAAGCAATGATAACCCATGTTGTTAGGCCAAATTCTGTTCTCACGTACACTTGTGCAATCCCAGTAAACCAATGGAACCCCAGTTAAAGTTAATGTTAATGGGATCATATGGGTGTAACAGAGAGCAGAATTTGGCCTTTTACTAACTGAAAGTTTCACATGGCAAAATATCCAAGTAATTATATTTTGAACAATCATGTGATGATAAAATGCTTCCAGACCTCTCAAAACTGTCAGAAGTTCTTAAAATGGTTGTGGTCTAAACAGTTAAAACTTGTCCTGCATACACCTTGATTTTAAAAGGAACAGTTTATCTCTCAAATTCTTCTCAGCAGAAACCTCTATCCTCATTAATATACATCAAATAACTACTGATATTTTGATGATTATGATTTGATGACAATTTATCATTGTTTGTTCTCTTGTACTGTAAAGTATTATGGAAGCACAAGGAATGTAACTCTAGTGGAAATTTCAGTTGAAAAATTCCACCTGATCCCTCTCTTTCCTGCAAATGATCTATTAGGGAATGATGCAAACGATATATTAGGGCTTGTCTACTAGGTGATACTCAGGAAAGTTAAGTCACATCAACAAAAGGTCTGAATTTAAAGAGCATTAATTAAAGCACGTTATACCCCTGTATGAATGCTCTTATTCAGAAGTAAAGTGTCCTTAGTCTACTCATGCTACTGGGTCTACTAGGGCAAAAGAGTCCCGCTGAAAGATGCTCACAGAATCTATTGGAATTTCTACTAAATAATTCATAACTGTTACTAGCCCCCTGAAAAGATATTGAAACACTTATTTGTCCTGCTTACAAGCTCAAATGGAATTACATCAACTAGCTATTCATAAGTCTTGGACACTGGGAAAAATCAGCTGCTTTAAATAGCTACCGCCATATTTCACTTTAGTCAGAGAAATGAATTAAGTGCATTTCAATGTTTTCCTCCTCATCTGCACTAATTAAATGGCCATTGCACTGTCAGAACCACTCTATAATCAACTCTTTCTTCATATATAATAGTTTGATTCAATTTTCAATTATCGATGTAAAAAGAAAAGTGATGTACGGTGAATAGTCTGTCCAGAATGGAAAATGTTGCAAGCTTCCAGTAGAGAGTAAAGAATCACCAGTATTTACCTGAATTATTAAGAACGCATTTCTTGGGTACATTTGCATGTTACGCAGTTGACATAATTAATCACAGATGTCTAAGTAGGAAGACTACTTCATATTAAAAATCTCTTTCATGCACATTGTATAATTTAAAGGATATTTTCTCCAGAGCTGCTAGTCATTACCGTAGGATAGTCTATTATTTTAACTAGAGAAATAGATTTTATCCTTGTAATAATTTCTTAAAGTAGCTATCTGTCATGATGACTCTCAGTAATTAACTTTCCTTAATATCAGATCTCTCACTGACAAATTTCCTACTATATATTTGGTGTGACTGGGACATAAAGGGTGGGATAGGTTAAATACTGATACTATGGCAATTCTTTTGATAACCTCACCCTGGATTACCTTGATTTGACATTCACATATGATGTGAAAAAGTGTACTAGGTTTGACGTTGCAACTTCAGTGCTCATTAATTGTATAACTGCTCAAGTGATGGGAAATGTTATTTATCAGTTGAATTCTGAAATCAGGTGACTTTGAAAAATATTCTCATTTTTGCCACGTTCTGGGTTGGAAGTGGACTATTTAGTATGTATATATACCACTGCCCCTAATGGTTATTCTACAGAAAATGAAAGCCTTAGGGTGAAAGCATAGCCCTATTAAAGTCAATGGGAAAATTCCCATTGATTTCAATAGGGCCAGGATTTCACCCATATAGTGAAGTTCTGTTTCTTTGGAAAGGTCCTTGCATTCTATCTATTCTGTAGCCCACGAAAGCTTATGTTCTAATAAATTTGTTAGTCTCCAAGGTGCCACAAGTACTCCTGTTCTTTTATTCCATCCCCAGTTCTTTTTTGCATGGGTTGATGCCTCTACCTTGTCTCTGAATGGTTCAAGAACAGGTGAGGACAAGGGGGCACAAAGAAGGAAAAGAGCAACAAGGGAGGTAAGAGCAACTGGCATGACCTAAGTTTCGCCAGTCCTCTTATAAAAGTGCTGCCCTGCTGATCCTGCTGCTGAGAGGGAATTTACACCACACACCCAACATGACCTCCGAATTAATTACCTGATCCTACACCCATTTTAGCAACTAGCAAAGCTTCCATTGACTTCAGTGGTATAGGCTCAAGCCCAAAACTGGCAAAATTATACACGTAGGGCAAAATATCAAATTACTAGATATTATAAAATCACATAATTCATTCAAGGGCCAATTTCAAATGAACTAGTAATTTATTTTGCTATTTCCATATTGTGACAATTTGGGGAATCTGTCTGTACAGTTTATCAATTCTAGTTGATGTGAAGTTATGAAATTTCTGTATCATGGACTGCCTCTATGTCTATGTATATCCATCATTGCTGGCAAGGGTGTGCCGTACCCACCAGAGTAGGGGCAATGGAGACTACTTAACTTTAATGACTGTACTTAGACCAGTCAATAGATAGGTTGGCTAGAGCTGGGAGAAGCCATTTCCTTCACGTTATCTGTAGGGGGCTGGAGTTTGGAGAGTGGAAATTCCCCAAGCAGGACAAAGGGACAGAGGTGACAAAGCAGGAGGGAAGATTCAAGGAGCCACACAAGAAATTATGGGCAGGAGAGGGGAAGGGGATGAACCAGCTAAGGTGAGAGAAGGCATAGTGGGGAGAAAAGACTCCAGGTTTCAGAACCCATATTGTGCTCTGCAGCTGCAGGACACTAGATGGGCCCAAATAGCTCTGACCACAGCCCAACGAATGCTCTAGAGTGGCAATGAAACTGAGGCAGGGAAGTGAATGTGGGGTTCATTATTTTTGTATCAATCTGTGTATTTTTCATGCTTTTAAAGAAAGATCGATAGTGTGCTAGAATCCTGTGCACAGTGTCTGTAAATTTCATGTGTTACACCTTCCATGTGGCCCCTTGAGGAGCTAAACCAGAAGGCTCATACCTTCAGGTGGAGATCTGAGAAAAGGGGTGTTTAAGCTATTCGGGGAGTATCACAATCCTGGGGGAAATCCAGACTAGTGAGGGGCTGTGTCACCACTTGACCTGCAGCCTTGGGTGCCTCACAATGCTTTGGTGCTGTACTCCCAACCTGGGCCCCTCAGAAACAGCCTGCAGGTCACATCCTAAGTATCTGCGTATAGTTGGAGCTTGCCATCAACACTCCAGTCAACACTCTGGCATCCACCTTGGTTATCACTTGCAGGTTGACCCTAACACACTCCCAGCCCCAGATTTTCCTCCAAAACGTGTGTTCTCCTGGACAGTCCAGATCTTAGACATCTGTTGCCCCCTGTAAGAGGTCAATATATCGAGAGTAGAATAGTATATAGCAATGCTATGGCTCTAGAAAATACAGATTTTCCAGTTTAATCTTTACACAAGGTAAATGTGAAACTAACTTATCTGGAAAAATGTAGTTTTTCTAAAGTTATTTGACAGAATAGTTAGCATGTCTGCAGAAGAAATCTGAGGAAAGCAGGGGATGCAAATGATAATAGAAAAGGATGGAGGACAGGAAGAGGAAGAGAGGGAACAGGGAAAAGAGTTTTATGCGTGTTGTGAAAAAATGGGATTTAAGGAAAACAAGGTCTTTCAAAGACCAAACAAATTGCATTTTTGTATCCTAAGTAAGAGACTGAAAAGTAGCTTGGAAACTGTTGACATAGATGCCCATGGAGAGGAAAAAGGCAGAAGTTCAAAGAATTAGTGCCTGTGGCAAATTAATTCTTCAATATTTATGAGCTGTCTCTCTATCTGCTCTCACTATCACTGAGTAATATCTTTAAAAGAGTTGTAGTAAAAAATGCAAAACCACACCTGACATTAAGTTTAATAACCAGTTTGTTGATGATCTTTTATACTATTCAGTAACCATCTGTACCTTTTTGGAAAGTTATGTACGTATATTTAGGAGTTAATTTTTTCTTTTTAACTTACTGTGTGGATTGCAAGAAAGAAAAGAAATGTGAAAAACGAAGAAATGTAAAAAAGCATAGCACAAATGTTCTATAGTAACTAATTATTTTAGGGGCCTCCGTTTCTTGGTTGCTCAGTCTGAGACACTTTAAAGGGGCCTCATGTTCAGAAAATTTTGAAAATCAGACCACTTTAATTTCCCAGCAATTTGATTGTTATGGAGCTTGAATGGCAGATTGACAAGGACCTGTACTATGGATTCATAGGTATGTGTTGAAACGAAAACCATCTTCCTAGAGTAGTACAGAATCACAAAAAGGTTACTACTATGTAATAAGACTTATTTATTGTGATTTGATTTATCATTTGGTATTTTTTTCATGTTAAATTGCTTCGTATAGGCCCTGATTTAGGAAAGCAGTTAAGCATGTGCTTAAGTCCATCCTTATTCAGGAGTGATCTTAAGCATGAGTTAAGTACTTTCTGAATACCTAGCTTGTATAATGCACTTTTTGTCAGCAGCGCTCAAAGAGTTGGTAAGAATCATTATCCTCATTTTACAGATAGGGAAACTGAGACATGGGGTAGTAAAGTGACTTCCCCAAGGTCACTCAGCAGGCCAGTGGCAGAATTGCAAATAGAACCCAGGTCTCCTGTGTCCCAATCCAATGCTCTGTTCACTAGGCACAATCATGTCCAACATGCTTTCTTGAATTGGATTGTAAACACCTTGTAAACACTTTTATTTAATCCCCTATATTTTACCCTCTGTAATTTTTTATTTTTTATTTTAATTTTGATTAATAAAACATAAATGTATAATATAGTCTGGTCTGTTCTTCAGCTAAGCAAGTGAAAGTTCAGTGAATACATAAGACACATGGTATGGGAAACTGGTTAATTAAAATGACTTAACAAATGTGTCTCAGGCCCCAATTCTGCTAGGAATTACAGACGTTGTTAATGTTGTGCATGTGAGTTGTCCCCACTGAAGTCTATAGAACTATTCACATAGGTAAGTTTGGCAGAATTGGACCCTTTTACTGTATCTACCCTAATGTTCTCACAAACCATTCACTATCAGGTTATACTGAATCAAAATATATTAATACATCAAATAAGAAATATGTGTTAATATGTCTCTAAGTAAAGCCAGTTGAAATTTTTGGTCAACAAATCTTCCCATCAGGAAGTGTGGTTTCATCAAAATTGACATTTTCCCATTACATTTTTCATTTCCAGATGGGAAAATCAGAACAAGATAAAATATTTTGGTTTCTGAAAACCAAATTGAAATGACAGTTTAAGCTGAAATTAAATTAAAATGATTGTTTATTTTCCAACAAAAAATATTTTTTTCATTTAATTTCTAACTGTTCTGAGGAAACCCATAATTTTCTGACATGAAATTTCTGGTTTCCCAACCATCTTGATAGCCTTGGAGTCTGCGCTACTTATATGAATACATATAACCTCTATTGACAAAAACTAACAACTTGAACTACTCTCTTCATTTAAAATATTAATAACCTATACTAGCTTTCTTGTAATTCAGCTACCCTTGAGGATCAGCATGGAAGGTATTTTAATGGTTTAACTTTGAACTGTCATGCTGGCTTCTAGGAAAGATATATTTAATCTCCCTTGTGCATCAGCAGGTACTGCAACTCATTATCTGCAAAATTCCACATTAAATTGTTTTTCTTTGCGTACATTAGCATTGCTTTCATTTAAATGTAATTCTTAATTGAGGGAATCCTTACCATAAATATAGAGCTGGTTAGTATGTTAACAATATCAGGAAAAAATGAGGATGTAACCAAAAGGAGATCCTTTTCCTTAGGTTTTCTTGACGTTAACAAAACACAGGATTACTCTGTATGGAAGAGCTATGGAAAATCCTAACAGTATTCAGTGTCCCAAAGAGAAGTCAGTGAACATTGTAAGGAAGTCCTATCACTGGTCAGGGAACAAAATCAGATTAGTGTGAAAATAAAAGGTAACACATTGCAAGGATGCAATCTGTTCACCTCTTCTTCAGTCCAGGGTGTGATTTAAATGCGAAGGCAGGAAGAGGAAAGAGAGGGATTTAAAGTGATAACCAAAAAGTTGGAATATCCTTCTAGGTATTTATGATCCACCAGTCAGTTCAGTATGTATCTAAATGCAAACAAAAATTATGGGCCTGGTTTAGAGCCCTTTGAAATCAATGGAAGTTCCATTGATTCCAGTCAGAGCCCAAATGAGCAGACAAGTAGACATTGTAGACAAATTCAAAATTACGCTCCTAAATCCATTCCTAGAAATATACCTAAGTGGCCTGATTTTTCAAAAGTGCAGAGTACTGAGTAGCTTTAGCAGGCCCCTTTGCTCAATATCCAGTCTTGAAAATCTTGGCTCTAATGAATTCACTATGAGCAGATTTATGCACAAAATAAGCTGGCACCAGTCATCATTTTTATCTCTGCCTCCTTTTTAATTTTTTTAAATTTATGCTTCTATGTTTCTTTAATAAGGGGGAACCAAAACTACTTAGGGTGCCAGAACGAACGAACAAACAATCCCTCCCCCACCATGAACAACAACGGTATGTCAATGCATTCCTAGAGTTGCACAGTTAAAATCAGAAAGTTGGCTTCACAGCACAGTGAAAGATTGAAGAGAAAGTGCCTGTAAGTGTGTGACCCAGAGGCACTTGAGTAAGAAGCTTATTACCAAACCAACAGAGTGAATTCCAGTGATGCAAAACTACTTATATGTGGGAAAGCTACTAGCAAATTGCAGCTGCAGACATGACACCACTCAAACCCTGGAAGAAATCTGCTTGCAGGATTATGAAGAGAAAGGAGTTGAGTATTGCTGCCTTGGATAAATACACACAAAGCTATTTCTTATTTAATATGCTAATATATTTTGACTTACTCTGATCCCTTCTTCACCTGTATAATATAGAAAAAGTGACATTTAAAATACTTTTGAACAGCAACATGTACGCTCCTGTGACATTATTGACTTGAACTGGGACCGTATAGAACATTGTTGCAACCAAGGTCCTGTAGTCGCACCAAATCTTGTATAAAGTGGGTCAAATAAGGTGTCTAAGACAAGGTTATGGTTTGCTGGTTATAAATATGCTGTCTATATGTGTATCAATTTTGTAGTTAAAGTGATGAATATTGGCTCTATACTGTCTGTATTTCAAACTTATGCTATGCTTCTGGGTGACACCCCAGACAAGTTGGTATCATCTCTGCCTAGCCTGCTTGATGGCCCATTAAGGACCATCAGCTATACAACTGACCCATTGAGAGAAGGCAGACACGCCTTGTAACTCAGGAAAGTATGCAGGGACTTGCCCATGTAACTCCAAACTCCATTTTGCTGTAATTTTCCACAGTAAGAACAAAGAAGTGTTCTTACACTTGGTAAAGACTATAGCCTCATCTCCATGTTGTCTTCAATCCTGCTTCTTACCTCTGGAGGAACTTTGCTACACTGAAGCTTTGAACCAAGGACTGAAAGACCCATCCCAGAGACTTGATTTGAACCTGCAGTTTATTCTATCACTGCTACAAGCCTGAACCAAGAACTTTGCCATTACTGTATGTAATTGATTCCATTTAACCGATTCTAGTTCTCATCTATATCTTTTTCCTTTTATGAATAAACCTTTAGATTCTAAAGGATTGGCAACAGCGTGATTTGTGGGTAAGATCTGATTTGTATATTGACCTGGGTCTGGGGCTTGATCCTTTGGGATCGGGAGAACCTTTTTTCTTTTACTGCGGTATTGGTTTTCGTAACCATTCATCCCCATAACGAGTGGCACTGGTGGTGATACTGGGAAACTGGAGTGTCTAAGGGAATTGCTTGTGTGACTTGTGGTTAGCCAGTGGGATAAAACCAAAGTCCTCTCTGTCTGATTGGTTTGGTTTGTCTTAGAGGTGGAAAAACCTCAGCCTTGGGCTGTAACTGCCCTGCTTTAAGCAATTTGTCCTGAATTGGCTCTCTCAGTGGGGTCCTGCCAGAACCAGCATCGTTACAGCGCCTAACAGGTTTTCCCTGAGTACAATATCATTTTTCAGCACTGGGTTTCATTCTACCAGTCTGGAGGTAATAAATAGTAGGCCTCTCCGATTTTCTTCTTTTTTTGGGGGGGGTAAGTTCACACATCAATAATTTTCCTTTTGGGATTTCTGTTCAAGCTTCCCTAGCATCTCTTTGATACTGCTGCCAACATCTGGTTACAGAACCTGGACATTGAGTTCTGATGACTGCATACAAGAAAGAGACTGAGGTAAAAACTGAATCATGTGGGATGCTGCAGAATTGTAACTATCAAGCTGCCTGTTTCCATAAAAATCTTTCCCGTGAGGTTGGAGGAAGCTGTACACTTAATGGACAGATCTTCTAGAGATTCAGGAAGGGAGAGGGGCCCAGCTGACTGTTTCCCAAAATATTTGTGGGAGAGAGGAGTGGGTTGCAGGAACCAGCCATTCCCCAAAAGACTACCAGGAAAGGGAGTACTAATTCACCTGTGAGCTCTGTTAGGCTCTTTCCAATTCTTTGTTTCCCTGGTGCTTGTGGTATGTTCCCTTCTGAGCTCTAGCATCTTCAGTACTGTGGTATATTGAAAACTATTAAAAATATGCTATCACTTTAAATTCTCAGGGGCTTTCCTGGTCCAGCTTGCAGCCTGGAGTGCTCTATGGGGAAGCAAGTGATCTGGGTCTAGCAGCAGTCAATCTGCAGCCAGCCAGCCTACGCTAGGTAGGGTGAGTTGTGCTTCTCTGTTTTAGGGAGCAGCCTGCTTTGTCTCTTTCTGGTTTGGGGTTCTTGGAGTTCTATTATTTTGGAGTCTAACAAATAAAGTAGTGTTACATTGCAACTTTCCAAACAGAGCATTCACGTTTTTATCTAACTTTGCTGAGTTAATGTCATGAATATAACAACTATTGTCTCATTTCTCCCACCATAACTGCTAGTTCTCTTCTTGTTACCATATTGCCAAAGCCATCATTCCCTACCAATTTCCCTCTGCCCAAATACATACATTTTCACTGTCTCTTTTACAATGAATGTTCATTCATTTAATACTACACACTGCCTGCCAAATATCTTGGGAGAATGTGAAATACTAAAGATACCATAAAGCAATGACAAGTGGCAAGAATATTGCCTTTTCATGCATAACTGTGAAGAGGTATAAAGTATATAAAGACAATCTGAGACAAGTTTGCAAATCAGCCCTCCCTTTGATGTCTTCAATAAAGCAGCTAATTGCCTAATCTCTGAAAATGTAGCAGTTACCATTTTGCTTTCTTACTAGATTAAGGAAAGTGAATTCTAACACTTGAAACAGATCATACAAACCCCTATAGCTCTGTCTAGGTACCTATATGGCCTGCATCCCTGGAGGCCTATCTTGCCCTCGATGTATGTTTCCCATCTGTTCAATTGCCTCTGGACATAGTCCAGATGCCCCTTCTGTGTAAGATGGCAGAGGAGAGCAAAAGCAGTAGGAAATCAGGCAGAGGCAGGGGTAGAGATAAAACTGGAATGCCTCAGTGACCCACAGTTGTATCCTTGTGTGTGAATTGCTCCAGAACTCAGGCTTTCCTCTGCTGCCCAATCATCCACAGGCCAGTCAGCGATAGGTGAAGGACATCATGTTTGGGACCTGCCTTTTTCCCTATGGGAGAAAGAGCTCCTGCAAGCACCCCTGAACCTGTGTTATCAATGGACTATGGAGCAGTATTTATGGCTAATGCTTTATAGATTTCCCAAGCTGCACTATCTGCAGCAGGGATTTCCCTACACCCCCCCATGGGGGTGTTTACCCCCTCCCCTCTGAATTTCCCCAACACCCCCCTCCCCCAGTTTTGAGAACTCATTACATGCAGTATTGCCAATTTAGTGATTGTTTGGAAATGTGAATTGAAATTGAAACATTAATACACACTTTAAAAGCATATAAAGTGTATTATAAAATACGTGTATCTGAAAAAGTATAATAGATTTGAAAAGTATGAACATAGACTAGCTTCCTTATACAGCTGTTGTTTTTTATGACAACGTCAGTGCATTCATTTCGGTGATTGTTGGCCAACCTAATAATTTCAAATTATGATTTATAAGCAAAGTCTAAATGAGCTCTCCCTGACAGCTAGTGATGAGCTGGGGGCTGGGGGGAAAGGCTTCAGGACCAGATTGTATTTACATTCACACCTAATCTACCTGGGTATCCAGCAAATAGAGCTGTATTGCCCAAGTGATACATTTTGGCTGGGGTTGGGTTACAAATCACTTGAATGCAGGGGGTAAAGAAATGTTGTTGTTCTTATTGTGTGAATAAAGGGCAGTAGAACTGTATTTACCCTGTGCTGATTGAGGGCATCAAGAGAGAGAGAGAGAGAGGGTGGGGGCAGGTGTTTTGCTTGATGGTCTGCCTGAGTCACAAGTACTATTTGACCTGCCCCTCTCCACTGTTTAAAGACAAAGGTGATTAGGCTCCATAGATAGTCTTTTGTTCTGTTAAGTGACCACGACAGCTGAAATCACCTATAATCAGGTCTAAGTGCTTAGACCTGCTGTGGGACAGCATTTTTGTGGAAGAGACAGCTCAGTCTGTACTAGCAGCGAGGTTCCCCCACTGAGAGCTCAGCTGAAATCCCTGAGAGCTGGGTGGAACTTCAAGAGACCAACTCGCAGAGGTCACAGTGGCAGGTGGCAGCAGAAGGTGATGGCGCAGGGCCATTGGCAACAGAGTGATGGAGTGAACAGTGGCACAATGAACAACAGTGGCCAGAGCGAACAGTGAGCAGCTGGAGGAACGAGCAAGGCACCTTCATGCCCCTCACCTGGGAGGTGAACTCATGTGAAAGCAGCTCTGAACTCTGAGTCTCCATTGACAAAGGACAACACCGATGAGTGTTAATGAGGCTGTTAAGAATGCTGGAGACACAATATAGTTCATGCGAACAAACATGGCTATGGCATCATACTTTCTGTTTAAGCAAGAGATACCACATACTACAAACTGGAGGCCTGTGTTAAGTGCATTGTCACTTGTTCATCCTGAAGTTGAACACTGGTTCTGAACAAGACCAGCAAATGCTCACTATCTTTCTGAAAGAAACTGAACTGACTGGCTAGACACATGTGGTGCAACAGTGAAAGACTCAACAGTTGAAAAAGTGAAGAACTCTCTCACCACATTCAAAAAATTTGCATACATGGCTGATGAATGCACCTATGCAAATGGTCATCAAGTATTAAGTCACTGTGTATGTTATCTTGATGTCAGTGGTAGGCCAGTAGATGCATTTCTAGATGTTCAACTTAAAGAAGACAGATTGGCTGCATCTGTGACAACCCACATCTTAGAAGAGTTAAATGCTTGTCAATGGGACCCCAAACAGATTGCTGCTTGTGTATTTGATGGAGCTGCAAAATTTTCTGGAAGACATGGTGGAGCACAAGCTTTGCCCAGAGAAAAGTGTAACCTTAACCTCTCCTATACACGCTGCAGAGGCCATCTACTCCAACTAGCACTAGTACTGAGCTGCAGAATCTTCAAAAGACATTTAAAAAGCTATAAATTTAATGTCTTCATTATATTCTTTTTTTCAGCAAGAGTCCAAAAAGACTGAATATCTTGGAAAATATAGAAGACACACTGGGACTGAAGTTCAAATTAGTCCAACCTGGGAAAACCCTCTGGCTTTCTCGTGAGCGATCCTTGGCTGTTTTCTTAAAATTACTCCAGCCATTATTAATTGCTTTGGAAAGTATCTACCAAGATGGGATGAATCTAAGTAGTGAGGCTGGTGGATTACTTTTTCTACTACATTCAGAGAAGACTATTGCCATTCTCTCTCTTGTTGAAACCACTTGGATCATTAAACAATGCCATCCAGGCATCTGCTATAACAGTAGTAGATCTTTGTCCAGCAATAGAAGCTACATTTGGATCAATCAGAGAGCTATCCATTGAAAAAGTACATTGGAAGAAGCAAAGTCTTCAGTCCAGAAGTTGACTAATGAAGGCATTTATATTGAATCCTTAAGTGAAGAGGACAAGAAGTGTTTGTTAAGACAACTGAAAAAGTACACAGACTTGATTCTTAAAAATCTACAACAGCGACTTCTGGATTCTACTCAACCTCTACGTAGCTTTTACAGATCACTGTCTTATAAAACATTGACAGTTGAGTGGAGTGAGGCACTACCAGCAATGGGGCTGGCATGTGCTCAGGACAGAATAGAGAATTTAAACACAGAGTGGAATATCATCTGACGAATGAATGAAGATTTGACTTCAACTTCTTTTTTATCATCAGTAGTGGCTCGACCCAATCTTTATGCTGTGTTTCCTGTGCTGAAAGAAGTAGGAATTCATCTCTTGCTACTCCCAGTCATAACAGCTACAGTTGAGCGTTCTTTTTCATCATTGAATAGAATTTTGTGTTTTGAAAGAAGTCACCTTCTGCCTGATCATGTGAATGAACTAATGAACATATCAATTGAAGGAATGGAAGAACCGGACACACGAGAAGCCACCGAAGATGAACGTATTGCATTCAAGAAGTTCATTAACAGAGTTGTGCAAAATTATAACAAGAAACCAAGAAGGATGTAGATGTAGTCCTTCACAGAAGGCTTGAGTAGCCAACTTTAATTTGTGTGATGATTTTAAAATCTAATAAAATGGTCATGAAACATTTTTCAGTTTTTATTATGGTGCCATACAGCCCAACTTCACCCTCACGGTCTCACCCCTCGTCGGCCCTGACCCCGCCCTGTAAATTTGAAAAAAAAAAACAAAAAAACCTCATTTCAATTCCTGGGGAAAACACTGATTCTGCAGCACTTTGAGAAACCTCTCCCCCTTCATGGGAGGGAAAGACAACTCATGAGGCTTTCACCTTCTAGAAGTTACCAGTTAACTCTGTTCCCTTCTCATGGGTTTCACATAAGATAAGGAGCTCAGGCCCACTGGCAGTATCGGGTTCAGCCTTTTTAGGGAGAAAAAACCCATATTGTTGTTGTTTCCCTGCTAGATGCATTTAGCTAGGACTTATGAAGCTATCACAGTGACACAAGTCTTTCCACACTTGCTCATAGTGGCCTTCTTGTTTTAAATAGTCTCCTTCCCAAATCCATCCATTCCTTTCCATGATATTCTGAGCATTCAGTCAAATGCTCTGAACTACAAACCTTGTGTTGCCAAATCTTGTGCTTTTTATCATAAGTCTCATGACGGTGTTTTACTTAAAGTCCTAGATCCTAGAGATAAGTGATTATGTGAGATTTTCTGCTTTCATTGAAAAGAAATAAGTGTTTAGACCTCATGGTTGCAGGGAAAAGCTTGAAATTGTGACCTAAGTGTATCCTGAAGGCTCAAAAACAAGAAGACAAATTAAAACAACCCAAAATTTATTAGTTTGGCTAAACATCATGAACAAAATGTAATCTCATGATATTATGGGGCCTGATTTTTTTATCCTCTGGGGTTGACAGAAATTGAAACCACATGAAATAGGTTTATGAAATATGGGTTTCATCTTTCTGAGCTCTTTCTATGAGTGTTGAATAATGTTGTTCATTGTTCATTTACTGTTGTTGCATAAGCCAGAGTTCAAAGTACAAAAATAAACAAATCTGCCAGGTTTGTGATTCTCTGCAGTATATTAGACCATCCGTTAGGCCCCAGTCCTGCAAAGACTCGGGCATGTGCTTAACTCTGACACTTGACTTCCATGGGCCTACTTGTGTATGTACAGTTAACCATCTGTGTCAGTCTTTGCAAGATTGGGGCCATAATCTTCCAAAAGGGTCAGTGGCACCCTTCTTTCCTGAGGAAAATATGTGCCATATGGGCCCACATGCCTTCTGTATAAGCCCTCATGTTATTTTGTAAATATCGAAATAAACACCACAAGTTCTGTACTGAATGTTAGGACAAACGTTTGGAACGAGCCAGAAGTTTAAGGGATAATGCCCATAAATCTTGCACCTGTCCTAAACACTAAATTTAAACATAATATAATTTTCTTTATTATGTGTATCCTGCATCCATTATGATAATGTTGGTTTAGCAGGCTGCATTTGGAAGAATCCTACAATTAAGCTAGATGCTTATGTTAGCTTATTTCTATCTACAAAAATCAGCTACAATTGTGCCTCATTTATTAACCAAATTAGTTTCTTGTGAAAATCTCCATTTTTCTCTATCAATAATTGCTGCCTTTAAAGGTTTTAAAAATACAGATGTTTAATTTATAATTGTGCTAGTCAATTGTTAGTCAAGCAAATACTAAATTACATAGAAAAATAATGTTTTGATATAGGCATGCTACAGATTCTGGATTTTTGGTTTCGACTTAAAGAAACTGATCAAACGCCAATCCAAATTTTTCAATAAGTAGTTATTAAAAGGTGGGGAGAGGAGGCTGATAAATTGAAGAAGGTAATGCTCCTTTTGAAGGGATATTAAATTCAATTTATTTTCTCTTTCTTAGTTTCATAGATCTTTAAGGCTATTAGCTCATCTAATCATGCTTCTTTTCCTGGTCATGTGTAGCAATGCAAGAAGAAGTAAATGTTCTCTCTGCAAATGAATTCTGTATGTCTGCTTGCTCCAAAGACATTGACTGGCTAAAAGCTGAGTACTGGATGCTGGCTTTATTGGTCTGCAATAAATGTCGTCCCTCTCACCTCTTCCTGATGGTAAACCAGTTCAGGAAAAGTGGGCCCATGCTAAGATTCTAATAGTTTTAGATGAAATGGTTTAAAACTTTAAAAAATTAGAAATTAGTTAGAAAATTTCTCCCACAAAGACAGGCCCTAGGACTTTAAAATAGTAATGAATATTTAAGAATCCTTTCTGATCCTCTTTGCTGCCTTGGGCTCTTCCTGTATTCTAGAGTTCTTTGTAGAACATGGAAGTAGTTCCTAGCCAAGGGCCTGATCTTGTGACCATTGAAGTCACTGAAAAGACTTCAGCTGACTTCAGAGGAGCTGTGTCTGGCCCCATGAGCACAAAGCTTGTGGAAAACAACATTTAAAACTGAGTAGTTAGTTTAGTTAAATGTTAAATAACTGTCAGATTCTTTATTATTATTATATATTTTTCCCACATCAGGCATCACCTTTATTCTTGCTGCTTTTTGTCTGTAATTATCACTGTACTATTTTTTGCCTTGCAATTTTTTTCTTAAAATAAGGTGTGACAGGGTCAGGCCAGATGGCTATAGGAGAGTAATGGAAGGCAGATATATAAGCCCCAGGCTAAGTAGGTCCCTTTTCCCGGGTAAGGTAACAGGGAAGGTTCCAGAACCTTCTGGAGACAATTAAGACAGGCTGATTAGAACACCTGAAGCCAATCAAGAAGCTGCTAGAATCAATTAAGGCAGGTTAATCAGGGCACCTGGGTTTTAAAAAGGAGCTCACTTCAGTTTGTGGTGTGCGTGTGAGGAGCTGGGAGCAAGAGGCACTAGGAGCTGAGAGTGAGAACGCTGACCGTTGGAGGACTGAGGAGTACAAACATCATCAGACACGAGGAGGAAGGTCCTATGGTGAGGATAAAGAAGGTGTTGGGAGGAGGCCATGGGGAAGTAGGCCAGGGAGTTGTAGCTGTCACACAGCTGTTCCAGGAGGCACTCTAGACAGCTGCATTCCACAGGGCCCTGGGCTGGAGCCCGGAGTAGAGGGCGGGCCCAGGTTCCCCCCAAACCTCCCAACACCTGGTCAGACACAGGAGGAGTTGACCTGGACTGTGAATTCAGAAAAATGGCCAAGCTGAGGGCTGCCATGAAGCTCCAAGGTGAGCGAATTCGCCAATAAGCGCAAGACCCACCAAGGTAGAGCAGGAACTTTGTCACAAATGTTAGTGATTTCCCCCCATCTCCTCATTACATCTGAATTTTCTTGGCTCTTCTATGTGCTCTTCTTTTCCATAGTTTCTCGCTAACCTCTTCAGTTTTATCCTGCTCTTTCCTTTTTGCCATTTTATATTCTGTCACAAGAGATATACTCATGAGTATAATATAATTTCCCTTTTATTAATTTTTGTCTAAAGCTTCCCTTAACATTCCCTAGAAATGTTTTTACTTAACATTCTATGGCTCCTTCTACTACACGACACTTTTCAAACATGTTCTTGAATTATATTTTCTCCCCAGTGCCTGCTTTTTACATAGGCTAGGAACTTAGAGTATACTGCAAGAGCATGTTGTGTCCATGTAATGCTCCAGGAAGGTGCAGGCTTGTCAGCTAGGGAGTGTGAAGTCACTTGTTTATTCACTTGTTTAGCACAGGCCATGGTAGTGCCTGTTTCCTCCATTGGCCTGCAGCCTCCTTCAATTTCGATCTGCAGGGAACCACATCTCTTGGTGACAGGTTTCAGAGGAACAGCCGTGTTAGTCTGTATTCGCAAAAAGAAAAGGAGTACTTGTGGCACCTTAGAGACTAACCAATTTATTTGAGCATGAGCTTTCGTGAGCTACAGCTCACTTCATCAGATGTTTACCGTGGAAACTGCAGCAGACTTTATATACACACAGAGAATATGAAACAATACCTCCTCCCACCCCACTGTCCTGCTGGTAATAGCTTATCTAAAGTGATCAACAGGTGGGCCATTTCCAGCACAAATCCAGGTTTTCTCACCCTCCACCCCCCACACAAATTCACTCTCCTGCTGGTGCTAGCCCATCCAAAGTGACAACTCTTTGCATAATCAAGTCGGGCTATTTCCTGCATAGATCAAGGTTTTCTCACATCCCCCCCACCCCCATACACACACAAACTCACTCTCCTGCTGGTAATAGCTCATCTAAACTGACCACTCTCCAAGTTTAAATCCAAGTTAAACCAGAACATCTGGGGGGGGGGGGGGTAGGAAAAAACAAGAGGAAACAGGCTACCTTGCATAATGACTTAGCCACTCCCAGTCTCTATTTAAGCCTAAATTAATAGTATCCAATTTGCAAATGAATTCCAATTCAGCAGTTTCTCGCTGGAGTCTGGATTTGAAGTTTTTTTGTTTTAAGATAGCGACCTTCATGTCTGTGATTGCGTGACCAGAGAGATTGAAGTGTTCTCCGACTGGTTTATGAATGTTATAATTCTTGACATCTGATTTGTGTCCATTTATTCTTTTACGTAGAGACTGTCCAGTTTGACCAATGTACATGGCAGAGGGGCATTGCTGGCACATGATGGCATATATCACATTGGTGGATGTGCAGGTGAACGAGCCTCTGATAGTGTGGCTGATGTTATTAGGCCCTGTGATGGTGTCCCCTGAATAGATATGTGGGCACAATTGGCTCACGAAAGCTCATGCTCAAATAAATTGGTTAGTCTCTAAGGTGCCACAAGTACTCCATCTCTTGGTGAGAGGACTGTTTAGTCCCCATACCTAGTCATTCTTTGGCTAATATGCTGAGCCTGCTACATAGGATGCCCAATAGCAGATGTGGCCCTGATCCTGCAAGAGGCTCTATACAGACCCCTGCACCTGGCAAACAAATGGGACTCAATGCAGGCACAGAGATGTGCCCATCTGGAACAGTTTGCAGAATCAGGGCCTTTATGACTTGTCTACATTGCAATGACCACTAGGATGTGGACTAAAACTGACTGCTCATTTCACACAGGCCACTGAGTACCCTCTGGATGGTAATGACTTTTGATAGTACTGACCTGAGCTAGATTTGAATTATATCCTATTACCAGTCCTTGAATGCTTGGCTGCCTCAAAAATCTGCACTTCATTGCATGATCTATTGTTTCTAGCACAAAAAATAACAGTGCCATTTTCAAGGCATATAAAGGGCAACTTCTGTATGTAAAATGGATATGATGATAATACTTGCGTCATGGGAGGTTGTAGCCAGACAGCCAGCCCCCCCCCTCCCCCCAGACCAGCATTGCTGGGAACACAAGGGAGCCAAAACAACAGGGCACTTAACATAAATTCCAGCACAGCCTTTGAAGCTGTGAGAAGCACAGGTGTGCTGCTACAATGTGCCTCTGGGAACATATACAACGATTAGGCTCACAGCAGACAGAGAAGCTGTGACAGACATGGCTCTTAGCCCCTACTAAATAGCGTGATGCACACACCCCAACATCCTAGGTGGGAAAATATTTACCCTAATAAAAGGAATGTCCAGTAGTCGAAACTTATTGTTTCTCTCCCTTGCAAGTGTAAACTACTCTTGCGAAAGCTGGCGTCACCCAGACAGACCAGCCCCAATTTGGCATAAGAAAGGAGAAAGAGAATAAAGGAGTACAGAGGTATAAGTAGGGGACCTACAGCACCATGATTTTTGAGTGCTTTTCACTATCTATCTGCTGGTCAGATAAGTGACAGCCTCCCAAGGCTTTTGCAGCTAAGAGGGTCCCTAAGCCTTGTCCCTTATTCGTCTTTCCGCGGAATTGAGTGACCGATCCTGGCTTGGCACCGCTGGAATCGAGAGATGCAAGGAGGGTAAGAAGCACCCACACCTGATCTCCTATCTTTAGTGTACACATATTTTGAAATAGAGCTCTATACTTTGTTTTCTTTCTTTGGGATTGTGGCTTCAGTTTTGTAACTTGTTTGTGTGTGTAACATCTCTACATTTAAATAAGTAGGCACTAGCAATTTTGTAACCACATGATTAGAATCTAGTTTAATAAATTTTGGTAACCATTTGTGCATAAGCCTGACTTGTTTCTCTGGTTTACTGTAAAGCAGCCAACACAATTAAAGAACCTCAGCCGTTTTGGCTATAAAGCCTGGCCATTAGGTGAGAGTACTAAGAGCCTAGCGTTGAGTTGTGCCGCCTCCACGGGGCAAACTCTTGAGGCGCCTGTCAGTCAATCCTGACTACCCACTGCGAAGGAGCTCTGAGCTCTAGCAGTTAAAGTCACGGGTGTTTAGGACCTTGGGGCATCCGTCAGCCTAGCCCGGGCTGCCCGCCGCGAAGGGACAGTGCGTCCTAGCGGTTAAAGTCACGGATGGTATAAAACGGGCATAGCTGGCACCTCACCAAACATCCTTGGCCATCGGCTAACAGAGGTTATTTAATATCAGTAAAGTGCTTTGAGATCCTCCTATAAGAGGTATTATTCAACCCACTAGTAGTACTAACTATTACTGTTCAAGCCTTCTACAGGGTGACTGGCTGAAATCATTACACAAGAGGAAACTAACTCCAAAGAATAAAAGTGAAGAAGAAATAATAATACAGGTAAATCAGATCTGTCAACTCTTAATAAGATGCAGGCACACGGGTTCTGAGCTGTCAAAGGCAGAAAGCATAAAGAGAGATCTGGGCAGGGCATAAAAGTCCATGAGATAACTTATGTTTATGCAATGAAATTATATAAAATAGTCACAGTATGCTTAGGGCTGTGCACTTTGACTATTAAGTAAATACCTGATGGCCCCAGAACTGTGGCCTAGAACCAGTGCTTAATTTGCACCTCCATGTAGCTAGCCTTAACTTTTATTTTTCATGGGAAATAAGGATGGGATCAGGGGGGTCTCAGCCAATGGGGATCCAGTTGAGTGGATTTCCAGAAAAGATTAGACAAATCCAGAATGTGAGTACCTTTATCTCACACTGCAACACCTTCTTTGATAAAGCCATCATCAGCAGAATGCCATTTACAGCATCAGGTGCCCTGCTGTGATGCTTCTCATGGCAGCCAGGGCTGAGACTCACCTTGTTGCCACTTGCATCCAGCATGGAGGAGTCTTGCCTATGCCAGTTGGGTGTTAGCTCCATAATGAGCCATGCAAGCTTTCTTCGCTGGGCCATATCAGCCCTGCCTCTGCCCTGCAGATTGACAATAGATGCACCCCTGAGTCTCTTCAAAGTGTCCCTCTGTAGTGTCCAGCCTCCCTGATCACTGGATACCCACATATATCCCAGATTCTCTGTTCCCAGAAAGAAAAGGAGTACTTGTGGCACCTTAGAGACTAACAAATTTATTTGAATATAAGCTTTCGTGAGCTACAGCTCACTTCATCGGATGCATTCAGTGGAAAATACTGTGGGGAGATTTATATACACACAGAACATGAAACAATGGGTGTTACCATACACACTGTAACGAGTGATCAGGAAAGGCGAGCTATTACCAGCAGGAGAGCGGGGGGGGGGGGAACCTTTTGTTGTGATAATTAAGGTGGGCCATTTCCAGCAGTTGACAAGAACGTCTGAGAAACAGTGGGGGGGACGGGGGGGGAATAAATGTGGAGAAATAGTTTTACTTTGTGTAATGACCCATCCACTCCCAGTCTTTATTCAAGCCTAAGTTAATTGTATCCAGTTTGCAAATTAATTCCAATTCAGCAGTCTCTCATTGGAGTCTGTTTTTGAAGTTTTTTTGTTGAAGAATTGCAACTTTTAGGTTTGGGGTGGGGTGGGGAGAAAACCGGATTTGTGCTGGAAATGGCCCACCTTGATTATCTTACACATTGTAAGGAGAGTAATCACTTTAGATAAGCTATTACCAACAGGAGAGTGGGTTTGTGACAGGGGTGGGGTGGGAGAAAATCTGGATTTGTGCTGGAAATGGCCCACCTTGATTATCATACACATTGTAAGGAGAGTGATCACTTTAGATAAGCTATTACCAGCAGGAGAGTGGGGTGGGGGGAGAGAAAACTTTTTGTAGTGATAAACACCCATTTTTTCATGGTTTGTATGTATAAAAACATCTCTGTATTTTCCACAGTATGCATCCAATGAAGTGAGCTGTAGCTCATGAAAGCTTATGCTCAAATAAATTGGTTAGTCTCTAAGATGCCACAAGTAACTTTTAGGTCTGTAATCAAGTGACCAAAGAGATTGAAGTGTTCTCCGACTGGTTTTTGAATGTTATAATTCTTGACGTCTGATTTGTGTCCATTTATTCTTTTACGAAGAGACTGTCCAGTTTGACCAATGTACATGGGAGAGGGGCATTGCTGGCACATGATGGCATATATCACAGAACCACTAACCCAGGAACCTATCCTTGCAACAAAGCCTGTTGCCAACTGTGTCCACATATCTATTCAGGGGACACCATCATAGGGCCTAATCACATCAGCCACACAATCAGAGGCTCGTTCACCTGCATATCTACCAATGTGATATATGCCATCATGTGCCAGCAATGCCCCTCTGCCATGTACATTGGTCAAACTGGACAGTCTCTACGTAAAAGAATAAATTGACACATGTTTATTTCCCCCACTCCCACCCCACTGTTCCTCAGACTTTCTCGTCAACTGCTGGAAATGGCCCACCTTGATTATCACTAGAAAAGGTTCCTCCCCCCCCCCATTCTCCTGCTGGTAATAGCTCACCTTAAGTGATCACTCTCATTACAGTGTGTATGGTAACACCCATTGTTTTATGTTCTCTATGTATATAAATCTCCCGCTGTATTTTCCACTACATGCATCCGATGAAGTGAGCTGTAGCTCACGAAAGCTTATGCTCAAATAAATTTGTTAGTCTCTAAGGTGCCACAAGGACTCCTTTTCTTTTTGAGAATACAGACTAACACGGCTGCTACTCTGAAATCTGTTACCAAAGGAACAGTGTATCCCAGTTTACCAGTTTTACCTCTTAGACCATCGGTCCTGTATATCACACAACACGTGAGTTCAGTTATGGCAAAACAATAGGAAATTTATTTAAGAAAGAATAGAGATTTGGACAGAAACAAGTGTGAGTGATGGAAACAAGTGGTTTCATAAAAAACAAAATCCTAAACAAGAAGTTACCTTTCCTATCTAAGAAAGTAGATTCCCATCCCTAAGTACAGTTTTTGCAGTGCTTGCTAGCCCCACAGAGGTACTATCAGTCTTTCATGAAGTATCCCTGTTCATCAAGGTCCCTCCTCAGTGAATGGTCCCCTAGTGTCTTTCTCTATCATGTGATATACTGAATCAGTCTTTTGTCTTTATTCACAGAGAGAGTGATCCCTTGCTATCATTCCTTTTCACTCCCAAAGTGGTTTTGATGTTTATAGTTTCTTTGATGGGTTTCCATTGACTTTTCTGGGTTGGTGCAAAGGTGGACACTGAGCAATGCATTACATAATTGGCTAGCCAGAGAAGGTAGCAACTCCCTCCCATCTGAATGGGTCATCACCAGAAATATGATTTCCTAGTGCAGTGGTTCCCGAACTTGTTCTGCTGCTTGTGCTGGGAAAGCCCCTGGTGGGCCGGGCTGGTTTGTTTACCTGCCGTGTTTGCTGGTTTGGCTGAGCGCGGCTCCCAGTGGCTGCAGTTCGCTGCTCCAGGCCAATGGGAGCTGCTGGAAGTGACGGCGAGTACGTTCCTTGGCCTGTGCCTTTCTCACTGCTTAGATAAATTTTACTTTGAAGGGTAACCTTCAGCAGATTGCACTTCAAAGGGCTATAAAAGAAAGGAGCAGAGAATCCTAGACTATGAGGGTTGGAAGGGATCTCAAGAGGTCATTTAGTCCAACCCCCTGACTAATTCCCAATTTTTGCCCCAGATCCTTAAATGGCCCCCTCAAGGATTGAGATCACAACCTTGGGTTTAGCAGGCCAATGCTCAAACCACTGAGCTATCCCTCCCCCTTAGAACCACAAGTTATCTGCTTCACCAAAGGAGACAAAGGACCCAGCACCTTTAGGCCTCTGGGAGAGATCCTGACTGAGGAGAGCGTCAGTCATTGTCTTGCAGGAAAACTGTAGTTGAGAGAGACCATCTAGAACAAAGCCTTGAACCAAAACTTGCTAGATTAAGTTTTCGATTTGCAGATGTGTGTTTTCACTTTTATTTGCTGGGAACTATTTTCTAACTTTCTTTCTTATACTGGAATTCACTTAAAAGCCTATCTTCTTTTGTTAATAAACTTGTTTTATTTTTAATCTAAACTAACCCTGTGCTGAGTTTGAACTGAACTGTTTGGTACCATGAGTTAAAATAATAAACTGTTGACTATTGACTCCTTAAAGGGCCAATGAATCTTAATATCCCCCTGATTGTTCCAGGACAGGGCTAGACATTTCAGAACTCACACTTTTGGGAAAATTCAGGGCTGGGGAGAGTGTGAAGTCACCATTCCAGTTGTTAACCAAGGCTGATGGAAGCCAGTGGAAATCTGTGGTATTGCACACAGGGTCCAGGATTCAAAGCACTGGACCAGGGCTGCCCAATACATACACAGAGTGCATGCTTGTTGCTGACTTTGTGTCCCAGACAGAGAGCCACAGGGACAAGGCATTGTGTGGGTTACAGGGTAAGAGGTGACACAACTCTTCATGGGTCTGGATTGTACCCCAGAATGGGGCACTATGCTGCAACTGCTAGGAGATGCAGTGCAGGAGGCACAGCCCAGGAGAGTGAGGAGATAATGGCGGCAAATGATGGGCTATACTGGGGGTGGAATAGCCCCTAGCATAATTAGAGCAGCCGTAGGAGTTCTTCTCAGTTAGGACAACTTTCCCCCAACTGCCAGGGAGCTGCTCCACAGTCCCGAACAGCTGGAGTTCACTCCATCTCCCACTCGTGGCTTCGCTGCATCCTCCCACCTCCGCTCCCAAAAATCAAGGACTCTATGGGGAAGGGGCAGCATAAGTCTCCCTACATTGCCTCTGTCAACCCTGTGCTAGGAATCTCAGTTAAAAAAAAAAAATCTCACTTGCCTACTGTGTGGAAAGAAATATGGCAGCAAGATGCCAAAATGTAATCAGTCAGGCCCCTCATCTCTTTTACTGTGCCCAGACTGGGTTTGTGCATGTGGCGAGGTGGTGCTTGTGTATGAGACAATGAACAAACTGATTTCAGTGGAGTTAGACCAAGGCTGGAGTAGCCCTGTACATCCAGTTGCATCCATCGATTTCCATACAGATCTTTGTCATGAACACATATAACTGTCTAGTATCTCTCAACAACCATGTATTTTTTAGCTCTGAACTTAAACAGTTTGTTTTTCAATCTATTGTTGAACAATTATTTATGTAAGCTTTGCTTCTAAAGTGGCATGAGTAGAAAGTTCAAGAGAACAGCAACACAGCACTTTCAAACCCTAGCAAGTCAAGGAAAATACATGCTCCCTTCCCTCCCCCAACCCATTTTATTGTTGGTTTCTTGTATCTTTCATCCTGTTCAAAATGTTTCAAAATGTTGCTGGATGAAGCAAGCATGGAGTAACTGGCTTTTTGGCCTTGTTTTGATGTTTAATTACTTGCAGAAGCCTGTCACTGCTTTGTCTACTTTGCTGTGAATATTCACTCTTATTTCTCAACTACAATTTGTTAGAAGTTTCCTTGTTTGCTTAAAAGCTACTTTCCAACTACACAATAATGTAGCAAAGTTTGTTTGGTGTTTTTAACAAATAATTATTGCTTTCTTTCTTTATCTCATTTTTGTTTTCAAGGAAGCAGGAAATAAACACAATTTTAGTATTTTAAGCAGATGGACCATGTTGGAATAATAACATTGAACTCTAATATGTCTAGTAACAAATCTCAAAGTACCTTACACAAGAAAAAAAGTATCATTATCTCATTTTACAAATGGAGAAACTGAGGCACAGAGATGACATAACTTGTCCAAAGTCACACAGCAGGTCAGTGGCAGCGCTGCGATTAGAATGCAGCTCTCCTGACTCCTAGTATAGTGCTCTGTCCACTGGACAATATTATCCCTGGTTTTAAAGACAGCATTTAAAATACAATTAGTCTTTCTCAGACAAATCATATTCTAGTTAGTAAATCTAATTTTCCTAATATTTTGAAAATAGAAGATTTTCAGGAAAACCTGATGCAATAGGGTTTAGTAGGGATTAAGACTCCATTCTTTATATGAGGCTTTATATGAAAATTAGAGCCACAATCCAAATTCTGTTCCATGTACGTGTTTCCCCAGTGAAGGACCAGTCAGTTATTCCATAACAAGCCTGTGAAAGCTACAGGCTGTGCTCTTGTCCATGTAATGGACTGGAGTGAATCTCAGCTTCTGTTTTTAACAGCACAGTCAGTACTGTCACCATCAGAGAAACATGCTCAAAAAGCAAAAGGGCTAGTCATTAAGAGATTTAATGAATATGTACAGGCAAGACTTCAAAATTACAGTGGCTGATCTTACTAAACATGCAGTATCTTAGAAATACAAACACAGGACTTAGTACTCTCAGGGTGCATGTATGCTGTGGGTATGATGTGCACAACACAGAGGTCAGTTTGTATCCATAATACACTCTGTGTGTATTATAATAATCTCCCTGATTTTTCAATTTATTAGACAATGAAGTGGAGAATTCCAAACCTTGGGGCCGCACTGTCACAGGGTCGGGGTTGTGTAGGCAGGGTGGCAGGCTCTGTTCCTTTCTTGTGAGGAAGAGGAAGAGAAACAGGGCGCTTTCTTTTCGGTGGCTAAATTATTCAGACTAATGAGTGTTTCCATTCCCATAAACACACTTCCCAACGTTCAGTATGGTTAGGACAGAGTTGTATTGAGACAGCCTGGGGAGACTGACATAGAATCATAGAATATCAGGGTTGGAAGGGACCTCAGGAGGTCATCTAGTCCAACCCCCTGCTCAAAGAAGGACCAATTCCCAATTTTTGCCCCAAATCCCTAAATGGCCCCCTCAAGGATTGAACTCACAACTCTGGGTTTAGCAGGCCAGTGCTCAAACCACTGAGCTATCCCTCCCCCCAATGTGTTTGTGTGTTCTAGGGTAGGAAGATGAATGACTTTGGGGTTCAGTAATATGTGTGTACTGAGGGGGGTGTTGCCTTACAGTGAATTTTAGGGGGTCTGAGCTGTCCCCCCTCTGATATCCTCTTTGCAACGCTCTGTTTGCAAGAGTGCAGACGCATTGACAGGAAGTAGATGAGGATTGTTTCCTGCTCTTCTCCTTTTGCAAACCTGCCAGAGAATAACCTGGTGGGCGTCTGTGTGGGATTTCTGGGCTGGGGGTGGGAGGGAGAGCGAGCGAGCGAGCCAGAGAGAGAGATGTGTACGTATGAACAAACCTCTGTGGAGGCAACCACAAACACTCCTGCCCTCGAGGGGAGAGAGAGGCGACATCACTGCTACTTTCCCATCTCTCCTCCCTTCCTTCGTCCTTTCTGCCTCTCCTTCCTCCTGGCCGCTGGGGAGAGGTGTGTAGGGGGGTGGCTGGCTGGGGAGGTGGCTGTAGTCTCTCTCTTGCTGTGCTATGGTAATAATTGTCCCTTCCCCCCCCCAGCCCAGCCTTCCTCCCCATCTGCTTTCTCCTCCTCTCGTTTGGTTCCAGGCAGGCAGCAGACAGACTGCATCATTTTTTTGCACCGGCTGCAGCAGCAGCGGGGAGAGCGGGAGCAGGTGGAGAGTTCAGAGACTGCAGTGAAGCTGCCCTCGAGACATGGCGGATCAGTGCCTCTGAGGAAGCAAAAAGATCCCCAAGCTGCCTCCGCTCCCAGCCCCGGCTCGCTGGGCGGCTGCTGCCAGGCCAAGGAGCAGGAGAGAAGCGGCCAGAGGACAAATGGTGCTGCAGCCTTTTCTTTGATTTCCTCCCCTTCTTCTCCATGTTGCATCTCTCTTCAGTGCTTCAGTCCGTGTAGCCGCTGCTGCTAGCAGGAGTATCCAGGGACAGTGCCACCCAGCCCTCCCTTCCCCCACCCCCTCTCCATCTATCTGTCCGTCCAGCCCGCCAGCCATCCACAGGGGCTATGGCTGCAGAAGAGGTATTGCAGGCCGTGGATCACTACAAGACTGAGATCGAAAGGCTGACTAAGGAGCTCACCGAAACAACCCGCGAAAAGATCCAGGCTGCTGAATATGGGCTGGTGGTGCTGGAGGAAAAACTCACCCTGAAGCAGCAATATGACGAGCTGGAGGCTGACTATGATTGCCTTAAACAGGAGCTGGAGCAGCTGAGGGAGGTGAGTTAGCGGATGCTTTTCTCTCCCCTTCTTCTTCTCCCTCCCGAATAAACCCCATGCACTAAACGAAACGAAATAAGGAAAGGTGCCTAAGGAGCTCTTCTTACTGATGCCCTCTGATAATCTACCTGAGCCCCTTGATCAGACATGGAAGCAAAAATGGCCTTGTGGAGAATGTGTGTAAAGAACCCTAGAGGCATGAATTGATGAGATGGGGAGGAGTGATTTATTTCGGGGCCCAAGAGTCAGCAATGACTGTAGAGTTTAGAGTGGATTATATGACGTTTTAAACTACTTAAGATGCCAATGATACGTAGGCATTGCCCTAACCTGTGTAGCAAGATAACAACTGGGAACCACAACTTCTAATAGCAGACATTGGCAGCACTGGGAAATACTTCAGCCATACATGAATGTTTGGCCCTTATTTAAAGAGAAACATTTGGTGAAACCTGGACAATCTCAGTCTATAATATTATGGGTGTTATGTATACAGTATGTTGTAATATGTGGAAACAGAGACACCTTCTCGGGGTTACTTAGATACATTTAGGGGGCAGCCTCTCATTCAGCAGGGGCAAAGCAGCCAGAAGATAGTTATGAGATCACACTAATCAGTGAAAATTAAACTTCTAGCTCATCCTTAAAGGATGAAGTATTTGATCTAATACATATTTTTGGATATGTCTTTCAGCTGAGTTTGTATAACATGGAAAGTATAATTATGAGTGTTACACATAACCTTTTATCATGTAACCTTTTATTTATTCCTCACCTTTGGATTGTCATCCTGCTACCTATATTTATCATTAAGAGAAGTAACAAAGATTCATACAATGAGCATACAGTCCATCTATGGTAGCATGTGTTTGCATAGCCAGTATTATCCTATCTAATCTCTAAATTTTAAAATGGTCTCATCTTTGTTTATAAAGACAGAGCAAGTTAATTCACACACAAAAATTACATTGATGTAATTAAGTAAACCTTTGGAGAAGAGGAGGAAACGTATAAGAATGATCTTTTCTGAACATTTAAAGTAATGTTTTTCTTCTGTAAAATTATATTGCCATTTATAATCAAATATAGGGAAGATCTATTCAGTGAGAAACAATGAACTAGATATTTCTCATTGAGAACAGTAATTTGTTGACCAAGCTTATAAATAACATATCTACATATGTGTTCAGACACTAAGCTGTATGCACTTTTATAAATATTTGTTTATACATGAAAAGGTTTTGTTTTACCTCCTGATAAATGTGATAAGTTAAATACTTTGTTCCAGTGACCAGGATAGTTTTCAGAAATAATATTTTTGTAACAGAGTTATCTGATTTGTTGTGCTGCTCACACTCAAGCTCTTGTTAAGCTCTTATATAAAAGGTAGAGCTGAGGTTTTCCTCCAAAACTCGCTGGTCCAGTGCAGTGGGCTCAGGATTTGAAACCAGTGACCTCAGCTTCCTGGATTGGGATGGGTAACTTGTGCTGTCATGAGGGCTGAGCTGGTAAAAGTGGTCCAGTAGTAAAAGGGAACTATAACGAAGGTGCAATTATAAAATGTAATTGATAGGGAAAAAGGAGATATAAGTAACAGCATCTGGCTGTGATCTTCTCAAAGCAGTGTACATAAGTGCTGATAAGGAACTACTGAGGACACAGGGTTGGGCATTAACAGAGGGGCAATGATTAATGCAAGAAATTAAATTAAATGTGAAAAAATTAAGCTTGAGCAGTTATTCAGTCCTGATGTCTGTGTTGACAAGATTTGTTGACATTAGAAAACCTATAGGTATAAATTCTGTTCTGATTTACACCCCACTGAAGCCTATGGGATTGCACGGGGTGCCTATCAGCACAGAATTGAGTCCACAGAACCAAATCCTTGTCTCTGGACCCACAGGCTGTGGAGGATTGGGCCAAAAGAAATCTGATGAGGTTCAACAAGGACAAGTGCAGATTCCTGCACTTAGGACCGAAGAATCCAATGCACCGCTACAGACTAGGGACCGAATGGCTAGGCAGCAGTTCTGCAGAAAAGGACCTAGGGGTTACAGTGGACGAGAAGCTGGATATGAGTCAACAGTGTGCTCTTGTTGCCAAGAAGGCCAATGGCATTTTGGGATGTATAAGAGGGGCATTGCCAGCAGATCGAGGGATGTGATCGTTCCCCTCTATTCAACACTGGTGAGGCCTCATCTGGAGTACTGTGTCCAGTTTTGGGCCCCACACTACAAGAAGGATGTGGAAAAATTGGAAAGAGTCCAGCGGAGGGCAACAAAAATGATTAGGGGACTGGAACACATGACTTATGAGGAGAGGCTGGGGATGTTTAGTCTACGGAAGAGAAGAATGAGGGGGGATTTGATAGCTGCTTTCAACTACCTGAAAGGGGGTTCCAAAGAGGATGGCTGTAGACTGTTCTCAGTGGTAGCAGATGACAGAACAAGGAGTAATGGTCTCAAGTTGCAGTGGGGGAGATTTAGGTTGGATATTAGGAAAAACTTTTTCACTAGGAGGGTGGTGAAGCACTGGAATGCGTTACCTAGGGAGGTGGTGGAATCTCCTTCCTTAGAAGTTTTTAAGGTCAGGCTTGACAAAGCCCTGGCTGGGATGATCTAATTGGGGATCAGTCCTGCTTTGAGCAGGGGGTTGGACTAGATGACCTCCTGAGGTCCCTTCCAATCCTGATATTCTATGATTCTATGATAGGAAATAACCATTGAGGGAGGAAGGGGAAGAATCCTTTTGCTCCCGGACATGAAATGGCAGTGAAACCATTCCACAGTTGCTAATTGAGTTCCAGGATCCTGGCTCTCTCTGGCGTATATATCAATTCTGGAGAGGAGGGCAGCTCCCCATAGCTGTACATCATGGTGTACAGGGCATTTAAACCCTCTCAACAGGCTACCAGAATTCTATTCTTCCTCCTGCTCCCTGCAGAAGAGCTACTGATTCTGTTACATATAAGTAGAGCTTTGCATGGATACAAAATTTATATTCACATCCAATCCGCGATCTACAAACATGGTCCATGGATATCCGCATATGCAGAAGTGAAGCGAGTATCCACATCCACAGAAGTAAAGCAGGTATCCGCATCCACAGAAATAAAGTGGGTATCCACAGTAAATAGAATTGTTGAGGAACTGGCTGGAACCTGCTGAAAGCGATTCCATATCAATGCAGAATCCCAACGAGACAATAGAAATCCCCAGTGACTTAAACATTGACACCTAGGAAACCACAACCAAGTCCCCAGCTCAGGAACAAAAACTGAGATGTGACCCGCAGAGGATAGAGTGTGGGCTTCTGGTTCTGGGGGAGCGTGGCTGCTCTCTCCTGTGACTAACTAAGATGGTCAGAGAGAGAAAGAGGCTGAAATGGAGTTCTCTACAGCTTGGCTGGTGAATTGCTCTGGCTTGACCAGAATGGACTGTGATTTAACCTTTCTATTTCTCTACACTGACCTAAGGACTTCCAGTGCTGTGTTCCAGTGGACTAACAAATCCCACTGTGTTTTGACAATGCTGCTTGGCTGTCCCTGCAAATACTTGCCTTAGTCTCTGAAGAGTGTATAAGTCTTTAGCAGAAGGCTACCTCAGTTGGATTTCCACCAGCACTGGGCAGAGGTCAGCAGATGCTCAGTCTAGGATGTGGTGAGGCTGTGTGGCCTGCCCTGGCCTGAAGGAAGAGTAGGACTCCTTGGGGATCTGCCACACTAAAGGGATTCCTCTAAGAGACTGATTAAAAACTGGAGCATAGCACAGATCCTGTGGATCTGTGACACATGCAATGGAAACAAGTCAGTAAGACTGAAAGAAAAATGCTGTCAGACTTGCATTAGGTGCATCCTGATTGTGGCCCAGAATGTGAACCCTTATTTCACTGGTGATCAGTTACTGACGTGTACAATACAATGAAAACTTAAAAAGGAGGAAGGTGTCCCATACTGTTGTGTTAAACCAGTCTGTTCCTGTGCAACAGTATGCACAGACAGGATAGTGTTGTAGGGATAAAGTCAGTTGCCCCAATTCAGGATCCCTCCAAAACCTATGAAAAATGGCCTCTGTGTGTCTTCTGAAACATGCACTGCAGAGGGTATTCTGGGGTGTGGGCTGCACATGTAGGCAACTAAGACCTTTGACTAAGCAATGGTAGAAGTCAGTGGCAGATTTAGAGTTAGTGGGGCCCTGTATGCAGCTTCATTTTCAGGCCTCCCCCCCACCCCCCAGGACCCAGCCAAGAAAAGGAACATTCTATCTTATCTCCTCCCTGTTTTTCATTCTTTTTTTCTTCATCCTCCTCCTATATTATAAGTAATGCAAAGTAAATGAAAATAAAGTGCGGTACCTTGATTGGGGCAGAGGGTTGGGGTGCAGAAGTGGGTGTGGGGGTTGGACTCTGTGAGGGAGTTTGGATGCTGGGTGTGGGCTCTGGGCTGGGGCAGGGGGTTGGGATGCGGGAGCGGGGTAGGGGGGTGGTGCTTACCTTGGGCAGCGCGGCTCCCAAAGTGACTGGCACACACACCCCTCTGGCAGCAGCTCGTAGGTGGGGGTGGGGTCAGGAGGTCAACCAATTGGCCTGCCAATGGGAGCTGTGGAGTCAGTGCTCAGGGCGGGGCAGCACGCAGAGCCATGCCGGCCACTTCTGGGAGCAGCGCGGCATGGAGGGAGGGAGGGAGGCAGAGCGGGCAGGAAGCCGCCTTAGCCCTGCAGCTGTCACATTTTTGTGCCTCCCCTTGGGGGGAGGGAGGCAGCAGGTTTCCGTGTTTGTTTCATGGTAAATCCACTCCTGGTAGAGGTGGAACTCCCAAGACAGATTATTTTGCTTCTACAAGAATTATCTGTGTGTGTATGTGTGTGGTTTGTGCATGGGAGGAAGGACTGGGTTTCAAGCTATTTTCACTGTATATTTGCCACGTTCTGAATTCATTGGCACACTGGGATAGAATTTGGGTCTATATTTGTACTGACACAGGTATTCATTCAATTAATGAATTATTTCATTATTATACCCTTACATTCTGCTATTAGCAACTCTTTGCACGTTATCACTGATCAGACAGACCTGTCACTTTAACCTTTGCCTCCCTATTGGATGTGCCCCATTGGATGCAAGAAACATACCATGAAACTCAATCCTACAGTCCTTACACTTTCAAAACTCCCATCACTTCAAAGGGACTTTTCTATAAGGACTGCAGTAGGAAGCCTCAAATTTGAAAGAATGAAATATTTTTCAGTATTATGGGTCAGTGAGACGGGAAAGTAAATCCACGGTAGGGAGTAGCAGTGCAATCAATTGTAATGCATTGCATTAAATATTAATTTCTGTACATATGATTTATGCTGTGCCACCATTAAAATACAAATCGCTGTGGTGGCCCATGACATTTCTTGTACAGTAGTTAAAATGGCCATATTTTAAACAAAGAGTTTGGTGTTTTGAGGTGTCATGATGTTACATGATACAAAAGATATGAGGCTGTAATCAATGAGCTAATAGCAAACTTGACTTCCAGTAAGTGAAGTAGTTATTAC
Organism: Caretta caretta; assembly: GCF_965140235.1. Taxonomy (NCBI): domain Eukaryota; kingdom Metazoa; phylum Chordata; order Testudines; family Cheloniidae; genus Caretta; species Caretta caretta. The sequence continues at coordinate 246,049,746 of NC_134206.1, forward strand.
ATTAAGTCTGCCGTCCAGGTTTAAGAGCATTTGGTGGGAAGAAATGAGGAATCAATCAGCTATTATCTTTTGTTTTCCAAGAGTTGAAGCAATTAGTAGGAAGGTGAAAACAGAGATGCTGCTTTGCTGAGTTTACAGCTTTCAAGGTTGTAACATGGAGTTGTAATAGCTGTAGGTTTTAAGGGAGGATTGGCAGAATAGTGTAACAGTATGCCAAATGTCCATGAATTTTATCATTTTAAAAGCTCTTTTAGTTCTGTTGATTTTTTCCCCATCTTATAAATAAGGTTTCTGTTCATCACTAGTTTACATTTCAAATATAAAAACTGAATTTTAGGCTTGCAGTGGCAATGTCTTGCTTTTAGGCACCAAGTCAGCAAGGTACTTAAGCACATGTGTACCTGTAATCATGCGAGTAGGGATTCAGTAGGACTATTTAAATGCTTAAAGTTATGCATGTGCTTAAAATATCTTGTTAAACTGGGGGCTTAACTGCCTACATTTAATTGTTTTCTGGAAACTATTCTGTTTTTTTTTTTATAGAGTTTGTGTTTTTGCATGTTGACATATTAGCACTTGCAGTGCAATTCCTGCAATAAGAATAATTTTTGTAATTACTTTTTCACTAAAATCACTTTTTCACTAAAAAGTTAACAGGCACTAGAGACCTCAGTTAAAACACCAGGTTGCTCCTAAAGAGTGGGCCAGGCCCAACTGAAGAGGCATCCCAGCTGTGGGAGGAGCTGGGGTGGAAGCCTGAAGGGAGGGAGCTGCAGGGAGATAGCTAGGGAAAGATCTCTTCAATACCTCTGTGGTTGCTAGAGGGTGAAAGAAGGGCTAGAAAGAGGCAGAGGTACAGTAAGACCGGGGACGGGGAGGGTCATGGAAAAGGGCCTGAAGGAAGGCCAAGGTAGGAGGAAGTCTTCTACAGGGTTCCTAGACTGGAACCCAGAGCAGAGGGAGGGTCTGGGTTTCCCTTCCAGTCTACCAGAAAACGCAAAGGGGACAAGAACTATTGAGTTTGGACCTTACCACCAGGGAGGGAGAAAGCCCTGAAAGGCATTGCTCTGCACAAGAGTGGGAGGACAACTTTACAGAGGCTGGAAACGGGTGAGGAGTCTGGAGGAATGACCCCAGGTAGGAGTGAAGCAACCAATGTCCTGAGAGAGGGGGTGTGAATGGGAGGCATTTCCCCTTAACGCCGAGTGCCTGGGACAAGAAGAGCAAGGGAGGGAAGGGGCAGCTTCAAACAAGAAGGGAGAATGTGGGGCACTAATAAAAGTTGTTGTCTAAGGGTGTGCTGGCCCTTCAATAGCTGTGCCAGAGTCCCCATCCTGTAACTTCCCAAACCCCACATCCCTTCACTGCTCCAATCTTCCCTGCTCCCAACATTCCTTCTTCTGATACAAAGCACAGCTTTGCCAGTGATAGTAAAACCACGTCCCGCGAGTGAAGTGCATTATACCAGTAAAAGCACAGCTTTGCCTGTACAGCTGCATCTACACGAGGGACTTCTGCCAGCACAGCAATGTTGGTCAGGTATCACACATAATTTGTGGCCCAGGTGTGCTCAGAAAAAGGTAGAACTAGGTGATTTTGTAAACAGCTGATTTTAGCGGGACCTCCTGCTCAAGTGTGAACCACTAACTCTACCCCGTGTCCCCATGAGCCACAGCAAATTTCAAAACAAGCCAAATAAGTGTGTGTATTTTAACACACTTACAATAGTGGACCTTTAAACAGAAAGCCGCGATGTTTAGCCTGATAGTGGAGATGCACTCTGCTGTACTAAATCCAGCTGGAATATGACTTGTTTCCCTTTTCCTTAATTATGCCATTTTTACCTTTCTCTATTCCCTCTGAGAAATACTGTCAATTTATGGGATCCTGACGACACAAATGGTCAGATTTTAACTCCTAAACTATTAAGAGTGGGAACTTGTGCCATATGTTATTTGAACTTTAATTTTCCATAGATTTTCAATAAAATCTTGTATTAGTACAAAATCTGAAATGATTGATAAAGGTGTTAATGGGTGGAACATGCATTATTATTGTTAAGTTAAATATTTCCTGTTTAAACTTGGGAATTAAGGTTATGGATGATTGAATAATTTTAAGTCTAAGGGTCTTAATCTGTGTGAAATTAGGCCCTTGGTATTAGAATTGTTTTATATAATTTGGCTGCCATCCTTTCTTTGAATCTGTTATGAAAAAATAATCTTCTGCCTCATGGCTTTTCAGCAGTTTTGCCTTCTTGAGGGCATGACATGTGCAATCTGGATATTTGTTGTACTTGGAGCTGAACATGGAGCTCTCTTGCAAGTGTGATTGGGGCGAGACTGTGGTGGGGAAAAGGAAGTTCTGGCCGAAAGTAACAATTTGTGTAAATTTATCAGAGTAAGATTAGGAAAATTCTCAAAGTCAGATATAAAGGTTAAATCAGCACCTGGGTAGCTTTTATTTACACTGTGCCACTGGCATTTGGAGGAAAATATTTCAAGGTCACATTGGGTATGTCTACACTGCAGTTAGACACCCACAGCTGACCTGTGCCAGCTGAGTCAGGTTTGCGGGGCTCAGGCTAAGAGGTTGTTTAATTGTGGAGTAGACACTTGGGCTTGGGCTGCAGCCTGAGCTCTGGGGCTGTCCCACCTCAAGGCCCTAGAGGCCTTGAAACAGACTAGGCTTGTGTTCTTCCATATTGTGCACAGATACAGCGATGACTGGAGTGGGGACGTATAAGTGCTAGATACATTCTCAATTCTTTCAGTTGGCCTGCCAGAGGCTGAGAGTGAACCTATGTAGGTTTTTGGCTGCTTCGCTCTGTGGAAGTATCACCATCATGATCCTCCTTTATGGGATAGTCCCTTATGGCCGTGGTTCTCAAAGCCGGTCTGCCGCTTGTTCAGGGAAAGCCCCTGGCGTGCTGGATAGGTTTATTTACCTGCCGCGTCCGCAGGTTCGGCCGATCACGGCTCCCACTGGCTGCGGTTCGCCGCTCCAGGCCAATGGGGGCTGCGGGAAGGGCGGCCAGCACATCCCTTGGCCCGTGCCGCTTCCCGCAGCCCCCATTGGCCTGGAGTAGCGAACCGCGGCCAGTGGGAGCTGCGATCGGTTGAACCTGTGGACGCAGCAGGTAAACAAATCGGTCCGGCGCACCGGGGGCTTTCCCTGAACAAGCGGCGGACCGGCTTTGATAACCACTGCCTTACGGGATTTGTAAAATTCTGTTGGATGAGGGGGAGAGCACAGGGAAAATACATTTAGCCACATTTTCCTATTAAACAGGCAAGTTTTATTACCCTTTTTTACATATGGGGAAACTGAGGCAGAAAGCAGTTAAGTGACATAGGGCTTGTCTACATGAACAATTAGTTTGTGGGAAACTGGGATGTGAATGTGCCCTGAACTAGCCTGCTGCAGACTAATTGTTTGTGTAGACCCTGCTGATCTGTAATAACAGTTTAATGTCCTCTGATCTACTCCTGTTTCAAAAAGACTAGATCAAAGCTCATTAACAAACTGTTAATGGACACAGCAGGTTCCACATGGACTGTCTGCAGCAGGCTACATTCACACCCCAGCTTCCCCAAAACTAATTGATTGTGTAGACAAGCCCCATGTCACTTAACCTCTCTTGCATTCACACTTCAGCTTGCCTCGAAGTAATTGTTATAGATAAACCTCAGGTGAAAGCTTTGTAGTAATTCATAGATAAACTGGCTGATCTGGAAATAGAACCCAGAGAACTCTGGCTCCCAATCTCATGCTTAATCTGGGATGCTTAAATCTCATGCCCAGTTTGAGCCCTGTGACTTGTTTTATTCATTTATTAAACATTCAAAGTAGTCACTGAATTATAATTTGTATCATTGGTATCCTGGATAAATAAAGACAAGAATTTTTCTTTCGCACATTGAAGGTTTCTCAGTGTTTTACAAAGCAGTAAAGAATTATACTGTTCTGAGTAAACCTGAAAGGTTTGTGCCCTGAGCAATAACAGGTGTACACAACTTTGGATTTAAACCTTGATGTTGAGAGAATGTATTGGTCAGGAATTTGGGTTATCTTGTAATCTTTCTGAAAATGGAGTGGGATAGAGACATACAGAAAAGATTTCATTTTAACACCTAACCTGAAGAATGGCCTCTCTAACAATGTACCGTCCTTTCAGCACTGCACATAAAATGTGGGATGAAATCCTGAACCCACTGAAAGTCAATGGCAAAACACCTATTGACTTCAATGGGGCCAGGATTCTTACCGCAGTGGCTGAACTTGTGACCAGCACCCTACTGGCTGAAAGCACTCTCAGCAGAATGTGACTGTTATACATTGTGACTTTTGGTTCCTTCCCACCAAAAACAAAACAAAAAACAGAGTAGGGGTAACAAAGATCCCACGGTTGAGCAAATCACTGTCATGGGTCACAAAGAGATAGCTCCAGTCTTCCTGACTCTTTGTATAATATACAGTAAGGACAGTTATTTCACACAGGAATAGTCTGATGGGTTAGTCCTCAAACAGCACTGACTGCCTTTAGGACTGATGCTGCCAAGTGCTGAGGGCCCTCTAATTTCATTGACTTCCTGGGGAGGTGAAAGCACTGAGCAACTCTTGGGAGGAGTTCAGCGCTTTGAAGGTTTGCACACATCAGGGGTTAGATAATTTCTTATCTTCTCTAGAATTTAGAGGCTGGTGGTTGTCCATTTGGTTAAAAAAAAAATCATAATTTAAAAACTTTTCCTTTGTTTCACTCAATACAGAGCCAAATACTATTCTCAGCTGAATACTGTAGGTGTAAATCTGGAGTAACATCACTTAGGATGTTGGTGTTACTCCAGATGTACACCTGTACAACTGAAACTGGCTGGATTTGATGTTAAATGGTGACCTTTGGAATTTCAGGAACATACAATGAAGTCCCTGTTAAAGTTTTAGGCCCAAAATGTTCAAATCTTGGTGCCTAAAAGTGAGGTACATAAAATCTGTCTTTAATCATCTACACAGAAGCAGCTGTTTTTGTTTTGTTAGAGGTGCTGAGCAATCCCAGCTCCCATTGACATCAATGTGGCCTTCATTTACTCACCCACTTTGGAATATAGGTCACTTCTATGTGGATGCCTAGAAGTAGGTTTAAGAGGACAACTTTAAGGTATCTAAATAACACTGCATCTGAAGAAGTGGGTTTTTTACCCATGAAAAATTATGCCCAAATAAATCTGTTAGTCTTTAAGGTGCCACTGGACTCCTTGCTGTTTTTCTAAATAACACTGTTTTTCATGAAAGGATACAATGCGTATGTGTAGTACTGAATAGAATTTGTGATGTAGTACTGTAGATCAGTGGCTCTCAATCATTCCAGACTACTGTACCCCTTTCAGAACTTTGATTTGTCTTGCGTACCCCGAAAGTTACCCCTCACTTAAAATCTACTTACTTACAAAATCAGACATAAAAATACCAAATTGTCATAGCACACTATTACTGAAAAAATTGCTTACATTCTCATTTTTTACCATATCATTATAAAATAAATCAATTGGAATATAAATATTGTACTTACATGTCAGTGTATAGTATATAGAGCCATATAAACAAGTCATTGTATGAAATTTTAGTTTGTACTGACTTGGCTAGTGCTTTTTATATAGCCTGTTGTAAAACTAGGCAAATATCTAGATGAGTTGATACACCCCCTGGAAGATCTCTGCATACCCCCAGGGGTACACGTATCCACTGCTGTAGATCATGACAGGTTCAAAGTACTCTTAACTTTTATTCCCTTCTTCTCTGCAGTAGAGTGGCTCAATATACAAAAGGGCAGAAATGCAATGCCATCCATAACAGACCATCGGCACTCAGTGTTTGAAAAATACTTTTCAATCATACTCTGGGCTATGACTGGTTAGCTTTACAGCCATTCCTATATTTTGTTGCTTTTTTGATGTGCATTTGTAGTAGATATTAACCTCAGGTGAACCTCCTGCCCGCAATCTCTTAGCAAGTAAAACGAGGAGGTGGGCCTTGCTGGGGAGTTGGTGCATCATTTATCTATGTTTAATAGGAAAAGCTAATGTTGCATGGCTTTTTTTGTGTGGAGTCCTCACTGAAGGGATCATAGGGATTGCCGTGGGCAAGATGGACCTTGGCAGTAAGACATCCCATTGGAATTGAAATGCCAGGAGAATAAGGTATCACGGAGCACAGGGCGTACATACCAATGACACTTGCTTTTTTGCTGCTTCCCTGGGATCTGCTTGTTTTCCTGCTCAATCCATTCAGAAGAAGTTGCCGGGGGGAGTGGGACGGGACGGACCCTGCACCCTCCCCCAAAACGATTTATGGGAAATCCACAAGGAGATCCTTTGTGGGGATTTTCTCCCCCTGGCCTTTCCTGTGGTATTTCCATGGGAGTTTTGTCTTATTCAAAATAAGAAATGTCTACTTCAAGTGGTTTATCAGCCTTCCTTAGTGGAAAGTAATCACATTTTTATCTGTAACTACTTGGAAAACAGTCAGAAATCTGATACATAGAACCTTTAAGAGACTGCAGTTCAATTCTTTGTGCCCTCTGTAAAGAATGGAATTGCAGCTTTGAAGTGACAGGAAGATTATGAATACCCAAGTGTCTAAGGTAGGAGTAGCCTTGGATGCAGAGGAAAAGTCAGAGCGAGTGAATCAGCATGACCTTGGTTGCTGCCAGAGCAATGGTTAATGCACACAGCCTGAACAATGGTTGCCATTGGTAGGGTGCTTTAGCAGGAAGTGCCTGCCGTGATATAAAACACACTGGACTAAGCCCTGATGAAAAAACATGCTATGTGTATGACCGGTGAAAGGGACAAAGAGGACTACACTGTAGTGAGAAACTACCTCAGCATAATACTGAAGTCTGTCATTTGTAACGCTATCTTTTACTTGTAGTAGCTACAATGATTTCACTGTTTTAAAAACGAAGCCAAAGTACTGTATGTATCGCCAAATTTCATTCCACCTCCTGGGCTGTTAGCAATGTCAGCTGTACTTATTGTGTATTCATATTTACTTGTATTAAATTAGAACCTTCAGGCACTGACTCTCTACAGAGCTTAGCGTAATATGGCCATAACAAATGAGAGACAGTGCCTGCCCCAATGAGGTTTCAATCTAAATTGACAAGACAGGCAAAGGAAATAGTATTATCCCCATTTTACAGATGGGGAACTGAGGCACAGGGAGGTCAAACAGTTTAGCCAAGGTCACACAGGAAGTCTGTGCAGGAGTCAGGAATTGAACCCTCTTGACCCCTAGTCCAGTGCTTTAATCACAATACCCACCCCCTCCATTCCTCCACTGTAAAAACTTAATGAAGGATCAGGGTGAAAACCGGCTGAACTAAAATTTCCCTTGCAAAAAAAGATTTTTGGTTTCTTGATCCATTGTCTCAACATTTGTGTGTTAGAACTATCAGCACAGTCATGAAAAACTTTCACTGATTCCCCATCTATGTCTATAGCTACTGTAGAATTACTTTCCTCTTTCAAAAGGCCTTTTGTTGTCATTCACCCATCTCCCTTTGTGATCTCATCTCTCTCTTCCCCCATTTGCACCTTCTGCTCTGCCTCTTCTGCTCTCCATTCTGTCCTCTTTTTTTCCATTAGAGATTGACCCTTTCCTGCTGCCATTCCAGGCTTTTGTAGCAGTCTACCCATCTCCTTCCTTCTTACATTCTCTGGATCTCTTTCCAAAACAGAGCTCCAACCCCTCCTCTTCTCTGCTATGAATGGGAACCTCACATTGGCATTTGCTATTAATTAGGGCTGGATGCAGTTTTTCCACTGAAATGGTTTTCAATGGAAAATTTAGGGAGTTGTCTAAATGATTTTTTTTTGCAGAAACTGTGTGCTTTCTACAGAAAAATTGGACTTTTGCCCAAAAAACATTTGGACCAAAATCTTTAGGTGTTATTTTTTTTTTGACAAACTCTAAATTATTCTGTGGGAGAAAATATATTCCAACCAACTCTCCTATTGACAAGGCTTCGTGCCTCTCCTCGTCTGCTGTCGCCATCTAATCTCATACTTGCTCCTACAACAAAGTTTTCATTGTTGTAACACTGTGTGTTAAAAAAAGTTAGCTTGCAATTGTTTATTGTGTGGAGTTCTGAAACGTGGGATGCTCTTTGTAGTTGTGGTATTTGAGAAATGTACATTTAATCTCCGATCCTGCAAGACGCGAGCCTCTGCAGTTCCAATATCTCACAAGAGGCATTCGACACCATCCAGGATCGGGTCCTTGTTGTGGAGCCGTTCACAATGGTTAGAGTTACAGTGGAACATGGAAGAGAGCCTTCGAGAAGCAGTGGATAGGGCATTGGGCTGGGAATCAGGAGCTCTGTCACTGACCTGCTGTTTGACTTTGGGCAAGTCACTTCCTCTCTTTGCTTATGCCTGTACTGCAATGACAGGGTGTGATTGCTGCTTGTGTAGACATGCCAGAGCTAGCTTTAATGGAGCTAGCTCAGGTACTGAAGCAGTGATGCTGCAGCAGCACACACTTGGGCATTGGCTAACTGCTTATGTATCCAGATTTCCAGATGGGTGCAGACAAGCCATGCTGAGGCCTTTGCTGTTGTGTGCTTCACCCCCCCGGGATTGCAACAGACCATAGCCTGAGAGCAGTATACCCATACCATTTGACCTCCCACCCTTTGTATGTCTTGTCTATTTAAATTATAAAGTCTTTGGGACACAGGACTGTCCATTACTATATATTTGTACTAAAGCTAGCACAGGGAGGCCGCCACCGTGATTGGGACCTCTAGGCACTGTTGCAAAGATTTTGACAGTCAGGGGTTGGGAATACTGAACACATTAAATTGCTACTCAGAAGGAACAGTTACATTTTTGATTGCTTCATACCTGTGAGGTTTTATGAGATGACAATTGATGTATGTTAAAACCTTTTAAACATAATGCAAAATATTGATTCTGATCTCTTCACTTTTGTATTGCAAGGCTGCATGTAATAGTCTGGAGAGGCATAGATTCTAAGGACAGAAGAGATCATTGTGATCATCTAATCTAACATACTGTATAACACAGTCCATAGAACTTCCCTGAATTAATTCCTGTATGAACTAGAGCATATCTTTTAGAAAAATAATCTAATCTTGATTTAAAAATGGAAGTGCTGGAGAATATATCACCACCCCTGGTAAATTGTTCTAATGAATAATTACCTTCACTATTAAAAATTTGTACCTTATTTGTAGCCTGAATTTGTCTAGCTTCAACTTTCAGCCACTAGATCTTGTGATACCTTTTTGTCTGCTAGATTCTATTATCAAATAGTTGTTCCCTATGTAAATACTTGTTAACTGTGATCAAGTCACCCCTTAACCTTTTCTTAAGCTAAAGAGAGTGAGTTCCTGGAGTCTATTCCTGTAAGGCAAGTTTTCCAATCCTTTAATCATTCTTGAGGCTTTTCTCTGAACCCTCTCCAATTTATCACTATGCTTCTTGAATTGTGGACACCAGAACTGGACACAGTATCCCAGTAGTGGTTGCACCAGTGCCAAACCCAGAGGTATCTATACATAGGATCACATTAGTCCTTTTGGCCATTGCGTTGCACTGGAAGAGATGTTCAACTGATTATCCACCAAAACCTCCAAATCTTTTTCAGTTACTGCTTCCCAGGACAGAATCCCCCATCCTGTAAGTATGGCCTACACTATTCATTCCTAGATACCGTATATACTCGACCATAGGCCAAATTTTTTTAGTAAGAAAGGGAAGCATCAGAGAAGGGGGTTGGCTTATGAACGGGTATAGAGATGTGGGGAGGTGGGACACAGCCTCCTCCCCACTCACAACAGAGGGGGCAAGGAGAGGCAGCACAGCCAGCAGAGCCAGAAGGGAAGAGGCGGGGCCAGAATCTCTCCGCTTGTGGCCACGCTCCTCTCCCCCCCCAGCCTCTGAAGCAGCTGCAGCTCCGGGGCTGGCAGGCTGCAGCCGCGCCGCCCAGCCTGCCGGAGCAGCTCTGGCCAGGCCAGAAACATCTTCCCCTGGCCCCAGGTAAGGTGGGAAGGGATGGGAAGAGGAGAGTGTGGGGGTCCTGGGCTAGGGGTAGGGTCATGTGGGGCGTGGTCACAGGGGTTACTCCCCTGACCCCCAGCTTTTCCTCCCCCCCAAAATTTCCCCACCACTTGCTGTCCCAGCCCGTCAGGGTAAGGAACTGGCAGGCCGGGACACTTTGTTTACTTAGGTTTACCTCCGCGCCTGCAGACGCTCGAGGTAAACAAACCGTCTCAGCCTGCCAGCAGCTTATCCTGATGGCCCGGGAGCCAAAGTTTGCCGACCCCTGAATTATAGCATCAGCTTACGAATGAGTCATACAAATTTTCCATTTTTACTTATCCATCTTGGGGGGGTCGGCTTATGATCGAGTGTATACGGTAAATACATTTACATTTTGCTGTATTAAAACGCATATTGCTTGCTTGCACCCAGTTTATCAAGTGATCCAGATTGCTGATCCAGATCAATGATTTTTAAAAAATCAGATTTTTGTAAAAAAAATATATATATTTTCTAATTTAAATTAAATACTGGTTTATTGTTTAAAAATAAAACTATTCAAAATTAAATTTTATAAAGAAACTAAAACACCAAACTGGTGGAAGTCACTGGCCAAGCACCTGGAACCAGAGTCTGTTGATGTGCTAACCCAGCTTTTGGCAGCACTAGCTTCTTCTGCAGGTTCAGAGAGAATTTTTTTTTTCCATTTCACTTTATTTAACTGGTTCAGCTCAGTGACCACTTCATTCAAAGTTAAGAAACTTAATGGAAGTTGAAAAAGCAGGAAAGCTTGCTTTTCCCCTTGCCATTCTATAAATAAAATCTAGGTGTGGGAGGATGGGATCTACTAAAATCTTGAAGGCCATGTTGACCAGAAACAGTCAGTTCAATACATTAACTATAGATGGTACTTCCTTTGTTTTATTAATCAGTTCATTTTAAAAGCAAAATATATTTTGATCCCTTTTTTTCTTAGGTATCTAGCAAGTTAACAATTAAAAAGGCTGGTTTTTGCACTTTTAATTGATTTTGAATTTGCATCCAAATAGAGCTGGAGACAAATTACAAGTAAAAAAATTAATCATCACCTATCAGTAACCATTTTCTAACAGAATCAAAATTGTAAAAATTAAGAATCTGAATAAATGTTAAGCTGCATAACTCCCAAAATAAATGGGTATAGATCCAGTGTCAGCAAAAAGAAACACCAAATTTAGTGTAAAGGCTATATTTAGTTGCAACTCAGCATGTTGATGGTTGCCAGTCCTTCTTTAAGAAAATAACTAAAAAGTACAAATGCAAAACACAATTAAAATCTATTGTTTTAATCAAAGTTTCTAGCTTGCTGATTTAAATGATGATTAAAATCTATGATTAAAATTGCTTTGATTTAAATCAGTCCTCTCTCGATCGCTCTGAATCAGTGACTTGTCCTCTTCATTATTTATCACTCCCCCAGTCTTTGTCATGGGTGGCACGTGATTCCTGCATTTGGGGAGGCTGGGTGTGCACCAAAGGGAGGTGCGTCACATCCTGTTTGGGGAGGCTTAGCCTCTCTTGGCCTCTCTTGTACCGGCTGCCCATGGTCTTTGTCATCTGTGAACTTTATCTGTGATGACTTTGTTTTCTTCCAAGTTATTGATAAAAGTATGAAATAACATTGCACCAAGAACCAATCCCTGTGCGATCCCACCCATTTGATGATGATTCCTCACTTACAGTTACATTTTGAGACCTGTCAGTTAGCCAGTTTTTAATCCACTTGATGTGTGTGCTGTTAATTTTGTATAGTTCTACTTCTTTAATCAAAATGTCATGCAATACCAAGTTGTATGTCTTACAGAAGTCTAAATATATTACATCAACATTATTAATTTAATCAATCAAACTTGTAATCTCATCAAAAAAAGATAGAAAGATACTTTGACAGGATCTATTTTCCATAAAACCATGTTGATTGGCCTTAATTATATTACCCTCCATTAATTATTTTTTGCTTTACAAAAAATACAGTAGATTGCAGTGGACATGGGATTGCAGCATTACTTTTACTAAAGCAGTTATTCCCAGACTTTATTGGTTCATGTGCCACTTTCTTAGAACATTGATGTATGAAGTACCACATGCTAATTTCTCCTTGTTGAAAAATGCTGATTTGTAGAAACTGAAACTTTTCATGGAAAAGTACTAGTTTCAACTGAACTTTCATCGGGAAATGTTTCCGAGGTCTAGACTGGAATTTCTGGTCAAAACCAGAGCAAGACTCACCCCAGGATAACCTGATGGTCAGGACACTCACTTGGGCTGTGGGGGAGACAGGTTCAAGTTCCTGCACCAATTAATATTTAACTTGTACAAAGTGGAACAGCTTCAACAGGAAATATTAAGAGACGCACCCTAGAATAGCCAGTGGCCTCTGGTCAGAGCATTCACCTGGGATGTGGGATACATTGGTTCATGTCCCCACTTGTCTGATTCAGAGCAGGTACTTGAATCTGGGGCTTCCCCATCCCTAGGGAATGTCCTAACCACCACACTATTGGCTATTCTGGGTTGGGTAGGTTTCTCCTAGTTTTTTTGTGCAAAACTTCAAAAGGTCCCCTTTTTGCCCTGTTGCAGAATTGGGCAATTTTTCAAATCACAAAATTTCACAAACCTGGGAAACCTGTTAGACCGAGGAAAAGGAGTTTGAGCTGGAGCATGTGGGGGCTGTGTGTGTGTAAAAGGCTGGGGAGGGGTAGAGAGGTGGGGGAGTCTTGGCTGCAAGTGTGTGTGTAGGGAGGTTATCAGGGCAACAGGCAGCCTCAGTTCCAGTTCACCCAGTTTCCCAGTTCCCACTGCAGCCCCTGGCCTCTCTGGTGAGTCTGTCCCTCAGGTCTCCTACTGCTCTGGTCTCACAACTTCTTCCACTTGATTAAGGAATTCCCCACCTCTCCTTCCTGGGGCCGTGACATGACCAAGGTTAAGATTTTGTCATAGTTATTTTCATAGGTGACTGGTAGGTCACTGATAAGTCAGGTTGGCGGCGCGGCAGGGGCCTGGGGCCAAGGCCCCTAGCGCTGCGCAGCTCCCAGAAGTGGCTGCCAGGTCCCTGAAATCCCTAAGCGCATGAGCGGCCAGGGAGGCTCTGTGCACTGCCCCCGCCCGAGTTCTTGCTCCGTAGCTCCCATTGGCCGGGAATCGTGACCAATGGGAGCTGCGGGGGCGGCACCTGCGGGTGTGAGGGCAGCGTGCGGAGCCACCTGATCACACCTCTGCTCAGGGGCTATAGGGACCTGGTGGCCACTTTCTGGGAGCCGCAGTAAGCGCTGCTGGGACCCCACATCCCCTCCTGCACCCCAACCCCCTGTCCCAGTCCGGAGTCTCCTCCTGCACCCAAACTCCCTCCTGGAGCCCGCACTCCCTACCCCCCCTACACCCCAACCCCATGTCCCAGGCCTGAGCCTGCTCCTGCATCCCAAATAGCTCATCCCTGTCCCCACCCAAAGCCCACACCCCCAGCCAGAGCCCGCACTCCTTTCCACAGCCCTAACCCCCTGCCCTAGCCCTGAGCCCGCACCTGCACCCCAAACCCCTCATCTCTGGCCCCACCCCAGAGCCCAACCCCCAGCCAGAACCCTCACCGTCCTGCACCCCAACCCCCTGCTCCAGTTCAGAGTCCCCTCCTGCACCCAAACTCCCTCCCAGTGCCTGCATCCTGAACCCCCCAACCCCCTGCCCCAGCCTGGAGCCCCCTCCTACACCCCAAACCCTCATACCTGGCCCCACCCCAGAGCCCTCACCCCTCTCCTGCACTGCAACCCCCTGTCCCAGTCAGGTGAAATTGAATGAGGGTGGGGGAGAGCGAGTGACAGAGGGAGGGGAGATGGAGCGAGCAGGGGGCGGGACCTCAAGGAGGGATGGGGCGGGGCAAGGCCTCAGTTTTCTGTTTTGTGTGATTAAAAAGTTGGCAACCCTATGTGGCTGCCAGCCACCAAGGAAGGGTTGCGACTCAGCAGGCTTTAGGGTGACCAGATAGCAAGTGTGAAAAATCGGGACAGGGGGAGGGGGGATAATAGGAGCCCACATAAAAAAAAAAGCCCCAAATATCGGGACTGTCCTGATAAAATCGGGACATCTGGTCACCCTAGCAGGCTTCTCCATGCCCCCTCTGGCAGAGAGCTGTGCTGCCAGCTGCATCTCGCTTCCCTGCTCCGGGCGCCACCTAGTGGGGCTCAGTGGGAGTGCTTGCTGCTGGTGCCTTTCCCAGGCACATCCCCTCAGCCGCGCTCAGCCCGACTCCCAAGCTGGCCAAAATTGTAGGGGAGCACGTTGTTGGGATGGTGCTGAATTATTATGAATTACTGTGGTTGACGAGAGTCTGGTAAAGCTTGGTAAGTCTGAATTTGCTAGAGGATTCTGGGAGCAGGGTTCTCTCAGCATCAGATAGGTTGTATGGAAATTTAACGAGAGTGCTGAAATTGCACTTGGATGCTGACTCTGCACTGTGAACCTTTAACCGTGGGCTCTGTGTGTATTTGTGCTGATCTGGAAGACCCATGGTCATGGTCAGTCAGGTTCACCAATAAAACACGCAGAAAACATGTAGGTGCTGAACTTGGAACTAACTGACCTGACTTACCTGACCCTTTAAGACAGCACAACAGTGAGAGCTCAGGTGAATGATTAATGAGAAAGTAAATGTCAGCTGGCCTTCGGTCTGTCTCTGTTGTCCCTTCCAAAAATTGTAATCAGGAAAACAAGTTATGAAACGCCAACAGGGCATATTTTGGGGACATGTGACTCCTTTGAGAAAAGGATATAAGTACTGGAGAACATCACGCGCTCTGGCTTCACCCCACTTAACATCTGTCGCCGTCAGACGAAAAGCCCAGGGTAGCCAATCCCCTGCGACGAGGGATTTTTGAGCCCAAAGGTTTCAGGGTAGCCAACCCTCTGCCCCAGGGAATATTTGACAGACCAAGTGCTCGAGAAGAAGAAAAAGAAATAGAAGTCTTCATCTAGGATGGGTAGCTATATCTGCTTTGTTTGCCAGTCAGGATACTGTGTAGGCCAACATAGTTACGGAGGGTTTATGCCTGAGGAACTGGGGCTTGTTAGGAAGAAGTGTCGTTTCACCTTTTGCCGCCTGTCTGTGATTCTTTCAAATAAATAGCAGTGCATTGCAATAAACCGAGTCTGGGTTTTAACTGGTACTAATACTGTAAATTCTGCCCAGCAGTGGGCCAATAAAGGACCCAGCTCTTCACATGTGACCCTGTGTCATCCGTCTACCCCCCTCCCCGGCCAATGCATCGGCTATGGTTATTTTTAGTAAAAGTCGGGACAGGTCTTGGACAATAAACAAAAATTTAGGGAGCTGTGACCTGTCCTGACTTTTACTAAAAATAACGGGGGGTGGCGGAGAGGGCTGTGGGGGGAGTAATGCTGGAACTCCTTGGGGAGGACCAACAGCCCAAGCCCCATGACCATGGGAGGGGGGCACAGGCCTCGCTCCAGCCCTAGCTGAAGCCGTGAGGTGGGAGCACAAAGCAGCAGCTCTGGCACCCGTCGAAGCTGCAGGGTATGGGGCGGGGGGGACGACACACAGTCCCAGCTCTGGCTGCAGCCACGGGGGACGGCGGGGAGTCGCACAGCCCTGGCTCTGGCCCCAACTGAAGGTGTGTGTGTGTGTGCACACAGCCCAGGCTCCTGCTGCAGCTGCGAGAGGGGTGCACAGCCTGGCGCTGGCTGAAACTGCAGGTCAGGGGTGCACAACGCCAGCTCCAGCCCTGGCCATGAGGGCTGGGGGGGCACCACAGCTCCAGCTCCTGCCGCAGCTGCAAGGAGGGTACACGGCCCTGGCTCTGGCCAAAGCCACGGATCAGGGAGGCACAGCCCCGGCTCCACCCCTGCTGACAGCTGAAGTCATGGAGTTCTGGTAAAGTCACGGAATCCATGACCTCCATGACTAAATTGTATCCTTAGGCATGACTAAGGATTCCCCAGGCCACCAGTAGCTCTTTCAACACTGTGGGTTAGGTTGGTTTAACTACACCACTCTGGGCTGTGAATTTTTCACACCCCTGAGCGGTGTAGTTAAGCCAACTTAATTTTCTAGTGTAGACAGGCCTACCTCACTTTGGTACAGTAAGTCCAGATCCTCAGCTTTAATGGAGCTATGCCAATTGACAACAGCTGAGGATCTAGTCTTACATGGTTTGGCACTTTGGGCAATAGAAC
The DNA here is from genome assembly GCF_965140235.1 of Caretta caretta. Classification (NCBI taxonomy): domain Eukaryota; kingdom Metazoa; phylum Chordata; order Testudines; family Cheloniidae; genus Caretta; species Caretta caretta. The sequence continues at coordinate 246,066,035 of NC_134206.1, forward strand.
AAAAATCAGCTTGTTAATTCTTCTCCAGCATAGCAGTTCCCAACATGCGATGTAGCTGTGCCACTGTAGCATTTCTAGTGTAGACAAACCCGTGGTCTTTAAGTGTACACTGCAGTTAGACACCAGTGGCTGGCCTGTGCCAGCTGATTTCAGCTCATGGGGTTCAGGCTAAGGGGCTGTTTAACAGCACTGTAAACATTTGGGCTCAGGCTGCAGTCTGAACTCTGGGATGCTCCTGCCTCGCAAGGTCCTAAAGCCCAGGCTCTAGGTCTACAGTGCAATTAAATAGCCCTTAGCTTGAGCCCCAGGAGCCTGAGCCATCTGATACAGGCCAGCTGTGGGTTTTTAATTGCAGTGTAGACACATCCTAACTGGCCCTCTCTTCATCAGGGATCTGAAAAAATAAATTGCAGTAAGAAGTAACTTGTATTTACACTGCACATTTCATCCTGGATGGAGCCCAGAGTATTTTATAAACTTTATTTATTGGGGGAGTGGGACGTTATCTGATACCAATATAACCAGATAGATCATTGTTGCAACCACTGTTATATATTTTCAGCAAATATTGTAGAAAGGTGAGTGATGTGCCTATGAAAAGGTTATGATTTGCTGGTTATGATTATGCTCTCTGTGTGCATGTATCATTTTTGTATATGAAGTTATAAGTGTTGGCTCTATACTTGGATTTCAAATGTTTGCTCCTGGGGTAACGCCCACGAAGTAATTAGCCAGTACATCTTGGAGGGACTATTCAAATTGAGTGGCCCATCAAAAGAACATTTAACTGACAATGGACCATGGGAGATGCCTGTCTACACTTAATGAAATTTCCTGCTGTGACTAGGCAAAATACATGGACTAGTGACTTGCCCATGTGACTCCAAACTCCATCTTGTTGCTATAATTTTTCACAGTAAGAACAATGGGATGCCCTTCACATGGCAAAAGCTATAAAAGGCCCCAGAAACACCTCCATTTTGTCTTCAATCCTGCTTCTTACCTCTGGAGGAATTTTTGCTACAAACTGAAGCTCTAAACAATGGACTGAATGACCCATCCAAGCTGTGGATGTACTCCAGAGACTTGACTTAGGCCAGCAGTTTATTCCATCACTGCCACAAGCTGAACCAAGAACTTTGCCATTACTGTATATAATTGATTCCTTTAACCAATTTTAACTCCCACCTTTTTTTCTTTCTTTTTATAAATAAACCTTTAGATTTTAGATACTAAAGGATTGGCATCAGTGTGATTTTTGGTTAAGATCTAAGTTATATATTGACCTGGGTGTGTGGCTGTCCTTTGGGATCAGAAGAACCTATTATTTGATAAGACTGGTTGTAAAGAACCACTCATCTCTGAATCCAGTGTTTTTGGTGGTGATATAAGAACTGGAATTCCTGAGGAAACTACCATTATGTTTTCAGTGTGGTGAAACAGGAGTTGTGTTTGCCCTGTTTCTCAGCAGTTCGTCCTGAATTTGGCACCCTCAGTTGTGACCCACTAAGGCACGGTTACAGGGAGTATTTCAAAGCTCATATAAAAGATTCCAGATTGAGTTAGTGCCTCCTATGTCCCCTCCCAAACATATTTCCAGTATCTTGTTCAGACTCCTTGTGTGATGTGTTCATTTGTAGGTTTGATGTTCTGTCTAGTTCTTTTGTTAAGTGGCTGAGATTATATTCCAACTTTTCCCTTGTCTGAAGCCTTTATATTTCCTCCTGATAATGATTTACTGCAGTGTGGCCACCTCTCCTGGCTTCATTGCCACAAACAGGATCAGTACTCTACCTTATGCCTTTGGTTGACCTCACTTAGTTTACTTGGGGATAAAACTAAAGTGCTTTGCCTCCACTGTGGGGCAATATCTTTTATTGGACCAACTTCTGTTGGTGAGAGAGACAAGCTTTTGAGTTTACACAGATCTCGGCTTCAAGTATGGGAAACATAATGTACTCAGTCACAGCTAGACACAAGGTGGAACAGGTTGTTTAGTATAAGTAGTTAACACATATTTCAAGGTGAAGTGGCCTGTTGACATCTCTCCAGTTATAGAAGACACCTCTTTTTGGCTGAACACAGTGTGTAGGCTATCTCCTTTGGGAGTGGATTCTTTTAAAAACTTTGCCCATCAGCTGCTGCCTGTGGTGTTGATGCCATCTTTGTGGTGTTCATCAGCTACTGGCAGGTGCTGAGCAGTTTGATCAGGAGTCACTTTCCCCAGAACTGATCACATCACCAGTCAATGTGTTTGACTGCTCACTGGAGTGGATGACATAGTTGCTCTGACCAGTACATTGACTAACTGAGTGTAAGGGCAGCATAGTCAATTTTCCTGCATCTCCATGACTGAGCATGTTATTGCTCTAATATGTGTAATTACCTCCTGAAATAGAGACCATAGGAAGGGCATATCGAGTGGGGTCCCGCAGGGATCAGTTCTGGGGCTGGTTCTGTTCAATATCTTCATCAATGATTTAGATAATGGCATAGAGAGTACTCTTACAAAGTTTGCGGATGATACCAAGCTGGGAGGGGTTGCAAGTGCTTTGGAGGAGAGGATTAAAATTCAAAATGACCTGGACAAATTGGAGAAATGGTCTGAAGTAAATAGGATGAAATTCAATAAGGACAAATGCAAAGTACTCCACTTAGGAAGGAACAATTAGTTACATACATACATAATGGGAAATGACTGCCTAGGAAGGAGTACTGCAGAAAGGGATCTGGGGGTCAGAGTGTATCACAAGCTAAATTCGAGTCAATTGTTGCAAAAAAAAGCAAACATCATTCTGGGATGTATTAGGAGGAGTGTTGTAAGCAAGACACAAAAAGTAAATCTTCTGCTCTTCTCGGTGCTGATTAGGCCTCAGCTGGAATATTGTGGTTAGTTTTGAGTGCCATATTTCAGGAAAGATGTGGACAAATTGGAGAAAGTCCAGAGAAGAGCAACAAAGATGATTAAAGGTCTAAAAAACATGACCTATGAAGGAAGATTGAAAAAATTGGTTTTGTTTAGTTTGGAGAGGTTTTCAAGTACATAAAAGGTTGTTACAAGGAGGAGGGAGAAAAAGTTGTTCTCCTTAACTGCTGAGGACAGGACAAGAAACAATGGGCTTAAATTGTAGCAAGAGCAGTTTAAGATGGACATTATGAAAACTTACTAACTGTCAAGCTGGTTAAGAACTGGAATAAATTGCTGAGGGAGGTTGTGGAATCTGCATCACTGGAGATTTTTCAGAGCAGGTTAGAGAAACACCTGTTAGGGATGGTCTAGATAATATTTAGTCCTGCCATGAGTGCAGGGGACTGGATTAGATGACCTCTCAAGGTTCCCTTCCAGACTTACGATTGAATGGGTAGGTTTAATTTTTCAGTGATCTTTTCATAAATTCTACTTGTGGCTGGCCACAAGGAACCTCCGTAACTTGACATTCCCTAGGCAGCTGCAGGACACAGTTGTAGTTTGCTGCCCCAAAATGCATCTTCATCCTGTCGAAGAGGCACTTGACTCTCTCTGTGTGTGTGTGTGTGTGTGTGTGTGTGTGTGTGTGTGTGTGTGTGTGTGTGTTAGATTTCAAAACTTTTCCAATTTCGCATCAAGATGAAATGGAGACCTTTCAAAGTTTTTCACTGAAAGAGAGAAAGAGACCCTCCTACATTGCTCCCCAGAATAGTCAATAGGTATGATGATTGTAGGCCTGGCTTGACATGAGTAATTAAACATAGGAGAACCTCATTTCTTGGAAGACAGGATTAGGGAGGTAAACAGATCATTAGGCTGAAAACAGAATATGTGTGCTAACTAAGATAGGTAAATGAGCTGAGAGACAGAATGTCGAACTGGCTAAGATAAGGGGAGGGAACACTCAGGGAACCATTTACAGAGAACAAAATAACAATGGACAAGATAAGTTGAGAATGTAAAGATGAGGTAAAGAGTAGATCAAACATGGACAACGTATGAGGAATGCGGATTGGTTCCTGAAAAGTAACCAAGCCAATCCCAAAATGTGTGATGCATTGTTTATAAAAAATGCAATGAGGTGTGTAAAGGAGTTCTTCTGTGTAACTTTGTGTCTGTGATGTACCCTGCTCAACTCAGTATAGCATTGCTGTATGCCATGTAAAGATACCTGAGTGACAAAGTCTAGAGCTGAATTTAGTTCTTGGGAAGCAGAGGGGATAAAGGTCTTGGAGGGAATTCTAAACAGCGGTCAGGGCACTCATGAGGGACACCCAGGTTCAAGCCCTTTCCGTTCAAGTGGCGGCCAGTACGTCCCTCAGCCTGTGCTGCTTCCAGCAGCTCCCATTGGCCTGGAGCAGCGAACCGCGGCCAGTGGGAGCCGCAATCGGCCGAACCTGCCGACGCGGCAGGTAAACAAACCGGCCCGGCCTGGCAGGGGCTTTCCCTGAACAAGCGGCGGAACAAGTTTGGGAACCACTGCTCTATACCTTAGTGGCTAGGTCAGTCACCTGGGTTGTGGTGGACCCATGTTCAAGTCCCTGCTCTGGATCAGGGACTTTAATATGGGTCTCCCATGTTTTAGGTGAGTGCCTGGCTGCTCTTACGGGGCGCTGTGTGTATGGTGCATTCTTGCTGACCAGAAATTCCATCCTGGATCTGAGAAACCTTTCCTCTTGAAAACTATTGCACATTCTTGTGAAAAGTTTGGGTTTTGACAAATCTGCAATTTCCAACAAAAAAATTCCATCAAAAGTTTCCCAAACAGCTCCAAGAATTATTTGTCTGGATAGAAGGTGAGTTTTGAAGCATGCTCTGAAGATGAGCAGGCTTTTTGGTTGAATCTTACCTCCTCTAGTATTTAGGTGCCCTTAACTAAGAAGAGTGCTTTAGCTCCAGCCCTCCAGCTAAGGAGAACGGTACAGAATTTATTGGTCAGTGCCATTTCTTAATTAACTGGGGTGATGACGGTAGTGCTGCATGAGGAAATTCCCCTCCCCAGGGACTCCATTGCCCTCAGTGATTCCACACCTTGCTGAGCCTGCAGTAATTTGATTTCACTTGCCAATGATAACTGGCCTGGTGCACCTATATAAAGTAGAAAGGCTAAAGCTTCAGTTTTAACTGATCTCTTTATTGGCCTAAGGTAGATCAGTTGAGTTCCATGGAGTTTAATGTCACTCAAATGAGACCTTAATATTGAGGTCCTGTCAGATCTGCTCAGATATCAAAAATTCATTGGTACTCTATAAGAACTGGGGCATACACCAGTGTCCTTGATTAAAATTAACGTCGTGACCTGACTTGGTATGTCTAATATTTGTATACTCTTTGTTTACATGGAAAAATAGTTATTTTTCAAGCATACAGAGCCTTGTCCCCCAGGCTTTGCCCATTCCCATTAGCTTCAGTGGCTGTTTTGCCTGAGTGAGGAATGTATCAGTTCCATACTTACTGATAAAAGTGGCAAAGAGTCCTGTGGCACCTTATAGACTAAGAGACGTATTGGAGCATAAGCTTTCATGGGCGAATACCCACTTCGTCGGATGCATGTAGTGGAAATTTCCAGAGGCAGGTATAAATATGCAAGCAAGAATCAGGCTAGGGATAACGAAGTTAGTTCATTCAGGGAGGATGAGGCCCTCTTCTAGCAGTTGAGGTGGAACACCAAGGGAGGAGAAACTGCTTTTGTCATTGGCTAGCCATTCACAGTCTTTGTTTAATTCTGAGCTGATGGTGTCAAATTTGCCTCATTCTCCCTGATTGAACTAGCCTGATTCTTGCTTGCACATTTATACCTGCCTCTAGAAATTTCCACTACATGCATCCGATGAAGTGGGTATTCACCCACAAAAGCTTATGCTCCAATACGTCTGTTAGTCTATAAGGTGCCACAGGACTCTTTGCCCCTTTTACAGATCCAGACTAACATGGCTACCCCTCTGATACTTGATACTTACTGATGATCTCCTCCATCCTGTAATGCTGCAGAAGGGATGAGTAGCCACTTCTTCAGTGTAAGATAAATCACAAGGGCAAATGTACCAAAGTGGACTGGAAGATCTGGCCTAAATTCATGATACAGAGAAATAAATCTGCGTATTGATATATAGTATGAACGGGATGAAAGCTGCCAAGAGCTTTGCCAGTGCACCATGGCTACTGAAAGTTTTCTGCTGGTTGGGGGAGGGCAGAGGAGCCCTGCCAGCAGAGAATGATTTTTAGGCTGTCTATTTCCATAGATCCCCAGTTTCCTTGCTATTGGGAGGTTTCTCTCTTTCCCTATCACCTGAGAAGCTGATTTCCTGAAAACTTTGCCTAGTTAGCCTCCCAGAGCCTTCAGCCCCCTGTCTCTGTCTAGTGGAGGGGCCCTATGTGACTAAGGCCATGTCTACACTACAGAGTTAAATTGACTTAAGTTGACAATCATAAGATGCTTTAAATTACATTGGTTGTGCATGTCCACACAATGCTCCTTGTGTCAGCGGAGCGCATCCACAGTCATTGCTCTTCCATCGACAGAGCATTGCATCGTGGGTAGCTAACCCACATTGCAACTCGCCACCCTCTGTCACCCTCTGCTGCTGGGAGCTCTGGGAACAGATCTCGGTGCATCATGGGAGTGTGCTTGCCATCCCACGATGCAGTTCTTTCCGTCCCATCATTCCATGGGCTACCGACTTTGTTTTGCACTGTTATTTTTCAACAGCCCTTGTAAACTGTGCACCCGCCTTCTCTGCCTGAGAGCATGGATCCTGAACTGCTGACCAGTCTGGTGATGAGCATTATGAACACAACGTGGCTGGTTCTGCAGTATTTTATGAGCTGCAAAACAGAGTGAATTGGTGGTGCCTGCCCTGCTGTCTGCCATGGCGATTGCTGTGTGGAAGCTGGCAACTCCAGACTGCTACTGGTCAGTTGCAAATCCGTTTGGAGTTGGACAGTCCACTGTGGGGGTTGCGGTGATGCAAGTGTGTAGGGCCATTAATTGCCTCCTGCTGCGGCTACTTAACGTATGCGCAATGTGCCTGTTACCAGGATTCGTCACTGAATTTGGTCTGCTGGTTGGATCATTAGCTTCCCTGGCTTGGGCTGGGTACTGACAGGGAGTGTGACATGAACACTGAAGAACTGTGACTCTTGGTAATGTACAGGAAATAATTGATGGCTGTTAGGCAATGGGATTCCCTAGCTGCGGCAGGGTGATAGATGGCACGTATATCCCAATTTTGGCCCCAGATCATCAACCAAAAGGGCTACTTCGCCATGGTCTGGCAGGCACTGGTGGATCACCGGGGCCTTTTTGCTGACATCAGTGCGAGTGATCAGGGAAGGTGCATCTTTCGGAACACTGGACTCTATAGAAAGCTGCACACTGAGACTTCCTTTGCAGACCAGAATATTCCAATGGGGGATGGGGAAATGCCCATAGTGATCCTTGGAGACCCTGCCTACCCCTTGCTTCTGTGACTCATGAAGCCTTACACCGGGAAGGTTAGACAGCAGCAAGAACGCTTCAACAACAGGCTCAGCAGGTGCCGAATGACCACTGAACATGCCTTTGGCCGATTAAAAGGTCGCTGGCTCTGCCTTTTTGGCCGGTTAGACCTCAGTAAGGAAAATAGTCCGATGGTCATTGCGGCCTGCTGTACTCTGCATAATATTTGTAAAGTGAAGGGGGAAAAGTTTCCCCAGGGTTGGGTTGCTGAGGCTGATTGGCTGGCTGCTGTTTTTGAACAGCCAGATACCAGGGTAATTAGAGGGGCACAGCAGGTGGTTATTTGAATCAGGGCAGCATTGAAGGAACATTTTGACAATGATTCCCAGTAATCTGTCTTTATGTGATGCATTCGGCCAGTCAGTGTTTACTTGCTGCCTTGAATGACCTCTGTAGTGCTTGCTTCCTGAGCATTAATTGTGCTGAGCAAATATTCCTGCCTATAGCCACTGTGTTTGAATGTTAGCACTGGCCAATGTATGTATGACACAAATAAAGACTCTCATTTTATTTCAAAGACTCAAATTTAATAACAGGACAAAGCACAGATTTTTGGTCAAACGGGGCATGGCAAGGAGGAACAGTCTCTCAGTTAGGGCTCTCACAGCTGTGTGTAACTCCAGCTTTCATTGTGAAACCAGTCCCTAGGCATGGAGTATACGGGGTACTGTGAGAGACTGGGAAAATACAAGGAATGTGTGTGTGTGAGAGTTAGGGGAGGGCATGGAATGGAGATTAGTATTGTCTGCAGGGGGAGTCGTGCACAGATGTGCTCAGACTGCAGCGTAATGAGGGACTTCAGAATTTGTCTGGCCCTCCAAGAGCTTTATCATCCGTTTCTCCACCTCTCTCCTTTCCAGGTTATCCAGTCTGATTCTTTCATTAATTGTCTCCCTCCACGCTCTTAGAATCATAGAATCATAGAATATCAGGGTTGGAAGGGACCTCAGGAGGTCATCTAGTCCAATCCCCTGCTCAAAGCAGGACCAATCCCCAACTAAATCATCCCAGCCAGGGCTTTGTCAAGCCTGACCTTAAAAATATCTAAGGAAGGAGATTCCATCACCTCCCTAGGTAACGCATTCCAGTGTTTCACCACCCTCCTAGTGAAAAAGTTTTTCCTAATATTCAACCTAAACCTCCCCCACTGCAACTTGAGACCATTACTCCTTGTTCTGTCATCAGCTACCACTGAGAACAGTCTAGATCCATCCTCTTTGGAACCCCCTTTTAGGTAGTTGAAAGCAGCTATCAAATCCCCCCTCATTCTTCTCTTCCGCAGACTAAACAATCCCAGTTCCCTCAGCCTCTCCTCATAAGTCATGTGTTCCAGTCCCCTAATCATTTTTGTTGCTCTCCGCTGGACTCTTTCCAATTTTTCCACATCCTTCTGTAGTGTGAGGCCCAAAACTGGACACAGTACTCCAGATGAGGCTTCACCAATGTCGAATAGAGGGGAACGATCACATCCCTCGATCTGCTGGCAATGTCCCTATTTATACATCCCAAAATGCCACTGGTCTTCTTGGCAACAAGGGCACACTGTTGACTCATATCCAGCTTCTCGTCCACTGTAACCCCTAGGTCCTTTTCTGCAGAACTGCTGCCTAGCCATTCGGCCCCTAGTCTGTAGTGGTGCATGGGATTCTTCCGTCCTAGGTGCAGGACTCTGCACTTGTCCTTGTTGAACCTCATCAGATTTCTTTTGGCCCAATCCTCTAATTTGTCTAGGTCCCTCTGTATCCTATCCCTACCCTCCAGCGTATCCACCTCTCCTCCCAGTTTAGTGTCCTCTTGTTTTGCAAGTGACTGCAGCATTTCATGCAACACATCCTCCTCCTGGTTCGCCACCTTATCTGATTGAAGCACTCTGCTGGTGTGGAGGAGTGGGTCCTCAAAGGTACATCTTCATAAGCCTAAGAAACAATGAATACAGAGAGTATTGTAAGTGTGCTCACAGCCATGAATCACAAAAGTTACATACACCTCTTTCTCACTGTCTTGGCTGGCACACAGCTTGGCACGAGTCCCAAATATCATGAGTTTGCTGTGGGGAGGGAAGGGGAAGGGGGAATTGGCAAGAAGGGACAAAGGGTCTGGTTGGTTTGTGAAGGGGGTTACTACAAGCACCTAGGGAGCCTGTTCTGAATATTTTTCAGAGTGGTAGCTGTTTTAGTCTGTATCAGCAAAAACGAGGAGTCCTTAATAGGTTCTATAATGGTCTGTGAGAGTGAACCTATCCTGAAGGACGATCCCTCACTCTCACAGACCTTGGGAGACAGGCCAGTCCTCACTTACAGACAGCCCCCTAACCTGAAGCAAATACTCACAAACAACTACATACCACACAACAAAAACACTAACCTAGGAACCAGAGTTGGCAACAAACCCCGTGCCAACTCTGTCTGCATATCTATTCAAGGGGTACCATCATAGGACCTAACCGCATCAGCCACACCATCAAGGGCTTGTTCACCTGCACATTTACCAGTGAAATATATGCCATCATGTGCCAGCAATGCCTCTCTGCCATGTACATTGGCCAAACTGGACAGTCTCTACGCAAAAGAATAAATGGACACAAATCTGACATCAGGAATTATAACATTCAAAAACCAGTAGGAGAACACTTCACTTCTCCCTGGTCACTCAATAACAGACTTAAAAGTGGCAATTCTTCAAAAAACAAAACAAAACAAAAACCCTTCAAAAACAGACTCCAACGAGAAACTGCAGAACTGGAATTAATTTGCAAATTGGACACAATCAAATTAGGCCTGAATAAAGACTGGGAGTGGATTGGTCATCACAAAAACAAATTCCCCCCTACAGTTACTCACACCTTCTTGTCAACTGTTTGAAATGGGCCACTACAAAAGTGATTTTTCCTCCCTTGGTATTCTACTGTTAATTGAATTGTCTTGTTAGCACTGACCCCCCCACTTGTTAAGGCAACTCCCATCTTTTCATGTACTGTGTATATATACCTGCTACTGTATTTTCCACTCCATGCATCTGATGAAGTGGGTTTTAGCCCACAAAAGCTTATGCCCAAATAAATTTGTTAGTCTCTAAGGTGCCACAAGGACTCCGAGTTGTTTTTGTTCTGAATATTGGTACCCTTTTCCAGAGGCTAGGATAATCAAACCCAATATCTCACTCCTGAGGGTAACCCACGATGCAAGGGTGCATCTTCTGTATGTGTGTGGCTTCAGACCATCTCCGTATGCCGCTCACCTGTGTGCCACTCTGGTCCCTGCAGAAATAATTGCTGGGTGGCACAGCAAAGTTTTCTACAGCTTGTGGGGGAGAGAAACAAGATAGCTTTGCTAAGGAATCTTCTGCGGAGGACTGCAGTATACCTACAGGAAAGTTTCCTAGGGATCACTATGGAGGATTCTAGAGACATCCCCGTGTACATTAAGAAACTTTTCTACCGTGGCCCAACTGCGTAGATGGACAGGCTATGTTGTTAATTTCTGTCCCTTATCCCTCCTCTACCATATAACAAAGTAAATGAGAGCTCAAACTCCACACACCATGCATTATCAAAGCAAAATGAGCAATTACTGGAGGTCCTCTCTCCTGCATCATGGGTGCTAAAGTCAGAGTGCTGGGACTGGCTGGGCCCCTCCGAAGTCAAAAAGAGATCCTGGCTCACCATGCCATCGGACAACTCTGCTGTGTGCTACACATCGTCCTCCAGCTCCACTTCCTTGTCTGCCACTGTGTCCTTGGGGTTGAGTCTGCTGGCCCCTGCCTCCAGTCCCATCAAAGTATCCATGGGGCTCTTGGCAATGTAGGTGGGGTTACCGCTGAGGATAGCATGCAGCTCCTTGTAGAAGAGCATGTCTTCAGCGCTGCACCAGAGTGACGGTTGGCCTCCCTTGCTTTCTGGTACGCCTGCCTCAGCTCCTTGATCTTAGCACAGCACTGCTGTGTCTCCCTTTCATGCCCCTTCTCCTGCATGCTACGAGCAATCTGCCCGTAAGTATCCAAGTTCCTACGGCTGGAGCAAAGCTGCGACTGCACAGCTTCCTCTTCCCCTAGGCCGAGCAGATCCAACAGCTCCGGTGTACACCACGTGGGAGTGTTTCTGGTGCAGAAAGCTAGCCTGGTCAGCTGGGATGATGCTGTGTGAACTGTGCACGCTGAGCAAACAGGAAGAGGAATTTCAAAAATTCCTGGGCCTTTAAACGTAGTGGGAGGGGCGCATATCCATGTACTTTTAGGGCAGCGGAGTTCCAACTACTTACCAGAGCGGTCAGGATGGGCATTGTGGGACACCTCCTGGAGGCCAGTTAGGGTAACATAACCAAGCACAGTATCTACACTGATGCTGCGTCACTCCAACTACATTGCAAAAGCCCTGTGCCTCTCATCGACGTGGTTTTATGATGTCAGGGGAGCAGGGAAGTTACATTGGCGGGAGGAGCATTTCAGTGTTTTGTCAACAAAAGCTGACTTTTGTCGACAAAATTGTGTAGTGCAGACAAGGCCTAACATTCAACAGTTAAGAAAGGGCTTGATTTACTCCCAGTGCTTATTTATGCCAATTGAGGATTGGGCCTCGTAACAGTACAAACCCAGATAAGTCTTTAGCCCGAAACACCACAGTTTATTCTCGTCCTGCTCACTGTTCACTCTAAGCTGTGCATGTGCGCAGACCCTAAACCCCGCGCACACGGCAAAACACCGCGTGCACAAAAATTGGCACAGAAGCACAACAATTTGCACAGAAGAAATTTTTTGCACACACGGCCTGTCAAAAATTTGCACAGAAGACATTTTTTGCACACACGGCGTGTCAAAAATTAGAGGGAACATTGGTCCTGTTATTATACTGCCTTGTTGAGAATGAGGGTCATAGAATAATGCACAGAAATAAAACCGCGTCTGTTTCATAGCAACAGCTTATTCCATGAATCATTTTTTTTTTTTTAATTTTTTTGTCTGGCTGCGTACAAGGAGGAATGCAGAAATAACCTTGTTGTTTCTAGCACAGACAAAATATATTTTATATGTAGCCAGACATTTAGGCTATTTAGGAACAATCTGATGAGAATGAACATTTGAAAGGGTGATGATTAATTTATGCTAACCACATTGCCCATCTGAAAATTGCTGTTTAGTGCACTTAAATGTCAATATTATTATCTGCTTGAAATGTTAAGCATTTTTTCCTCCTAACAATGCAGCATTTCTAGAATACCAGTAAGGCAGCTCCAGGGAGAGGGCAGAGGCCATTTGAAGATCTCAGCTGCAGCTTGTGTTTTGTTTTTCGCCTAGTGTGATTTATTCCATAACCATTGTCATGGAAAATTATAATGTGTTCACGTTTTTGGTGCTTGTTTCCCTAGTTTTGGGTTGCAATGTTGTTTTTTTGCTATTTAAAGTGTCTTTAAACTACAGAAGCAGAGAGAAGAATCTTTGAAATTTAAAAACATCTCAGATGATGTGATTTGTAACACTTTCATTTGTTGGAAAAGGACATCTGTATTCAATACTAAGAGTATATAATTAAATACGGCATTTTGACTGCACTTACAGTATATGTGTTCATTTAATTAAATCTTTTTTCCAAGTTCTCACTGAAATATTAATACAAATTTTGTTTTACATTTTAAAATTATGAAACAAAGATATTAATGTGCAGCTATTTTCAGAAACATGATTGCCTAAAGGTCTGTTTGCACCTGCAAGCAACTGTAATTCTGAGCACACAGAGCCAGATTCTTAAAAGTATTTAGATGCCTAAAGATGCAGACAGGGACTTAGTGGGATTTGCAAAAGAACCTAGGTTCTTCTTTAAAACCCATTAAGCGCCTTTCTGCATCTTTAGGCACCCAAACACCTTTAAAATCTGCCCCCAAATAATTAGTGCTTGGCCTCAAAATTATGTCCAAATGGATGAAAATAAGAATGCATGTTTAAAACTATCCAGTGTCACTTTGAAATGAGCAATATCTGCTTGATTGTAATGACCCAGTTCAATTTTAGTCTGACAGGATTCCATATCACCTGCTGAAGAGTGACATCTGAGGAGGAGCAAGGGTTTAAAATCCGGAATGTTTCCATACAGATTTCTCTTGTTGTGAAGGTGCAAGCTTAATGTTCTTGTCTTTTCCCCAACTACATTAAAATAGATATTAATACCTGGTATGGTGTGACAGGGTACACTGCCGTATCAGGGGAATCTGGGCTCACCCAGGCAGAAGTAACCTATAGCACCTCGTCTTTGGTCTGTGGAAGTGCAGGGAGGAAAGGGTGAAGACGCTAAGAGGCAAGAACACCTAGAGCCCATCAGGTATTTGGGGTCAGCTGCCTTACAAATACCAGAAAAAAAGGCAGTGGGGTTGAGGAGAAGGTGGCTTTGAACTTAGAGGGAGAACGCTATGTACTGTTTTACAGCACAGATCTTGCTGTATGAATAAAACTGTTTCTGACTGTGAAGGCAAAGCTTTATTTTTCGTCTCCTGTTTTTACCCCAGATGGGAAAGATGCATTTGGATGGGCTTTGTGCGCAAGAAGGAAGAGTGCTAATAAGCTGGGCTGGAGCCTACCCTGTGACACAAGTCGATATGGGACCATGCTGGGCCTGAGCAGGGATGATCCTTTGCTTTTGTTAGGTCCTGTTGGGCAAAAAACATGACCAATGCCCATTATTAAGCTTAATCAATTTTAAAGCCTTACTGAGAAAAATGTAGGACAATATATCACAAGCATAATCAAACATAAAAGAAAGCTGGGTAGGCTAGACCAGAGGCACAGGTAGGCTGTTTAGCTCTGTTTAGCTCTGTCCTGGTTTGGCTGTTTAGATCCTGCAATGCTTCCCCGCACATGGTTAGTAACTTCACAGAGACCAGCTCTGTGGTCAGAGCAGATGAGCCCCAGCCAGCCAATTAAAGGGGGCTAGGCTACACCTGGGCCTGTAAAGGGCTGCCAGGGGGCAGGAAATGAGGAGGTAGAAGAGAGAATGATTGGGCCAGGCTGTGCCTGGGGAAGAATGTGACTGTGGAGTGGAGTGATCTCCTGTGTGGAGTCCCTAGAGCAAGGGGCCAGGTGCTCAGGGAAGCAGCCCTGGGGCTAAAGCTCCAGGAAGGGAGCAAAGTTGATTGAAATGGGGAAGCTGTCAGGAGCAAGAGTGCTAGAGACCCTTGAAGTGTGAGAGAAAGGAGTGAGTTAAAATTGTTTTCTGTTTATTTACCTGCCTATGTTAAGAGAATTAACCTTCTTAAAGGGGCCTGGACATGGCAGCGAGTGTTTGGAAGCTGTGGAGCAATGCTGCCCTATGACACTCTCCTTCTATGCCTGATACATGTACCTAACCCATACATTATGTGTGCACCATCCTTGCTCTTGCCCGTGTTGCCTAACTGGTAACTTATCACCCTTATCTGAATATTCCATACTATACATATGCTGCATTTTCACACAATACTCTTTTCCTGAATGGGACACATTTTCTTAGCATGCCTTGGTCATATATCCCTCCACTCATATTGTTATCTATATTGCTTACTTCTTTGTAGCCTTATTCATTTGACTGTCACCCTGACTCACTTTTCATTTGACTGTCACCCTGACTCACTTGTTCTTTCCCATACTATTTGTGACATTACCCGATTAAAATATGACCACATAGATCATTGTTGCAACCACTGATATATATTTGCAATAAATATTGTACAAAATGTGGCATGTAAGATGTCTATGAAAAGGTTATGGTTTGCTCGTTATGTTCATGCTATTTATGCATGTATCATATTTGTATTTGAAGTTGAATCTTGGCTCTATACCTGGATTTCAAATGTTTGCTCCTGGGGTAATGCACACAAAGTACCAGAGTAACAGCCGTGTTAATCTGTATTCGCAAAAAGAAAAGGAGTACTTGTGGAACCTTAGAGACTAACCAATTTATTTGAGCATAAGCTTTCGTGAGCTACAGCTCACTTCATCGGATGCATAAAGTGGAAAATACAGTGAAGATGTTTTTATATACACAGACGGTGAAAAAACGGGTGTTTATCACTACAAAAGATTTTCTCGCCCCCCCCCCCCCGGTAATGCTGGTAATAGCTTATCTAAAGTGATCACTCTCCTTACAATGTGGATGATAATCAAGGTGGGCCATTTCCAGCACAAATCCAGGTTTTAACAAGAACGTCTGAGGAACAGTGGGGGGGAAGGAATAAACAAGGGGAAATAGGTTACTTTTTATAATGACTCAACCACTCCCAGTCTCTATTCAATTCTAAGTTAATTGTATCCAATTTGCAAATTAATTCCAATTCAGCAGTCTCTCAGTGGAGTCTGTTTCTGAAGTTTTTCTGTTGTAATATCGCAACTTTCATGTCTGTAATCGCGTGACCAGAGAGATTGAAGTGTTCTCCGACTGGTTTATGAATGTTATAATTCTTGACATCTGATTTGTGTCCATTTATTCTTTTATGTAGAGAATAAATAAAAGTAGGTCTGTGTGTATAAAAACATCCTCACTTTTTTTCATGGTCTGTGTGTATAAAAACATCTTCACTGTATTTTCCACTTTATGCATCCGATGAAGTGAGCTGTAGCTCACGAAAGCTTATGCTCAAATAAATTGGTTAGTCTCTAAGCTGCCACAAGTACTCCTTTTCTTTTTGCACACAAAGTAGTTAGCCAGCATATCTTGGAGGGACTATTCAAATTGAGTGGCCCATCGAAAGGACACTTACCTCACAATGGACCATGGGAGACGCCCATCTACACTGAATGGACTTTTCTGTGAACCTTCCATCTAAAGGTAATAGCTTTCTGCAATGACTGAGCAAAATCGGGCATGGACATGTGACTTGCCCATGTGACTCTGAACGCCCATCTTTTATCTTTAATTTTCCACTAGCTGAGCTGAGGGCTTTGTTTGAAACAGTGGATTTTGATTCACATAGCAGAAGCCCTGGAAACAACCTCCATTTTGCCTCTATCCTGCTCCAGCCTCTTTCCTGCTCAAACCTCTGGACTATGGATTTATACTAATGGGAGCATTCTAACCAAGGGACTGAGGTCCTTCCAATGATTTGGAAGCAACCAGAGACTTGACTTAAGCCAGCAGGTTATTCCATCACTGCTACAAGCCTGATCCAAGAACTTTACATTTATTGTATGTATTTGATTCCTTTAACCAATTTTAACTCTCATTTTTTCTTTCTTTTTATAAATAAACCTTTAGATTTTAGATACTAAAGGATTGGCAACAGTGCAATTTTTGGGTAAGATCTGAGGTTTTTTTATTGGCCTGGGTGTGTGGCTGGTCCTTTGGGATGAGATGAACCTGGTTTTAAAGAACCACTCACCTTTAAATCCAGTGTTTTTGGTGGTGATGCAAGGATTGGAATATCTAAGGAAACTGCTTACCTGACTTCTTGTTTGCCAGTGTGGTGAGACAGAAGTTTACTTGTGTTGCTGGTTTGGTATATCTTATGGAACAATAACCACCAGTCTGGGGGTGTCTGCCCTATTTCTCAGCAGTTTGTCCTGAATTTGGTATTCTCAGTTGTGACCCACTGGGGCACGATTACACTGTTACCTATACATAGTAGGTTACTCACACAGCTTCTGGTTATCTGGTTTCTTACATGACCCTCCGATACTTGGTTTCTCTCAGACTGTGTGAGTGCCTGTTATTGTATTAAACTGATTGGGGAATGAATTTCTGGAGCACATTCCTGCTTGGTCATTTTCTGGTAGGGACTGATTGACCCCATTTTGCTGGGCATGGAGGAAGAATGCTGCATTGGTAGTTGTCTCTGTGTAGCTGGCTGCACAAATTGTTGATCAAAACCATTGACCGGTAGTGGTCATAGTACAGGGTGTAATAATTCCAAACCCTCCCTTATGTCAGAGATTGCCTTACTATCTGGTGTTTTTGGAGGCATAATTCATGGTAATTAACTTTTAGTAGGGGAGGAGAATTGGAGAGAGTGATTAACCATTAAGAATTTATCTCCTCCACAAAAAAACCCATAATCCTAGATATTTAGAATCACAGCCAGATTATAACAGGTTTTAAGGCAAATCTAATTCTGAGACTAAGTGCCAATTATCTCTGCCTGTAGTGACTGTTCCTTGTGTGTCTATCCACCTGACATCTGGGTACAAATAGCAGTTTTTGTTTGTTTGGTTTTTTTTATAAGAGAGGAAAAAACTGTCCATCTGAAGGTTGAGTTGAAAATTTGGCCCTAAATCTACCTGACAGCGTCTCTTTAAATAGAGCTTCCCGGAACTGTTTACCAGAATCATTAGCTCTGGTGAAAGAGCTTGTTAAGCTTCTGGTCCTCTGCCTAATAAGTTCTGTTCGTCCTCTGGCTGTCCCCTTACATTGTGAGCCTGAACTGTCCCATTCAGCTGATAATAAAGAATGAGCACTTACAAATAAATAAACAACCAGAGCAAATCCTTACAACCTGTTCTCTAAAACTCTGTAGACAGTGTCTCTGCTGACTCACAAGGGCATTTTCCGAACACTATTACTGCATCATGATCTCATTCTGAATAGGGGTTTTGTGTGTACACAGTATGTGAGGTGAACCTGAGGCCAGAGAGTGCTGGGTGACTGATCACAGATGTGTAGTGGGGAGGAGATGGTGAAATGTAGATTGAGACCCCAAAGAGCATTTTAATTGCATTGTTCTCATTTGCATGTCAATCTCCAGAGTACTCTTCCAGTTCACAGTCTGCCTTCTAGCAATGATGTCTGAGCTACAAAAATACACTGTACAGCCATTGCAGAAACTCGCTGTGCAGACACACGAAGCAGTTCCATTACTTAGCGTTTTCTTCTGCATTGCTTTGCAAGTTAGGATTGGGGAAAGTTTTCCTGCTTACAGCTTTAGTACCGTCATTGGTTCATAACTACAGTCAAGAAACTGAAAGGATGGAGAACAGAGGGTGAAAGGGTTCCTTTTATGGATTGATGGGTGATTTTTTGTGAATTAGAAAACAAAATTCCAATGGGAACTTTATCATGGAATTAACTGGCAGTGAAACGTGCATGAAGGGCCATTTCCAATAGGTAGGGCCCTACCAAATTTATGGCCATGAAAAATGCATCACAGACCATGAAGTCTGGTCTCCTGCCATTAAATCTGGTCTTTTACACTATATTATACAGATTTCAAGGGAGAGATCAGGGTTTCTCAAATTGGGAGTCCTGACCAAAAAGGGAGTTTCAGGCGGGTCACAAGATTATTTTAGGGGGCTCATGATATTGCCACCCTTATTTCTGCGCTGCCTTCAGAGCTGGGCGGCCAGAGAGTGGCGGCTGTTGGGCGACTGCCCAGCTCTGAAGTCAGCGCCCCACCAGCAGCAGTGCAGAAGTAAGGGTGGCAATGCCACACCATGCCATGCTTACTTCTGCGCTGCTGCCTTGAGAGCTGGGCGACCAGAGAATGGCGCCTGCCGACTGAAGACCCAGCTCTGCAGGCAGCAGCATAGAAGTAAGGGTGGCAACACCCTACCATTCCATCCTTACTTCTGCGCTGCTGCAGGAGGTGGCTCTGCCTTCAGAGGCGCTCTCCAGCTGCCCAGCTCTGAAGGCAGCACCTCTGCCAGCAGCAGCGCAGAAGTAAGGGTAGCAGTACTGCAACCCTCTGCCCGCCCCACACACATGAATAACCTTGCAAAACCCCCAACTCCTTTTTGGGGCAGGACCCCTACAATTACAACACTGACATTTCAGGTTTAAATAGCTGAAATCATGAAATTTACGATTCTTAAAATCCTATGACTGTGAAATTGACCAAAATGGACTGTGAATTTGGTAGGGTCCTACCAAATGCACGATCTCCTCTCTAAGTAACAACTTGAAAATAGCTCCAATGTCTTCAGTACAATTTTGTTCTAAATTTAGTTAAACCTCAGCCTCTGCTAGACAACCATTTATGCTTACCCCCTTGTGGACAAGGTGGGTGAGGCAATTTTTTTTATGGGACCCACTTCTGTTGGGGTGTGTAAATGGCCCTGTCAGGGTTCCCTCCCCACTCTGAACTCTAGGGTACAGATGTGGGGAGCTGCATGAAAGACCCCCCCTAAGCTTATTTCTACCAGCTTAGGTTAAAACTTCCCCAAGGCACAAATTCTTTGCCCTTGGAGGTACGCTGCCACCACCAAGTGATTTAACAAAGAATCAGGGAAAGGACCACTTGGAGTTCCTGTACCCCCAAAATATCCCCCCAAGCCTTTATACCCCCTTTCCTGGGAAGGCTTGAGAATAATATCCTAACCAATTGGTTACAAAGTGATCACAGACCCAAACTCATGGGTTGTAGGACAATAAAGAAAACAGTCAGGTTCTTAAAAGAAGGATTTTATTTAAAAAAAAAAGGGGGGGGTAAAAATCACCTCTGTAAAATCAGGATGGAAAATAACTTTACAGGGTAACAAAAGATTCAAAAACAACAGAACTTCCTCTAAGCTTAGTTTCAGAGTTACAAAAAACAGGAATAAACCTCCCTCCAGCAAAGGAAAAATTCACAAGCAGAACAAAAGATAATGTAACGCGCCTTGCCTGGCTTTTACTTACAATTTGTGTAATATGAGAGATTTTTAGGATGGTTTTTAGGAGAAGGAGTTTTCTGACCTGATGCTTCTCTGCTTCCCAAGAGAACACACACAACAAAGCCTTCCGCCCCGCCCCGCCCGCCAAGATCTGAAAGTATCTTCTTTCCCCATTGGTCCTTTTGGTCAGGTGCCAACCAGGTTATTTGAGCTTCTTAACCCCTTACAGGTAAGGAGGAATTCTAGGCTACCCATAGCTGTATGGTTATGACAGGCCAACTCCACTTTGAATGGTCCCTTGTATATGTTAACTACTGATGCTAAGCAATCTGTTCCACCCTGTGTTTTAGCTGTGACACTCTGATTAAGGCCTTGTCTTCACTATAGAGTTTTGTCGACAAAAGTCATGTCGAAACTCAAAAAGCGCTATAATAAAAATAGGTATTGCATGTTCACACTCGCTCCCTCTGTTGGCAGAGCACATCCACAGTTGAGGCATGATCATCAACCATGTGAGCAATGCATTGTGGGTACCTATCCCACAGTCCAGCTTGACACCTTTTGCTGCTAGGACTGGTGGGAAGGTGGAGTGGGTTGCGGTGCAACTTGAGACTGGGCGTAATGTCCCATGATGCACTGCTCTTGGTCCCAGCATTCCATGGGCTTCCGGCTTTCTTTTGTGGCTTTTTCAATGGCCCTTGTTTGCTGTGCACCCCAGCTTCTTTGTGAGAAGGGATGGCTCCCACACTGCTCTCCTATGCTCTGATAACTGTCATTAAGACATTGCAGATGGCAGTGCAGTTCATCATGAAGTTCCTAACTGAAGAAGACTCCCCGGCACCTGACATGCTGTAGGATATGGATAGGAGCAACTTTAAATTGCTTTTGGCATTCTCGGAACAGCTGAAGACGGTGTTGCTCTTGGGCTCAGGGAAACAAGCACTGAATGGTGGGATCGTGTCGTCATGCAGGTGTGGGATGACGAGCGGTGGCGACAGAACATTTGGATGCGGAAAGCCACCTTCCTGGAACCGTATGTGGAGCTTGCCTCAGCACTGTGGCGCAAGGACACTAGAGTGAGAGCTGCCCTGTCGGCAGAGAAGCGTGTGGCAATTGCTGTGTGGAAGCTGGCGACTCCAGGCTACGGGTTGGTCACGAATCAATTTGGAATCAGGAAGTCGACCATTGGGCTGCGTTAATGCAAGTGTGCAGGCCAATTATTTGCATCCTGCTATGCAGGACTGTGACTCTGGGAAGTGTGTGTGTGTGTGTGTGTGAAATATTGGATGGCTTTGTAGAAATGGGTTTCCCTGACGGTGGAGGGGCGATAGATGGCACACATTCCAATTTTAGCACCAGACCACTTTGCGACAGAGTACATCAATAGGAAGGGGTACTTATCCATGGTGTTGCAGGTATTTGTGGATTACTGTGGGCATTTCAGTTACATCAACGTGGGGTGGTCTGGGAAGATGCCTGACATGCACATCTTCAGGAACACTGGCCTGTATAGAAAGCTACAAGCGGGGACTTTATTTCCAGACCAGAAGATTACGGTGGGGGATATTGAAATGCCCACAGTGATCCTGGAAGACCCCATGTACCCCTTACAGCCATGGCTCATGAAACCTTACATGGGGAACTTGGATAGCAGTAAGGAGTAGTTCAACAACAGGTGGAGTAGGTGCCCGATGACAGTGGAATGTGTTTTTGGCAGATTAAAGGTGTGCTGGTGATGCCTTTGTGGCTGTTTAGACCTCAATGAGGATAATTTTCCCATGGTCATAGCCGCGTGTTGTATGTTACATAATCTCTGTGAAGCTAAGGGTGAAAAGTTTGCTCAGGGGTGGAGTGCTGAGGCAGACTGCTTGGCTGCTGATTTTGAGCAGGGCAGTGGAGTTCAAACTGCTGACCAGAGCGGTCAGGATGGGTGCTGTGGGACACCTCCTGGAGGCCAAAAAAGTGATAAAATCAAGCATGGTGTCTACACTGGCAGTTTATCGACAAATTTTGTGCAAAAAGCCTTATGTTTCTCGCCGGGGTGGTTTTATTTTGTCACCAAAACAGGGCATTTTTGCTGCCAAAAGTTGCATTGCAGTATGTACGCATTCACTGTTTTGTTGACAAAAGCTGCCTTTTGTTGACAAAACTCTGTAGTGTAGACAAAGCGTGTGTTTTCCAGACCTGAAGAAGAGCTCCATGTAAGCTCAAAAGCTTGTGTCTCTCTCACCAACAGAAGGTAGTTCAATAAAAGATATTACATCACCCATCTTCTCTCTCTAATATCCTGAGACATACATGGGTACAACAACATTGCATACCCCCTTAGGTGTCACTTAAAACATACTCCTCTGTGTTTCTCAGTAAATGCTGCTCATTCAGGTCAGGAACTGGCATATGTACTAACTCTATGCACTGTTGTTGTAGCTGAGTTGGTCCCAGGATGTGAGAGACAAGATGGGTGGTGTAATATCTTTTATTGGACCAACTTCTGCTGGTGAGAGAGACGAGTTACACAGAGCTCTTCTTGAGGTCCGGGAAAGCTGCTCAGGGCTTGTCTACACACAAACCAGTACAGTGGCACAATGGCACCACTGCAGCTATGCTGCTGTAGCTCTTTAGTGAAGATGTTACCTACACAGATGGGAGGAGCTCTTCCATTGGTGTGGGTAATCTACCTCCCCAAGAGGCAGTAGCTAGGTCAACAGGAGAATTCTTCCATCGACCTAGTGCTGAATACACAGGTGGTTAGGTCGGTTTAACTGCCTTGCTCAGAGGCGTGGGTTTTTTCCACACCCCTGGGTGATGTAGTTATACTGACCTAATTTCCTAGTGTTGACCAGGCCTCAGAGGGTACATCTATACTGCAATTAAAAACCCACAGCTGGCCCATGCCAGCAGACTGGAGCTTGCAGGTCTTGGGGCTGTTTAATTGTGGTGTAGACATTAGGGGCCCAGTCTGCAACCCAGACTCTAGGACTCTCCCATCTTGCAGGGCCCTAGCAGGGGCGTTGGAACAATTTTTATACAGGGGGTGCTGAGAGCTGTAAACCCTGTATATGATGGAAACCACTTCAAGCCAGAGGGTGTGGCAGCACCCCTAGTTCCAGCACCTATGGGTCCTGGATGTGGTACAGCACATGTAGTGGTAGGCATCTGTAGGACCCTGGGTCTTGAAAGGTGTGTTGTGGGGGATATAGATCATTGTAGCAGTGAATATGTCTGCAGGTTTTGCCTCTGTTATGGCAGAGTCTGGTGCCACTTTGAATTTGTGGGTCCTGGTATGTGGGGAGCGTGCTTCTGATGATGAGTTTGAGGGCCCCAATAACAACTGGGTGAAACCAGACCAATCACTAAGCTCTCAGATGAACGCTCACTGAAAAATAACAGAAAACCACTAAAACTCAGTCTTTATTAAGATACTGGATTTATGGTTTAAAATGACAATCTGTAACGCAATTAAACCCCTCCCCCGCCCCGGTATTTTTTGGCCCCGTGACTGCACCGGTGTTAACAAGCCACTTAAAACATATTGTGAAATTTAACTACTTATGCTTAACTGTCTGTTCCACCTTGTATTTAGCTGTGACACTTTGCAGTGTAGACAGTAAGCCTAGGGTTCTAACTCATTCTCAAGCATAACCCCACTTTCATTTCACACATTGTGCTAACACAGGGCTTGAACCCAGAGTCCCAGGACCCAACCAGGGTGGAGGGTCTGAGGCAAGCCAGGACCCAGATCCAAGCCCTGTTGCTTTGCATGTATGTAGAGCCCCACAGGACTTGTGCTCTGGGAGTCCACCAAAAGTATCCCACAATCCCCCCGGCTGACTTTCTTTGTCTGCTGGTCAGTCAAGTTTGGTGGACAGTCAAGTTTTCCCACCCTGCATATGAACAAAGGGCTAGAGTGGCCGTATTTTGGGAGGGCTCTAGGAAGTCTGGGATATGGGTGGTTGGACTCAGGCCTGCATAATGCAGTGTAAATGCTAGAGCCCTAGGTTGGGACCCAGGATTCAACAGTTCCTAACCTGCGGTTACAAATTAATGTAAATGCTCAAGCCGTAAATTAACAAACACAGAGTTTTGTTAACTCGAGTTCTACTAGCCCTAGGCTTACGTTGCAGTATAGACATGCCCTCAGAGTTCCTTTTCAAGATCTGAAGAAGAGCTCTGTGTAGCTCAAAAACTTCTCTCTTTTAGCAACAGAAGCTGGTCCAGTAAAAAGAGTTTACCTCACCCACCTTGTGTCTAACATGTACTAACTATACACTTTCATAACAAACAGACATACGGGTGTAAGTTATGACTGAACATAAATGTTAGTATTGGTCGAACAGAGAAGATTAAAAATAGGGCTTGGTGATCTTGCTTAGGCAAAATAAAACTTTCTCCAACCTTCATATAAAAAGTTGTCCTAGATCTACTCTGAACAGTTTTAGCACATTTAAAAAAATTCTCCCTGCTACTTTATTTTTCATCTTCACATACCTTTGCTTCTCTTGTTTCCTGCTGGGGCTGTAAGATAAAGTGTTGAAACATTATGGTCTGCAGAACAGCCTTTCTTGTAGAGTTTCAGATAGTTTGGATAAGCATTTGAACTATTGGTTGCTTATCTGAAATGAACCTTTTGGTGCTCACCCTTTTCCAGAAGAGGTGGAGCCCTGCTGCTAGGCCTGTGGAATCAAAGTTTGGATCTGAATGTGTTCAACTTTAGGCTTTGGGGTTTTGGTTCAGATGCACTACT